>NC_047025.1:6182181-6832887 GCF_902652985.1 Pecten maximus
GGTCTGGAGAACTGTGTTAACATTGGGCTCTGGAGAACTGTGTTAAAATTGGGCTCTGGAGAACTGTGTTAAAATTGGGCTCTGGAGAACTGTGTTAACATTGGGCTCTGGAGAACTGTGTTAACATTGGGCTCTGGAGAACTGTGTTAACATTGGGCTCTGGAGAACTGTGTTAACATTGGGCTCTGGAGAACTGTGTTAACATTGGGCTCTGGAGAACTGTGTTAAAATTGGGCTCTGGAGAACTGTGTTAACATTGGGCTCTGGAGAACTGTGTTAAAATTGGGCTCTGGAGAACTGTGTTAAAATTGGGCTCTGGAGAACTGTGTTAACATTGGGCTCTGGAGAACTGTGTTAACATTGGGCTCTGGAGAACTGTGTTAAAATTGGGCTCTGGAGAACTGTGTTAAAATTGGGCTCTGGAGAACTGTGTTAACATTGGGCTCTGGAGAACTGTGTTAACATTGGGCTCTGGAGAACTGTGTTAACATTGGGCTCTGGAGAACTGTGTTAACATTGGGCTCTGGAGAACTGTGTTAAAATTGGGCTCTGGAGAACTGTGTTAACATTGGGCTCTGGAGAACTGTGTTAAAATTGGGCTCTGGAGAACTGTGTTAACATTGGGCTCTGGAGAACTGTGTTAACATTGGGCTCTGGAGAACTGTGTTAACATTGGGCTCTGGAGAACTGTGTTAAAATTGGGCTCTGGAGAACTGTGTTAAAATTGGGCTCTGGAGAACTGTGTTAAAATTGGGCTCTGGAGAACTGTGTTAAAATTGGGCTCTGGAGAACTGTGTTAAAATTGGGCTCTGGAGAACTGTGTTAACATTGGGCTCTGGAGAACTGTGTTAAAATTGGGCTCTGGAGAACTGTGTTAACATTGGGCTCTGGAGAACTGTGTTAACATTGGGCTCTGGAGAACTGTGTTAACATTGGGCTCTGGAGAACTGTGTTAACATTGGGCTCTGGAGAACTGTGTTAACATTGGGCTCTGGAGAACTGTGTTAACATTGGGCTCTGGAGAACTGTGTTAAAATTGGGCTCTGGAGAACTGTGTTAACATTGGGCTCTGGAGAACTGTGTTAAAATTGGGCTCTGGAGAACTGTGTTAACATTGGGCTCTGGAGAACTGTGTTAAAATTGGGCTCTGGAGAACTGTGTTAAAATTGGGCTCTGGAGAACTGTGTTAACATTGGGCTCTGGAGAACTGTGTTAACATTGGGCTCTGGAGAACTGTGTTAACATTGGGCTCTGGAGAACTGTGTTAAAATTGGGCTCTGGAGAACTGTGTTAACATTGGGCTCTGGAGAACTGTGTTAAAATTGGGCTCTGGAGAACTGTGTTAACATTGGGCTCTGGAGAACTGTGTTAAAATTGGGCTCTGGAGAACTGTGTTAACATTGGGCTCTGGAGAACTGTGTTAACATTGGGCTCTGGAGAACTGTGTTAAAATTGGGCTCTGGAGAACTGTGTTAACATTGGGCTCTGGAGAACTGTGTTAACATTGGGCTCTGGAGAACTGTGTTAACATTGGGCTCTGGAGAACTGTGTTAAAATTGGGCTCTGGAGAACTGTGTTAAAATTGGGCTCTGGAGAACTGTGTTAACATTGGGCTCTGGAGAACTGTGTTAACATTGGGCTCTGGAGAACTGTGTTAACATTGGGCTCTGGAGAACTGTGTTAAAATTGGGCTCTGGAGAACTGTGTTAACATTGGGCTCTGGAGAACTGTGTTAACATTGGGCTCTGGAGAACTGTGTTAACATTGGGCTCTGGAGAACTGTGTTAACATTTGGCTCTGGAGAACTGTGTTAAAATTGGGCTCTGGAGAACTGTGTTAACATTGGGCTCTGGAGAACTGTGTTAAAATTGGGCTCTGGAGAACTGTGTTAACATTGGGCTCTGGAGAACTGTGTTAACATTGGGCTCTGGAGAACTGTGTTAACATTGGGCTCTGGAGAACTGTGTTAACATTGGGCTCTGGAGAACTGTGTTAAAATTGGGCTCTGGAGAACTGTGTTAACATTGGGCTCTGGAGAACTGTGTTAACATTGGGCTCTGGAGAACTGTGTTAACATTGGGCTCTGGAGAACTGTGTTAACATTGGGCTCTGGAGAACTGTGTCAAAATTGGGCTCTGGAGAACTGTGTTAACATTGGGCTCTGGAGAACTGTGTTAAAATTGGGCTCTGGAGAACTGTGTTAAAATTGGGCTCTGGAGAACTGTGTTAACATTGGGCTCTGGAGAACTGTGTTAACATTGGGCTCTGGAGAACTGTGTTAACATTGGGCTCTGGAGAACTGTGTTAACATTGGGCTCTGGAGAACTGTGTTAACATTGGGCTCTGGAGAACTGTGTTAACATTGGGCTCTGGAGAACTGTGTTAACATTGGGCTCTGGAGAACTGTGTTAACATTGGGCTCTGGAGAACTGTGTTAACATTGGGCTCTGGAGAACTGTGTCAAAATTGGGCTCTGGAGAACTGTGTTAACATTGGGCTCTGGAGAACTGTGTTAAAATTGGGCTCTGGAGAACTGTGTTAAAATTGGGCTCTGGAGAACTGTGTTAACATTGGGCTCTGGAGAACTGTGTTAACATTGGGCTCTGGAGAACTGTGTTAACATTGGGCTCTGGAGAACTGTGTTAACATTGGGCTCTGGAGAACTGTGTTAAAATTGGGCTCTGGAGAACTGTGTTAACATTGGGCTCTGGAGAACTGTGTTAACATTGGGCTCTGGAGAACTGTGTTAACATTGGGCTCTGGAGAACTGTGTTAACATTGGGCTCTGGAGAACTGTGTTAAAATTGGGCTCTGGAGAACTGTGTTAACATTGGGCTCTGGAGAACTGTGTTAAAATTGGGCTCTGGAGAACTGTGTTAACATTGGGCTCTGGAGAACTGTGTTAAAATTGGGCTCTGGAGAACTGTGTTAACATTGGGCTCTGGAGAACTGTGTTAACATTGGGCTCTGGAGAACTGTGTTAAAATTGGGCTCTGGAGAACTGTGTTAAAATTGGGCTCTGGAGAACTGTGTTAACATTGGGCTCTGGAGAACTGTGTTAAAATTGGGCTCTGGAGAACTGTGTTAAAATTGGGCTCTGGAGAACTGTGTTAACATTGGGCTCTGGAGAACTGTGTTAACATTGGGCTCTGGAGAACTGTGTTAAAATTGGGCTCTGGAGAACTGTGTTAAAATTGGGCTCTGGAGAACTGTGTTAACATTGGGCTCTGGAGAACTGTGTTAACATTGGGCTCTGGAGAACTGTGTTAAAATTGGGCTCTGGAGAACTGTGTTAACATTGGGCTCTGGAGAACTGTGTTAACATTGGGCTCTGGAGAACTGTGTTAAAATTGGGCTCTGGAGAACTGTGTTAAAATTGGGCTCTGGAGAACTGTGTTAAAATTGGGCTCTGGAGAACTGTGTTAAAATTGGGCTCTGGAGAACTGTGTTAACATTGGGCTCTGGAGAACTGTGTTAACATTGGGCTCTGGAGAACTGTGTTAAAATTGGGCTCTGGAGAACTGTGTTAACATTGGGCTCTGGAGAACTGTGTTAAAATTGGGCTCTGGAGAACTGTGTTAAAATTGGGCTCTGGAGAACTGTGTTAAAATTGGGCTCTGGAGAACTGTGTTAACATTGGGCTCTGGAGAACTGTGTTAACATTGGGCTCTGGAGAACTGTGTTAACATTGGGCTCTGGAGAACTGTGTTAAAATTGGGCTCTGGAGAACTGTGTTAAAATTGGGCTCTGGAGAACTGTGTTAACATTGGGCTCTGGAGAACTGTGTTAAAATTGGGCTCTGGAGAACTGTGTTAACATTGGGCTCTGGAGAACTGTGTTAAAATTGGGCTCTGGAGAACTGTGTTAAAATTGGGCTCTGGAGAACTGTGTTAAAATTGGGCTCTGGAGAACTGTGTTAACATTGGGCTCTGGAGAACTGTGTTAAAATTGGGCTCTGGAGAACTGTGTTAACATTGGGCTCTGGAGAACTGTGTTAACATTGGGCTCTGGAGAACTGTGTTAAAATTGGGCTCTGGAGAACTGTGTTAACATTGGGCTCTGGAGAACTGTGTTAACATTGGGCTCTGGAGAACTGTGTTAACATTGGGCTCTGGAGAACTGTGTTAACATTGGGCTCTGGAGAACTGTGTTAAAATTGGGCTCTGGAGAACTGTGTTAACATTGGGCTCTGGAGAACTGTGTTAAAATTGGGCTCTGGAGAACTGTGTCAAAATTGGGCTCTGGAGAACTGTGTTAACATTGGGCTCTGGAGAACTGTGTTAACATTGGGCTCTGGAGAACTGTGTTAACATTGGGCTCTGGAGAACTGTGTTAACATTGGGCTCTGGAGAACTGTGTCAAAATTGGGCTCTGGAGAACTGTGTTAACATTGGGCTCTGGAGAACTGTGTTAAAATTGGGCTCTGGAGAACTGTGTTAACATTGGGCTCTGGAGAACTGTGTTAACATTGGGCTCTGGAGAACTGTGTTAAAATTGGGCTCTGGAGAACTGTGTTAACATTGGGCTCTGGAGAACTGTGTTAAAATTGGGCTCTGGAGAACTGTGTTAAAATTGGGCTCTGGAGAACTGTGTTAAAATTGGGCTCTGGAGAACTGTGTTAACATTGGGCTCTGGAGAACTGTGTTAACATTGGGCTCTGGAGAACTGTGTTAACATTGGGCTCTGGAGAACTGTGTTAAAATTGGGCTCTGGAGAACTGTGTTAACATTGGGCTCTGGAGAACTGTGTTAACATTGGGCTCTGGAGAACTGTGTCAAAATTGGGCTCTGGAGAACTGTGTTAACATTGGGCTCTGGAGAACTGTGTTAACATTGGGCTCTGGAGAACTGTGTTAACATTGGGCTCTGGAGAACTGTGTTAAAATTGGGCTCTGGAGAACTGTGTTAACATTGGGCTCTGGAGAACTGTGTTAACATTGGGCTCTGGAGAACTGTGTTAACATTGGGCTCTGGAGAACTGTGTCAAAATTGGGCTCTGGAGAACTGTGTTAACATTGGGCTCTGGAGAACTGTGTTAAAATTGGGCTCTGGAGAACTGTGTTAAAATTGGGCTCTGGAGAACTGTGTTAACATTGGGCTCTGGAGAACTGTGTTAACATTGGGCTCTGGAGAACTGTGTTAACATTGGGCTCTGGAGAACTGTGTTAACATTGGGCTCTGGAGAACTGTGTTAAAATTGGGCTCTGGAGAACTGTGTTAAAATTGGGCTCTGGAGAACTGTGTTAACATTGGGCTCTGGAGAACTGTGTTAACATTGGGCTCTGGAGAACTGTGTTAAAATTGGGCTCTGGAGAACTGTGTTAACATTGGGCTCTGGAGAACTGTGTAAAATTGGGCTCTGGAGAACTGTGTTAACATTGGGCTCTGGAGAACTGTGTTAACATTGGGCTCTGGAGAACTGTGTTAACATTGGGCTCTGGAGAACTGTGTTAACATTGGGCTCTGGAGAACTGTGTTAACATTGGGCTCTGGAGAACTGTGTTAACATTGGGCTCTGGAGAACTGTGTTAACATTGGGCTCTGGAGAACTGTGTTAAAATTGGGCTCTGGAGAACTGTGTTAACATTGGGCTCTGGAGAACTGTGTTAACATTGGGCTCTGGAGAACTGTGTTAACATTGGGCTCTGGAGAACTGTGTTAACATTGGGCTCTGGAGAACTGTGTTAACATTGGGCTCTGGAGAACTGTGTTAAAATTGGGCTCTGGAGAACTGTGTTAAAATTGGGCTCTGGAGAACTGTTAAAATTGGGCTCTGGAGAACTGTGTTAACATTGGGCTCTGGAGAACTGTGTTAACATTGGGCTCTGGAGAACTGTGTTAACATTGGGCTCTGGAGAACTGTGTTAACATTGGGCTCTGGAGAACTGTGTTAACATTGGGCTCTGGAGAACTGTGTTAAAATTGGGCTCTGGAGAACTGTGTTAAAATTGGGCTCTGGAGAACTGTGTTAACATTGGGCTCTGGAGAACTGTGTTAAAATTGGGCTCTGGAGAACTGTGTTAACATTGGGCTCTGGAGAACTGTGTTAAAATTGGGCTCTGGAGAACTGTGTTAACATTGGGCTCTGGAGAACTGTGTTAACATTGGGCTCTGGAGAACTGTGTTAAAATTGGGCTCTGGAGAACTGTGTTAACATTGGGCTCTGGAGAACTGTGTTAAAATTGGGCTCTGGAGACCTGTGTTAACATTGGGCTCTGGAGAACTGTGTTAAAATTGGGCTCTGGAGAACTGTGTTAACATTGGGCTCTGGAGAACTGTGTTAACATTGGGCTCTGGAGAACTGTGTTAACATTGGGCTCTGGAGAACTGTGTTAAAATTGGGCTCTGGAGAACTGTGTTAAAATTGGGCTCTGGAGAACTGTGTTAACATTGGGCTCTGGAGAACTGTGTTAACATTGGGCTCTGGAGAACTGTGTTAACATTGGGCTCTGGAGAACTGTGTTAACATTGGGCTCTGGAGAACTGTGTTAAAATTGGGCTCTGGAGAACTGTGTTAACATTGGGCTCTGGAGAACTGTGTTAACATTGGGCTCTGGAGAACTGTGTTAAAATTGGGCTCTGGAGAACTGTGTTAACATTGGGCTCTGGAGAACTGTGTTAAAATTGGGCTCTGGAGAACTGTGTTAAAATTGGGCTCTGGAGAACTGTGTTAACATTGGGCTCTGGAGAACTGTGTTAACATTGGGCTCTGGAGAACTGTGTTAACATTGGGCTCTGGAGAACTGTGTTAACATTGGGCTCTGGAGAACTGTGTTAACATTGGGCTCTGGAGAACTGTGTTAACATTGGGCTCTGGAGAACTGTGTTAACATTGGGCTCTGGAGAACTGTGTTAACATTGGGCTCTGGAGAACTGTGTTAAAATTGGGCTCTGGAGAACTGTGTTAACATTGGGCTCTGGAGAACTGTGTCAAAATTGGGCTCTGGAGAACTGTGTTAACATTGGGCTCTGGAGAACTGTGTTAACATTGGGCTCTGGAGAACTGTGTTAACATTGGGCTCTGGAGAACTGTGTTAACATTGGGCTCTGGAGAACTGTGTTAACATTGGGCTCTGGAGAACTGTGTTAACATTGGGCTCTGGAGAACTGTGTTAACATTGGGCTCTGGAGAACTGTGTTAACATTGGGCTCTGGAGAACTGTGTTAACATTGGGCTCTGGAGAACTGTGTCAAAATTGGGCTCTGGAGAACTGTGTTAACATTGGGCTCTGGAGAACTGTGTTAACATTGGGCTCTGGAGAACTGTGTTAACATTGGGCTCTGGAGAACTGTGTTAAAATTGGGCTCTGGAGAACTGTGTTACATTGGGCTCTGGAGAACTGTGTTAACATTGGGCTCTGGAGAACTGTGTTAACATTGGGCTCTGGAGAACTGTGTTAACATTGGGCTCTGGAGAACTGTGTTAAAATTGGGCTCTGGAGAACTGTGTTAACATTGGGCTCTGGAGAACTGTGTTAACATTGGGCTCTGGAGAACTGTGTTAACATTGGGCTCTGGAGAACTGTGTTAACATTGGGCTCTGGAGAACTGTGTTAACATTGGGCTCTGGAGAACTGTGTTAACATTGGGCTCTGGAGAACTGTGTTAAAATTGGGCTCTGGAGAACTGTGTCAAAATTGGGCTCTGGAGAACTGTGTTAACATTGGGCTCTGGAGAACTGTGTTAACATTGGGCTCTGGAGAACTGTGTTAACATTGGGCTCTGGAGAACTGTGTTAACATTGGGCTCTGGAGAACTGTGTTAAAATTGGGCTCTGGAGAACTGTGTTAACATTGGGCTCTGGAGAACTGTGTTAACATTGGGCTCTGGAGAACTGTGTTAACATTGGGCTCTGGAGAACTGTGTTAACATTGGGCTCTGGAGAACTGTGTTAACATTGGGCTCTGGAGAACTGTGTTAACATTGGGGCTCTGGAGAACTGTGTTAAAATTGGGCTCTGGAGAACTGTGTTAACATTGGGCTCGGCCCAAAAGGGTTAAAAAATTGGGCCCCCCAAAAACTGTTTAAAAAATTTTGGGGGGGAGGAACCGTTTAAAATTGGTGTTGGGGGAAAAAAAAAAACCAAAGGGGGCCCCAAAACGTTGTTAAAATTGGGCCTGGAAGGGAAAACCTGGGGGTTTAAATTTGGGGGCCTTTAAATGGGTTTTAAACCCCGGGTTTTTTGGGGAAAAGTTTAAAATTTGCCCAAAAGGTAATTGGGCTCGGAAAAAAAAAAAGGTTAAAAAGGGGTTTTTTGTGAACAAACCCTTTTGGGTTAACCCCTTTTTTTTTTATTTAAACGTTTTAATGGGATTCGATTAAAAAAAATTTAAATTTTGGAAATTTTTTTTTTTTTGGGGAGATAAAAAGGCAAAAGTTTCCGGTTTTCAAAGGGGTTAAACAAGGGAAAAGAGCAGCCTTTTTTTCCCCCAAACCCACAAGCCTACCCCCCAGTGTCGCGGGGACGGGAACCGCCGACCCCCGCTGTTTGGTGTTCCAAAAATTAAAAAACCCAATGTCCAAATGGGGGGCGGGTTTCATTTAAGACTTCCGTAAAATTTTTGGGGACAATCCAAATTTTAACCAAAACCCCGGTTTAAAATTTTTTATAAAATTTTTTACCTCCCGGTTTTTTAAATTTTTAATTTTTTCCAAAAAAAAAAAAAATTTCCAAGGCTTAAGGTTGGGGGAAAACCGGGCCAAAAGGGAAAGCCTTATTAAAAAAGGGAAAAATTTAAACAGTTAAAAAACAATTTCGGGCCCCTTTCCCTTTTTTTAAATTTTTCCCCAAAACAAATGTGTGTTTTAATAAAAAATTTAAAGAGTTTAGGAAAATTTTTATTTTTATTCAAAGTTATTTTAAAAACAAAAATTTAAAACATTTTCAAAGGTTTCCTCCCTTTTTTGGGGGTTGTTTTGGCCCCCCCCCCCCCCCCCCCCCCCCCCCAAAAAAAAAAAAAAAAAAAAAAAAAAAAATTTTTTAAACTTTTTGTTTTTCAAAAAAAAAAAAAAAAAAAGGTTAAAAAGTGAAAAAATTTGTAAATTTCAATTTCCAAAAAATAAAATTGTAGGATTTGGATTTTTTCCTTGTTGAATTTTTTTTGGGTTTTTATTTTTTGGGGGCCGTTAAAAAGGTTTTTTTTTTAAAACCTAGGCTTATATATCCATGCCACACCGGTATTAGGTTGAGGTGATAGAACACGGCAAAAGAAAGCCTATTAAAAAGGGACCATTTACATCACGTGTACACACACACAATCGGGTCTAATTCCCTTTGTTTATACTTTTAACCCACGAAATTTCAATGTGTATTCCAGGATAAAAAAAACTGTGAAGAGTTGAAGCAAACTTATTTATTTTTATTCTTAAAGGTGTAGTTATAAAAGAGGTCATTAAAGTTATCAAATGTTATTCATTTTATCAAATGGAGTAATTCGTGTGAAATAAGATTGCATGCCCAGTGATTTTTAATATGTGGTCAGTATTTAGTCTATCAAGAGTGACGCCCCCTACCCGTGTCGGTTAATGTTTCTCGGGAAGCTGAAGAACCGACCGATCTCCGCAGTCGTGGTTGTGTCCGTCGGCAAGACATCTTACCCTAATAGATCAGGATATGGGATGTGGCGGGCCTACAAGTTTAAGCAATGTGCCTTGTAAATCTTTACAGTGACAGATGTCAATTTGAAAATATATCCCAAAGTTTAAACTAGTTTTTATCAAATTTAGTAGAATCCAACATCTCTCTGACAGTGTATTTTAAAATTAATTTTTATTAAAGCAAAATTTTTTTTTAAAAATTCCATATGCAACATAACGTGTCGAAACCGTGACCTGGATATATATGAAATCAGAGACGTACATGATAAACATGTATTCTGACGTCCCTAAACATATTTGATGGACAGACTTAGAAACTATGTTTTGACAGGCGCCCTTTAGACGCATTTGTAAATAAATCAAACAATTGCTGCCTGTTCTATCTAGCTCTTTACTGATTTAATTAAGAGTTTGATGTCAACTGTGGTCTCATTTGATTGATTCAACGTCACTTTTAAGCACATTAAAACATTCAATTTACTCTTGTTGTCTTTTCTATTATATAACTATGTACATGTATGTGAAAATGTATTTCATTCCAAAATAAATTTAGGATGATTTTCTTTTTATATTTTTTTTATTTTGGAGCGTAAAGGTGAATTGCCTGGAGGTTTGGGCTTTTAATTTTTCGTTTAACAAGATACATTAAATTTGCCAAAATTGACACGTATCAGACATGGGCTATCAGCATAGAGCATTTCGCAAATTAAGTAGATACTCAAGTTCAATTTAAATTCCTGTGTAGGTAATTTTCAGTCTAAAACTACGAATCCTCTACGGACAGTTTTTCTGATAACCCTCTTTGGTTTAGGTTTTTGTGATCCCGATCTTGCCCTTGCCCTTGCTCTTTCTCGTGACCTTAACCTTGACCTCCAGCCTCGCCTCAGCGGAAATCGCCGTCTGGGTTTAGGTTTGGGTTTGGCGGGAACAATGGAAAAACTTCCTTTGTTGGACCGCTTTGGTGTTTGTCGATTTCCACTGGGTTTGCCTTTCGTTTTCTATTAATAGAAAATAGATTAAAAATAAAGTCAACAAAGCTCTTCCTCCCATTTCACCTGCCAACAATATGTAGATGCTATTATTTGCAATATAAACATTGTTTTTGCTCATTTCACTTCTATATCATCATCATACATGTAAAGTACGTTCTCTGTAACAAAATAGAGGAAACAGAAAGGACCTTTTCATCACCTGAGGTGAATACCTCTTCTACCAGGTTGCTAAACCACCATATTAACCGAAACCGAAATTGCATTTGCCAGTTCATGTTACCTTGTATGAATATCTTATGATTTTGTTTTATCTTAAAACTTAACATTATACACTCCTATGCTATATATCGACCTGCATATTTCGATCTCTTATCCAATCAGAATAAGAGAAAGTTTTGGCATGTATAATATATCTTATGTATACCAGGTATGTATAGCATGGTCATGTAGTAATAACGACAGTACAGACAAGTTAATTGTCGAATTTTCGAAGCAATCTGTCCCTTTATCAAGACACAAGTAAATTAAAAAGACAAAACAAACAAAACACGATAACATACAGACATAAAGCATGGAACAGGTATATAAGTTAGTAGATAAACAACGAACAATATTGTTATCTTTATATTAATGATTCTTTTACGGTAATTCATTCGCCGAAGGAGCCAGAAGTACCCGCAGCTTATACCACCTCGCCACGTCCAATATAGTTAAAATAGTTTAAAGAAAAATGTGAAACCTACACTGTTTTAATACATTTATATAATTCTATATGTATACGGTCTGCAGGGCTGGAGTTTGTGTGTCTAGTACCTGTACAGGTGTGTATCACATCAAATGTTACGTATTGTATGAAGTTAATGGATATTTAATTGCCTGTAAGTAATTAAGAAAGTTAATTTACATCTCTTTTATTATTATACCTGTGACCGTTACGACCAGGCACCTGTCGTAATAATGAGATCACAGACAGGTGAGTGTATCTCTCTTCCACACAAAGACATATTATGTGAATATTTCCCCAAATTTAAAGTTGTCTCCAGATGTCAACTTACCGGCAAATTTAAACACTTCTGCGTATCTATAAAAAGGATTTGGACAATTATTTTTACTTGCCTACCTACGACATAATTGAATTCGTAAATGTAGGTAATACTTACTATTGTTCCAGTTTTATCAGACTGTTTATTGCCGAGGATGAGAATATGTCGTAGGGATTGTTTGAAGTTCTCATTTTTTTGGCGTTCAGGTAATGTGTTTGGTCCGTTAAGCTCCGACTCTCTTCGCCTTTCTGGTCCCTTTCCTCCGACTGTCCCGCCTCGCCGAGAATTCCCTTTCCCTGCGGCATTCCCTTTGACTTTACCATCCCTAGATGTAGATGGTTTCCGAACTGCCCTCTTTTGACGCTCATTCCACCTGTCCGAACTGTCCACGACTTGGTAAGTCCAATCAGTTTCCGGCAGCAATTGTCCAAAACGTGACCCAAAGATATTGCTGGAAATGTCCGGCGAAAACACTATCTCTTTCAATTCATAGTCTTTTTCTTTAAGTCGATTCGTTGCAGATTCAGACAATTTCGCCGGATGACCACCCACTGACCACATACAAATGACCACTAAGCAAATTCTCAAAATCAGTTCCATTTTTGAAACTTTGTTTACGGTTTGACACCCTCTACTGGGAAGAGTAAACCGATCACAGTGTCTCTTCCTGCAATCCCTTCCCAACTATGTTGTTGATTTCTTAAAATAAAACGTCACCCAATAGAAGATGGAACGAATATAAAACCATCTAAAGAGCATGTAACGCGTTCGCTATTTTCCGGATCTAGCAGACCCGGTGAGGATTCACCTTAGAAAATAAACTGTAGTCTATATATGTAGCCAGTAAAAACATCCGATTTCAAATTATGTCACTAGCTTCCCAGTATTCCGAAGGCCAAATAGTCCGTCGGCCCGATAATCCGAAGGCCCACAAGTCCGAAGGCCCGATAATCCGAACAGCTCGTGATATCGATGGCCCCTGAGCTATCAAATCACGAAAAGAGAAACACCGACCGCCCCGATTGGGTATCTAACCACACTCCTCGGATTTTCACTGGATATGCCATTAGTGATGATCTACCGCTGTGCTATCGTGGTCGGGTTGTGAATATCTTAAACAATTCCATAACCACACTGATATGTCATCATATTGAAATAACCTAAAGGTATATGAATACATACCCATCTCTGAAAGTCTTCGTTCTAGATACACAGACCAAGGCGTTGTCGTGGTAGACCATTAAATTGTTACTAGGAGAGAAGATATCGCTCTACCTTAACTAAAAGTCTGTCAAAAAAAATTTGGTCTTTGGTCTTTCTACTGCGCACTTTTTTCTAGATGGCTTCTACAGACAATTCCGTATTGCCTGACACATTCAAGGGTTCAGAACAGGCATGTATAAGGTATATATACACTGGAACCCTTGGATTTGCGCAATATATTACCTCTTTTCCGTTTATTATTATGTTGCAAGTTTTAACGAATATGTAACTTTAATGTAAATAGGTGTGTGCTTATGATATTTACATATATTCAAAAGTTTATTTATTTTTCTTTTTAAATCCAAATTGCATGAAAGAGAATATAGAAAACGTGTGGTTTTTGACGTGGTATCTCCCACTGAGTGAGATCATGCTGTTTATGTCTCCAATTACGCCACTTGATGTCATCATATTGAAATAACCTAAAGGTATATGAATACATACCCATCTCT
Organism: Pecten maximus; assembly: GCF_902652985.1. NCBI lineage: Eukaryota > Metazoa > Mollusca > Bivalvia > Pectinida > Pectinidae > Pecten > Pecten maximus. The sequence goes on from NC_047025.1 coordinate 6,195,528, forward strand.
GAAAGTCTTCGTTCTAGATACACAGACCAAGGCGTTGTCGTGGTAGACCATTAAATTGTTACTAGGAGAGAAGATATCGCTCTACCTTAACTAAAAGTCTGTCAAAAAAAATTTGGTCTTTGGTCTTTCTACTGCGCACTTTTTTCTAGATGGCTTCTACAGACAATTCCGTATTGCCTGACACATTCAAGGGTTCAGAACAGGCATGTATAAGGTATATATACACTGGAACCCTTGGATTTGCGCAATATATTACCTCTTTTCCGTTTATTATTATGTTGCAAGTTTTAACGAATATGTAACTTTAATGTAAATAGGTGTGTGCTTATGATATTTACATATATTCAAAAGTTTATTTATTTTTCTTTTTAAATCCAAATTGCATGAAAGAGAATATAGAAAACGTGTGGTTTTTGACGTGGTATCTCCCACTGAGTGAGATCATGCTGTTTATGTCTCCAATTACGCCACTTGATGAAATACCTGTATGAAATATTCCACGAGGCCGCGCTCGTCGCCCTTCAATCACTTTTCTTACAGTGACAGATGTCAGCTGGTATTTCAGACAGGCCCGTCATTATATCTGTTGATAAGGTATACGTATATAGTACGCCCTTTCCAGGTTTCCCACGGTGATATATTTCACGGATTTCCAGACCATGAAATATAAGGTAAGACAAGCACTTATGGAAATCCTCAGTTGCTAACCGATTATCTAAATCAAGAACAAAGAGACAAAGCAGTTGTTTCTGAACGTTTTAGCGCTATGATAGCATGACGTCATCATTCGGTTCGTGACGTCGTTTTGTACTCTACGTCAGTTTTTGAATATTCGAAGAGAGCGTCGGAAAGGATACTTAAGTGACGAATGAAATACTGTTATCTCAAAAACAATCAATCAAAAAGAAAGAAAAATAACTAATAATAAAAATAAAAAAATAAATAGAAAAAACGCAAACGTAAAAAAAAAAAAAAAAAAAAAAAGAACCACAAATAAATAAATGAATAAAAAACAAAACAACGACAAAAAAACAACAAAAAAACAACGACAAACGTAAAGTAAAACAAGAAATAGATAGACAGATTTCGGGTGAGTACATTTAACCCTTTCCACGCCAAATTTCACGCTGCTGATTATTGACGCCGGGGAAACCTATTAAACGCAGAAACAGATTTTTCTACGTATTTTTGATATCGATTGTTTCATTCAACATTTTAAGCTCAGCTTAGATATGCTTAGTATTGTGTAGTGATTTTTTTCTATGACTTTTTTTTAGCAAACGTTAAAATCAGGCGATGAATTCCAAGATATTAACCCTTAGGCTGCCATAGGGCCGATTTGGGCCGATCTGAATTTTTACGTTGACTGCCAACTGGGCCGATTGGGCCGATCTGGTTTTAACGAATTTTGACGTAACGTGCTGTATTGTTAATGACGTCATCAATTCATGTGTTCTCCGCCCACGTATTAGTTCATAGAACAAAGAAATTTCCAAATGTGTAACGTTAAAATATTATTGGAAAAAAAACACGTACCGTACTTGTCTACAAAACACCTCTGTGTTTTCTATAGAATCGGAAGGAGGTAAGTATTCAAGGATATATACTGACATCTGGTATAAAAAGGCAGTATAAAATAAGTTAGGACACTTCGATCTATTTTCTTGAACATCTGATTCATGCGTTTTTTTATCACTGCTTTACGAGTTAATAGAATATCAAATAACTCTACCAGTTGTCTGTTTTTGACGTTTATATATGAATTGTGAATTTCAAATAAAGGTTATACTTAAATCACGTTTAGATTTAATGCAACATATTTTAGATACTTTTTTTTATTTGTTGACATCATTTCTATTTTGCCCGACAGAGGAATATTTTATATTAGTCATGGAATGAATCTCATAATGGTACAAATTGATAATTATAAAGATGAAGATTGAAATCGGTGAAGGGTCATGCTTGGGATGTTTTTGATATACAAATATGACAAGTGTTTGTGAAAAACATATGCTATATGCATCTGCGTTTTGAAAATAATGAAACTAAAGAAAATATCAAACGGATGTCCAAAGAGCTTAACAATATTACAGGTCAGAGCCTTACATTTGATAAATTAGTTAGTACGTTCGTATTCCGTGACCTACATTTGTTGACCTATATCTGATAGATTGCTGCAGTATATTCATATCATCTTGACCTACATCTTTTGAAGAAATTTCGTATCCGTGACCTATATTTTGATAAACTGGTGCAATACATTCGTATCAACGTGACCTACATCTGTTGACCTATATTTGATAGATTGCTGCAGTATATTCGTATTCCGTGACCTATATCTGTTGACCTATATCTGATAGATTATTGTAGTACATTCGTATCGCCGTGACCTACATCTTTTCATCTGTTGACCAATATTTAATAAATTGCAGTATTACATTCGTATCACCGTGACCTACATCTGTTCATCTGTTGACCTATATTTGATAAATTGCTGTATTACATTCGTATTCCGTGACCTACATCTGTTGACCTATATTTGATAAATTGCTGTACTACATTCGTATTCCGTGACCTACATCTGTTGACCTATATTTGATAGATTGTTGTAGTATATTCGTATCATCGTGACCTATATCTGTTCATCTGTTGACCTATATTTGATAAATTGCTGTATTACATTGGTATCACCGTAACCTACATCTGTTCATCTGTTGACCTATATTTGATAAATTGCTGTACTACATTCGTATCACCGTGACCTACATGTTGACCTATATTTGATAAATTGCTGTACTACATTCGTATTCCGTGACCTACGTCTGTTCATCTGTTGACCTATATCTGATAGATTGTTGTAGTACATTCGTATCATCGTGACCTATATATGTTCATCTGTTGACCTATATTTGATAAATTGCTGTACTACATTCGTATCACCGTGACCTACATCTGTTGACCTATATTTGATAAATTGTTGTACTACATTGGTATCACCGTAACCTACATCTGTTCATCTGTTGACCTATATTTGATAAATTGCTGTACTACATTCGTATCACCGTGACCTACATCTGTTGACCTGTATTTGATAAATTGTAGAACATTCGTATTCCGTGACCTACGTCTTTTGAACTATATTTGATGAATTGATGTATATTTTTATCATCTTAACCTACATCTTTTGTAGCAATTTTCCGTCAGTGACCTACATTTGATTAAGTGTTGCAGTACATTCGTATCAACGTGACCTACATCTGTTAACCGATATTTGATTAATTGTTGTAGTAAATTCATATCATCTTGACCTACATCTTTTGAAGAAATTTCGTGTCAGTGACCTATATTTTGATAAATTGGTGCAATGCATTCTTATCAACGTGACCTAAATTTGAATATCTTGTACTTTTTGTTTGTGACCTACATTTTGATTTCATGGATTCGTTTCACTGATCAATAATTGATGTTTGAAGTAATTGTGTGCCTATGTGCCTAGATTTGCTAAAATACTTTTGTCTATGTAACCTAGTCTTCCATAATTCGTTGAAACACTTTTGTCAATATGACCTTAATGTTCAGAAACACAGGGACTTGGCATATATCACAAACCCAAAGGCCAATACATACCTATAAATATAAGGATGAAGGTAAATGCCCCTGTGAAATGTATGAGGGACAATTTGGCGCTGGCTCAGGTTTTATTTAATTAAAGATGGAATTTATCTACATTACAAAATTCATTGTATATGAACATTTGCATTAAGTTCTTTCTGATTACACAGGCAAAATGGCTTGAGGTAAATTTGACCTTAAAAATAACTGACCTGAAATTGACCAGAAAATGTTCTGAAAATGAGGTCAATTTTACATGAAGAAATTTTCAGGTCATACTCGTGTGAATTGAGGTGAATTATCACATGAATTTGACCTGAAGGCCTTTTGCCTGTGTATGGTATGCAGAAAGATTGCAGATAAACAACAAAAGCAGATTATATTCTTAAATTTGTTTTTATTATTTTTTTCCTGTTTATATTCAGATTTATATTCCGTCCAATAAACTTGTAAAAATACCTTCTATATAATATTGCCCTCCCATTGCAACTTTTCTCAAGAGTTACCTCCCCTTTAAAGATGGTCCATATTCAACAAACTTCAAAGAAAGAATTTTCTACTCTACTGACTACTCATGAATTGCACAAAATATCATTTTCACATAATATTTTGAAAATTTCCTTTTTATCACAAAAGTATGGCAAGAACAATTATACAACATTCGGAATCTTAAGAGCCACTATTTTAAACCTACTGTGTAAAGGATAAGAAAAAGTGTTACATTTCAAAGCTTTGGGCATTGCTTATACAATACTTCCAGATTTAATGAACTGATTTTTAATAGCTACAGACTCAAATACATTGTAAAATCATTTTTATGGAATGTCTCTTTTTTGTGGAAATTCATCAATGGCTCTCGAGGCTGAAATGTGCTCTTAACGTTCACATATATATTTGAGATTTGCTTACAAATATACGATCCACAGACTAAAGGTTCACACATACTAAAGTGTTACTCTTTACAATAAACAGATTCAATACGTCTACAAACATAATTAATATGGCAGTAAAAAATTAATCAATCACAATTTTAAATCACATCCAGAACACTTAATTGCACACAGTATCAAGCTGAGCAAAATGAATTAATTAGCATGGACCTATAAATATCTCTTCCTCAAATTGCAAAAGTTCCGGGAAAAAATGTACATGTAAATTCATAAATCAACATCATATTGCTTATTTTTGCAAAAATGTATACATGATTTATGGTCAACTCAAACCGAACCACCGCTACTCACAAACACATATATACACATCCTTTCACATTTAATCTTACCGGTCTGTTACTGGGTCAATTTACTTCAAAAAGGGAGACAACTTCACCCCATTTAAAAATTCAGATCATTTACTACAGAGAATGCTAAAAGGCCATTTTCGTTTATCGCGATACAAACAGTTGGACGAGTTTAACCGGAGTTGTTATTTAATGAAATAATGACGGACCTAGTGATTTTATGTTTCCTTTGGACAAGCCTAAATGAGGCCTGTATCAATATCTGAATGGCCGACAAGATTTATGCTTGAAATGTTACAAAAAAATGATAACGAACCAGTTTGTCCGCATAAACGAATAAAGTCTCAAGCGTTTCGGCCGAATTTCTATTGTGACTACCTGAACTTATGTTTTCTTTGTGACTGTCTGACAATAAATAAAATAAAATATATCACAAACAAAGCATCTTACATTTGCATATGTACTGCCATTCAAATTCTTCACCCTTTCCATTTTAAAAAACTTCCATAGACAAATCTGAAATATGTCAGTTTTATAAATAAATGAACTTAATGATTTTTGTGAGAATTTAATTTAGAAGATGTTGGAGATTGAAAATAATGTAAAGTTTGAGTCTATATCAGTATTTCACCAAAAAACATTGAAGTATTTTCATGTAAACATAAAAAACATTCTTTGAAATAGCGTAGACTCATTATGAACACATTTAGAAAAAGGCTCGGAGATCTGAACATGGAAATCATTAAGATCAGACAATTTTTACCCTGGAAACTGGGATTTCTTTGTTTACATCACAGTTGTAAATAATACATGCTTTTAAATCACAAATACAAAAGTACATTTAAATTGACACAATCAGGTAACAACAATCATTCCTTGCATAATTGATACAAGTTTTCCCATCCAATACATATTTGCATAATTAATATAATTAGCAAACAATTGATTTATCAAATTTCAGCATTTAAAATAAAAACCTAAGTATACTAAGTTTTATTTTACTGCCATTTTCAACATCAAACTTGTGTCTTCGAAATGCAAGAGGATTTTTTGCATAATTAAACAATTAAATTGTATATATTAAAATAATATAAAATAAAAATTTAATCAAACCAACAAAATTGAATTCAAAATCGCAATCAACATATGAAGTAAGGAAAATGTGTGATTGTGATGATAAGCCCCCCCCAAAAAAAAAAATTTGAATAATATATTTTACCCCTTCCCATTGAGTACCACCAAATAAGATTCACTCAGGTTTCAGAAAAATTCAATATTCAAACTTTACTCTAAACTTGGCAATAATTGAAATCACTCCACTACTTAATTGAAATACCATGCTGTGTTACATGAAATATTTGTTGTTAAATAAATCTGAAGATTTCGTGGTTAGTCTGGCACCATGGAAATAGAGTTAACGATTTTTTTTATACTACGCCAAACAGCAGTATGATAACACTAATGTCTACGCAATGCAATTAACATCAAAAAGAGGGAATTTTGAAATAGACTATAAATCACTCAGATTATATTTTAGAAACATTGTGGCCGATAAAAGTTTTGTGAGGTCTATTCAATCGGAAATTTCCACAGACCTATATATAGTTATATCTATGTAGCTTCTAACCACGAAAAAAATTACCCACTTATATTTCATGTTATACAGTATGTGTATAATTTTTAACATTCTAAATCTTGTATAAGTAAATTAAACAATATCCGAGTAAAAACAATTTACAAGTATAGAAAGTTTTATTTTGTTTTAAAACTAATAACAATTACATATACGTGATAATTAAACAGAATTTTAAAACTATATGGATAAATCTAAAAAACAAAGGCAATATCATACAGACATGGGTCTTGAATAATACAAACAAAATGAAATTGATGATTGTGAGTTGATAATAGTTAAAATTTTTCACCAAGATTAGAAACAAAAGAATGATTATAATACTTCAGTCAAGTACAAAATAAAACAAAAACAAAACAAGTCTTGAATGAAAAGGTAAAATTATTTTCTGTTTAAACAATATAAATAATTTTATAAAAATGAAATGAATTTACATAAATATGAATAAAAATCAGCAATGTTAAATAATATATTATTTTATTCTATCAAAGAAATATAGGACTACCTATCAATGAATATATTAAAAAGGAAAAAAAATTAAAAATCAAAGACATATTAATTGGACCTTTGTGTGATAATGAATGTTTTAATTGGATTAGAGAGATGTAGATATTCTTGTATATAAAATAATATGACATAAATGAAATATCACATTTAAAAAATGTTCATCAATTCCTAATGAAAATATATTATTATATGTTACAAATATGTACGACATTGGAACATCAGATATATGTAGAAGTTTATGAATATATACAAGGAATTCTTACATCAGTGATATCTTTCACATCTCTAAAAATCCTTCTCACATGTCAAGCTTTCCCCTTTCTCTCATGAAATTGATGTGTATGGAAAAAATCCATCGAAAAAAAATTAAAATTCAAAAGGACAAATTATGAATATAAGAATAAATTTTCTGAATTTTCATCCAAAATGTTTCAAAATATAAACAGGAAGTGTAGTATGTGATACACAACACCTGTATACTTTAACATTCTTAATTTCTATATATTGGTCTGTTATTCTAATATTCAACAATTAAAAGAAAAAATTTGAAATGATAGAAGAGGTTGGCATGAATGAATATCTCCCTTGTTAGGAAAATGAACAAATATTTATCCCACATGTTCATAATTTTCTAAATCATAATGAAATTCATATTTAACAACAATGAAAAAATGAGGCTAATTTATCTATATAATTCTATAATGATCAATAATTACATTAATTTTATATTGTTAATGTATTATCATTGGTACGATTTACATACTAAACCTAAATACTGAATAAAAAATTGGTAAATTTAAAGGGTGATGCCAAAAAATGCTGTTAAAAAAACGGTTTAATACCAATTTATCATTGCAAATTAAAATTTTGCTTTCTAAATAAACCATTAGAAAACTGATTGAAAATTAAAATGCAATACAAGCATCAATCACAATTAATATTGATGGCACTGAAGATTTCATGACCAAAGGAAAATTACGTCAATGATTCTCCATACATTAAATCAAGATTCTCCAAATTCTACCCAAAAAGAAGTCAAAAATTATTCTTGTCCATCACCTGAATCTAACACCCTGTATACTATGACACCCTGTGTATTATGACACCCTATGTAATATGACACCCTGTACATTTCAATGCCCTGAGTACTCTTAACACTACAGGAGTAGGATTGATACTGTAAGAGACTAATTACAATTAAAATAGCTGCTACAGTTTCTCATGAAGTCGTTGTATGATGACACCATAACACAATTAAACCAATCAAAGATTGAAGATTTTGATTGTAAGTTTAAAGACTTTAAACATGTATATAAAAAGTACTAAACATTCACAGTGATGTTATATAATTAACACCTTCCGTAGTTCAGTACAGAAAGTTATGGCAGACAACCTGTAAATTTATAACATGGTTTTCACTCGTTCCTCCAGATTTCGTAGCTCTGTCATGATCTCGCCTGGAAGATCCTCATGAACTTGCTCGTCAAAGTATTTCTCAACGTCCACAACTTCCTGCAACCAACTCTCCTTTGGAAGACGAAACAATTCCTCCATGTCCACTTTCTCATTCAAACCTTCCATATTGATTGACCCCTCCTTCGGAACATATCCTACGGCGGACATCTTTGCACAGTCTTCTCCGTCGATACGACGGAAGATCCAATCCAACACTCGTGCGTTTTCTCCGAACCCCGGCCAGATGAACTTTCCCTCTGTATTTTTCCTGAACCAGTTGACATGGTACACCTTCGGCAATTTCAGATCAGGTTTCTCTTGAAAACTCAACCAATGTTTCAGGTAATGTCCGAAGTTGTATCCGAAGAATGGCCGCATGGCGAAGGGGTCATGCATGATGACTTTGCCTATAAACGAAAATTTAGAAATAATTCTATATAATCATAAGTTTTACTTTCCATATTATGTGTTGTTCATAAAAATTTAATTTTATATACAGTGGAACTTCGTTAACTCGAAGTCGACGGGACCACGAGAAAACTTTGAGTTATCCGAGTGTTCGAATTAACCGAGTTGTCATTTTTGGTGAAAAGTTTGGTCAATATTTGTCAACATTATATAATCATTATAACTCCGCTCTGCCACTCATCAGTTTAGTGTAGAGACTGGTCAGTACGTGTACACGTATATCGTTTTGTCACTCGTAGTTTTTTATGTATTTTATTTCTTGTAACATATCTTGGTTTGAAAATTGGCACTATAATGATCCTGAAAAATCTATTTTTATCTGTTGTTTCAACACCTTTCAACACCACAAACTTTTTCATTAATACTCCAGTGTCAAGATGTACTGAAAAATTTCAATATTTTCATTAATACTTGTTTGGTTGAAATGATTGAGTATATTTTCAGCTATTAAGTTTCAACAGAGTTTTTGATGGTAAATCTATACACTAAAAACTAAATTCAATCACTTACTGTAAGATCTAATTGCCTTTATTTAAATGATTAATTTCCTTGAATGTTAAATGAGATCATATCAGTCACCAAAATAACAATTTAACATGTCATAATGAACACAAAATTTGAAAAAATTTGGTAAAACTTTTAAAATTTCTCTGACAGGAGTGTTTTATCATTGAAGATTGACCCAAATAGAGTTATCTCCCTTGGTTTGTTAGGAATTTATGTTCTGTGAACAAATAATGAAATTAAAAAAACAAAATTCAACTTCATCAGTTTTATATAAAAATTATATTTTTCCTTCAGATCCAATGAATATTTTTAACATTTTGATAATAAAATAAGTGTTAATTATTTTCGCTGCTGAATGGGTATTGATGAACAACTGAAACTGTTTCCTGTACTTACTTTTGTGCTCGGCAGCAGCTGTAGCTTCCGACCTCATTGAAGCTCCGATGTACACTCCATGCTGCCAGTTCAAGGCTTCATACACAGAGAGGTACACCTGTTATATACAAACATGTTCTATTAATAGTTATACAGTGTAACCTGTGTAAACCGGATGTCACTGGGACCAGACAATTGGGCCGGTTTACACAGGTATCCGGTTAATAGAGATTGGTGATAATCAACATCTGAGAAATGGGTTTCGACTTTAAAGCAAAGAAAATGTACACGCCAGCTATTTGATTGCCTACTACAACAAAGGCAAAGTCAGCCATTTCATGATCTTGATGTTTTTTTACAAGTGCATATTAATAAAAGAAAAAGTTTTTAAGTCTGATATAGATCGTAAACCGAGAATAACAGATTTTAAATGAAGCTGTTGAGAACAAATCTAGGCTATGTCCATGCGGAATATGCAGTGTATGTACCGGTAATGCCGTCGTTGAAGGTATTTTTCCACATAGATTTTTCCATCTAATTTGTCACTGAACAAATCGTTTTTGTACTTACATAATCTCAAAATCATTTAATTTATGTAAAACGTCATATCGATAGTTTGCAAATGTTGATATTCTTCGAAAAACATGATTTAATTTCAAACAAAAACAGAAATTATGTCTATTCTTAATAAATGAATTATCCTTAAGTAATTTTAGTTTACAATTACAACAACTTCAGAGTTTTGGATATTTCACGAGAAAATCTAATTTTCTGAGCATAAAGCAAATTTTACTAAACTATTATAATTTGAATAAATTACTTTTCTGATGCTATATTCCCCTTTTATTTTCTAAATGGGAACAATCTTTATCAAAACTAGATATGGTTTTGTGCCTACCTTCAGGACGCCTTCCTCCAAATATGATGGCATCAATAGGGACTCCCTCGGGACTCTCCCAGGCAGGGTCCATGATCGGGCACTGGGCGGCTGGGGTACAGAATCTACAGATACAGAGGTCAGTTTTGGTCAACCAAGTTTGATCACAACAGTCAATATTTACTCAAATGAACGTTTGGCTTCAGTTTTATTTTCTATATAAACTTTAATACAATGTACATATGTTATGATGAGATCCAAGAGGGGATATTGGCACCCACAATAAAATGATCTTCATTTGTTTTAAGTTTGATTGAACTTTTCTCTTCTTAACTGATCTGATAACAAATGAAAATTTAAGAGAGATATAAGAGAAGAATTTTTTCTACGAATTAGAAATAGCAAAGCTAAACTTCAACTGTCAGCCATTTTATTTTCTGTAACAGACTCAAATTCAATAAGAACACTGATAGGTCAGCAAGGGCCCCATCGTGTTACAAGGGAGCAAAATGTATACACATCCACCCCCATTGTTAGGCTAATGGAAATATCAGTATAAAACTCCATTGGCCATTTTCTTTTCTGGATCAGACCCAAAATCAAATGGGAAACTAAGGACCAAGGGGAACCTACCTGTGAAGTTTGAGAAAAATCCTCCTAGCTCTCAAAAAAAAAGTGATAACAAACTTCAATTTTCAAATTCCAATAGCTACCTGGTAGCCATTTTGTTTTCTGAATCAGGTCTCAAAATCTAACGAGCACAATAACAAGCATTGTTTATGGATGGACAGATGGATAATGGACAGACCATGGATGCAGGCTAGTCGGTAAAAGTAGACAAACACAGACCTGAACTGCTCAAAAAATGTAATTTGCTCAGGTATGAAGATATTTTGATCCATGCACATGATTTCATAACAAAATGAAATTATATATTATGTTGGGGATGTAGGAATTCAGATGATTGGATGTTTGGACACGAAGCCTACATATATTCAACCTAATGTTTTGAAGGATTGTAGCTACCTGGTAAGACATGCAGACAGGATAATTAGTACCTTTCAATACAAATAGGGCATTATATTAGATAGACCTGAAACTGAATACTGACGAAATCTCTCTCTCCCTCCTTGTAGATACATAGGGCTATTCCATTAAAATATCTACCTGACCCCCGGACTCAACAATGAATCACTTCTATACATGGTTGGATTGCCTTCCTATTACATTCAATAGGTGGTACCCCTTAACAGACCTGAAGTCCTGGGGCGGGGTAGATGTTTTACTACTGGAAAAGCTCTTAATGGTGACTCCAATATCTCACCAAAGAGATTTTCTTAACAAATAACAGTACGTATGGATGAAACCCAAAATCAGTAAATCTGCCAACATACCGTGAGTTAGGGTGTGCAGAGTTTCCGCCTTGATCTGAGGTCCAATTCTCAACGTTGAGCCAGGAGGTAATTGAGGTATTTTTATCAGTCTCGCTCTCCATGCCTTCCCAGTATACACCGCCATCTGAGGTTTCCGCTACGTTTGTAAAAACTGTATTCCGCTGGATGGTTTCCATGGCATTCGGGTTTGTTTTCATTGAAGTTCCTAAAATCAATAAATAAATTTGTGTTATTGAAGTAAATTCAAGAAATGTTATTTATATTATTCATTTAATTTTCCTAGAAATCAAGTTCTGCTGAATCGATGTTAACCTTACCTGGAGCCACTCCGAAGAATCCAGCCTCTGGATTGATGGCTCTGAGGCGACCCTCTTTGTCGAATCTCATCCATGCGATATCGTCCCCGACACATGTGATTTTGTAGCCTGGGAGGGAGGGGTTCATCATAGCCAGGTTAGTTTTACCACAGGCACTTGGGAATGCGGCTGCAATGTATTTCTTCTCACCCTTAGGGTTCTCTATACCCAGGATCTGTACCGCAAAATTAAAAACAATAATTTCAACCATGATAAGTACTGTAGAAGGCTTAACCTGAATCCATCAGCTGACATATTTTTTTTATTCGAATGTTAGATTATTAGTTACATTACTGCATTTCCAACATGATAAACGGCAACTTTTTTTCTGGTAAATATCAGTTTTAATGTCTCAAAAAAGATAGCGTTTATGCATTCCTTAATTGTTACACAAATGTATATATCATGCATTATGTAGTTTATGAGTCAAAACGTTGGATTTCTAGACCATCTCTTTGCCTCCTCTCCCGTCCTTATTCACGAAAAGTAAAACTACTTGGGTGTTATCAAGATGAAAATGGTAATGAAAGGCATTTTGGAGACATCTGGTCGCTTATTAGAGATTTAATAACAACAGATTAACATATCTTATGGGGACAATTTGAAAGAGTTCATATAATATAGAGTTTGAATACTGGTGATAGCTGTTATCATAATTTAGTTCTTATCACAATGAAAACCTTCCTCTGAATTATGACGACGCTAATTTCAGTTTTTATAAAAAGTAATGCAGCTCTGCTAATTTATCATTGTGCTAATCTTGTCTAAATTCTATTACCAGGTAAACTGTGCAAAACTTAAAATACTCACAATAATTATGTGGCATATGGGAATAAAGCTTTCTATTATAATATTTTATATATTGTCAGAACTTTTTTGGAAATGCAGTGGTCCCCCTATTTAAGACCACTCTCAAAAACGACCACTCCTTGTATGCATCTAAGTTTCTTGTTCACCGACGTTTTCCAACAATAAATTACCCCTTCTAAACAACCACCCCACTAACCTGACCAACGACCGCTTAATCTTTTACCAAATCATTTGTTTCATATAAAACCTGGAATCTTATTAAATCACACTGCTTGAGTTTTGAATTAATTCAATGTATACTATCTGGATTTAAACAAAGTCTTGATACCCACCAACATGTGTTCAGCAAGCCAGCCTTCCCTCTTCGCAAGAATGGAGCCAAGGCGAAGAGCGAAACATTTTTTGCCCAGAAGAGAATTTCCACCGTAACCACTGCCAAACGAGCAGATCTCATTCTTGGCTGGTAAGTGTGCAATGATTGTTTTCTTAGGATCGCATGGCCAGTTGTTTTTTAGGGGATCTGGAAGAGAAAGAAGGGAGATAACTCTAATAATTTTCGATGATATTTATAATTTAATTCTTCTTCTTAAAAAAAAAAGAGGTATCTTGCAAATGAATACATTTATCTAATAAATAGGGCTCATTTTTCACACCAAAAGGAGTTGTTTAACTTCATAAAAGAAGAAGAAATAAAACAAGAGTCACAAATATTTGACGACAAAGAAATTATTCGAATGTGCCCTGTTTTTGAAATAAATTTCCGGATTTCAATTTGAAGGTCGAGTTGAAGGTCATATTGTTGAGATGTACTATCATGTCCCCAATTTTACCTGTTAGAGGGAAAGGCCTGCCGACAGAATGTAGACATTTGACGAAGTCGGAGTCACCAAGCGTTTGTAGCACCTTGGCACCCATACGTGTCATGATCCGCATGCTTGCCACGACGTACGCAGAGTCTGTCAGCTGTACTCCGATCTTGGACAGAGGTGAGCCAATCGGCCCCATACTGAACGGGATCACATACATGGTTCTTCCTGTGGAATATAACAAATTTCTAGTGAATATTTCATAAAAATTCAATCGCCCACAATTATGTACGAATTCTGTAGAAGGAGCATTAAAACTACCGTAGGAATTTCATGACCATGTCTTTAAAACTGATTTAAAGAGTAAGGAGTTTTAATCAAACCAGACTTCTAAATTATGTTTATTTCTTCTAGAGGGATAAATACCTTAATTCCTGAGTACACACAAACACCCTTACTTATACCCTCACATGCCCTCACCTATACCCTCACCTATACCCTCATATATACCCTCACCTATATCCTCACAGACACTCACCTATACCCTCACACACCCTCACCTATACTCTCAAACACCCTCACCTATACCTCACCTATACCCTCACCTATACCCTCACACACCCTCACCTATACCCTCACACACCCTCACCTATACCCTCACACACCCTGAACTGACCCTCACATACACTTATCCAACCCCAACCACCCTACTTTGCCAGTGGTCATGAACATCCTGATATTTGATTGACAAATTGAAGTGTCTTAAATCAATAAGTTATTCTTCTAAATTTCTTCAGATTGGTATTCACAAAATTTGGTAAGTTTAGGTTAAGAATATGTGAGAAACTCCCTAATAATAACAAGGATGGATAGTATTGCAACAGCAATACAAAGTCCCCTGCCTGAGCTAGAAGTGCACCTATTCATTTCCTATTTTTTTTTTGAAAAATGGTTTTTCGAAAAAAACAAATGTAGGATGCACAACTACATGTTATACTGATCATGTATACCAAATTTCGTTAAGATCGGAGTAGTACTTTAGGAGGAGTTGTCCGGACAACTATTGCGTGACAGACAGACGGACGGAGGGTAAACCTATAGTCCCCCCGTTTTTCAAATGGCAGGGGACTAATAACACACAGACCTAACATAAAACCACCTACCACTCATACAGCCCGGAAATCTCTGCTCCATCTCCACTTCTAGGTTGTCCGGACTAATCCAGTTTCCTAATGTGCCGGAAATTCCTGCTTTACGAACTGGAATGGTGTCCCGTTCATTTTCCGTCGACATGAATGTCAATTTCTCTACTCGAGCAACATCGGCAGGGTCAGTTCTGGCCAGCCAGCTATAAGGGAGGTAACTCTATTATATAGATACAGGTCAAATGGTATATGTTACAAGTTAGTAGCTATTAGATGCCTTTTTACTGCTACATTGTAACTGTATCAAAGGCACTCGCCTTGTCTGACAATACGCCTAAATACGAGAGCCTGTGGATGTATGACTGTATTTTGTTTTTGTCGCTTGAAATGAAAACCTCTAGTTTCTATTGCAGAATACATCGACATATTTCAAAGTTTTTATACTAATGAAAATTTCAGAAATACATATTTCATCAAAACAAATTCTATTAAACATGGAATACCAAACGATAAAAACTTCAGCAATAATTCCTAGCAATGCTTATAATTTAAAGACAAAATGTTGAGTTTGGAGAGAGAAACTTGAATCTTTTGCGGAAAAAAACAGAATCTTACAAGAAAAATTAAGATGTACTGAAATGTTTGTAAAGATAATTAATCCATTTTCTTAAACATAATTAAGCGATTGTTTTAAACAAAATAAGCCATTGTTTTTTAACAACTTGGAAGATTAGGCCTATACTACAATACTCTGTGATTTTACTCACCAGTTCTCCATCTTAGGGAGGGGCTTGATCATGCCATCCTTCTGGAGGAGGTAGAGCAGTAGATTATTTTCCCCTTCCGATCCATCACAGATGTGGACGGAGGACGGCTGACAGAGTCGGATATTATGGTCCACATAGGTCTGGACTTTCCTTGGTAGGTTGTTCCACTTTCCGTAGAGGATATTTGGTACAGAGTGATAGGCGTTCCTAGTTTTCGGGATACATGCTGATTCCTTTATCAACTTTGATGCAAACTTCACACTGGATAAAAAATAAAATGGTGTTGTTTTTTTATAGATATGATATGCTAGGTACGTTATCACCAATATTTATGATTCTAGTTCATCAATATTTTGTTTATATTGAACAGCTTTTTTTATTTAAAAAAACAAACAAATAAATTCATCACTAGCAGCCAAAATTTGCAACATCTTCTACATCTTTGACTTTTACAAACCAAATAAATACATTCCAAAAGACAAATTTTCAACATCTGTCACAGACTACATGAGTATATGTGTACAAATATGTTGATGATGCAGGCCATTGGGGCCATTTGTTCTACAGATCATATTTTCAAAATTTTTCTATAGGTCATAGTATTGTTCCGTTAAGTTTGCTGTCAAAAACCAGAATTTTCTGAATATGATCAACTTAACTACTGTTTGCTTGGATATTGTTTCAATCTAAAGATATAATTTCAAATTAACGTTTTAGTAATGGTTCAGTAAAATGACAGCTCACCAAACTAACGCAAAACAAACACTATTTAGCCCATGTAAATAAAAGAGTACTTGAAGAAGACATTTAGAAATATATCTAGTCGAATGCACCTAACGCCTCTTAACATTGATCAAGCTTGGCGAGGGTATTTGTATAAAATGAATACCTTGGTACAATTCATCAAGTATTTATACAGCAGTTAACATTCTGTTGTGGCAACCTGTTCACTATACAGAATACACCTACAAGCTCCTTGCATTTAATTATATTTTTCAGCGCTATCAGCTTAATGAGCAATAAAAATAAATATGTAAGCTTATCTTGATCTGTTTCAAGTCTACTTTTAAAATATCTTTAAGATAAAAAATATGTATAAATATCATGTTACCAATGTTAATTGATTTATGAATATTATACTAAAAGTAATTTTTTAACCAGGAAACACTTTATGTTTTAAAAGCCTATTATGTAAAGCTGTATATGAATTGGAATTAGATAATTCTAGATATTTATAATTATATAAGACAGGGCCAGACAGTTAAAATACAATGCATATTGCTTTTGAATATATTAGACAGTAATATAAGCCCTTAACAACGAATAGCGCCCCTTCTTCATATTTAAAAAATTATCAATGTTTAAATAGCAAGCCTGTTGGGTTCATGTGTAAATTAAAGTACTCCAGCAATAAGCAAGTAATTAATTATCAAGCAACTTGGTACTTTAAAAGTTTATCAAGTATGAAATTATTTCTCTTTCCTCCACAGGACTAATTATGATATATTTTCATTCTATTATTATTAGAAGTAAAACAATGCAAGAATTTTCAAGATATCTCAATTATTTATATCTTACTTTTTTTTTTTTTACAAAATGTGTGGTTTTGTTTGTAGGTGAAATTTCTGTCAATTTACAAAGCAAAATGTCACAGGTCAAATATCATAAAAAATGCAAAAAAAAATATTTTAAGTAAAAACATAATTTATCCTGCAGTATAGAATGTTTAAAAACTATTCCTTCCACTTTTTTTACATGATTTTTGAAAACTATCTGATGTACCATATTTGTTTTACATGATTATTTTCACGTCCATTATGACGTCATTCATTTAATGATAAAATGTTACTTTTCATGGCAGAAAAAAAACAAACATCTACAGTACAGTATCCTTGTTTTTTATTCAACAGCAAAAGATCTACTTTTGAATACAATTTTTATCATTGATCTGCACTCACATGAATAAATACTGTTGCTGAAATTTCCACTTAGCAAAGTTTCTGACTGCCTACCAAAATGTTGTTTATCTTCAAAATTCTGCACAATATTATGAACATATCAGGTAATTTTTAGGACCAGATCAACTACAGACATCTTACCCTTATTATTTGTTAAACTGTGACAAACACAATCAAAATTTAAACACAGATTCTCAGCTATCTGTCATTTACATATTACATGCAAACGCTTACAATGAGTTTTCAAGCTCCTCTCCAATTTCTTGCAGAAGAATAAAAAAATTCATTTTTTTTTCAACATCTGTTGACTGATTTTGTATGTTAATTCCAGTGTCCGGTATGTAGAACACGGAACTGAATTGAAGTGTGAAAACTTGTTTAATGTCCCAAAAACATTCTGTACAACTAATCTTACAGACTTATACCTTGGTAAATTCATTCATCAAAGTCTGGTCAACTTACACATGAACATGCAAGTTAAAAAACATTAACATCACCCATACATAGAGGCAAATTATGGCTAATAAGTAAATTTAATTTTAAATTTTGAGATTTTTACAACAAGAAATTCACATGTATACATTTTTATGTAGGTCAAGCTTGAAATTACAATTTTGAAGTTTTATTATGTTACGGATGAAAAATCATATTTTGAAATGTCTTTTTTATTCTATTTATGAGGCTTTGAAAAAAATGTATAAAAAAAGAAAAACATGTGGTATAAAAAAAGTAAAACATAATTGTTTTCTTATTTGTTTTGTTGTTTTGTAAATAAAAAAACATGGTCATAAAACACCTCAGAGTAGGAATTTGTTTAAACATGCATGTAAATAACTTATGAACACAGTTACTATATACATAGGACGGTAATATTCTATGAACAAGTATACCACATTCAACTTGATTATTTTCAGGTTCAGTCTGCCAGATAATTCATTCAGCAAACCCATCTAACCATAAAGTTCAGTCAAATCTGATGAACAAAATTGTTAAGTCTCTACGAAGTCAAAGTTAACTGAAGTCATTTCTCAATCCAAACCACCTGTGGTTGTCGCGGTTATGTGATTTGATTTCAAATCCAAACATAAATAAACAATAACTGGCCATCCATCTTGAAAAAATGAAAAAAACAAAACATTTTTAATCGTACGAAGTCACTTAATTCTATGCTAAAGCACATATATACATGTATCAACAATCAATACAATGAAAACCTTTTAATTTACATGTATAGTATTGATCCAAATAAGTGGGTTATGCAAATAGCCGATATGCAATTTATTAAAATGGTTCCTCGACCTGTTTGTCCCAAACCATTAACACAGTATAGATAAACAAAAATAATCTTCTGAATTTTAAAATCCCTACAAAGGTCGAATGGGGTCAGAGACCCCCATCCAAGTCTTGTTCTTCAGTAAAAAGTTTAATAAATACCATAAGCGTAAGTGAACCCTACAAAAATATAGACTAAAATGTTGAACTACATTCAGCCTAAATATTCAACGTAGATCAATTATATTGAAATTCACTATTAATTGACTGATATTACAATTTTCCAAAATTGTGACCCCTACCAGTATAATCATAAAAAAAATCAAAATTAATAATCTATGTTCACAGCTGTGGAAATGCAAACTACATTTAACAAGCATACGGTATTTCTAGAGCTATATATACATGTCATCTACTGGCCCTTGCTAAAAATAGTAACAGTGACCTTGACCCAAAAACGCTGAAAAGCAAACTAATGTCTAAAATATCACGGTCATTGAAAAAAAGATATTTATATCATTGTGTGAAGTTTGATCAAAATCCCTCAAAAAAGAAGCCGCTAGATATAGGGCGTTGACAAACGCCAGCGTTATATACTTATAAACATATGTACGCGTACAAATCTATAATTCTCCTAGTTTCATCAGTATTTGATGGGGACTAAAAATAGAAAATGCTTATGTTGCTCAGATATAGTAATAGATAATACTGAGAAATTTATACAGCAGGCAACTAATTACAAATTTTTAACTGATAATGTATTCCTTCATATGTTGAAGGAACTTCTGTGCATAATTTGTTCAATAAGTTTTATCATATTGAATATTTTATTAGTCATAATTTAGCACAAGAAATGATAGGGAACGTTTGAGCTCTAAAGAAATTTTAAGAATCTTACAACAAGACATTGTCAGCTTAATACAGAGGTTATGATCTTTAAATTTACCAAATTACTTTTTGTCACTCAAGCATTTTTCCGTGCGATATATTTTATCAACTTGGAAAAGTTTGAATGATGATTCATCTCTTTAAACAAAACTCAGGCCACCTTCATTGCAGGACTTGAAACAGCTGATGACTGACCTACTGAAAGTCTTATCAACAATTGTCTCTAAAAAGCTTTGTTAGTCTTACAATGTAAAGACACAATTTTTTGTGACAAAAATGTTAAATAAACTCTGCATTATTGAAAGGTTGAATTATGCATGTGAACTTGTTGCTTAAGATCAATACATTTAAATTTTCTGAAAGTATTCGAAACTAAACATTATATTTACAAGCATACTTAATTTATGTAACTAATTTCAGCTAAATCATCAAAACCAAATTAAATACTTCTTATATAACATACATATGAAAATAGAAACAACAATCAAATGAAAAATAATGTACTATTGAATATTTCATTTTCATTATATGTTGTTAAAAATAATGTACGAAATGTATGTTATATGCCTGGAAAAAATAGCACTGATTTTTTTGTGCATTTTTATTTCACTCAATTGTCTTAAGCTGACAAAACTTCACTTATTAATAGTTAGCTTAATTAAAATTATTTATATATTAATCTTATTTCTACAAATATCAGGTAAATTTCAACCATAGAATGCATAAATATATATATGATCATGGAAAAATTATGCGAAGGACGTTACTCTGTACTTCAAAATGGGTCAATGTTAAACTGACAATGCTTCAAGGCGGCTTCAAGAAAATGTCACATTAAAACTTATCTGTAGTAGGCCTACCTGAGGATTACATGTCCACTATCATGTCCACCTTATATATATGTCAAGTCAAGGTTATACGCAGAGACTGGAAATCTCTCATATACAGAATAATCTAGTTCCTGTTCATTTGAACGTGGTGTGCATTGGAGCGCGCGGCTCAACGAATCACATGTTGCGTATAATCAATGATGCCTCTTAAAAAAGCACAAAAGCAATATGGCTGAGTGAATTTTTGAAATCAATTATTAATTTTGTTCAGTCTCCCAACAATGGAATATGCATTTTAAGCCTTTTTCTTTTGTACATCACGTACATGAACAGAAAGGCTTGACCTAATTTCGTGAATCGTTGCAAGGTCTCCAAGTGAGATTTATAATTGATACTCCGGATCTTTCATTAATGAATATATAGTATTATATACTGCCTGGAGTCTAATATAATACGTTGCCATAATACCCAATATGGATCCCTGTGTAAGCCAGATGATAGGTGACCTTATCTGAGAGCAATACGGCTTATCTTGTGGTCAGGGACACCCCATACCGAAACCACTAGAACCCCTTACTTATATAGTGGAGTAAATGTATACAACTACACGTTATCTGCATTTTATCGTAGTATAAGTTTTGTCCAATAATTTGATGATGAAACACGTGTTCACTCATGTTCAGAGCAGGTACAGGATTTATCCTAGTTATCCTAGCTCTTGAATATGGACTATGATATTGAATTTTTTTTTCATAATGGACATGTATAAATCAATGACCGCATTCTTATTCAATTATTTATCGATTTTTTTATTAGAATTCAATTTTTCCTGATTTTCTCCCTCTCTTTTGTCTTCAAAGTTAAATGACAAGTCAATTTGATTTACCAATAAAATGCTATTAATTAATTAAGGAAACTTCAAATGATATATATATATATATATATATATAAAACAAAGATACCGTAAACAGCACCATTTAAGCGGTTGCATGAAATAAAACCAAAATGTGTTAGATCATACCAGGAACAAAAAAATAGTTTAAACAAGTATTTTGTGGAATCCGGAGTAATGTCCGTATATCTTACTAAACTTATAGTCATTTGTATACGCTTTCTCTCAGCTGATCGCGATTAAGTGTGAAAATAACGATATAAGGCTTGAAATAAATGCAGAAGAAAGAACAAGTATGTATTACCTCAACAAACTCCGGAAAACAACCATAGCGAGGAATATGGGGGAGAAGGGGTAGATGTTCTTCACGTGCCGACCCAACCACTGACTAGCCAAGCTCAAGCCACACCTCACCGACACAAAGAGTTCACTTCCGGTACACGGCCCTAAGAACAGGTGCGTATGGAAATTTATTTACAGCGATTTTTCTTCCTACTCTTTATTTATGCTAATTTTATTCCTAGAATATCGAATTATTTATGTCAAGGTTATTTTTCGTGGAATACCCAGATTTAAAAATGAGTCATTAATGTCAGGGACATGTGATAGTATGTCCCGTGTTAATGTTAATTATAGATATTTGATAGCTAGATCTAGATATCGTCTAGTATACCAACTGTGTGTGGGTGTTTGAGCTCGGAGAACTTTTTTTCTTCTTCAAATTTTGCAATGTATATGTACATGATATACATGTAGCTTGTTGTTTTCGCAGGTTTTTTTCTTTTCTTGATTTTAAACAACAGTTAATTTCAAGAAAATTTTGTTTACCAAAATTTGAAAAACTAGGAAAAAAATGTCTGGGGTGTATTATTTAAAACTTTATTGTATTCGATAGTAAATAATTCATACTACATGTATATAATTTAATAAATAATTGTGTAATCACTGATCACCAAAACAATCCATGTACATGCGTTAATGGCATGTTAATAAAAGTTAGCAACTGGCAACAGAATGAGTTTGTACTTTGTCAACCAAGAAACCAAGGAGAGATTATAAGATACGCAGGATTGTTAATTTAGGGGTGACAAAAACTCCATAATAAAACATAAAAGCAGGCACATAAATCTCTAACATATCACTCGACAAATAACGTTATCTGTAGTTAACAGGGACGGAAAAGTATTTTGCAAAGGGGTTCAAGTTTGATTTATGAAATTGCATGTATCGACTAAAGTGTTTGCATTTGTACAAGGTATATTGCGTTTTCATTTAACCCCAAACCTCACATACAATGAAACAGCATTGAACTTTTTTTTCTACTTTCTGTATTTTTCTTCTCCTGGCAACAATCTCTCCCAGAGTGCATTGCGGTTCCCTTTATAACAAGGGAACCACAATGCATTCTGGGAAAGATTGCTCTTGGCAAGTGCATTATAACATTTAAAACAATCCCATCCTTGGACCGGTCCGTATTTCTAAATGAACAAATGTATATCATAACAGGCCCTCTATCAAAATTACGCATAAAGGGGAAAGAGCTCTCCATTCTTATAAAAAAATTTACACACAGCATAAGTTTGAAAACTTGTGTCCAAATCATTTGTGTATATATTTAAAATGGAAATATTAAATAATAGTGAATTGGTTTGGCTTGGTTTATTTTGTTTAACGTCCTAAATAAAACTTAATAATGATAATGATAACCTCCATTCTTAGTTTCAAAATTTCACTTCACATTCATCACTAGCCTTACAAGGATGAATTGTTAAAATTTATCCTACAATATAAAACTTGTATGATTCAGCATTTAGTTTTCAAACACACTACCCGGAAGTCCCAATACATGCTTTTAATACAAACTTCGGTCGCGATTGAAGCAATAAGTTTGATTCGGGGAAAAAAATCTCAAAATTTATTACGTCTATAAAACAAATAAAACACTTTTTCGTAACGACTGTGGGAGGACACCGGGCTACCAGAGAATGCCCACGTGGTCGTGCTACGAGGAATCGGACCGGGTGTTGGTCGTCTTTCACGCGTTACCAGCGGTGGTCCGAGTTTCCTCTGGCCTTGATAACACTCAGACTTGTATGGGACCTACACCATCATGAAATGTCAGAATGCTCAAGTCCGGTGTCAGGGCCAGGCAAAACTAGGTATACGCTTGAACCAGAGACGCCACGTGTGATATACACGTCTCTTCTTGAGCCTACTAGCAGCTATAATATATCGAAATTGACATTTCAGATTGTTTAATCATTTCTAAAACCAATAAAACACTCTTTTTTTTTTGAAAACTTACTCGCACTAAACATGATTTTGCTATGGCATATGGCTGTACCCAATGACTACGATATAGATACATCTTGTCCGCCTTTTTGGCACAGTGGTAGCATTTTGCTAGCTAGGTCATTTTAATTGAGTATCGTACATAAAGGGGCTGAGGCGGCCGAGTGGTTAAGGTGTCCTGACACTTTATCACTAGCCCTCCACCACTGGGTTGCGAGTTCGAAACCTACGTGGGGAAGTTGCCAGGTACTGACCGTAGGCCAGTGGTTTTTCTCCGGGTACTCCGGTTTCCTCCACCTCCAAAACCTGGCACGTCCTTAAATGACCCTGGCTGTTAATAGGACGTTAAACAAAAACAAACCAAGGTGTCGTACATGCATGTACGTAGATCGTGAGTTCGAGGTGTGGGCCCCTCCATGGCACGGATCAAGTCAAAATTGTCACCCGTCAACTATGTGTTTATAAGTTACACATAAATATACACAAATATTTCAAATATACAGTATAATAATTTCAGTAAAGAGAGAACGAATATCTAAAGTTTAAAATCAGAGAGCAGGTAAAATTGCCGATGATCTATCATCGCCTTATTAATTTTGTATGCGTCGTCAAGAACATGAAACAGAAAAGCCATATAACTCTAACACATGTCACGGACTTCTGGACAATGTAATTCGGTTGTCACATCCTGGTCCCAAAATACTTTATTCCTAAAGAAATAGCCAGGTGCGTCATAATGGAGACATTTGATTGGTTGCCATGGACAACGTCCTCTAACTTTACATGACGCAAGACAATGATGCAATCTTCTTTATTTTAATTCCAAGAATCAATTTCTAATAGTTAAGTTATGATTATACAACAGCGATTATATTTACAAGGTGCAGTACCTTTATTTATTTATTTATTTATTTATTTCATCTGAAGAATGATATACCTATTCCGTGTGCTTATAAATACTAGTATCAAAATTGCCATTACACCGCATATAGATTACTGGATGCGTTCAATTATTCAGTTGTCCACGTAATCATAAGAGAAACTCTATCTGAATTTGCTCGTTATTTGTAAAGGACGGTCTACAGATGTGTTTGCTATTGTTGTTTAACGGGTAAAGTTAATTGATCCGGTTCTTTTCCAGGTTATTCACCTCGTAAACTATTTATAGAAAGTTCTAGAGGTGTGTGGAAATCGCGCGATTTGATTGGTTGAGAGGGACAACGCCTCCAACGTGGCGAGTAAACAAACATCAGCTGTTTACGCTCTCTACTCCTACAATGTATAGTGAATGGAAAAATATATAAAATAAAAAGTGTGTTTGACAAAAAAGGGGATTTGGGATTAAAAAAAATATATATATATTAGCAGAGAAAACATAATCTTAATAAAATTTATAACAATTTATATTTTAAGAGAGAAAAATAAGAATCTTACCTGGTACCACCATTGAGAGTACTAGCTGTTGTAGCTTTCTCTACTCCCGTCTTCACCATGATTAATAAATATTTTCTTATAACAAATGTACACAAATTTTGCTGAGTGTCATCAGTGCATCGAGCGGAAGAGATTCTGTAGAACTGATGCAATTCCAAGTGCGCGAGCTCCTTTATACTGTCAGGAATGACGTCACTCCTTAATAGCAATGAGCGTGTTTACTGTAGCGTTCTGTCAATTCATACGAGGATATCCCCATGTCGGTCAAGGTCACAGGGAAATTAACCAGCACGTGCCTGTTTTTGTCCCAAAATACAGTAAACATATATATACAAGAAAACATAGTATAACAGAAATATATTTAGGTTAAATAATGCATTTAGTTTATTTCAAAAGGTTAGTAAACAGCTACAGAAGTAAACATCAAATTAGATTGCAACGGACATTTTCGCATAATAATTATTATTTATCATTATTATTTTTACTATTTTACAATTTGGAAATATTTGTGTCTTAATTGGGGTGGCTAGGTTAGGGTGTTATATAATTATATTTTAATAATATAAATCGATCCCCAAAATTAAATCAGTTCGAACAATATACAGCGCAGAGGCAAATTGGAATATAGAATGCATATTATTGATGGTCGGGGAATATAAAAAAAAGATGCTAAGCAAAAATACAAAAGATTCAATGTCCCATATCTTCAAATTTTTATCAAAATTGAAATAGATTAAAAATCATGCTAGCTGTTGCTCCTGTAACAGTATCAGATTTGGACTTGTGACTTTCGTGCGCGTGCTGCACAGTCACTGAAGATGAGGGCGATATAAGTACAAGGAACAATCGTCACCTCTTGATCTACTCTAGAACAATACATACACACGTACTTTGTTAAAAGTATACAGAGATCACGTGTATCTCGAGTATTATTAATACATTTATAACCCCTACACTTCACGCACACGTGACTGGAGAGCTATGCTTTCCGGTTTATCATCGTTTCCTATTGGAGTGGTTTTTAAGCTTATCTGGGTAGGAACGTCTGTGACACATGTTATTTTATGTAAATATATATTGTAAATTGTCTACCGTGAGATGGAAATGGACATACATATACACAGAGAAAAACATGCAATCTGTTTCATATGTAATTCAAATTCACTTTAATTTGAATAGTGTGTTTAGTGACGCTGGGAGATTGATTGATATAAGCTTTAAGCTTGTTTCCAGATCCTTTTGTAAATTAAGAACTGACTTTTTTTGTATTTCTTTATGCAATGTCTATGGATTAAATAACATACTTTTAAACTAAGTGACACATGCGTCATGCAAAGTTATACAGTATCGACTAGCCAGCTTACTATGACGCCAATCTACCACAAGTATGATAATTTATTATTAGACCATATATAGCGCATCGTAAGGCCTTATACCCTAATTTGTTGAAAAAATTAATAATTAAATATAATGAATTATCCAATTAATCAATAATCAATTAAATAAAGAAAGTGTTTTGAGGAAAGGGATGACTTCTGGAATTACTGAGAATTTTAAGATTCTTTAAATAATAATAACAATAATAATGTTTAGCTACCAGCTCTAAATCTTGGACCGGATAAAGATCAGTCGGAAGTGGAAAAACTCAGAGAATTTTTATCTTCAAAATCTATTTAATAATCTAACTATGCTTTGAAGCTGGGGCTGGTGGAGACGAAGAAGAGTATTTCATAGAAGCGCACTACTGCCTCTGTGATCATAATTAAGTCAATACTGTATTAGCACAGGATATGTCTAGTCTTACATTTTAAAAGAGTTGCCAGAAATACCCATATATATATATATATGATAAATTAATGGTATTTCTGGCTAGGATTTTAATATAAGACATATCCCTGTGGTATTAGTGTATCACACTTCACGCATGACTGAATAACACTGAGCAAATGCGTGGACTTTGAACCCTTGGTTGTCGTCTCCACCCAGTTTAATATCAGGTTACTGCGTACATACATACGTACATAAACTTATATACAAATATAGCTGATGAAGTCACTGGTTGTGTTATCGACTTATTACTCTGCTGTCTGATAGGACACAGATGACGTGAGAGGGGTGTGTGAAAACGGAGCATTCTGATTGGATGGCGGGGACAGCGCCCACAAAATGCGATCAGCTGTTTTCAAAATCGTGTGACATATGTCATAATAGAAAGAGTGCACCTTAACAAACAGATACGTACTTAGATTGTAGCCCAACTGATATGTATTTGTGTTGTCATATCGATTTTGGTAAGAAATATTTGAATTATAAATAATGCTGCGACCATAAGAGATTCATTTTGGTAGATTGGCGCCCATTGGACGGGTGCGAGTGTGAACACACATCATGATATACATGTATATAGGGGAGGGGTGTTGGTAAGGGGGCATATATACATTTTACAGTGTAGGGATTGATGGTTATGTTGACGATGCGATTATTGCAAAAGTATGTAGGAATTGGAAGGTTGGGACATATATAGTTGGGGTGATGATGTATTAAAGGAGATTACGATCAGGGTGAACCGAACGAACTCCTCAGACCAACAAGTGCTATAGGGATTTAATTATTATTGAAAAAATTGACGTCTTGGGTAGTACATGTAGTCTTAGGTAGGATGGCATGTCATTTAAATTTCACAAGATTTCACGATTCAATATTCATATACATATATATACAGTATATGTATATCCATTCACTCAAGTCACGCGTGTGTCTGCATGTATTACAAAATATTATACACTCTAAAACGTTTCACGATTACACACTATTCTGTAATTCTTTACTTTTCAACAAAAACATATGGGTAGTTTTTCATAAATCTATTAATTTCAGGATTTTTATGTATAAATTTACATACTTTTGTTAATTGTCGAGTGTTGCAAGCCATAGAACTATACTATTCGTGTACATTAAAATTCTGTACCGCGTTGTTTACGCTCAATATTACTGGCACGCTCTGGATTAGTTTCTTCTGTTCCAAGACGCATACACAGTAATTAATAAGTGACACTATATCTGAACTTTGACCTCAATGTTATTGTTGTTGATCAAGCATGTTCGGTTTGGTGGGTACGAGGACATTAACCTAAAATTTATTTTTAGCTACAGCATGCGTAGTTACAAAGCCCTCAACACAACATACACACGTATACACAACTGGAACTATGAGCGCTGTGATATTCCGGAATCATCCGGCTGTGAATCGATCAAGGTATTGCGTCATCCTTACTGCACACAGAGAATCGAACTGTTTTATTTTATTTCTAGTTAAGTTTCATATTACGTGGAAGCTTCATCGAAGCACACTGAGAATGATTTATTATCAACGATTTATTTATAAGAATTTTCCCGGATTTCATACAAGAGGTGTGTCAGAATTGAGCATTCTGATTGGTTGACTGGGACAGCGCCTCCAATATGATGTAAACAAACCATGACCAGCTGTTACAGAGCGCTAGACTCCATGAACAACAAAACGATTCAAATACAGATCATTATTATACATGATCTGTATTTTAATCTGACTGCAGTGTACCAGTATACATTCTAAAAAGTACATGATTTATATTAATTGTTGCTACCATCCCGGACATTCGGAAACCGTCGACACTTTCCGTAAACGATTATCGTTTACGGAAAGTGTCGACGGTTCCTGATGTCCATCCTCGACACCATCCCAGAATTGCAAACAGAGTGTGGTGGATAAAATCAGAGAGCTCCGAATGTCCATACATGATTGTTGGACATTGTTCTGCTATTCCACGCACGGCGGCGCTGTTGTCTGGTCGATAAAATGAGAGAGGTATGCATATGAGAGAAAATCCACAGCACCACCTTGTCCGCTCGTGGTCGTACTAACACCAAATTATATCTCATAAAATTCTCAGCATAACTACGCGAGCTTCAATTAACATACCCATCTATCTCAAACTTTCATATCACTGCTTACCAATAATAAATAAAATGCCGGCAAAAGGATCAAACACGATCATCAAATGACATTGACCTTTTGTCATTGACTTTCGTTTTATTCCAACGAACTTAAGTTGCTTTATGCCAAAACTTCTACCAGCTAAGAAATACAAACCTTGACCTTGGCCTTGACCTCTGACCCAAAGGCGACAATTTCTGTTTAGTTGCATCAAATGTGCACAGTATTACAATATAATAAATATGGTTCAACGAAAATATTCAGATAAAAATCGCAAAAAGAATCACATTGCCGGTTTGTGATAATAATTCCTTTATCAAATAATGTAATATCCATTACAAAAACAGAACGATACATATAATAGGAATTTTCACGAAATTTTATTGAAATTATTTAGGAGATATGATATAGAAACTTTAATATCCATGATTGCCGATATTCGTTTCCATGATAACAGGAATAAGAAAGTGGGAATTCCGATATATCAAAAGATCTCAAGATTAATTAATGAATTTCGAGAAGGTACACCCCTTATTGTTACAAGAAAGTAGAAAACGATTTTTTAAAAGATCTATCAACATAAAGAGCACTTATAAAACACAAGATTGGAGTTTTGCTCCTTAATAACAAAATTGGGTGTATTCGTGGTAACTGGAGCAAGCAGAGAGAGGACCGTCGGTAGATAGCGGAAGGGATTGCAGGGTTGGGTAAGGGATAGCGAGGGGCGGTGACTACTGCACTGGGGGAGGGGAATGCGGGGTAGGGTAAGGGATAGCGAGGGGCGGTGACTACTGCACTGGGGGAGGGGAATGCGGGGTAGGGTAAGGGATAACGAGGGACGGTGACTACTGCACTGGGGGAGGGGAATGCGGGGTAGGGTACGGGATAGCGAGGGGCGGTGACTACTGCACTGGGGGAGGGGAATGCGGGGTAGGGTACGGGATAGCGAGGGGCGGTGACTACTGCACTGGGGGAGGGGAATGCGGGGTAGGGTACGGGATAGCGAGGGGCGGTGACTACTGCACTGGGGGAGGGGAATGCGGGGTAGGGTAAGGGATAGCGAGGGGCGGTGACTACTGCGCTGGGGAAGGGGAATGCGGGGTAGGGTAAGGGATAGCGAGGGGCGGTGACTACTGCACTGGGGGAGGGGAATGCGGGGTAGGGTACGGGATAGCGAGGGGCGGTGACTACTGCACTGGGGAAGGATAATGCAGGGTAGGGTAAGGGATAGCGAGGGGCGGTGACTACTGCACTGGGGGAGGGGAATGCGGGGTAGGGTAAGGGATAGCGAGGGGCGGTGACTACTGCGCTGGGGAAGGGGAATGCGGGGTAGGGTAAGGGATAGCGAGGGTCGGTGACTACTGCACTGGGGGAGGGGAATGCGGGGTAGGGTACGGGATAGCGAGGGGCGGTGACTACTGCACTGGGGAAGGATAATGCAGGGTAGGGTAAGGGATAGCGAGGGGCGGTCACTACTTCACTGGGGAAGGGGAATGCGGGGTAGGGTAAGGGATAGCGAGGGGCGGAGACTACTGCACTGGGGAAGGGGAATGTAGGGTAGGGTAAGGGATAGTGAGGGGCGGAGACTACTGCACTGGGGAAGGGGAATGTAGGGTAGGGTAAGGGATAGCGAGGGGCGGAGACTACTGCACTGGGGAAGGGGAATGCGGGGTAGGGTAAGGGGTAAGGGATAGCGAGGGGCGGTTACTACTGCACTGGGGAAGGGGAATGCGGGGTTGGGTAAGGGAAAGCGAGGGGCGGAGACTACTTCACTGGGGAAGGGGAATGTAGGGTAGGGTAAGGGATAGCGAGGGGCGGAGACTACTGCACTGGGGAAGGGGAATGTAGGGTAGGGTAAGGGATAGCGAGGGGCGGAGACTACTGCACTGGGGGAGGGGAATGCGGGGTAGGGTAAGGGATAGCGAGGGGCGGTGACTGTACTGGGGGAGGGGAATGCGGGGTAGGGTAAGGGATAGCGAGGGGCGGTGACTAATGTACTGGGGGAGGGGAATGCGGGGTAAGGTAAGGGATAACGAGGGGCGGTGACTACTGCACTGGGGAAGGGGGGTGCAGGGTAGGGTAAGGGATAGCGAGGGGCGGTGACTACTGCACTGGGGAAGGGGAATGCGGGGTAGGGTAAGGGATAGCGAGGGGCGGTGACTACTGCACTGGTAGTTCCAGGAGTAAGCAGGGAGGAGATTTAAACTGGAGGAACTAGTTCAAAGGGCACAAATTGAAGATGTATTAGGATATTATTATGTTTGTGAAGGATATAACGAGTATAAATCTTTTGCAATAAACTAAACTATAATCACTAAGAACCTTCGATATGTGAAATATGGAAGAGAAAGGAGCATGGAAGGTTACCGCAAGGCTCTTAGGAAAACAGATGTGTGAGATGTTTGGGCACTAAAGTGATTAAGTCATTATAAACTTATGTACGAAATTAAAATTCTAAATCTAATTTGTAGAAGTCTATACGGTAAATATACACTCCAACACACTCCTAAAATTATCATCTGATAATAGCCAGCTGTTGCAGTCACGTGATCGATAAAACGATCATTCATAATTAGCTAATTAGTATTGGGGGACATACAGGGAATATGTACGGTACATGTAAGTCAATATTCACATCATTACACGTATCAATTGACAGGACGATAATATAGAAATACACGGACTATTCATTTCACGTGAATCACCACCACCACCACCATCAGCATCAGCATCACCATCACCATCACCATCATCATCATCATCACCATCACCATCACCACCACCATCATCATCACCATCAGCATCAGCATCACCATCACCATCATCATCATCATCATCATCACCATCATCACCATCATCACCACCACCACCATCACCATCACCATTATCATCATCATCATCATCATCACCACCACCACCACCACCACCACCATCACCATCATCATCATCATCATCATCATCATCATCACCATCACCACCACCATCATCATCACCACCATCATCATCATCATCATCATCATCATCACCATCATCATCATCACCACCACCATCATCATCACCACCATCATCATCATCATCATCACCATCATCACCATCACCACCACCACCACCATCACCATCATCATCATCATCATCATCACCACCACCATCATCACCATCACCACCACCATCACCATCACCATCACCACCACCACCATCATCATCACCATCACCACCACCACCACCACCACCACCATCATCATCATCACCATCCCCACCACCACCATCACTAATCATCCTTCGGATACCTAGTAATGTTGGATACTCGGTAAAAAAAATCAATGATTACACAAAACAATCGTTACTCCTTCAGTGTGTCCCCATCGACCTCGCAACAGTTTGTATAATCGATCACGATATCTGATGTAATACCCAGCATTTCCCGCCGTTTGATTATTTCCCGGAAATGCCCGAAATGAAACTAGCTTGGCTCCTTCGGATAGCGTGTTCTGCAGGCTAGGTGTAAATTGTACCTGTTGCTCCACTGAATGATCGTAAAAGACGACTCAATTTAGGATATTTTCTATCCTTACTTAACTACTTTCTTCTCTCTAATGTCACCTTGACATTGCCTCACTTTTTCACAAATGCTTGACATACAAAAAAACCAATGTACTTTTGTCACTACCATTGGTCTCATCAATATGTAACTTGACACGTGACTTTTTCATGAATGAAGGATTACAGTTTGAGTTTAATCCTTAATACAGGATGCTTTTCATATGGTGACCATGAAATTTTCAAAATGACACTCTATTAATCAAGTGGGCGCAGGCGACGGAAGACCTCTGTGGAATTCTAGTATTTGAGAACACATATTTACATCACTAAATTCTGGTAACGCTGCAAACGATACTAATTAAGTCTTTAATTCTCGGAAATCATATACATATATGCTATTTCTTCCAATAGTTGGTTATTTCCTAAGTTGTTGAGTTGATCACCCCAAAGTATATGGATGAAAATTATATCTACATTTCGACGGCTGTTATCAAGTATGCATTGACGAGTTATGCCCCCTGACAAAAACTCCATACACGTATTGGCGGACGAGGCGAGTCATATATTGATTCATTAACAGACGAGGCGAGCTATTATATACATGTGTGTTTTTTGCAAGATGGAAATCGTACCGACCGGACATATAGCAACACTTGATCAGAACCATTTAATGATCATTTAAGGCCAGATTGAGTTAAACCCCTTGGGTGGAACTTGAGAAGTTCAAAATGTGAAATGTTTACGTACGGTGACAGACAAAGCACAACGGCTATAGGTCACTCTGACCGTTCAGGTCAGATTACCTAATTACACCGGATGGTAGGGCTACTGTCCAGTACTATCGAGACTCACCTCTCCTCGGGCGACCCAGAACTTCCCCCGTCTGCCGCCATCACTGAGGGTCCCGCAATCGTCCCTGGAAACGGGGGATACAATGTCTTTGACGTAACAATATGAACTGCATCACCGATGAAAGCAATTGATGACGTCATAGACTTGAACAATCATTGATGACGTCATAAATACAACGGAGCGGTCCACCATCCAAGAGCTGACCACGCTCGACGTTGCTTTACTTTGGTACACAGACACGACCTTCAACCTCACAGCCACAAAAGCTAGCTACAGACAATGCAACTGAAATGCCCATATTATGTGAATTACATGATTTTGTACCAAAATATAATCAATTCTGCCATCTTCATTATTGTTATTTTTCGTTTCCATGGCTACTGTTGCGTATTTGGATAATTTTTGCCTCCAAGAATCTTCCAATCGACATTCCTTTATTATCAAATTAAGAGTACAGGTATTTAGTAAATTGTTTAGTTTACCACTAGATTTTCTGTCCCGGGGAATCTGCAATTCATTCACGTCAACCCTAGTAATATTTAGGCCTAAGCTGATGAGATTATATGAAAATATTTACTTGTGTGTTCTTTCCTGTCGTTGGGAGCATTCACGATTGCATACTTGTTGTCATTGATATTGAACTTTATTGGTAGTAGCCTTCCACTTTTGTCAGAATGAGAAGCTATAATCTCACAGTTGATTTTTAAAAATAGTGACTCCGGAACTCTGTGCTGTACCAGCACTATTGATTACCCCCCTTGCAATTATGCTTTTATGAAACGTGCTATAGTCTCTGTAAACGAATTTCCTGAACTCAAACAATACTTCCATTTATTGTTAATTCCATGTATAAAACCCGTTTCTCTTTTGTTTATCGACTACGCCCTGAGAGATGATTGTAAGTCAATTAATTTTGCTGGATATTGTATGTACTTAACATCCTCAGAACATGTATACTTTGTACAGAGAAAAATACACACATGCACAGACATATTGCATTGCCAAACATATAATTTGAATTTACACACATGTACAACCGTACATATATTAAACACACACATGCACCTCACATACTGTATTGACACACACCCATACTATAAATTTACACACGTGCAACTATACCTGTACATATATTAGATACACACACGCACCTCACATACTGTATTGACACACACCCATACTATAAATTTACACACATGTACAACCGTACATATATTAAACACACACACGCACCTCACATACTGTATTAACACACACCCATACTATATATTTACAAACATGTACAGCTATACATATATTAGATACACATATGCCCAGACATATTGCGTTGACAAACACATATGATATGAATTTACACACATGCTCAACTGTACATGTACTTAATACACCTATGCACAGACATATCGCACTGACATACATCTATAATATGAATGTACACACGAGTACAACTGTGCAAATATTAAACCTACACATGCATCCCCTATGTATATACACACATTTGTTTTTTATAATTAATTATATACATTATATAGTTTATGTTGTTTTGACTGCATCAAATATGCACCTCTACTTATACTACATGTCTATAATATATACAGATGGAGAGTAATAACATATGTAACATATTGTTATCTGTACATATTGTAAACGTAAGATATATATGAACACTTTCTACTGTTTGTCCTTTGTGCTTCATCCATACAAACCGTGCATGAATATGAAAAGAATTCTTATTTTTATCATGGCACTGTTTCTTTGCAGATACATTGATGGCATCTGCCGAGGAGTAGACATTATACAATTATTGCCCTTGTTCCGGGTTGACATGAATATTTGACCACCCGAGAGGTGTCATGTCACCCGAGGGCGTAGCCCGAGGGTGACATGACACCTCAAGGGTGGGCAAATATTCATGTCAACTCGGAACAAGGGCAGTAATTGTTTTATTATACCGAAAAAAACATAAGTGAATTAATTTTGGTATCAATAAGTTTATTTATTACTATCAACAGTTTTTAAGAAAAGTTTTTAAGAGGTACCCCATCGTCTTTCTGGACCCGGCATAAAATTCTCCCAGTTGAACTTTCAATGTATGGACGTCGAAGTTTTCACAATCCTTTGGTCTAGGCCTACCTGTTGCAGATAGGAAATGTCTAAAGGAATCCACGGCCACATTGATGACCCTTTTGGTGTTTTTAGAATCCTTTTCTTGCAATAATTTCGCCAATTCCTCCTCTGTTGGCAGACGATAGCGTCCGCCGGCAGCCATTGTTGTTGTCAAGCAGAATACTCGGAACTTCTCTGATTCGACTACTTTTGAAGACGTTACGGAAGAGAGTTCCGAGTTGGGGCTCACGAGAGGGTGACATAACGATTTTGGAGGGCTCACGAGAGGGTGACATAACGAATGTTTTTAATCACGTGACATGGTTTTCACTAATCAGAAGCTGTGATACAAGTCTGAGGTATAATAACACACGAAGATGGCTGGGCGTGTCCTCCATGAAATTGTCTAAACATTTTGTCTGCCACCTTTTATGTGACTGTCTGGTTGTTATTGATTGGTTGCTCGATCTCTCCATTTTCTCTCCGTTCTTGTTTGAGGAGGAACCTCCAGTGCTTCCACATTTACCTCTGTGACTGCGCTTCTCTGGTTGTCTGTTGTTTTATTTGTTTGATTGCTTGTTTGCTTGGTTTATTGCCCAATGAACAGCCAGGGTCATTTTGAGACGGCGTTTCCTTGTAGTAGTTGGTGACTACCTCACTGAATAACATACGGGAGGCCCAGCGCATGCCACACAGAACAATTAGGGTAAATTGTCTTAGCAAAGGACACAATCACAACACCACAGACCGGTTGTTTCTCAGATTTTCGAGAAACACTAACCGACACGGTTTGGGAGCGTCGAACCACGCACCTCGGATTTTTTTCCCGGGATTACGTGGCCGGCGCTCTAACTGACTGAGCCATCGTGACCCCCTCTGTTGTCTGCGGGAGGACTGGCATATTTTCATCGTCACTGATTTAATAATCACCAATTGGCATGCTTATTTCATACTCACTAATGGGTATGCTAAATTTACAATCGCCAAATTTTATTGGACATTTTATTTCCATTTAATCATGGAAAGTATCTAAGGAAACGCCGAATTATTCGCCATTTCCCGTGAGGTTATGACGTCATCACAGTGACATGCAATGTACATTGTACACGTTTTACGTATATATGATGTAGTTATCACCATTCATAACAGATTTTGTAATATATTACAATATTTACATATGTATTATTTGTTGATATATATTTTGTTTTCGCCAATCTCTTCTGCTGTTTTATATATAAATATACATGTATATAATTATTTAATCATTATTTTAGTCGATAGTAATTTATCATTTTGTTTGGACCTTTTCAGTGTAGATGGGTCATTGAGAGTGTAATACTATTTTGACTGACGACTTCATTTTTTTCAACATCCATGAGGTCATAAAAACATTGTGCGATTCATAATAAACATGTCCAAAAAGCCAATGTTGTTATGACCTCATGAATGTTGAAAAAAAAAAATTCCATTCCTTATATTTACATAATGATTATTTTTCTATTTTATCTGTTAAAGCACCTAATAATAGAAAATGCATTTTTTCATGTTTTTACCTGGAAATGACGTCGGAGAGAGAACAGCCGTTTTCGCGGAAACTGTGAGACAGTTCTTGGCACGGTCTTAGCAACCGTCATAACAACAACACAAACAAAATTTAGTTATTAGTTATTCTGTGAGATTTTTGGAGTGACTTTAATGTTTTGAACATTTAGGAGACCGCAACAACATCGGATTGATATATATTTATATATGATAAATATTACATGGATCGTGTATATTTAAAAGAATACGAGAAGAAGAAAACATGCGACGGCGGAGAGAGCTACCCGTGGTAACGCGGTCCTCGGCATTACTACACATTGTGATGAGGCTTATCTTGTTATGAAAAATGAATACAGTTTTCGCCAATGCTTTCAAGCATACTGAATGCGAATACATTTAATAATTAATTGTCCATTGTTTGGATGCAGAATGCAACTTTCTCATTGGTTGAGTTTTTCTTTTCATCCTCTATGACAAAAACGTAAATGGCGCGAAAAACGTGCCGTCGAAATGGACGCTGCGTATTTATTTGTTCAAAATAATCCCTTATTAAATAAACAAAATTGTACATAAAACATGTTTTAAATCTGAAATACAGTTTTAGAGATTAATCAAACGCAGTCAATATTGATCAAGAATCATAGGAGTATGAAAAAATTGTTTGACAACTTTTGTAAGAATCCGCTACGCAGATTCATACAGTTTGCAAACATTTGTTTTTCATACCCCTACAATATTGACATCA
Organism: Pecten maximus; assembly: GCF_902652985.1. NCBI lineage: Eukaryota > Metazoa > Mollusca > Bivalvia > Pectinida > Pectinidae > Pecten > Pecten maximus. The sequence goes on from NC_047025.1 coordinate 6,233,804, forward strand.
ATGATTAAATGCAGACCATAAACAAAATAAGAACACAGAGACTTTAATACATTTTTATTTCTCTAGCCAGTATGATAATCGTCAGTTAAGTAAATATCCGGAGAATGAAGAACTATTCAAAATATATCCGACTCCTCCATTATACATGGCATTATACACGACCCGAATGCTCACTCTGTCGTTTACGTTTAGGTAGACCATGACGGTGTTCGAACCACTGCTTTGGCGTCGGTACGGATTGTAGACAACCAATGTTGAAGTGAGCGCTCCGTTAACATATAATTGTGTAGTTAACTCAGTAGTACCGCTGATGAGTAGGGACCAAGTGAAAACGTAGACACCCGGCATACCACATTGGAAAGTCCCACGGGAAGGATCATAGAAGTGTCCTCTATTCAGTTTTTGATCTTTAAACAGGATCACCATTCCATTTTGAAGATTAGAAATTGGAGGATTCACAAACGCTGAAAATGCGATCTTCGTGCTTGTTCCTGGGAAGAAAATAAAAGAATGTATAGACATGGTGTGTTTCCAACGTTCGTTCATCCGGCGTCATAATATTTGGTCGCTAACATGATTGATGTAAATATTGTAACGATCCTGGATACACCAATAACCAAATATGATGTATATCATCTTGTAAAAATGAATGTATTATGTAAAATTATATGGGAAAAGGGCTTAATATTAATAAAATATGTTTAAATCAAAAATATATAGTATGAACTATAACTTAGTGGTAGATGGTAAGGGGCTGGTCATGAAAAAATAACTGATGAATATCGTATGTCTTATGTTGTCGCAAAATTACAAGTGCATATATAATGGTATTATACAAACTGAAGTCTGTCCATAACATTTCAGGTTAGGAATATATATACATATGTAGTTGTAACATTGTACAAAGACAGACATGATGTCAACAGTTATAGGGGTTTTACTGTCGGCGATTCAGAAGCTTTATGAGAAAATAATCTACAGGCGGCTTGCTTTATTTCCAAAGATAAAAAATGTTTCGTTCTAAATTCCAACAAGGATTCCGTCGTGGTTGTGGAAGTATTACGGCAGGATTCATTCTTCATGGAAGTATTTCTCGCTATATGGAGACGTCTTCTACAGTATGTGTAGTTTTTTCTGGACAGCCGGAAAGCATTAAGTCGTGTTTAGATTTAAGGACTCTTTAATAAACTTAATCAGTTAAGAATGAATGCGAAAACATTCAGGAATTTGTATAGCAAGTTCCAAAACGTGAAAGCCAGGACACTATATGGTAGGGAAATGTCGGAACTCTACTGCGTCACAAATGGACATCGGTGAAGGGATGATCATATCGACTAGGATGTTTCTCGTCATGATTGATGGCCTAGCGCAAGAACAACATATGTCGCAAAAGGGATTACTGATTTAAAACGTTAATATTCCGTTTATATTATTAGCGGATGGTAGTTGCGTCATTTCGATAGTAATACAGCGTTTCAATGGCTTCAAGATATTGTATACAGCTATGTAGATGTAGATGGAGACTAAATTACAACACATACAATAGTGCGGCTATACTGTTTTCGTCCTGAAAGAAGTTGGTTTGTTTTTGTTTAACGTCCTATTAACAACCAGGGTCATTTAAGGACGTGCCAGGTTTTGGAGGTTGAGGAAAGCCGGAGTACCCGGAGTACCCGGAGAAAAACCACCGGCCTACGGTCAGTACCTGGCAACTGCCCCACGTAGGTTTTGAACTCGCAACCCAGAGATGGAGGGCTAGTGATAAAGTGTCGGGCACACCTTAACCACTCGGCCACCGCGGCCCTCAACCTGTAAGAAGAGGTATTACAATGGCAAATGTAAAAATATCGGTGGGTCATGATCGAATTCTAACTGAAATCTCTGAAATGTACACCGGTATTATATCTAACGAAAATTTGAAAAGCTATCAAGCGGTGTGTGAATCCATTAATGAGAACCGAAAGAAATGCAATAGCATCATCTCGATCCGAGTTCACAAAACTGGAATGAACTCCTTTACAAGCGTGTCTATAAGGGTATTTTTATCTTCTCCTTAATTTGGTTGTGAATTGTGGTGCAACTCTTCCTTGAACGACATGGAAATATGATAATCCCTTCATTAGGAATACGTGAAGGCAATGGCGAGATCTACCAATCCAAACTTTCCTTTGGCATAAGTTATGTACATACAGGAGATAATATCATTTTGTGGAAACAAATATTTAAAGACACATACTCCCAAAATAATATTTAAAAATATTTACCTTTCGACCTCTTTACTGTTTTCAGACTTAATATGTATTTGGGAGTATGCGACTTTATTGCTTAATTTATAAAATATACGTCCAGCAACTATCGCTCTCTAGGATTCATATACTGGGATGTGTATATGATTAACACAATGTAGTATGAAAAAGTAAAATATAGAAACGTTCTTTACAGTATAATTCAACGAAATACCATTGAAATATCCATTGAAAATTTGTAAAACGCGTAATACAGACAAATGAGGAGCAAAAATGGAGGGAAAGTCTGGCAGCAAAGGACAATCTTCATATTTTCTCTAGAGTTGGCGAAAAACTAGACAAGCATCCCTTGTGGAGATCATCTAAACATAATGAATAGGAAACACGACAAATTGTCTGAATTGTTAATCTGTCTGTTTGTCTCAGAAACTGCTCAGGTCGTCTGCAAATTATGTGGTAAATCCGCCATTGACATAGTTGTCCATTTTATTATAGAATTCCATATCCGGAGAATTAATGGACGGATATTATGAAATGCATCTTAAAATAAAATACAATTTTAATATATGTATTATTTGTTGATATTGATTTTTTATTCGCCAATCTCTGCTGCGTTTTTATAACAGTTGAGTGTAGACTAAATGCTACACCCAAGTGCACTCCGAGTGCTCTCCATTTGGACTTGGAGTGCACTCCGAGTGGACTCTTGACTCTACCTGGAGTCCTATAACACACCATTTCTGCCCCGGGTCTATAATCAGACTATATCGTTTATATATTTTAATACTTTGATGCATTAAATATATATTTATTTTGGTTTATAGTCATTTATCGTTTTGTTTGATACTATTTCGTTTCATACCCATTTTACTCACCATTTCTTGACCCCAATGGCCATTTCGATGTTGATGGGTCGTTCAGAGTGCAATGAATACTATTTTGACTGACGACTTTATATTTGAATGTTTGTCGTGTATTAAGAAAAGAACACAGAGACTGTAATTAAGTGTTTCATTTCTCTAGACAATAAGATTATCATCAATAAAGTAAATATCCAGAAAATGAAGAATGATACAAAACCGTTCCGTGGACACCGCCAGTGTACTGGACACGAACGTCAACCATATCGTTCACACTTAAATTGAGTATGACGGTATTCGTACCACTACTTAAGTGTAAATCAGGACTATCGACAGACAAAGTTGCAGTTTGCGCTCCGTTAACATATAAATTTGTAATAAACTCGTGACCTTCATTAACGCTTATGGACCAAGTGAAAAGGTAGACACCCGGCACGCCACATTGGAAAGTCCCACGGGAAGGATCGTAGAAGTGTCCTAAGTTCAGTTTTAGATCTTTAAACACAATTAACATTCCACTTTGAAGATGACTAATTGGAGGATTCACAAACGCTGAAAACGCGATCTTCGTGCTTGTTCCTAGGAAGAAAATGAAAGAATGTTCAGGCGTGGAGTGGCTTCTAACGTCTGTTCGTCCGGCGTCATACTATTTGAGTTGATTGCTGCTAAATCTGATAGTGATATGACATGACATTGGGTTAAGTGGGAGGGTGGGAGGAGGAGGAGGGGGGGGGGGGGGGGGGGGGGACAAAGATGATTCCTCAAACAAATGACTTTTCATACATGTAAGGTCACAGTAGTCGAATGTACCAAGATATCATCGCCTAATAAACAATTGCTTGTGTTAAGGTCTTGAATTCATGAGCTGTAGAACAAGAAGTCGATACAATTTATCTTGTTTATACATTTTCAACAACGGCATTATTTTGCATTAACAAAGGAATTTTAGTTCTTTGTGAATACGTGTTATGTTTCAATGTGTAAAAATATACTAAATATTCCTACCTGTAATACTCTGTCCCGGTTCTCCTTTTTGTCCTGGAGATCCTACGAACCCTCTTTGTCCTCCAATTCCCGTCTCACCTAGTACGATTAAAAACAAAGAATGTATTACTGACTGCACAAGGGAAATCTTTACTTACAGTTAGCAATTATCATGAACTGTCATTCAAATGTCATAGTGATCTACTATATAGAAAGTAAAAATCGATTAAAGGAATGTAAGATATGAACTAAAAACTTATACACAGACCATTGTAAAAAGCATAATGAAAATGAGAAATCATATACGCAAACCTTCTCATTACATCACTATGACAATATAGGTCAAAGGTAAGCAATGTCACATGATAAAATTTGAAACGTAACACATCTATGAATGTGCCTGAACCATTTGGAGTTGCCGTATTGATTATCAGTATAATCAAGGTCGACACAATGACTTCGATCACCTCCAGTGTTACCTTTAGCACCCTTTACACCTAGGTATCCCCATGCTCCAGTGTTACCTTTAGCACCCTTTACACCTAGGTATCCCCATGCTCCAGTGTTACCTTTAGCGCCCTTTACACCTGGGTATCCCCATGCTCCAGTGTTACCTTTAGCGCCCTTTACACCTGGGTGTCTCCATGCTCCAGTGTTACCTTTAGCGCCCTTTACACCTGGGTGTCCCAATGCTCAAGTGTTACCTTTAGCGCCCTTTACACCTGGGTGTCCCAATGCTCAAGTGTTACCTTTAGCGCCCTTTACACCTGGGTGTCCCCATGCTCCAGTGTTACCTTTAGCGCCCTTTACACCTGGGTATCCCCATGTTCCATGATTGCCCTTTTCGCCTTTACTGCCTGTGTTATACATTTAAAGGAACATAAGTTAGTTCAAATACAATTATGTAGTAAAAATAACTGCAACTGAAAATACAAACTTTAAAGGGGCATTCCTTCGTTTGAATAAAGTTTAGCTCGTCAAAATTATACTTACTGAAAAAGATGTATTTTTTCCAAGAAGTAGATGTTATAATATTTACATCAATACAGCAGCTATACTCTCAAGATAAACCAAAGTTTTTCTAGTATTAAGTCCTGAAAATTCTGAATTCGACCCAAACGGTATCACAAATTACCACAAAGACCGAGGTATTTGTCTACAATGCACCTTTTTGTGGTACATTTCGACGTTAATTTCATTACATGCAGGCACAACCACTCATATATTCATCGTTCGGACATAGATTTCATCAATAGAAATTGTGTATATGTTTCTGATATCCGAACGCAGACATGTCCCTTAAAATATCACTGCAGCATCATTTCCCGGCTTTAGAAATGTATCAAGTTATGATATTTGTATGCGAATTTTTACACAATGCAGGGCTTGACAAGTCGTATTTTCAACTGGGGAGATGTTTTGATAGGTTGACGTGCCGTAGTCGAAAGAACACAAATATCACAATTTAGAGTTCAAACATCTTTGTACTTATGGCTAGTGGCTACATCATTGGTTTTCCTGCTCCATTACCTTCTAAAATACCATAGACTTCAAATACACATTTGGTCATCACAGGTTGAAATAAATTTCACAGTTTACCTTTTCATATTTTCTACAGTAAAAGTTACTTTTGCCAAACACGTTTGAATTGAATACACAGGATGAATCAAATGTTTTGTTCTGTTGCGATTTCCCCTTCGTTATCTAATAACCCTAGTAAATATTAAATCGCTCGGTTAGATAAAACTTCTTTAGCTCGATCGTTTGACAAGAAAGCCACAGGTCCCTGCCTCGATGCCTGGCGGAGGCAATGATTAAATTAAATTCATGATGGGCTCTGTTATATTGGCGCCTATTGACTCGGAAATTATATTCATTGTTACTTGTCGAACTTAAGCTCGATCGGTAGAGCTCAAGACTAGAAAGCCGTGCCGCACTGTCGTTCTTCGCTTGACGCATTGCCGTACTGTCGCTCTTCGCATGACACATTGCCGCACTGTCGCTCTTCGCATGGCGCATTACCGCACTGTCGCTCTTCGCTTGACGCATTGCCGTACTGTCGCTCTTCGCATGACACATTGCCGCACTGTCGCTCTTCACATGAGGCATTGCTGCGCTGTCGCTCTTCGCATGACGCATTGCTGCGCTGTCGCTCTTCACATGACGCATTGCTGCGCTGTCGCTCTTCACATGACGCATTGCTGCGCTGTCGCTCTTCGCATGACGCATTGCTGCGCTGTCGCTCTTCGCATGACGCATTGCTGCGCTGTCGCTCTTCGCATGACGCATTGCTGCGCTGTCGCTCTTCGCATGACACATTGCCGCACTGTCGCTCTTCGCATGACGCATTGCCGAACTGTCGCTCTTCGCATGGCGCATTACCGCACTGTCGCTCTTCGCTTGACGCATTGCCGTACTGTCGCTCTTCGCATGACACATTGCCGCACTGTCGCTTTTCACGTGGCGCATTGCTGCACTGTCGCTCTTCGCATGACACATTGCCGCACTATCGCTCTTCACGTGGCGCATTGCTGCACTGTCGCTCTTCACGTGGCGCATTGCTGCACTGTCGCTCTTCGCATGGCGCATTACCGCACTGTCGCTCTTCGCTTGACGCATTGCCGTACTGTCGCTCTTCGCATGACACATTGCCGAACTGTCGCTCTTCGCATGACGAATTGCTGCGCTGTCGCTCTTCGCATGACGCATCGCTGCACTGTCGCTCTTAACATGACGCATTGCTGCACTGTCGCTCTTCGCTTGACGCATTGCCGTACTGTCGCTCTTCGCATGACACATTGCCGAACTGTCGCTCTTCGCATGACGAATTGCTGCGCTGTCGCTCTTCGCATGACGCATTGCTGCGCTGTCGCTCTTCGCATGGCGCATTGTGTCTCTTTGCATGGTGGAGGTGCCAATGCGACAGCGCGACAAGGCTGAACTCAGCCACCTATACTTTTCAAAAAGCTACTTTGATATAACAAGGGATAGGTACAATAATCATATAACATATTTTATATCGATAGTGTATATATTATAAGAAAACTTGTCATGCCACATCGCCGGCAGCATATACACTGCTTATAAACAATGATGCATGGCGTGTTATATATCATAGATTTGAAAGAGTTCTGTCCCTCTCATTGCTGATTTTTATTTGTTCCGGATAATTTATCCGCCTTGGTTCTAAGTTTACAAGTTTACTTATCTGTAGTTTTAATCATGTGCAATGAGATGTTTGTTTTGAGGAGAATTGAAATGGAAGAGGCAACACGTGATTTTGAAGTTTGTCAGGCCGTTATCGGTTATAGGTGTAGAAATAATTCTTCTTAACACCAACAATAAAATGGAGATCAATAACAGCGTCCCAAAATGATCTCTTGTCAGGTAAATATACTGAATAGGCAGCTAGATTACGATATAATATACTTTGAGTTGCTGTAAATGATTACATAAGAACTCATTTTTTTTGGAGGTTGGCAATAGAAAGAGGATATCTAAAAGTGTCTTCAGAAATACTAAATATATTTCACGAGAGGGGCTAACAGTTTGATATTCTTAACGAGTGCGAAGTACGAGTAAAAATATCTAAAGTAGCCACACGAGTGAAATATGCGATTTGTATTTGGCTTCACTTAAAGCCATATACTCCCAATTTACCAAACAACCTAAAATTCTAGTTGCACACATGTATTAATGGCAATCCAAGATTCCCATTCACGCTCTCCTAACATTAAAATAACCACTGGCCTGGACACTTGACCTGGGGAGACCTTGTGACATCAGTGTATACAAATAATTTGCCGCATTTATATTTATCGTCAGATTTGACACGGGGCCGAAAACGAGGCTATAATAACGTGCACTGCACATAAACTACACACATGGTCATTGCATACGTGAATATTGCCTAATCATGCTTTCATTTAAACATATTAACAGAATATCCGCATAATACCCAGGTAACTGAACACAATAAACAAATATAGTTTACATTTAAATACTTGATTTTAAAATGCAGCAATGTGCATACAAGAAAACATCGATAAACCTTTAGTTCGGAGAAGTTGATAATGTTCAAAAGCTAACCAGCAATCCAATAGACGTCCGGCAAAATCGGAATTCGAGTCTATTCCCTTTTCTTCTCTCTCTAAATTCTAACGAATCATTTCCTTTCCTAAGGAAATACTCGGGTTTTACCGATTCCACTCACTTTTGCGTCAGGTCCCCGCTTTCGGCGTTCCACCATTTTGTATGTACTGTAAATACCCCGTTGCATTGTGGGACTATTTTTCACAGAAAGTTGGTCCGGCAGGCACGTACAGTTATTATTTTTGGGAATTCCCCTATACTTTCATAAATACACATTTTCTTTCAGTTTCTGATTCACGATAGTCTGTTAGGTATGTTTCAAGTCCGAAAACTGTAAAAAGCTCAAAATGTAAACATTGATGTTTTTTTGGGAGTATAGTGCTTTAATATACTGTTAGCTATCCTGTTTATTACATTAGTATAGCAAAATCTACCGGGCAGCTTTAAAGTTCCCGTTTGTAAGCAGTGTTTTGATTGTCAAATCAGAAAAAAAAAAAATTTTCACTAGTAAAATATCACTTTTATAGAATGAATTATTCTCGATATTTCACTGGTAAAATGTCATCGTATATGTAGTTGGTGTTGTATAAATTATTCACAACATTAATTAAACGACATCATACCTGTCGCTCCAATGAATCCCTGCAACCCAATGTTTCCTTTGGGTCCAGCTACACCAGGGTATCCGGGTCTCCCAGTATCTCCTTTAGGCCCAGCTACACCAGGGTATCCGGGCATACCATCGTTTCCTTTGGGCCCAGCTGCACCAATGTACCCCGGCCTCCCAGAATCTCCTTTGGGCCCAGCCACACCAGGGTTTCCGTTATCTCCTTTTGGTCCGGCAATCCCAGCTACCCCCATTTCCCCTTTCGGCCCAGCAATGCCGGGTATTCCAGTGTCTCCTTTGGTACCTAAACCGCCCTTTTCTCCTTTATTACCTGAAATATTGATATGATGTGTTACTTTCGAAGTCAGGATGGCCTGTAGCCATCGAGTTTCGTCCTCAGGGGTGTACTACAATTTGCTTTAAAACGTTAATGCTACTGGGTGTTTACTTTCTTTACCCACCATTTCTTAAGCCTAATGACCTTTCTGTATTGATGGGCAGTTAGAGTTGTACATTGTAACGAGTTGAGATAGGTTACGAGTTGTACATTGTAACGAGTTGAAATAGGGTACGAGTTGTACATTGTAACGAGTTGTATATTGTAACGAGTTGTACATTGTTACGAGTTGTGATAGAGTATGAGTTGTACATTGTTACGAGTTGTGATAGAGTATGAGTTGTACATTGTAACGCGTTGTACATTGTAACGAGTTGTACATTGTTACGAGTTGTACATTGTAACGCGTTGTACATTGTAACGAGTTGTACATTGTAACGAGTTGTACATTGTAACGAGTTGTACATTGTTACGAGTTTTACATTGTTACGAGTTGTGATAGAGTACGAGTTGTACATTGTAACGAGTTGAGATAGGGTACGAGTTGTACATTGTTATTGTACATTGTTACGAGTTGTACATTGTAACGAGTTGTAATAGGGTACGAGTTGTACATTGTAACGAGTTAAAATAGGGTACGAGTTGTACATTGTTACGAGTTGTGCAATAATATGGGATTGTGTCCCCGTACATCACATGTATTTCATGCAGATGAACTGTGAAGCTAATGCAATAAAAGGATTTGAATTTGAATTGCACATTTTTTTTTTTTTTTTTTTTTGTATTTTGTGCGGTGACATACATTGAAAAGATTTGAAAAGTTTTAGATATGTTGCAAGCTGTGTACTATCAAAAGTTGCACAACTAATGATTTTTACAGGATCAAACAGTACAAGGTAACGAAAAATCTCCTACAAGTCGTAAATATTTTTATGACATTTTTGATGTAGATAATCTTGCTAAAATCAATGATTGGCCGTAAAGCGAAACAATAGAATACAATACAATAAACATTGTAATATGATACAATTCGATTGTCAGTATATATATATATATATATAGTTGAAAAATATAAATTCAACACGACAACTGTTGTGTTTTATATTTTTTAACTATTTAATCGATACACAAAGTATCTACAAGTTTTATTCTATATATAGAATCTACAAGTTTTATTCTATATATAGAATAAAACTTGTAGATACTTTGTGTATCGATTAAATAGTTGAAAAATATAAATTCAACACGACAACTGTTGTGTTCCGCTAACGTGTTCAGGCCTAACGGCCCCTGGTGTTATTATATTGTATGTGACGTCATAATGTGGTAACCAAGACGTTAAATAAATGAATCGCCTGAAGATGGCCGTTAGGCCTGAAAACGTTAGCGAAACACAACAGTTGTCGTGTTGAATTTATATTTTTCAACTATAGATATATAGAGGATATCTAACAGTGTCTTCAGTAATACCAAATATATTTCACGAGTGGGGCTAATATTTTGATATTTTTCACGAGTGCGCAGCACGAGTGAAAAATATCAAAATGTTAGCCACACGAGTGAAATATATTTGGTATTACTGAAGACACTGTTAGATATTCTGTTTATTACATTTTTTATCAACGAAAAACCTACCCCGTATGCTAACTAGGCCTACAGCGATGATTTGTAAACAAAAAAAGTAGTTCCCCCTGTCCAGGTGCCGACATATATGTCGGGCTTTCTGATTGGTGAATTATTTTGGTATTTTCTAATCATTAATTTGATTGGTCAAATCAGCAAAAGTGATATTTTTCACTAGCGAAAAATATCACTTTTATAGAATGAATAATTTTTGATATTTCACTGGTAAAAATGTAATAAATATATATATATAGGTATGCCGTTACCATGATTGCCTCGTATTCCTCTGTCTCCTTTAGGACCAATTGGACCAGGTTCGCCTTTGTCTCCATCTTGGCCTGTGTAACATAATCAAATCTGCCACAAGTCTTGCGTAATGCTGAATTATAATAGTGAGTTGTTTGTTAATAAAATGTACCATAGAAATTCAAATAAAACCAACATCCCATTGTCGATGCTAACAATTCAAATACCCAATTATCAATTATCACAATCAGAGCGTAAATTATATCATTGATGTATAAGGAAATTTCTTTGAATTGATATTTATTATACTCATCAACATTTGTTAGTTTACAGTATACATGTAGTTTGTTGTGCGGTGTTTCCTTCAATATCACTGTTTAACATATAGCAGTCACCAGCTAATTGTCTACAGAGCATTGTTTTGGGGACATCCAATATAAATGTACATGTATCAACACATCCAACATAAATTGGAAGTTAATATTTAAAAGGCAAAAAAGAAAAAAAAATTAAACCGCATCATAAACCTGTTTCGTCCTTTAGGACTCTTTAGTCTTACTAAGAATCTCTAGATATATAGGAATAAAATAAAAATTAAAAATGCAAAAATGTACAATTCTATAATATAAGACTTTAATCGTAAACACATTGCCGCTGAAATCTAAAATATGTACAATCATTACAATGTTTGTAACAATGGAACTTGGAAATTGTCTCTGAATTTGCGGTAACCTAAAAAAAAAAAAGAAAAAACAATAAAAAAAACAAAAACAAACAATCAAACAAACAAACAACAACAATGGAATTGAAATTGTCTCTGAATTTGCGGTATTCTACCGCAACAAAACAAACAAACAAGCAAACAAACAACAAAAAACAAAAACAAAAACAAAAACAAACAAAAAACAATAAAAAAACAACAATGAAACTTTTTTGTTTTGTGTGTGTGGGTTTTTTTTTGCGGTAGGATACCGCAAAAACACACCACACAAAACAAAACAAAAAAAAACCAAAAAAAAACCCCACACAAACAACAAAACAACCAAAAACCAAAGAAACGCGAATATGAATGTGCTAGGGAAATAACAGAGCAGTTTTGTACACAGATATACGCCATCCTTCCATCACAGAATGTTCCATCCATTCCAGGCCATTGTGTCTCTGTTTGATATTTACCATCCATCCCGTCATCACCATTAAATCCGCCAATGCCCGCCGATCCTCGTTCCCCTTTGTCACCCTTATCTCCCTTGTCACCTGTTACAAAGTTTATAAAATTATAGAAATTATGTTGTTGTTTTTTTTTGTTTTTTTTTAAACAAATACCATTGTATTTTTTGTGATACAAACGCATTATACATCTAACTTGAAAATTACAGGAATATGGGTGAATAATTTTTCCTAACTCTAAAAATACTTTCTACAAAACATTGATTATTCGAAAAGATATGACCAGGTAATTAAAACGTTCTATACTAAGACAAACAAAAGTTACATTTAAATCTTAACAATCATATCTCGATACTCCTGATCCGTGACAGTACACAAGCTCAAACACGATTTAGGGGTCCAATGGAGTATTACAATGAGCGCGAATCTGTTAGAATTTCGTTGAAATATAAAGTGTTGGTTCGAAATGTTTGCCCGGCTGTTATGTTTAATTCAGTATTCTGTAATGGCAGAAAATATTTCGAGAAGAAACAAAGAAGATGAAGAAAATGACATCAGGGAAAAGAAATCACCATCCAATCCATCGTCCCCGTTGAATCCTGGGGTACCAGCGTCTCCTCTGGAGCCCGGATCGCCTTTGTCTCCTTTCGGACCGGCCTTAGCTGCGGATTACAATAAAACACCCCGTTACATTATCTATCGTAGGGTTAGCTGAAACATTTCTACTGTTGTGTTTCTCTCCTAGTAAGACAAACAGACAAAGTTGAGAGCATATAAGCTTTGGAGATTTCCATGCAGAAAACAATTGAATATTTTTGGTTATTCACGGTCTGGTGACAGCAACCATATCATATACTGTAAACGTGGTTATTTTCGCGGGGGTTAATTTCGCGATTTCGATATGTAAACTATACGCGTTGGGGTAATTTTCGCGATCAAAAAGGACTCCGTGTAATTAGCGCAAATTTCCACGTTTACAGTATCACTTGATTAGATAGTAAATGGGAAAATAATTCGAAGTATTTTAATCGGTGCAGCATATTTGTTCAATTTCTTTTGGTTAATGGCACGAAAGAACGGAGGGAAATCCTAAAATCTGCCCCAAATGGGTTGCCGCCCACAACATACAACGGGTAGTTGTGGGTATACGATACATACAAGGTAATGTTAAGAATATCAACCCTCATGATTTTAAATTTCACAATTTCTCTTCCATACACATTAACCGTTTCTTTACGTTCTTGTCACGCCATTCTGTGTTCAATTTATCCCACAACGCACTGTAAAGGGTAACCGCAATGCATTCTGGGGAAAATTGTTCTGTTCTTTCTTCGGCTAGGTGGTGTCCTCTCCCCTTGGCTTTTCAATTTCAAATCGTCAAAATTATTTCAAGTTAAAATGAATTCTAAATCTATAACTCAACCTGAAAACTTCTAAATCTTAATTAACATAACCTGAATCACTTACGCATTGTGTTTCTCCTTTGTGACGTCACTGGTCCAGAGATCGGTACATTGAGTTGGTTGATATGTTCCGCCGGTATTTGCCTATCAACGTTAGGGTCAATACTGTTTGGGATGATAATTTGTAACAAACATTCGTTCAAAAATAAGAATAATAGAGATCAAGTTTTAATAGTTTATGCGAGGTATAGTAACGATATGTTCTCTGAAGAATTTGACATATTGCGAATATTGTAAAAATGGAATTGGTAACATGCTTACGATATTCAAAGTTTAGTTATAAGTTGCACTGAAGTAATTCAGCGCCGCGAGTTTCTCAAACAGTTGATCAATGAAATAATAATGAAAAAAAACTCTTTATAATTATCTTCAGAGCAAATCGATAATACAAATTAATGTGTTATGTAAACATTGTGAATTCCTTACATGTATCAACAATAATAGTAAATAAATAAGCTGGACTAATTTCATAAAGATTATACTTAACACACAGAAAATAATAGCTTTGACCAAAAATTTCTTCAACTATTGATTGGGTCAGTAAACAATATAAACATGCAACATGCACATGGTCATCCATAGACAGACCGAGTCTCATGAAAGTCTACCATGTCGTTTGTGAGAAACGGAACGGACAAAAGTACGGAAGAGAGGAACAATTTAACGGGCTTTTCACCTACATTTAATGTTTTTACCAGTAAAAACTAGTGCTAAATGTCTGAAAGGCATTCATCCCAATTTTAATATTTGAAGCCTGAAAAAGAAACGGTAACTTGGACAAGGGGAGGTAACTCTTAAAGTAAATTAAGCAAGATTTGCTTCCCCTTGTCCATCATATCGATATGTAATTCTTTGACAGTATTGAAAATATTTCGGAACGCTCAGGGATAAAAAGGCATTTGTTTATTATCATGAGTCTTTTCTATAATTTATTTTTCTCAAACAAATGTCTTTACCCATAAAATAAGATAATTTATATCATCTAAAAATAGGTAATGTTCACAGAAACTTAAAAGATTGCAACCCATTAGACCCAACGACCTTGAAAAAACAGCAAGGTCATTCACATAAGCAAACCTGATAGTGCATTGTTTGGGCATGATATTCACCAATTATCATGACCATGAATCACTTGGTTATTGAAAAGAAGGTTTTTTTTAAAGTTTGTTTTTAACAAAATTACACATTTGAACTTTGACCCCTACCAAATTCCGGAAGATGATTTTGATGGTAATTCTTGTACTTGCACGTATAGTAACCCATCACATCAGCATCGAATAAATAAAAAGAATCAATACCCTCATCTTCGTTAGCCAAGGCTTCTGGTTCGTGGAGTGTAACGTAATCAGAAGTCTAGGCTAGCGAAGATGCATTACCCTTGGCATTTCCATTATTGACAAAGGAGTCTTTTTTTCTTCCTTTTTTTAAAATAACATAATTGACCCCAATGACCTTTGACAAGTGTCAATATGTCGTTCATATTATCAAACTTGATAGCCCATTATTTGAGCATAATATTCAACAATTATCATGACCATGGTTGTATTGGTTATCAAGAAGAACCTTTTTTCGGCATAGCCGTATAATATTCTTTTGGCCCCGGATATGACGCGACAGGTGGCGTTACTGGTCAAGATGAAGTATGTGATTGGTCAATGTAGCGGTAAATGCAAAATGCAGTTATGCAGTTAAAACGGAACAAAGTTATGATTGAATATAAGCTGAGTAAGTGGATGTATCTTTTTAAATGACACATTAATACAATTATATTCCTGATACAAATGCAATCATATTATCACCAAAAATGACCCAATCTGATAAAAAAAAGTATGTGCTGAAAGGCATTAGTTTGTAATTTATTTCACCAGCAGTTTTACATGTTTAACATAAATAATGTTTCATGACAAGGTTATCTATTTGCTATCCTACGAAAGATATCCAAATACGAAATGAATACATTACGAGTTATGTTATTAAGATAAGAACAGATATAACGCAATAGCGACCATTTTTTTTCTTTTTTTTTTTCTTCTTCTTCTTTTAACCTAACCAAATTAGAAAGATTTTCTTGGGAATCTTTTATACTATAAATAAATCTATAAATATTTCACGAATATGGGAGAAAAATAAGTTAAAGATATTATCGGCATTTCAAAAAGATCAAAGGATTCTTTTTTTCTACAAAATGGCGTACTGGGAAAACGGAGAACGTCATATAAAAAAGGGAGGACATGAAATTCATCCTGATGACGTATCTACTGCATCGATTGCAAAATAATGAAAAAGAAAATAAAAGAAAAAAAAAGAAGAAAGAAATTGTGGCCTTTCACACATCATTGAGGATTTTTATTTGACCTATTTTGTAATAAAATATAAATGGTTAAAGTCCCAGATTATCTACAATTATTGTTATTGTATGAGGCTGTAAAATCAAGGATTTTATAGTCACAGCCTTTTATAGATTTTAATATATGACGTCATGGCTGCCATATTGGATTTTAGACCCACTAGACAAAATTTCAATGGTTCCTTAATTACATGTCCTATTTTATGCTTGACAAACTTTGAACACCTTACCTACCAATTAAAAAATATTAGGAGGTCACAAAATATGGCAGAAGAAAAAGAAGGAGCCCTAATAACATTAATAAGAATCAGAGTAAAACATCAAGTCCGCCATTTCGTTTGGGGGACTTGATAATGAAATATAACGCTAGATTGAACAGCTGTTTCGTTCGGACTAATAGAAGTTATCCTGAAAGGGGGGGGGGGGGGGGGGGGGGGGGGGGATAAATATCAAAATGGGCTTGAAGAAATAATGAATAGTAGAATGTGATGTCGCCTTATTTGATCTGGGCCGAGTTGTTCAAAAGATGATTAGCTTAATCACTTGATTAATGGAAATTTCATTTCTCATTTATCGCAAAACCTGCGAGTATATCATCTTTAAATTATGCCAGTTGGAAGAGAATTACAGAGTTTCATAAAATTTTGTCAAGTTAGTTCTACAAGAAATTATTATATCCGGATTTGAAAAATGTTGTTAAAATGTGATTAGCCTAATCACCTTTTGAACAACTTGGCCCTGCTTGTTAAATTGTTGAATAATTTCAATAGACCTTTAAATAGTTTGTTTATTTTGTCACTCCTCGTCAGAACAACAAAAAATACCAACATAATATCGAAACTATAATTTAAACTTAAACGAGGGCAAAATAAACAAATTTAAAATAAATATGAATTTTACATTAAGACTCTTGAATACGTAGCATCACCTCGGCGACTGCAAGTCCTCCAGTACAATTTACACGTAACTATAATTATCATTATAAACCCCGTTTGAAAACCGATTGGGAAACAGATTTCTGCAAACAACAGTAAGTACACAGAATTTAGGTTAGGTAACCCGGACTACCTGAGTCTTTGAAATTCGTCAGACAGAATCTGGTGTTTATACTCCAAATCAGAATGTTTCTGACGAAGACTGCCGAATTCCCTCGTCATCGATCCAACAAGATCTTCCAGAAACGTCATCCTCTTGAAAAGATTGTCATAGTCAATGTCCACTTGACAATGGACTATATAAATACTAGAAAATAGCCAGAGAAAAATCAATGACTCCATTTTAGATTATAGTATGATAATGGGGTCAACCGTAAGGTGGTACAGATAACATTGTGTTAAATCGTTCTGGAAGATTTGTCTGCTTAGCTAAGGACCAATTTACTCGCATATAAAATGAGATAACTTTATGACTGTATTTAAAAATACTGTAATGTGTTGAAATTGTGCTTATAAATATAAATTTCAGACATCATTACTTTATTTGTTAAATGATGTCTTTTCTTTTTGCTGATTCAGCAAGTGTCAGAATGCTATATCGCCTTTCTTATCATTTGTCGTGTGTTCTTGTCTGACGATTGACCCAGCTCAATACACACTTTATTTTACAGAATGTATACGATGGAATCACTGAAAACTATAAATCTAAACAAGAATGTTGATTCCAACTGGATATAAGAAAATGTTTGAGGCAATGATAATACCGACAAATTCTCAATCTAATTAAGATAATTGTTTCAAAAATCAAACAAATAAAACAATGTCTGCATTGTTAATATTTGATTATTTACGTACAATAGAAGTAAACCATAGGATATTATGTCTTTTGCAAACAGTTCCTTTCATAGAAGTTATTGTCTTAGAATTTTACCACATTTTAGGGCTTAAACCTTTGGTTTTAATGCTATCACTTTGTGAGAGAATATGCAAATGATGCAGTTGCTTCCTCGATATCTGTATGCTGATGTGATATCTACGATAATAAAAATACTTGTATTCACATGTAAGAACAGGCGCGGATCCAGGAATTTGAAAGGGAGGAGGGGGTGGTCCAGTAATTTAGTGGTAATGCGGGCGCCGTAGGCGCGAGCCGATTTTTTTTTTGGCGAGGGGTCTGGGGGCCAAAATTTCGGAAAATGAAATGATTATAGCAAATTTTGCAATCCCCCCTGGATCCGCTAGTGAGGAAAGTGTGTATACTATGTTTTGGAATATTTTGTGTTAGATACTCTATCGAGATATTTTAATGCTGTATAGATAAGATTATTCATAATATTTAAATATGCAAGAAGACCTTCTATATTTCGTATGTTTTAAAATTCAGTTTACATATGAATCAATCTTGAATATTATATTTTATATCAATCTTAAATCCATATACAGATGTACTAAAAGACAAGCCCGGATGTAATGAGAATATAGCGTCATTCTTTTATACCTACGATTTGGGCAAATGGATCGACAGTCCAGCTCTGGACATACGAAAAAAAAATCAGGCAAAAATTGTCCTCATTTGTGACTTCATTGTCACCAAGAAATTGTATTTAGGTGGAGACAAAATAGTAAATCATATCAAAACCACGCGATGTTCCTAGACAACGTCATAAATATGACGTTCATTGGTCTCATATTCTTGATTCGATGTTGTTTCTTCGCTGTGGTCAAGGTTATTAGATACTGTGTCTACGCAGTGGTCAAGGTTCTTAGATAATGTGTCTACACAGTGGTCAAGGTTCTTATATACTGTGTCTACACAGTGGTCAAGGTTCTGATATACTGTGTCTATACAGTTGTCAAGGTTCTTAGATATTGTTTCTACAACGTGGTCAAGGTTCTTAGATACTGTGTCTACGCAGTGGTCAAGGTTCTTATATACTGTGTCCGTACAGTGGTCAAGGTTGTTAGTGTGTCTACACAGTGGTCAAGGTTCTTAGATACTGTGTCTACACAGTGGTCAAGGTTGTTAGATAGTGTGTCTACACAGTGGTCAAGGTCCTTAGATACTGTGTCCGTACAGTGATCAAGGTCCTTAGATACTGTGTCCGTACAGTGGTCAAGGTTCTTAGATACTGTGTCTACACAGTGGTCAAGGTTCTTAGATACTGTCTACACAGTGGTCAAGGTTCTTAGATACTGTGTCTACGCAGTGGTCAAGGTTCTTATATACTGTGTCCGTACAGTGGTCAAGGTCCTTAGATACTGTGTCCGTACAGTGGTCAAGGTTCTTATATACTGTGTCCGTACAGTGGTCAAGGTTCTTATATACTGTGTCCGTACAGTGGTCAAGGTTCTTAGATACTGTGTCTACGCAGTGGTCAAGGTTCTTATATACTGTGTCCGTACAGTGGTCAAGGTTGTTAGATAGTGTGTCTACACAGTGGTCAAGGTTCTTAGATACTGTGTCTACACAGTGGTCAAGGTTGTTAGATAGTGTGTCTACACAGTGGTCAAGGTCCTTAGATACTGTGTCCGTACAGTGATCAAGGTCCTTAGATACTGTGTCCGTACAGTGGTCAAGGTTCTTAGATACTGTGTCTACACAGTGGTCAAGGTTCTTAGATACTGTCTACACAGTGGTCAAGGTTCTTAGATACTGTGTCTACGCAGTGGTCAAGGTTCTTAGATACTGTGTCTACACAGTGGTCAAGGTTCTTAGATACTGTGTCTACACAGTGGTCAAGGTTCTTAGATACTGTGTCTACACAGTGGTCAAGGTTCTAAGATACTGTGTCTACACAGTGGTCAAGGTTCTTAGATACTGTGTCTACACAGTGGTCAAGGTTCATAGATAGTGTGTCTACACAGTGGTCAAGGTTCTTAGATACTGTGTCTACACAGTGGTCAAGGTTCTTAGATACTGTGTCTACACAGTGGTCAAGGTTCTTAGATACTGTTTCTACACAGTGGTCAAGGTTCTTAGATACTGTGTCTACACAATGGTCAAGGTTCTTATATACTGTGTCTACACAGTGGTGTCGAAAACATAGTTTGTACTAAAGTCTAATATATACATTCCCGGGCTACATTTGACATTTTAGGACCTCTTTACATACTTTTTTTGAAAAGTGTCATTGATGAAACAAGCAATAAAGCGAAACTGTTCATTGATGAATAGAAGTGATGACGCCAAACTGTTCATTTGTGTAACAAGTAGTGATGACTAACTGTTTATTGTTGAAACAAATGATAACGCGAAACTTTTCACTGTTGAAACAAGTAATGAAGCAAAACTGTCCATTGATGAAACATACGATGGCGCGAAACTGTTCATTGGTGAAAATAAGTGATGGAGCGAAACTGTTCATTGATGAAACAAGCGATAACGCAAAACTGTTCATTAATGACTCGAAACGTTCACTGGTATGACAAGTCATGACGCGAAACTGTTCACTGTTAGAAGTGATGACGCGAAATGTTTATTGGAGAGACAAGCAATTGCACGGCAGTTATTGGTGTAACAATTGATGACACGGAACTATGCACTGTTGTAACAAGGAATGCTGCAACACTGTTAATTGATTTAAGTGACGACATGAAAACGTCCATAGGTGTAACAAGTGATGGCACGGAACTGTTCACTGGTGTAACAAGTGATGACACGAATCTGTATATTTTTGAAACAAGAAATGACACGAAACTGTTCGTTGATGAATCGAACTGATGACGCAAAACTGTTTGTGGCGAGTCAAGCGATGGCGCAAAACTGTTTAATGGTGAGAAAAGCGATTGCGCGAAACTGTTCATTGGGGAACAAGTGATGATGATTAACTGTTCATTGATGACACAAGTCACGACGCGTTCTATCACGTAAACCGTTACTTATGGTGCTGATCCTTCAGTAGATAAATAAACTCTTTCACCCATTCTATCTCTATCTCTGATAACTGATCTGGTTTCTGATCGAGCGTTTGCATTGCGCCCTCTAACGTTGGAGGGGTCTGGATGGCATCGCCCCCTAGCAGAGGAAGCGTCCGGATAAAAGATATTGTTCTGGCAATATAAGGCACATTGCATTTGTCATCTGACACTGCCAAAACGCTAGTTCGGTTCTCTTTCTCGGAGCTCAACTGGATAGCGTGGTGGACATAGAGTTGGTCATAGTTGTCTGCACTGTTGTGGGTCATGATAATGATACACGGTATCTTCTTCATCAAGGTAACCATGGCTTCTGTTGTGATCGCATTACCGAGCACGTTGTCAGTATTGATGGTACACCGTAATCCCATGCAGTCTTCTATAATCTTTCCGAGATAACTTGGAAAACCGCATTTCAAACCTTGTGAACAAGAGTGTAATATCAGTATATCCTTTGTATCCTCGTCTTCATCAGCCTCGTTTTGGTCAGCAATGGCCTTATCGAACATGCCGTACACTTGAAAGGCTCGCCTGAATTGTCTGTACGCTAGTTGTACGTTATCCGTCGAGTAGGCTTGAAATGCGCCATTGATGTACACATCAAAGATCAAAGACGGTTGAAGCCCCGCAAACATAGTCGTACACTCCAATAAGGTTAACCAAGTAACGCATTCTTCAAACTGCTCATCCTTCATGTAGCATTCCAGCATGTTTTTGTAGTCGTTGGGATCCATGTTTTCTTTGTCATTGGATAATATTTCCTTAAAAATGGCGATTGAATCTCTGTGATCCCCCATAAGCATGTGTAGAACTGCCAATTGTTTTGGTTTCCCTTCACTTTCATCACTCAACAGTTCTTTGAGTGTCGAATAGGAGTTCCACGCCTCTTTGAATTGCGGATCGTTTGCTACTATTTCTGATTGAAGTTGAAGGGCATGTGAAAGATGAGATTGACCATCTTTCTTGTATTTCGTCTTTATATCAGGCGGTATTTCTTTCGAATCACTCAGTTCTAGAAGACAAAGTCCAAGTTGTTCATAGACATCGGTCATCAGGGTTTTGGTTGGAAGGGCTTTTTCTTTTAGAGATAATATGTTTGAAAACATTCACCGCATTTGCGGTTTCGCCTAACATTCGATATAGAATGCCCTTATCGTACTGTATATTCAAAATACAGGGATCCAGCTCGATTGCTTTATCGATCAAGTATATAGCCTCCACGAGAGATTTGTTCCCTGGGTGAATTTGAACCTTCAATGGGGACTTTATCATTTGACGGAGTTTGCGTCTCTTTTCGTCAGGCGGATGTGGCGACCTCTTTTTTTCTTTGCGTTTTACAATAGTAAACCCATCCTGGTCTACTGATTCCTCTGGGCGGTTTCGTTCAGTTGAGTGTTCTTCGTCCATTTCCACCTTTCTTTTTAATGTAAGAGCAAGATGGTGGTATCCTTGAGGCGTTCGTTTAATTCGAAGTGATTTCCTGAGGAGTTTCTCGGATATATCATTTTCATTTCTGTACCGCGCATATTGACCACAGATCTGTAACACTGCTGGCTCCTCTGGACATATTTTTAATGCCATTTCAAAGCAATCCTTATCCCTTAACTTCTTTATATTTGGTGGTAGGTCGCTGTACTTTCGTTTCCCAATAGTGGACACTGCTCTGCCAAGTTCAGCATATGCTATCGCACTCAGAATGGGATCCTTAGATTTCGTGGCAGCTAGCAACCTCTCAACGGCATCTACCATTATCTTCTTGTTTTCGACATCTGCCTGTGAATGAAAGTGGTGAGTCTGCCTTAGTAAAGTCAAACCCAGTCCAAATTGCCATGGGTATTCTGTGGGATATGCCTCCACTATGCCACTGTACAGATCTACTGCCCTTTGATGGTACCAAGGACCCGACCTTGCATACGCGTACGCAAGATCCGCTTCGGCATAACATTTTCTTTTGTCATAGTCGTTTCGTTTCTCTAAATCTTGAAGTTTTGATATGATTTCTTCGACATCAGAAATTTCCCCATTCTCCAGTAGAATTCTGGCTTTGTTTGCGTTGGCTATGATATTATCAGGATCCTTCTGAAGAGAGTCATCAACAAGCTGTAGTGCATATTTGTGGTCTTTCAGCAGAAAATACAAATATGAAAGAAAGTTAATAATCTTTATATCTTCGTCTTCAGATTTCGTTGTATGTATCTGGTCATCTTCTAGCTTGTTTATTAGGCTTCTTACGCGGTCCGTATCCAGATTAGTTGTATCAAATTCGAAAGTTGACCGAAATTTGTCCAAATCTTGTTCAAGCGATATTTTGGTACAGAGAGTAGCCATAATATTTTTATGGAACCATAGATAAGCGCTGAAAAGACAATAAGAGAATATTAAAGTGAAAACAAAACCAATAGTCTTATTCAAACTTGATAAAACGAGGACAAATATAAACAAAACACATATCAACATGGGAGTCTGTTTAAAAAAGTAAAAAAGCTATGATAAGATCACGTCTCTAGTAAGGTAACTTCCACAGATCGATGTAGAATATTATTTTGATACTATCGCCGTTAACAATGTACCCAATTATAAATATTTCTTTGATCTTTAAAAATGTCTACGATATGTTAAACTACAATAACAATGACATATATTTTGTTGTTGTGGCAAAGTTTTTTCCCAGATGTCCTCTTACATGAATTGAAATTCATCACAAAACAAAATGACCGCCATGACTCATATTCGATTTTAAGTCTAATTGAAATACCTAATTACAGGAAGATAGTATATAATTCATCCTAGGTTCTTAACAGTAAACAAAATGCCGTCAAACAACAGCTTCGGTTTTTGGCAGAGATCATACTATGCTCAAGCAGACCACTTTCAATTTTGTTATATGAATCACCTTGACCAATGTTCAAGGTAACAAGAGTCAATTATATCAGAATCTTTAAAAGACTCACGACTCAACAACTATGCCAAGGTCATTTAGTTTGGAGTAGGATGTGGTGGTGGGCTACTTAGTATATGCACAGGTTTAACCATCACCTCATACAACATACACTCGCGCCGCCTGGTTTGTGTCGAATAAATGAAATCGGGATGGGTTAGGGAAGACATATTCTTACGTCACATAGCTGGTTTCTTTTACCACTTTAAAATCATCAATAATGTGAGGAAGACTGTGTCTGGTGATTGCTAAACCAGTGACACTGAGGTGAAACCTGGTGTTTGTGGAGCTAACAACCAGTTGACAGCTCTGTCCCAGCTTATGTGACACAGGTGGACCATGGACAGGTAAGTCACATGACCACACACAGGTAAGAGTAAACGGGTTGAAAAGGGTCACAGATCACAAGACAAGACAAAACATAAACACAGGCACACGACACCATACAACAAAAAGATAAAAACATTAATAATTCCCGTATCGACTTGATGGACAACGGAAAATATCTTACACCAGTTTTTTTAAATTGAACCTTCAGGTCTTGTTTGTAAGGTAGATGAAAAGTCTCTCAAATTTTAAGCCAACAATTTTTTGGTTAACTTTGAAATCTTTCGCGAATTTACATCTTCTGGAATATAGATATTTGATCAGAACTTAATTCAGACTCTTGGTTAACTAGTACCCTTAAATCTGATTGGACGCCCTGTTAATTTCAATTATTTGATGACTTGTTTTATTATTGCTCGTTGTGTAATGCCTGTGTTGTTCATATTCCACGTTGTGTTTATTTGTGTCTGTTTGTCTGCTAAGTGAACCGTGCTCGCTGTGTGATTGTTGCGTCGTGCGTATACTACATCGTATGTTAGGCTGTTGTCAAATTTCGACAATTGAGCAAATGTATTGATACGAATAGGCGAGTCATTTATTCCTTTGTCTTGTCGATATCCTTTTGATCAAGGCTATGCTTTCTAACGTAAAACATTGTATAAATCAATTAAACTAGGTACAGAAAGACTAAGGGATCCTGAAGACTTTTGTGGCAAAACTAGATGCATCGAAGGAATAAACCGACCCGGATTGAACGCATATACCCCACAGCAACACATACCTGTATATAGTGCATATACCCATGACGTAATGGCAAACACGCCGTTGCTAAGGGAAATATTACGATTTTTCCTTTTTAATACTTGTTTTAAGAGATACAGAAGATTGTTATATAGTCAATAAGAATATATAATATGAGTAAGATGTCGTAACACTTACCATATCGACTAAGGAAAAGAATAGTAGTGGCAGCGAACTAGTCAGTTTAGTCTGGGTGACACGATATCAGGTCTGAAAGTCTAACCATTTAAGCGTAAAATCTGGAGAGTTCCGAGTCAACTTTTTCGCGGAACCAGTTTTAAACATTTACGGGTTTAGTTTTGGTTTTGGCTCGGTACCTCATACTTAGCCTGTCGTGTTGTAGTCAGATCGTCCCCCTACTCACATATCTTGATACCCTGATAGCCAAACCAATTCAGTTTATATACTGCACTCGTTACATTTGAGAATGATAAAAAATAAATGCAATGATCCTACATATATCTGTTTTAAACTATCTACAGGACAGGTGATCCTTGTCTGTCGGTCCACTCCTACATGTATACCTACCTTAAACTATCTAAAGGACTGGTGATCCTTGTCTGTCGATCTCCTCCCAACACATTCCTTTGTATAAATGATTACCTCTTATATTACTTACTTCTTTTATGTGTAGTTAAGGCACCCTGTACTGAAACGTCATACATACCATTTCTTTACATAATGCAATGCCATTACAATCATAATATAGCCTACTCGGTGTCAAAATCTAATTACACGTAACAAGGAAGTATTTCCCGTGTTATTCTTTAACTGTGTCCGACAGCGCAAGACAAACTTATTTTAATATAATCGGAATAATTTGAGCATGAGAATCATGAGAGACGCTATTGAAGAAGAAACACATGGATAAGGATTCTAAATACATTTACGCCTATCTATTGCTTTCCACTAATTCCCAATATGACCATTGTGTAAAGGTATTGTTACGAATAGGAAAGCCATTGATTTCTTTATCTATCCTATCGCTATTGACTTGATCAAGACATTGTAACATAAAACATTGTACAAAATAAGTATTCTACATTGTATATGCAAAAGTGTTTCAACTTCTTGTTTACAAAAGTTACAAAAAGCTGTCTTTTTTGTATCATGTGAGTTATCATTTGTTGAAAATTTGAATACAAATATAAAATACCCAAAAATATATATAGGAATATTTGTCAAGGAATAAAGGATGCTAAAGTCTTTTGTTGGAAAAACAGGTACACCGTCGTGGGAAGAGACCAGACCGGATCACAGGGGTTCCTGCATGTGACCGGATGGGACGAAAATACCACACAGCAACACAATAATGTTCACATGTACAACTTTATAATGTACATACCAATGAAATAATGTCAAACACATCTTTCTTAATTGGAGTTCTACAACTATTACTTGAAAATAGACTCGTTTCATAAGATACATCACATTGTTGTATTTTCAAGAAGAATATATAATATCAGTGAGACATCGCAACACTTGCCATTACGTCTAACGAAGGGATATTAGTAGTATTAACTAGTCAGACTAGTCTGGTTGATCAGGTCTGACAACCTAATCATTTAAACGTAAAACCAGTTTTACACCTGTACAGGTGTAGTTTTGGTTTTGGCTCGGTACCTCATACTTAATCTGTCGTGTTGACGTAATATCGTCACCCTAACTAATTCTCATAAGAGACTCACATATCTTGATACCCTGATAGCCAAACCAATTCAGTTTATAAACCGCACCCGTTACATTTGAGAATGATAAAAAATAAATGCAATGATCCTACATATATCTGCTTTAAACTATCTACAGGACAGGTGATCCTGGTCTGTCGGTCCACCCCTACATATATCTACCTTAAACTGTCAACAGGACAGGTTACCCTTGTCTGTCGGTCCACTCCTACATATATCTACCTTAAACTTTCAACATGACAGGTGATCCTGGTCTGTCGGTCCACCCCTACATATATATCCACCTTAAACTGTCTACGAGACAGGTGATCCTGGTCTGTCTATCTTCTCCCAATATATTTCTTTGTATAATTGATTACTACTTAAATTACTTACTTCTTTTATGTCCAGTTAAGGCACCCTGTACTGAAACGTCACGATCGGAGTTTACACGCATACATAACATTTCTTTACATAATGCAATGACTGTACAACCAGAATATAGCCTACTCGGTATCAAAATCATATTACACGTAACAAGGAAGTATTTCTCGTGTTATTCTGTAGCTGTGTCCGACAGCGCAAAACAAATATGTTAGTATAGTAGGAATCATTCGAGCATGAGAATCATGAGAAACGCTATTGAAGAAGAAACACATGGATAAGGATTCTAAATACATTTACGCCTATCTATTGCTTTTGTCTAATTCTCAATATGACCATTGTGTAAAGGTATTGTTACGAATAGGAAAGCCATTGATCTCTTTATTTTGTCGCTATTGACTTGATCAAGACGTTGTAACATAAAACATTGTACAAAATAAGTTTTCTACATTGTATATGCAAAAGTGTTTCAAGTTCTTGTTTACAAAAGTTACAAAAAGCTGTATTTTTTGTATCATGTGAGTTATCATTTGTTAAAAATTTGAATACAAATATAATATTTTAAAAAAAAGAATGAAAAATATAGGAATATTTGTTAAGGAATAAAGGATGCTAAAGTCTTTATTTGGAAAAGCCGGTACACCGTCGTGGGAAGAGACCAGACAGGATCACAGGAGTTCCTGTGACCGGATGAGACGAAAATACCACACAGCAACACAATGATGTACATATGTACAACTATATAATGTACATACCAATGACTTAATGTCAAACACATCTTTCTTAATTGGAGTTCTACAACTATTACTTAAAAATAGACTCGTTTCATAAGATACATCACAGTGTTGTATTGTCAGGAAGAAGATATAGAATTAGTGGGACATCGTAATACGTGCTATTACGTCTATGTAAGGGACATTAGTAGTATTAAATCAGTCAGGCTAGTCTGGTTGATCACGTCTGACAGTCTTACCATACGAACGTAAAATCTGGATAGTTCCAGTTTACCCTTTTCGCCGAACCAGTTTTACACCTGTACAGGTTTTAGTTTTGGTTTTGTTCTGGTACCTTTATATTAAGCCTGGCGTATTGACGTCCAATCGTCAGTCGAGTTATTTATACGAGTCACACATATCTTCCAAAGGGTTGATGGAGACGCTAGTAATGACATATGGTAAGAAGTTGTATGCCGAGTGGGAAGCAAGTGGTCAATGGGGACCACATGCATTACATTGACCGATCTTCTATAGTTCGATGTAGAATGTTAAACTTTAAAAATGCCTAAAATATGTTAAACTTCGTTTTACAACAATATCAATGACATCTTACGTTGTCATGGTTTTTCCGAAGTGTCCTCTAACATTTGGTATGATTTGAAATTCATCAAAAAACAATATTGCCGTCATGACTCATATTCGATCTTAAGTCTAATTGAATTATCTCATTTCAGGATGAACGTATTAAATTCATACTACATGTAGGTTCTTAACAGTAAACAAAACTCTGTCAAACAAAAGCTTCCGGTTTTCGGCAGAGGTTATAATGTTCAAGGTCAGATGAGTCAATTATATCAGAATCTTTAAAAGACTCATGCCTCAACAACGATGCCAAGGCCATTTGGTTTGTAGTATGATGTGGTGGTGGGCTACTTAGTATATGCACAGGTTTAACCATCAAATATCTTAATTGCTTTCGTCACATAATAAAACATTTTATACTCGCGCTGCCTGGTTTGTGTCGAATAAATGAAACCGGGATGAGTTAGGACAGGGGACACAAAACAAGACCAGTAAATAGATTATTACGTCACATAGCTTGTTTCTTTTACCACTTTAAAAACATTATTAATGTGAAAAAGACTTTGTCAGGTGTTTGCTAACCCGTGACATTGAGGTGAAACCTGGTGTTTGTGGAGCTAACAACCAGTTGACAGCTCTGTCCCAGCTAATGTGACACATGTGCAGTGGAACAGGTTGACCATGGACAGGTAAGTCACATGACCACACACAGGTAAGAGGAAAACGGTTGGAAAAGGTCACAGGTCACAAGACAAAACATAAACACAGGCACACGACACCATACAAAAACAAGATAAAAACATTAATAATTCCCGTATCAACTCAAAATTTAACCTTTAGGTCTTTGTTTGTAAGGTAGATGAAAAGTCCCTCAAATTGTTAGCCAACACTATCTGGTTAACTTTGAAATTCTTCGTGAATTTACACCTTCTGGAATATAGATGTTTGATCAGAACTTAATTCATACTCTTGTTTAACAAGTACCCTTAAATCTCATGGGACGCCCTGTTTATTTCAATTATTTGATGACTTGTTTTATTATTGCTCGTTGTGTTATGCCTGTGTTGTTCATATTCCACGTTGTGCTTATTATTGTCTGATATGCGTACCGTGATCGTTGTGAGATCATTGCGTTGTGCATATCCTCCTACATCAAGTGTTAGACCTGTTGCCAATTATGACAATGGAGCAAATGTATTGATACGAATAGGAGAGCCATCGATATCTTTATATTATCGTTATTATTTTCATCAATGCTTTGCTTTGTTACGTCAAATATTGTATAAACCAAGTATACCACACAACAACACATACCTGTATATAGTGCATACAACCATGACAAATACACCGTTTCTAACGGAGATTTTGCGATTTTTTAAGGGTCATCTATATATCAAAATAATGTTGAATTTCAAGCACGAATGAATATTTAATAAGTTTGCACAAAACTCGTCATATGATATATCAAATTGTTTGTTAGGACATGTAGTTTCTTACAAGCACCAAGATCGAACTTGCTGTAGATGCTATCAGTTTCTTATACATAGTTACATGTGGTAACATGTAGCATGGAATAAATATGCGTCACAAAAAAGACCAAACCTGAAAAATCGCCAAGCTGTTATGCTGAAAAATATCTAAACCACAGGGTAGGAGCATTTGTTTGACCGGATTTGACTTGATGTTCGGATAAACACTTATTTTGTTTTGACCTTTAAATGCAAATGGCGGCTGTGAATAATATTACACAAATATGGCATGAATAGAGGCATTTCAATCAATAAAAATGCTCCTATATCATACATTTAAGACTTCTGATCATAGTAAGATGGACCTTTTGGAGTTTGTGGCCTCTTTCCTAAATAGGCAAATTTTACACAAAACACAACATTTGAACATTTGTTTTCTTCAAAAAGTAGTCGTCTTGCCATTTTTAGAGTTCTTTATAGTATTTAATAAAAGCATTTTTACTGTTTGAAACACCTCCTTCTACAACGACATTTGTGCAATGCATGCGATTGAAATGAACTAGTTATGTCCCTCTGAAACATTCATTTTTCGTATGTTTTTGTGAAATTTTCTAACAGCTTAACAAATTACATGTCAACAGTCCATAGTTTGCCATAACACATATTAAAAGTTCATAATGTTAGTTCTGTCATTGAAAGAGATGCAGCAGATTGTTATATAGCCAACAAGAATATATAATATGTCGTAACACTTACCATCTCGACTAAGGAAAACAATAATAGTGGCAGCGAACTAGTCAGTTTAGTCTGGTTAACACGATATCAGGTCTGACAGCCTAACCATCCAAACGTAAAATCTGGAGAGTTCCGAGTAAACTTTTTCGCAGAACCAGTTTTACACCTGTACAGGTGTAGTTTTGGTTTTGGCTCGGTACCTCATACTTAATCTGTCGTGTTGACGTAATATCGTCACCCTAACTAATTCTCATAAGAGACTCACATATCTTGATACCCTGATAGCCAAACCAATTCAGTTTATAAACCGCACCCGTTACATTTGAGAATGATAAAAAATAAATGCAATGATCCTACATATATCTGCTTTAAACTATCTACAGGACAGGTGATCCTGGTCTGTCGGTCCACCCCTACATATATCTACCTTAAACTGTCAACAGGACAGGTTACCCTTGTCTGTCGGTCCACTCCTACATATATCTACCTTAAACTTTCAACATGACAGGTGATCCTGGTCTGTCGGTCCACCCCTACATATATCTACCTTAAACTGTCTACGAGACAGGTGATCCTGGTCTGTCTATCTTCTCCCAATATATTTCTTTGTATAATTGATTACTACTTAAATTACTTACTTCTTTTATGTCCAGTTAAGGCACCCTGTACTGAAACGTCACGATCGGAGTTTACACGCATACATAACATTTCTTTACATAATGCAATGACTGTACAACCAGAATATAGCCTACTCGGTATCAAAATCATATTACACGTAACAAGGAAGTGTTTCTCGTGTTATTCTGTAGCTGTGTCCGACAGCGCAAAACAAAATTATCTTAGTATAATCAGAGTCATTTGAGCATGAGAATCATGAGAAACGCTATTGAAGAAGAAACAAATGGATAAGGATTCTAAATACATTTACGCCTATCTATTGCTTTCCACTAATTCTCAATATGACTATGGTGTAAAGGTATTATTACGAATATGAAAGCCATTGATATCTTTATCTTGTCGCAATTGACTTGAGCAAGACTTTTTAACATAAAACATTGTACAAAATAAGTCTTCTACATTATATATTCAAAAGTGTTTCAACTTCTTGTTTACAAAAGTTATAAAAAACAGTTTTTTGCATCATGTGAGTTATCATTTGTTGAAAATTTGAATACAAATATCAAATAAAAAAAGGTAAAAAAATATAGGAATATTTGCTCAGGAATAAAGGATGCTAAAGTCTTTTGTTAGAAAAGCAGGTACACCGTCGTGGGAAGAGACCAGACGGGATCACAGGAGTTCCTGCATGTGACCGGATGGGACGAAAATACCACACAGCAACACAATAATGTTCACATGTACAACTATATACTGTACATACCAATGACATAATGTCAAACACATCTTTCTTAATTGGAGTACTACAACTATCACTTGAAAATAGACTCGTTTCATAAGATACATCACAGTGTTGTATTGTCAAGAAGAAGGTATAGAATTAGTGGGACATCGTAATACGTGCTATTACGTCTATGTAAGGGACATTAGTAGTATTAAATCAGTCAGGCTAGTCTGGTTGATCACGTTTGACAGTCTTACCATACGAACGTAAAATCTGGATAGTTCCAGTTTACCCTTTTCGCCGAACCAGTTTTACACCTGTACAGGTTTTAGTTTTGGTTTTGTTCTGGTACCTTTATATTAAGCCTGGCGTATTGACGTCCAATCGTCAGTCGAGTTATGTATACGAGTCACACATATCTTCCAAAGGGTTGATTAAGACGCTAGTAATGACATATGGTAAGAAGTTGTATGCCGAGTGGGAAGCAAGGACCACATGCATTACATTGACCGATCTTCTATAGTTCGATGTAGAATGTTCAACTTTAAAAATGCCTACAATATGTTAAACTTCGTTTTACTACCATATCAATGACATCTTACGTTGTCATGGTTTTTCCGAAGTGTCCTTAACATTTGATATGATTTGAAATTCATCAAAAACAATATTGCCGTCATGACTCATATTCGATCTTAAGTCTAATTGAATTATCTCATTTTAGGATGAACGTATTAAATTCATACTACATGTAGGTTCTTAACAGTAAACAAAACTCTGTCAAACAAATGCTTCCGGTTTTCGGCAAAGGTCATAATGTTCAAGTTCTCATGAATCGATTATATCAGAATCTTTAAAAAGACTCATACCTCAACAACGATGCCAAGGCCATTTGGTTTGAAGTATGATGTGGTGGTGGTGGTGGGCTACTTAGTATATGCACAGGTTTAACCATCAAATATCTTAATTATTTTCGTCACATAATACAACATACACTCGCTCTGCCTGTTTGTGTCGAATAAATGAAACCGGGATGGGTCAGGACAGAGGACACAAAACAAGACAAGTAAACAGATTCTTACGTCACATAGCTTGTTTCTTTTACCACTTAAAAAATTATTAATGTGAATAAAGACTGTATCAGGTGTTTGCTAAACCCGTGACATTGAGGTGACACCTGGTGTTTGTGGAGCTAACAACCAGTTGACAGCTCTGTCCCAGTTAATGTGACACATGTGCAGTGGAACAGGTTGACCATGGACAGGTAAGTCACATGACCACACACAGGTAATAGGAAAACGGTTGGAAAAGGTCACATGTCACAAGACAAAACATAAACACAGGCACACGACACCATACAAAAACAAGATAAAAACATTAATAATTCCCGTATCAACTCAAAATTTAACCTTTAGGTCTTGTTTGTAAGGTAGATGAAAAGTCCCTCATATTGTTAGCCAACAATATCTGGTTAACTTTGAAATTCTTCGTGAATTTACACCTTCTGGAATATAGATGTTTGGTTAACAAGTACCCTTCAATCTGATAAGACGCCCTGTTAATTTCAATTATTTGATGACTTGTTTTATTATTGCTCGTTGTGTTATGCCTGTGTTGTTCATATTCCACGTTGTGCTTATTATTGTCTGATATGCGTACCGTGATCGTTGTGAGATCATTGCGTTGTGCATATCCTCCTACATCAAGTGTTAGACCTGTTGCCAATTATGACAATGGAGAAAATGTATTGATACGAATAGGAGAGCCATCGATATCTTTATATTATCGTTATTATTTTCATCAATACTTTGCTTTGTTACGTCAAATATTGTATAAACCAAGTATACCACACAACAACACATACCTGTATATAGTGCATACAACCATGACAAATACACCGTTTCTAACGGAGATTTTGCGATTTTTTAAGCGTCATCTATATATCAAAATAATGTTGAATTTCAAGCACGAATGAATATTTAATAAGTTTGCACAAAACTCGTCATATGATATATCAAATTGTTTGTTAGGACATGTAGTTTCTTACAAGCACCAAGATCGAACTTGCTGTAGATGCTATTAGTGTGGTAACATATGTGGTAACATGTAGCATGGAATAAATATGCGTCACAAAAATGACCAAACTTGAAAAATAGCCAAGCTATAAACCACAGGACAGGAGCATTTGTTTTACCGGATTTCACTTTTTGTTCGGATAAACACTTATTTTTTTTTTACCTAAAAATGCAAATGGCGGCTGTGAATAATATTACAAAAATATGGTATAAAGAGAGGCATTACAATCAATAAATATGCTCCTATATCATACATTTAAGACTTCTGATCATAGTAAGATGGACCTTTTAAATTTATATTGTTAAATATTTGAGTCTGTGGCCTCTTTCCTAAATAGGCATATTTTACCCAAAAACAACATCTGAACATTTTTTTTTGTTCAAAAAGTAGTCGCCTTGCCATTTGTAGAGTTCTTTATAGTATGTAATAAGGGCATTTTCAATGTTTGAAACACCTCCTTATACAACGACATTTGTGCAAAACAATTTAAATGAACTTGTTATGTCCCTCTGAAACATTCATTTTTCGTATGATTTGTGAAAGTTTGAAACAGTTTAACAAATTAAATGTCAAGAGCAAGTCCCATGGTTTGCCATAACACATACTAAAAGTTAATAATGTTAGTTCTGTTAAATTGCACCATAGTAGGAATTTATAGGCCTATGATATATCACTGTTTTGACTGGATTTGTAGTTTAGATGCCCGTTAATGTTTATTGAAAGAGATGCAGTAGATTGTTATATAGCCAACAAGAATATATTATATGTCGTAACACTTACCATTCGGAGGAACGAAAACAATAGTAGTGGCAGCGAACTAGTCAGTTTAGTCCGGGTGACACGATATCAGGTCTGACAGCCTAACCATTCAAATGTAAAATCTGGAGAGTTCCGAGAGAACTTTTTCGCGGAACCAGTTTTACACCTTTCGAGGTTTAGTTTTGGTTTTGGCTCGGTACCTCATACTTAGCCTGTCGTGTTGACATGAGATCGTCACCCTAACTAATTGACATACGATACTCACATATCTTGATACCCTGATAGCCAAACCAATTCAATTTATATACCGTACTCGTTACATTTGAGAATAATAAAAATTGAATGCTATGATCCTACATATATTTGTTTTAAACTATCTACAGGACATGTGATCTTAGTCTGTCGGCCCACCTCTAGATTTATCTACCTGAAACTATCTACAGGACAGGTGATCCTGGTCAGTCTGTCGGTCCACCCCTAAATATCTCTACCTTAAACTGTCAACAGGACAGGTGATCCTGGTCCGTCGGTCCACCCCTACATATATCTACCTTAAACTGTCTACAGGACAGGTGATCCTGTTCTGTCGGTCCACCCCTACATATATCTACCTGAAACTGTCAACAGGACAGGTTACCCTTGTCTGTCGGTCCACTCCTACATATATCTACCTTAAACTGTCAACAGGACAGGTTACCCTTGTTTGTTGGTCCACTCCTACATATATCTACCTTAAGCTGTCAACAGGACAGGTGATCCTGGTCTGTCGATCTTCTCCCAATACATTTCTTTGTATAATTGATCACTACTTACATTACTTACTTCTTTTATGTCCAGTTAAGGCACCCTGTACTGAAACGTCATGATCGGAGTTTACACGCATACATAACATTTCTTTACATAATTCAATGACTGTACAACAAGAATATGGCCTACTCGGTATCAAAATCATATTACACGTAACAAGGAAGTGTTTCTCGTGTTATTCTGTAGCTGTGTCCGACAACGCAAAAAAAAATATGTTAGTATAGTCGGAATCATTTGAGCATGAGAATCATGAGAAACGCTATTGAAGAAGAAACAAATGGATAAGGATTCTAAATACATTTACGCCTTTCTATTGCTTTCCACTCATTCTCAATATGACCATTGTGTAAAGGTATTGTTACGAATATGAAAGCCATTGATCTCTTTATCTTGTCGCTATTGACTTGAGCAAGACTTTTTAACATAAAACATTGTACAAAATAAGTCTTCTACATTATATATTCAAAAGTGTATTGTTGAAAAATTTGAATACAAATATCAAATAAAAAAAGGTAAAAAAATATAGGAATATTTGCTCAGGAATAAAGGATGCTAAAGTCTTTTGTTAGAAAAGCAGGTACACCGTCGTGGGAAGAGACCAGACGGGATCACAAGAGTTCCCGATGTGACCGGATGGGACGAAAATACCACACAGCAACACAATCATGTTCACATGTGCAACTATATAATGTACATACCAATGACATAATGTCAAACACATCTTTCTTAATTGGAGTGCTACAACTATCACTTGAAAATAGACTCGTTTCATCAGATACATCACAGTGTTGTATTGTCAAGAAGAAGATATAGAATTAGTGGGACATCATAACACGTGCTATTACGTCTAGGTAAAGGACATTAGTAGTATTAAATCACTCAGGCTAGTCTGGTTGATCACGTCCGACAGTCTTACCATACGAACGTTAATCTGGATAGTTCCAGTTTACCCTTTTCGCGGAACCAGTTTTACACCTGTACAGGTCTTAGTTTTGGTTTTGGTCTGGTACCTTTATATTAAGCCTGGCGTATTGACGTCCAATCGTCAGTCGAGTTATTTATACGAGTCACACATATCTTCCAAAGGAGACGCTAGTAATGACATATGATAAGAAGTTGTATACCGAGTGGGAAGCAAGTGGTCAATGGGGACCACATGCATTACATTGACCAATC
Organism: Pecten maximus; assembly: GCF_902652985.1. Taxonomy (NCBI): domain Eukaryota; kingdom Metazoa; phylum Mollusca; class Bivalvia; order Pectinida; family Pectinidae; genus Pecten; species Pecten maximus. The sequence goes on from NC_047025.1 coordinate 6,270,405, forward strand.
TTCTATAGTTCGATGTAGAATGTTAAACTTTAAAAATGCCTAAAATATGTTAAACTTCGTTTTAACAACAATATCAATGACATCTTACGTTGTCATGGTTTTTCCGAAGTGTTCTCTAACATTTGGTATGATTTGAAATTCATCAAAAAACAATATTGCCGTCATGACTCATATTCGATTTTAAGTCTAATTGAATCATCTCATTTCAGCATGAACGTATTAAATTCATACTACATGTAGGTTCTTAAGAGTAAACAAAACTCTGTCAAACAAAAGCTTCCGGTTTTCGGCAGAGGTCATAATGTTCCTGGTCACATGAGTCGATTATATCAGAATCTTTAAAAAGACTCATGCCTCAACAACGATGCCAAGGCCATTTAGTTTGTAGTATGATGTGGTGGTGGGCTAGGTAGTATATGCACAGGTATAACCATCAAATATCTTAACTGTTTTCGTCACATACTACAACATACACTCGCTCTACCTGTTTTTGTCGAATAAATGAAACCGGGATGGGTAAGGACAGAGGACACAAAATAAGACAAGGAAACAGATTCTTACGTCACATAGCTTGTTTCTTTACCACTTTAAAAACATTATTAATGTAAAAAAGACTGTGTCAGGTGTTTGCTAAACCCGTGATATTGAGTTGACAGCTCTGTCCCAGTTAATGTGACACATGTGCAGTGGAACAGGTGGACCATGGACAGGTAAATCACATAACCACACAGAGGTAAGAGTAAAGGGTTGAAAAGGGTCATAGGTCACAAGACAAAACATAAACACAGGCACACGATACCATACAACAACAAGATATTAACATTTATAATTCCCGTATCGACTTAAAATTTAACATTTAGGTCTTGTTGGTAAGGTAGATGAAAAGTCCCTCAAATTGTTAGCCAACAATATCTGGTTAACTTTGAAATTCTTCGTGAATTTACACCTTCTGGAATATAGATATTGGATCAGAACTCAATTCGGACTCTTGGTTAACAATTACCCTTAAACCTGATGGGCGCCCCGTTAATTTCAATTATTTGATGACTTGTTTTATTATTGCTAGTTGTGTTATGCCTTTGTTGTTCATATTCCATGTTGTGCTTATTATTGTCTGATATGCGTTCCGTGCTCTTTGTGAGATCATTGCGTTGTGCTTATCCTCCTACATCAAGTGTTAGGCTGTTGCCAATTATGACAATGGAGCAAATGTATTGATACGAATGGGAGAGCCATTGATATCTTTATCTTATCGTCATTCTTTTCATCAGTGCTTTGCTTTGTTTCGTAAAACATTGTTTAAACCATGTATACCAGGTACAAATGTACACAAAGACTAAGGGATGATAAGGACTTTTTTGGGGGAAAACTAGGTGCGTCATGGGAAAAAACCGAAACGGATCACAGAAGTCAATGTAACCTGATTAAAAGACAATACCACCCAACACATACCTGTATATAGTGTATATTCCCATGACGTAATGACAAACACACCGTTGCTAATGGCGATATTACGATTATTCTTTTTAATGGTCATCTATATAGCAAAATGATGTTGAATTTCAAGCACGAATAAATATGTAATTTTGCACAAAACTAGTCATGTAACATACCAAAATGTTTCCTAGGAGTTTCTTACAAGCATCAAGCACAAAAAGCAAGAACTTGCTGTAGACGCTATCAGTTTCTTATACATAGTTACTTTATGGTAACATGTAGCATGGAATAATTATGAGTCACAAAAAAAACCTGAAAAATAGCCAAGCTGTTATGCTGAAAAATATATAAACCATAGTGTAGGAGCATTTGTTTGACCGGATTTGACTTTATGTTCGGATAAACATTTATTTTGTTTAGACCTTAAAATGCAAATGGCGGCTGTGAATATTATTACACAAATATGGCATAAATAGAAGCATTTCAATCAATAAAAATGCTCCTATATCATACTTTTAAGATTTCTGATCATAGTGGGATGGACCTTTTAAATTCATATTGTGGCCTCTTTCCTAAATAGGCATATTTTACACAAAACACAACATTTGAACATTTTTTTTTCTTCAAAAAGTAGTCGTCTTGCCATTTGTAGAGTTCTTTATAGTATGTAATAAGAACATTTTTACTGTTTGAAACACCTCCTTATACAACGACATTTGTGCAATACATGCGAATCAATGAACTAGTTATGTCCCTCTGAAACATTCATTTTTCGTATGTTTTGGTGAAACAGGTAAATAAATTACATGTCAAGAGCAAGTCCCGTGGTTTGCCATAACACATACTAAAAGTTAATAATGTTAGTTCTGTTAAATTGTACCATAGTAGGAATTTATAGGCCTATAAAATATCACTTTTTTGACTGGATTTGCAGTTTAGATGCCCGTTAATGTTTATTGAAAGAGATGCAGCAGATTGCTATATAGCCAACAAGAATATATAATATGTCGTGACACTTACCATCTCGTCTAAGGAAAACAATAGCAGTGGCAGCGAACTAGTCAGTTTAGTCTGGGTGACACGATATCAGGTCTGACAGCCTTACCATACGAACGTAAACCTGGATAGTTCCAGTTTACCCTTTTCGCGGAACCAGTTTTACACCGGTACAGGTTTTAGTTTTGGTTTTGGTCTGGTACCTTTATATTAAGCCTGGCGTATTGACGTCCAATCGTCAGTCGAGTTATTTATACGAGTCACACATATCTTCCAAAGGAGACGCTAGTAATGACATATGATAAGAAGTTGTATACCGAGTGGGAAGCAAGTGGTCAATGGGGACCACATGCATTACATTGACCAATCTTCTATAGTTCGATGTAGAATGTTAAACTTTAAAAATGCCTAAAATATGTTAAACTTCGTTTTACAACAATATCAATGACATCTTACGTTGTCATGGTTTTTCCGAAGTGTTCTCTAACATTTGGTATGATTTGAAATTCATCAAAAAACAATATTGCCGTCATGACTCATATTCGATTTTAAGTCTAATTGAATCATCTCATTTCAGCATGAACGTATTAAATTCATACTACATGTAGGTTCTTAAGAGTAAACAAAACTCTGTCAAACAAAAGCTTCCGGTTTTCGGCAGAGGTCATAATGTTCCTGGTCACATGAGTCGATTATATCAGAATCTTTAAAAAGACTCATGCCTCAACAACGATGCCAAGGCCATTTAGTTTGTAGTATGATGTGGTGGTGGGCTAGGTAGTATATGCACAGGTATAACCATCAAATATCTTAACTGTTTTCGTCACATACTACAACATACACTCGCTCTACCTGTTTTTGTCGAATAAATGAAACCGGGATGGGTAAGGACAGAGGACACAAAATAAGACAAGAAAACAGATTCTTACGTCACATAGCTTGTTTCTTTACCACTTTAAAAACATTATTAATGTAAAAAAGACTGTGTCAGGTGTTTGCTAAACCCGTGATATTGAGTTGACAGCTCTGTCCCAGTTAATGTGACACATGTGCAGTGGAACAGGTGGACCATGGACAGGTAAATCACATAACCACACAGAGGTAAGAGTAAAGGGTTGAAAAGGGTCATAGGTCACAAGACAAAACATAAACACAGGCACACGATACCATACAACAACAAGATATTAACATTTATAATTCCCGTATCGACTTAAAATTTAACATTTAGGTCTTGTTGGTAAGGTAGATGAAAAGTCCCTCAAATTGTTAGCCAACAATATCTGGTTAACTTTGAAATTCTTCGTGAATTTACACTTTCTGGAATATAGATATTGGATCAGAACTCAATTCGGACTCTTGGTTAACAATTACCCTTAAACCTGATGGGCGCCCAGTTAATTTCAATTATTTGATGACTTGTTTTATTATTGCTAGTTGTGTTATGCCTTTGTTGTTCATATTCCACGTTGTGCGTATCATTGTCTGATATGTGTACCGTGCTCTTTGTGAGATCATTGCGTTGTGCTTATCCTCCTACATCAAGTGTTAGGCTGTTGCCTATTATGACAATGGAGCAAATGTATTGATACGAATGGGAGAGCCATTGATATCTTTATCTTATCGTCATTCTTTTCATCAGTGCTTTGCTTTGTTTCGTAAAACATTGTTTAAACCATGTATACCAGGTACAAATGTACACAAAGACTAAGGGATGATAAGGACTTTTTTGGGGGAAAACTAGGTGCGTCATGGGAAAAAACCGAAACGGATCACAGAAGTCAATGTAACCTGATTAAAAGACAATACCACCCAACACATACCTGTATATAGTGTATATTCCCATGACGTAATGACAAACACACCGTTGCTAATGGCGATATTACGATTATTCTTTTTAATGGTCATCTATATAGAAAAATGATGTTGAATTTCAAGCACGAATAAATATGTAATTTTGCACAAAACTAGTCATGTAACATACCAAAATGTTTCCTAGGAGTTTCTTACAAGCATCAAGCACAAAAAGCAAGAACTTGCTGTAGACGCTATCAGTTTCTTATACATAGTTACTTTATGGTAACATGTAGCATGGAATAATTATGAGTCACAAAAAAACCTGAAAAATAGCCAAGCTGTTATGCTGAAAAATTTCTAAACCAAAGGTTAGGAGCATTTGTTTGACCGGATTTGACTTTATGTTCGGATAAACATTTATTTTGTTTAGACCTTAAAATGCAAATGGCGGCTGTGAATATTATTACACAAATATGGCATAAATAGAAGCATTTCAATCAATAAAAATGCTCCTATATCATACTTTTAAGATTTCTGATCATAGTGGGATGGACCTTTTAAATTCATATTGTGGCCTCTTTCCTAAATAGGCATATTTTACACAAAACACAACATTTGAACATTTTTTTTCTTCAAAAAGTAGTCGTCTTGCCATTTGCAGAGTTCTTTATAGTATGTAATAAGAACATTTTTGCTGTTTGAAACACCTCCTTATACAACGACATTTGTGCAATACATGCGAATCAATGAACTAGTTATGTCCCTCTGAAACATTCATTTTTCGTATGTTTTGGTGAAACAGCTAAATAAATTACATGTCAAGAGCAAGTCCCGTGGTTTGCCATAACACATACTAAAAGTTCATAATGTTAGTTCTGTTCAATTGCACCATAGTAGGAATTAATAGGCCTATAAAATATCACTTTTTTGACTGGATTTGCAGTTTAGATGCCCGTTAATGTTTATTGAAAGAGATGCAGCAGATTGCTATATAGCCAACAAGAATATATAATATGTCGTGACACTTACCATCTCGTCTAAGGAAAACAATAGTAGTGGCAGCGAACTAGTCAGTTTAGTCTGGGTGACACGATATCAGGTCTGACAGCCTAACCATTCAAACGTAAAATCTGGAGAGTTCCGAGAGAACTTTTTCGCGGAACCAGTTTTACACCTTTACAGGTTTAGTTTTGGTTTTGACTCGGTACCTCATACTTAATCTGTCGTGTTGACATCAGATCGTCACCCTAACTAATTGACATACGATACTCACATATCTTGATACCCTGATAGCCAAACCAATTCAATTTATATACCGTACTCGTTACATTTGAGAATGATGAAAATTAAATGCAATGATCCTACATATATTTGTTTTAAACTATCTACATGACATGTGATCCTAGTCTGTCGACCCACCTCTAGATATATCTATCTGGAACTATCTACAAGACAGGTGATCCTGGTCTGTCGGTCCACCCCTAAATATATCTACCTTAAACTGTCAACAGGACAGGTGGTCCTGGTCCGTCGGTCCACCCCTACATATATCTACCTTAAACTGTCTACAGGACAGGTGATCCTGTTCTGTCGGTCCACCCCTACATATATCTACCTGAAACTGTCAACAGGACAGGTTACCCTTGTCTGTCGGTCCACTCCTACATATATCTACCTTAAACTGTCAACAGGACAGGTTATCCTGGTCTGTCGATCTTCTCCCAATACATTTCTTTGTATAATTGATCACTACTTACATTACTTACTTCTTTTATGTCCAGTTAAGGCACCCTGTACTAAAACGTCATGATCGGAGTTTACTTGCATACATAACATTTCTTTACATAATTCAATGACTGTACAACAAGAATATAGCCTACTCGGTATCAATATCATATTACACGTAACAAGGAAGTATTTCTCGTGTTATTCTGTAGCTGTGTCCGACAGCGCAAAACAAATATGTTAGTATAGTCGGAATCATTTGAGCATGAGAATCATGAGAAACGCTATTGAAGAAGAAACAAATGGATAAGGATTCTAAATACATTTACGCCTATCTATTGCTTTCCACTAATTCTCAATATGACCATGGTGTAAAGGTATTGTTACTAATATGAAAGCCATTGATCTCTTTATCTTGTCGCTATTGACTTGAGCAAGACTTTTTAACATAAAACATTGTACAAAATAAGTCTTCTACATTATATATTCAAAAGTGTTTCAACTTCTTGTTTACAAAAGTTACAAAAAACAGTTTTTTGCATCATGTGAGTTATCATTTGTTGAAAATTTGAATACAAATATCAAATAAAAAAAGGTAAAAAAATATAGGAATATTTGCTAAGGAATAAAGGATGCTAAAGTCTTTTGTTAGAAAAGCAGGTACACCGTCGTGGGAAGAGACCAGACGGGATCACAGGAGTTCCTGCATGTGACCGGATGGGACGAAAATACCACACAGCAACACAATAATGTTCACATGTACAACTATATACTGTACATACCAATGACATAATGTCAAACACATCTTTCTTAATTGGAGTGCTACAACTATCACTTGAAAATAGACTCGTTTCATAAGATACATCACAGTGTTGTATTGTCAAGAAGAAGATATAGAATTAGTGGGACATCGTAATACGTGCTATTACGTCTATGTAAGGGACATTAGTAGTATTAAATCAGTCAGGCTAGTCTGGTTGATCACGTCTGACAGTCTTACCATACGAACGTAAAATCTGGATAGTTCCAGTTTACCCTTTTCGCGGAACCAGTTTTACACCTGTACAGGTCTTAGTTTTGGTTTTGTTCTGGTACCTTTATATTAAGCCTGGCGTATTGACGTCCAATCGTCAGTCGAGTTATGTATACGAGTCACACATATCTTCCAAAGGGTTGATTAAGACGCTAGTAATGACATATGGTAAGAAGTTGTATGCCGAGTGGGAAGCAAGAGGTCAATGGGGACCACATGCATTACATTGACCAATCTTCTATAGTTCGATGTAGAATGTTAAACTTTAAAAATTCCTAAAATATGTTAAACTTCGTTTTACAACAATATCAATGACATCTTACGTTGTCATGGTTTTTCCGAAGTGTTCTCTAACATTTGGTATGATTTGAAATTCATCAAAAAACAATATTGCCGTCATGACTCATATTCGATTTTAAGTCTAATTGAATCATCTCATTTCAGCATGAACGTATTAAATTCATACTACATGTAGGTTCTTAAGAGTAAACAAATCTCTGTCAAACAAAAGCTTCCGGTTTTCGGCAGAGGTCATAATGTTCCTGGTCACATGAGTCGATTATATCAGAATCTTTAAAAAGACTCATGCCTCAACAACGATGCCAAGGCCATTTAGTTTGTAGTATGATGTGGTGGTGGGCTAGGTAGTATATGCACAGGTATAACCATCAAATATCTTAACTGTTTTCATCACATACTACAACATATACTCGCTCTACCTGTTTTTGTCGAATAAATGAAACCGGGATGGGTAAGGACAGAGGACACAAAATAAGACAAGGAAACAGATTCTTACGTCACATAGCTTGTTTCTTTACCACTTTAAAAACATTATTAATGTAAAAAAGACTGTGTCAGGTGTTTGCTAAACCCGTGATATTGAGTTGACAGCTCTGTCCCAGTTAATGTGACACATGTGCAGTGGAACAGGTGGACCATGGACAGGTAAATCACATAACCACACAGAGGTAAGAGTAAAGGGTTGAAAAGGGTCATAGGTCACAAGACAAAACATAAACACAGGCACACGATACCATACAACAACAAGATATTGACATTTATAATTCCCGTATCGACTTAAAATTTAACATTTAGGTCTTGTTGGTAAGGTAGATGAAAAGTCCCTCAAATTGTTAGCCAACAATATCTGGTTAACTTTGAAATTCTTCGTGAATTTACACCTTCTGGAATATAGATATTGGATCAGAACTCAATTCGGACTCTTGGTTAACAATTACCCTTAAACCTGATGGGCGCCCAGTTAATTTCAATTATTTGATGACTTGTTTTATTATTGCTAGTTGTGTTATGCCTTTGTTGTTCATATTCCACGTTGTGCGTATTATTGTCTGATATGTGTACCGTGCTCTTTGTGAGATCATTGCGTTGTGCATATCCTCCTACATCAAGTGTTAGGCTGTTGCCTATTATGACAATGGAGCAAATCTATTGATACGAATAGGAGAGCCATTGATATCTTTATCTTATCGTCATTCTTTTCATCAGGTGCTTTGCTTTGTTTCGTAAAACATTGTTTAAACCATGTATACCAGGTACAAATGTACACAAAGACTAAGGGATGATAAGGACTTTTTTGGGGGAAAACTAGGTGCGTCATGGGAAAAAACCGAAACGGATCACAGAAGTCAATGTAACCTGATTAAAAGACAATACCACCCAACACATACCTGTATATAGTGTATATTCCCATGACGTAATGACAAACACACCGTTGCTAATGGCGATATTACGATTATTCTTTTTAATGGTCATCTATATAGCAAAATGATGTTGAATTTCAAGCACGAATAAATATGTAATTTTGCACAAAACTAGTCATGTAACATACCAAAATGTTTCCTAGGAGTTTCTTACAAGCATCAAGCACAAAAAGCAAGAACTTGCTGTAGACGCTATCAGTTTCTTATACATAGTTACTTTATGGTAACATGTAGCATGGAATAATTATGAGTCACAAAAAAACCTGAAAAATAGCCAAGCTGTTATGCTGAAAAATATCTAAACCATAGTGTAGGAGCATTTGTTTGACCGGATTTGACTTTATGTTCGGATAAACATTTATTTTGTTTAGACCTTAAAATGCAAATGGCGGCTGTGAATATTATTACACAAATATGGCATAAATAGAAGCATTTCAATCAATAAAAATGCTCCTATATCATACTTTTAAGATTTCTGATCATAGTGGGATGGACCTTTTAAATTCATATTGTGGCCTCTTTCCTAAATAGGCATATTTTACACAAAACACAACATTTGAACATTTTTTTTCTTCAAAAAGTAGTCGTCTTGCCATTTGTAGAGTTCTTTATAGTATGTAATAAGAACATTTTTACTGTTTGAAACACCTCCTTATACAACGACATTTGTGCAATACATGCGAATCAATGAACTAGTTATGTCCCTCTGAAACATTCATTTTTCGTATGTTTTGGTGAAACAGCTAAATAAATTACATGTCAAGAGCAAGTCCCGTGGTTTGCCATAACACATACTAAAAGTTAATAATGTTAGTTCTGTTAAATTGCACCATAGTAGGAATTAATAGGCCTATAAAATATCACTTTTTTGACTGGATTTGCAGTTTAGATGCCCGTTAGTGTTTATTGAAAGAGATGCAGCAGATTGCTATATAGCCAACAAGAATATATAATATGTCGTGACACTTACCATCTCGTCTAAGGAAAACAATAGTAGTGGCAGCGAACTAGTCAGTTTAGTCTGGGTGACACGATATCAGGTCTGACAGCCTAACCATTCAAACGTAAAATCTGGAGAGTTCCAGTTTACCTTTTTCGCGGAACCAGTTTTACACCTGTACAGGTCTTAGTTTTGGTTTTGGTCTGGTACCTTTATATTAAGCCTGGCGTATTGACGTCCAATCGTCAGTCGAGTTATTTATACGAGTCACACATATCTTCCAAAGGAGACGCTAGTAATGACATATGATAAGAAGTTGTATACCGAGTGGGAAGCAAGTGGTCAATGGGGACCACATGCATTACATTGACCAATCTTCTATAGTTCGATGTAGAATGTTAAACTTTAAAAATGCCTAAAATATGTTAAACTTCGTTTTACAACAATATCAATGACATCTTACGTTGTCATGGTTTTTCCGAAGTGTTCTCTAACATTTGGTATGATTTGAAATTCATCAAAAAACAATATTGCCGTCATGACTCATATTCGATTTTAAGTCTAATTGAATCATCTCATTTCAGCATGAACGTATTAAATTCATACTACATGTAGGTTCTTAAGAGTAAACAAAACTCTGTCAAACAAAAGCTTCCGGTTTTCGGCAGAGGTCATAATGTTCCTGGTCACATGAGTCGATTATATCAGAATCTTTAAAAAGACTCATGCCTCAACAACGATGCCAAGGCCATTTAGTTTGTAGTATGATGTGGTGGTGGGCTAGGTAGTATATGCACAGGTATAACCATCAAATATCTTAACTGTTTTCGTCACATACTACAACATACACTCGCTCTACCTGTTTTTGTCGAATAAATGAAACCGGGATGGGTAAGGACAGAGGACACAAAATAAGACAAGGAAACAGATTCTTACGTCACATAGCTTGTTTCTTTACCACTTTAAAAACATTATTAATGTAAAAAAGACTGTGTCAGGTGTTTGCTAAACCCGTGATATTGAGTTGACAGCTCTGTCCCAGTTAATGTGACACATGTGCAGTGGAACAGGTGGACCATGGACAGGTAAATCACATAACCACACAGAGGTAAGAGTAAAGGGTTGAAAAGGGTCATAGGTCACAAGACAAAACATAAACACAGGCACACGATACCATACAACAACAAGATATTGACATTTATAATTCCCGTATCGACTTAAAATTTAACATTTAGGTCTTGTTGGTAAGGTAGATGAAAAGTCCCTCAAATTGTTAGCCAACAATATCTGGTTAACTTTGAAATTCTTCGTGAATTTACACCTTCTGGAATATAGATATTGGATCAGAACTCAATTCGGACTCTTGGTTAACAATTACCCTTAAACCTGATGGGCGCCCAGTTAATTTCAATTATTTGATGACTTGTTTTATTATTGCTAGTTGTGTTATGCCTTTGTTGTTCATATTCCACGTTGTGCGTATTATTGTCTGATATGTGTACCGTGCTCTTTGTGAGATCATTGCGTTGTGCATATCCTCCTACATCAAGTGTTAGGCTGTTGCCTATTATGACAATGGAGCAAATCTATTGATACGAATAGGAGAGCCATTGATATCTTTATCTTATCGTCATTCTTTTCATCGGTGCTTTGCTTTGTTTCGTAAAACATTGTTTAAACCATGTATACCAGGTACAAATGTACACAAAGACTAAGGGATGATAAGGACTTTTTTGGGGGAAAACTAGGTGCGTCATGGGAAAAAACCGAAACGGATCACAGAAGTCAATGTAACCTGATTAAAAGACAATACCACCCAACACATACCTGTATATAGTGTATATTCCCATGACGTAATGACAAACACACCGTTGCTAATGGCGATATTACGATTATTCTTTTTAATGGTCATCTATATAGCAAAATGATGTTGAATTTCAAGCACGAATAAATATGTAATTTTGCACAAAACTAGTCATGTAACATACCAAAATGTTTCCTAGGAGTTTCTTACAAGCATCAAGCACAAAAAGCAAGAACTTGCTGTAGACGCTATCAGTTTCTTATACATAGTTACTTTATGGTAACATGTAGCATGGAATAATTATGAGTCACAAAAAAACCTGAAAAATAGCCAAGCTGTTATGCTGAAAAATATCTAAACCATAGTGTAGGAGCATTTGTTTGACCGGATTTGACTTTATGTTCGGATAAACATTTATTTTGTTTAGACCTTAAAATGCAAATGGCGGCTGTGAATATTATTACACAAATATGGCATAAATAGAAGCATTTCAATCAATAAAAATGCTCCTATATCATACTTTTAAGATTTCTGATCATAGTGGGATGGACCTTTTAAATTCATATTGTGGCCTCTTTCCTAAATAGGCATATTTTACACAAAACACAACATTTGAACATTTTTTTTCTTCAAAAAGTAGTCGTCTTGCCATTTGTAGAGTTCTTTATAGTATGTAATAAGAACATTTTTACTGTTTGAAACACCTCCTTATACAACGACATTTGTGCAATACATGCGAATCAATGAACTAGTTATGTCCCTCTGAAACATTCATTTTTCGTATGTTTTGGTGAAACAGCTAAATAAATTACATGTCAAGAGCAAGTCCCGTGGTTTGCCATAACACATACTAAAAAATTAATAATGTTAGTTCTGTTAAATTGCACCATAGTAGGAATTAATAGGCCTATAAAATATCACTTTTTTGACTGGATTTGCAGTTTAGATGCCCGTTAGTGTTTATTGAAAGAGATGCAGCAGATTGCTATATAGCCAACAAGAATATATAATATGTCGTGACACTTACCATCTCGTCTAAGGAAAACAATAGTAGTGGCAGCGAACTAGTCAGTTTAGTCTGGGTGACACGATATCAGGTCTGACAGCCTAACCATTCAAACGTAAAATCTGGAGAGTTCCAGTTTACCTTTTTCGCGGAACCAGTTTTACACCTGTACAGGTCTGAGTTTTGGTTTTGGTCTGGTACCTTTATATTAAGCCTGGCGTATTGACGTCCAATCGTCAGTCGAGTTATTTATACGAGTCACACATATCTTCCAAAGGAGACGCTAGTAATGACATATGATAAGAAGTTGTATACCGAGTGGGAAGCAAGTGGTCAATGGGGACCACATGCATTACATTGACCAATCTTCTATAGTTCGATGTAGAATGTTAAACTTTAAAAAATGCCTAAAATATGTTAAACTTCGTTTTACAACAATATCAATGACATCTTACGTTGTCATGGTTTTTCCGAAGTGTTCTCTAACATTTGGTATGATTTGAAATTCATCAAAAAACAATATTGCCGTCATGACTCATATTCGATTTTAAGTCTAATTGAATCATCTCATTTCAGCATGAACGTATTAAATTCATACTACATGTAGGTTCTTAAGAGTAAACAAAACTCTGTCAAACAAAAGCTTCCGGTTTTCGGCAGAGGTCATAATGTTCCTGGTCACATGAGTCGATTATATCAGAATCTTTAAAAAGACTCATGCCTCAACAACGATGCCAAGGCCATTTAGTTTGTAGTATGATGTGGTGGTGGGCTAGGTAGTATATGCACAGGTATAACCATCAAATATCTTAACTGTTTTCGTCACATACTACAACATACACTCGCTCTACCTGTTTTTGTCGAATAAATGAAACCGGGATGGGTAAGGACAGAGGACACAAAATAAGACAAGGAAAACAGATTCTTACGTCACATAGCTTGTTTCTTTACCACTTTAAAAACATTATTAATGTAAAAAAGACTGTGTCAGGTGTTTGCTAAACCCGTGATATTGAGTTGACAGCTCTGTCCCAGTTAATGTGACACATGTGCAGTGGAACAGGTGGACCATGGACAGGTAAATCACATAACCACACAGAGGTAAGAGTAAAGGGTTGAAAAGGGTCATAGGTCACAAGACAAAACATAAACACAGGCACACGATACCATACAACAACAAGATATTGACATTTATAATTCCCGTATCGACTTAAAATTTAACATTTAGGTCTTGTTGGTAAGGTAGATGAAAAGTCCCTCAAATTGTTAGCCAACAATATCTGGTTAACTTTGAAATTCTTCGTGAATTTACACCTTCTGGAATATAGATATTGGATCAGAACTCAATTCGGACTCTTGGTTAACAATTACCCTTAAACCTGATGGGCGCCCAGTTAATTTCAATTAGTTGATGACTTGTTTTATTATTGCTAGTTGTGTTATGCCTTTGTTGTTCATATTCCATGTTGTGCTTATTATTGTCTGATATGCGTTCCGTGCTCTTTGTGAGATCATTGCGTTGTGCTTATCCTCCTACATCAAGTGTTAGGCTGTTGCCAATTATGACAATTGAGCAAATGTATTGATACGAATGGGAGAGCCATTGATATCTTTATCTTATCGTCATTCTTTTCATCAGTGCTTTGCTTTGTTTCGTAAAACATTGTTTAAACCATGTATACCAGGTACAAATGTACACAAAGACTAAGGGATGATAAGGACTTTTTTGGGGGAAAACTAGGTGCGTCATGGGAAAAAACCGAAACGGATCACAGAAGTCAATGTAACCTGATTAAAAGACAATACCACCCAACACATACCTGTATATAGTGTATATTCCCATGACGTAATGACAAACACACCGTTGCTAATGGCGATATTACGATTATTCTTTTTAATGGTCATCTATATAGCAAAATGATGTTGAATTTCAAGCACGAATAAATATGTAATTTTGCACAAAACTAGTCATGTAACATACCAAAATGTTTCCTAGGAGTTTCTTACAAGCATCAAGCACAAAAAGCAAGAACTTGCTGTAGACGCTATCAGTTTCTTATACATAGTTACTTTATGGTAACATGTAGCATGGAATAATTATGAGTCACAAAAAAACCTGAAAAATAGCCAAGCTGTTATGCTGAAAAATATCTAAACCATAGTGTAGGAGCATTTGTTTGACCGGATTTGACTTTATGTTCGGATAAACATTTATTTTGTTTAGACCTTAAAATGCAAATGGCGGCTGTGAATATTATTACACAAATATGGCATAAATAGAAGCATTTCAATCAATAAAAATGCTCCTATATCATACTTTTAAGATTTCTGATCATAGTGGGATGGACCTTTTAAATTCATATTGTGGCCTCTTTCCTAAATAGGCATATTTTACACAAAACACAACATTTGAACATTTTTTTTCTTCAAAAAGTAGTCGTCTTGCCATTTGTAGAGTTCTTTATAGTATGTAATAAGAACATTTTTACTGTTTGAAACACCTCCTTATACAACGACATTTGTGCAATACATGCGAATCAATGAACTAGTTATGTCCCTCTGAAACATTCATTTTTCGTATGTTTTGGTGAAACAGCTAAATAAATTACATGTCAAGAGCAAGTCCCGTGGTTTGCCATAACACATACTAAAAGTTAATAATGTTAGTTCTGTTAAATTGTACCATAGTAGGAATTAATAGGCCTATAAAATATCACTTTTTTGACTGGATTTGCAGTTTAGATGCCCGTTAATGTTTATTGAAAGAGATGCAGCAGATTGCTATATAGCCAACAAGAATATATAATATGTCGTGACACTTACCATCTCGTCTAAGGAAAACAATAGTAGTGGCAGCGAACTAGTCAGTTTAGTCTGGGTGACACGATATCAGGTCTGACAGCCTAACCATTCAAACGTAAAATCTGGAGAGTTCCGAGAGAACTTTTTCGCGGAACCAGTTTTACACCTTTACAGGTTTAGTTTTGGTTTTGACTCGGTACCTCATACTTAATCTGTCGTGTTGACATCAGATCGTCACCCTAACTAATTGACATACGAGACTCACATATCTTGATACCCTGATAGCCAAACCAATTCAATTTATATACCGTACTCATTACATTTGAGAATGATGAAAATTAAATGCAATGATCCTACATATATTTGTTTTAAACTATCTACATGACATGTGATCCTAGTCTGTCGACCCACCTCTAGATATATCTATCTGGAACTATCTGCAAGACAGGTGATCCTGGTCTGTCGGTCCACCCCTAAATATATCTACCTTAAACTGTCAACAGGACAGGTGATCCTGTGGTCCGTCGGTCCACCCCTACATATATCTACCTTAAACTGTCAACAGGACAGGTTACCCTTGTCTGTCGGTCCACTTCTACATATATCTACCTTAAACTGTCAACAGGACAGGTTACCCTTGTTTGTTGGTCCACTCCTACATATATCTACCTTAAACTGTCAACAGGACAGGTGATCCTGGTCTGTCGATCTTCCCCCAATACATTTCTTTGTATAATTGATTATTACTTACATTACTTACTTCTTTTATGTCCAGTTAAGGCACCCTGTCCTGAAACGTCATGATCGGAGTTTACACGCATACATAACATTTCTTTACATAATGCAATGACTGTACAACCTGAATACATCCTTTTCGGTGTCAAAATTATATTACACGTAACAAAGAAGTATTTCCCGTGTTATTCTGTAGCTGTGTCCGACAGCGCAAAAACAAAATGATCTTAATATAATCGGAACCATTTGAGCATGAGAATCATGAGAAACGCTATTGAAGAAGAAACAAATGGATAAGGATTCTAAATACATTTACGCCTATCTATTGCTTTCCACTAATTCTCAATATGACCATTGTGTAAAGGTATTGTTACGAATAGGAAAGCCATTGATATCTTTATCTATCCTATCGCTATTGACTTGATCAAGACGCTGTAACATAAAACATTGTACAAAATAAGTTTTCTACATTGTATATGCAAAAGTGTTTCATACTTCTTGTTTACAAAAGTTACAAAAAGCTGTATTTTTTGTATCATGTGAGTTATCATTTGTTAAAAATTTGAATACAAATATAATATTTAAAAAAATAAGAATAAAAAATATAGGAATATTTGTTAAGGAATAAAGGATGCTAAAGTCTTTTTTTGGAAAAGCCGGTACACCGTCGTGGGAAGAGACCAGACAGGATCACAGGAGTTCCTGTGACCGGATGAGACGAAAATACCACACAGCAACACAATGATGTACATATGTACAACTATATAATGTACATACCAATGACTTAATATCAAACACATCTTTCTTAATTGGAGTACTACAACTATCACTTGAAAATAGACTCGTTTCATAAGATACATCACAGTGTTGTATATTCAGGAAGAATATATAACATCAGTGAGACATCGTAACACTTGCCATTACATCTAACGAAGGGATATTATAAGTATTAAACCAGTCAGGCTAGTCTGGTTGATCACGTCTGACAACCTAACCATTCAAACGTAAAATCTGGATAGTTCCCAGTGAACCTTTTCGCGGAACCAGTTTTACACCTGTACAGGTTTATTTTTGGTTTTGCCTGGTACCTTTATATTTAGCCTGGTGTATTGACGTCCAATCGTCAGTCGAATTAATAGTCATACGAGTCACACATATCTTCCAAAGGCTTGCCTTTAACACTGTGCCCAATATAAATATTTTTTTATCTTTCAAAATGTCTACAATATGTTAAACTTCGTTTTACTACAAAATCAATGACATCTTTCGCTGTCATGGTTTTTCCGAAGTGTCCTCTAACATTTGGTGTGATTTGAAATTCATCAAATCCAATATTGCCTTCTTGACTCGTATTCGATTTTAAGTCTAATTGAATTATCTCATTACAGGATGAATGTATTAACTTCATACTACATGTAGGTTCTTAACAGTTAAGAAAACTCTGTCAAACAAAAGCTTCCGGTTTTCGGCAGAGGTCATAATGTTCAAGGTCACATGAGTCGATTATATCAGAATCTTTAAAAGACTCATGCCTCAACAACGATGCCAAGGTCATTTGGTTTGTAGTATGATGTGGTGGTGGGCTACTTAGTATATGCACAGGTTTAACCATAAAATATCTTAATTGCTTTCATCACATAATACAACATATACTCGCGCTGCCTGGTTTGTGTCGAATAAATGAAACCGGGATGGGTCAGGACAGAGGACATAAAGTAAGACAAGTAAACATATATTTACGTCACATAGCTTGTTTCTTCTTTAACCACTTTAAAAACATTATTAATGTGAAAAAGACTGTGCCAGATGTTTACTAAACCCGTGACATTGAGGTGAAACCTGGTGTTTGTGGAGCTAACAACCAGTTGACAGCTCTGTCCCAGCCAATGTGACACATGTGCAGTGGAACAGGTGGACCATGGACAGGTAAATCACATGACCACACACAGGTAAGAATAAAACGGTTGAAAAGGGGTCACAGGTCACAAGACAAAACATAAACACAGGCACAAGACACAATACAACAACAAAATAATAACATTAATAATTCCCGTATCGACTTGATGGACAACGGTAAATTATTTTACACCAATTTGTAACATTAACCCTTTAGGTATTGTTTGTAAGGTAGATGAAAATTTCCTCAAATTGTTAGCCAACTATTTCTGGTTAACTTTGAAATTTTTCGTGAATTTACACCTCCTGGAATATATATATATTCGATCAGAACTTTATTCAGATTCTTGGTTATCAAGTACCCTTAAACCTGATGGGCGCCCTGTTTATATCAATTATTTGATAACTAAGTTTGTTATTGCTAGTTGTGTTATGCCTGTGTTGTTCATATTCCACGTTGTGTTTATTTGTGTCTGTTTGTCTGCTAAGCGAACCGTGCTCGCTGTGTTATTGTTGCGTCGTGCGTATACAACATCGTGTGTTAGGCTGTTGTCAAATTTCGACAATTGAGCAAATGTATTGATACGAATAGGAGAGCCATTAATTACATTGTCTTGTCGCTATCCTTTTGATCAAGGCTATACTTTCTAACGTAAAACATTGTATAAATCAAGTAAACTAGGTACAGAAAGCCTAAGGAATCCTGAAGACTTTTGTGGCAAAACTAGATGCATCGAAGGAATAAACCGACCCGGATTGAACGCATATACCACACAGCAACACATACCTGTATATAGTGCATATACCCATGACGTAATGGCAAACACACCGTCGCTAAGGGAAATATTACGATTTTTCCTTTTTAATACTTGTTTTAAGAGATACAGCAGATTGTTATATAGTCAATAAGATTATATAATATGAGTAAGATGTCGTAACACTTACCATCTCGTCTAAGGAAAAGAATAGTAGTGGCAGCAAACTAGTCAGTTTAGTCTGGGACCCCTGGGTGACACGGTATCAGGTCTGACAGTCTAACCATTCAAACTTAAAATCTGGATAGTTCCGAGTGAACTTTTTCGCGGAACCAGTTTTACACCTGTACAGGTTTAGTTTTGGTTTTGACTCGGTACCTCATACTTGCCTGTCGTGTTGACGTCAGATCGTCACCTTAACTAACTGTCATACGAGACTCACAAACCTTTCAAAGACCCTGATAGGCAAATTATATCATTTTATATACCGCACTCGTTATACTTATAAATGAATATTTAAAGATAAATGCAACGATCCTATATATATCTACCTTAAACTGTCATCAGGACAGGTGATCCTGGTCTGTCGGTCTACCCCTACATATATCTACCTTAAACTGTCAACAGGACAGGTGATCCTGGTCTGTCGATCCACCCCTACATATATCTACCTTAAACTGTCAACAGGACAGATGCTCATGGTCTTTCGGTCCACCCCTACATATATCTACCTTAACTCTTTCAGTACCGTTGTCGACTATAGTCGACATAAAAATGTGCTCCCTCTTCCCCGTTGTCGACGATAGTCGACATGATTCCAAGCTCCGTCTTTCCCGCTGTCAACTATAGTCGACAGACTAAGTTGGCGTTTTTAAAGTGTTGATTTGTTGACGGCATCAACCGATAAATACAATTACCAAATGCAATGATATATAAAATGTGTTCAAAGCTTTTGAAACAAACACTTTGGTTGAAAAATTAGTTTTTATTTCGTTTGTTTTATATGTTTTTTCGGTAGAGTAATAGTTGGTAGTTTCTCAATATGTTCTCAATGTAAACAATATGGCGGCTTGCTACATTTGCAGTTTAGATATCAGAGTCTAGGACGTTTCGGAGTGATAAATCTGATCTAAATCTTATTTTGTTAAATATTTCTTAATCATGTACAAAGATAACACTAACCTTTCTGTTTCTATATGAAAAAAAAACAACACACCAAAAATGCACATGTAGTCTGCCATTTTGTTTAAAACTTCCGGGGGCGAGCCTAATTGCTACTTCCGGTACGGAATCCGGAAAGAACACAAAGTACAGAAAGAGTTAAACTGTCAAAATCCTAGTATTGCAATATGAAATTTATTTTTGAATGCATTTGCATTTCCATGTTTTGGAGGAAACTAGTGAAAACATGTTTGGTTTGGTTTAATAGCTTTCCACCAAAACATCGAAAAGTATTATACAAATATAGAAATTAATATCTAAATATGAAATCAACAACACAACAAACCCTAAACATCTGTCGATTACTTTTATCTTAATATCAAATGTTGATCCTATCATTATTCTGACCTCGCCAATATTCTACAAAGTCCTTGAGACGAGCCAATACTCTAGAATTCAGATGCAACTACTTGTACGGAATGTGTCTAGTTCGGTATGTAGTAGACCTCAAACTCTATTTTTGTTTACCTCTCAAATGTAAAATTATCGTTAAATTTCCTCATTAGTAATCTAACCGGATACAATATCTTGAGCCACTCGCCATGCTTGTCCACAATGTTTGACCATCGCTTCCTCTCAATGTAACGAATATTACATCTGGTATCCTCGTGTTAATGATTTGACGTATCAAGAGGAATAACCTAGCCGGATATAATATCTGGAGGCACGATATTTGACCAAACGCTTCCACTCAGTGTAAATTAAAGCTGGAATCCCCACGTCTTCTTTAGCTCTTTTGTACTACTAATAAGGCTGTATTAGAGGGTTTATCAATAAGGACAGGTTGCACACATAGGTAATGATCTGATCTCGTGTAATCCCAATTTCAATTCCTATTTCAGAGGTACAGAAGATTGTATTAAATTTCGCCACTATGACGTAAATAAGTTTATCAAGATAATTTATTTTAGCAGTATTATTGTTATTCAAACATCGGGACAAAAGGCGTTTTTATTATTGAGAATGAGTCGTTAAAATGAGAAAATCTGAACAAAGAAGGTGAAACTCCTTAAGTCAACTCGTGTTTGGCTAGATGTTCTAAACACTGGAGTGTACTGTACGGAATAAGTTGTATAGGCAACAAAAATAATGACAAAACAACAAGATCATTATTCTAAATCGAAATCGATAATGAGGAAAGAATAAGAACAATTAGAAAAAAGACCATCTTCTACGCCATCGACTGTTCCGGCAATACAAATCTAGGTCAAATCCTAATACTAAAAATGAGAACGAGGGTGGTGACAATGGACCACTTTGTTGATTTCACATCGCACGAAGAAAATATTATTTCCGAATGACACCATTATGTTGACAATAAAACCTCCTCATCGTTAATCTTTTTTCCGTCGAAAGTCGCCATGTTACGAACATCGTGATGACAGGAACAAGTCTTTAAATATCGGATTCACGTGGACGTGTAAACACCATTGGTAGTGGAAACAGGGAATGTTTCGTCATCACTCGCGAAATGGAAAAATATCACCAGCGAAGTTGAAATCATACAGCTACATTTTAAATTAGGATCGAGGTAAGCGGGTGGTGTTTAAGAGTCCTTGAGTGTCCTTGATATCAAATTATATAGGATTAACTAATCAACATGTTTTTTTGTTGTTTTTTTTAATTTAACACATCGTCAATAATTTTGTAAATAGATTTTTATCATATCAAAACAAAAAATAACACAAACTTATGTGCTGCAGTTTGGCAAATATACAATAAACAATATTGTAAAAATGTACAACAGTTATTCTTATATTTACTTTACCAACCTGAGGAAAATGTTCTAGAATAACAGCTATTCTTGTTTACAGTCAAATTACTTTTTGTCAGAGATGCAGCACCTTTAATAAGGGTTGAATTCATGGATAAAGTTACATAGGTAATACTTCGAAAAGAAATTAAGCAACATTATCATGGAAATTCTGAACATATCTAAATGCTTATTATTCAAGTATGGTATAAAATGAGGGATCATGCTATATGTCCACTGCTTGTCACAAAAATGCATAAAATGGCAACTGTGATGTAGAAATACATGTATATCTAATTTACACCTGCACAAAAATGAAAGCAGCTGCCTAATGGGGATAAGGTATAAGAACCAACGTCAAATTCCAGATAAAGAAACGGAACATGAAAGAATTTCCTCGGAATGCAACATAGATTTTCTCCGCTAATATGTAAAAGAAATAAAGAGAAGCTTAGCACTTATAAAGATGATTTGTCAGATATCTAGAATCTGTAATTATCGCTTACATAAGATTGTAATCACGTACTATACAGGTTTAGTTCTGAGATTAGGCACAATTCTTTTGCCTTAAACAATATTATGTGTAAATGTTCTTTGGTGAAACAAGTGAGAAACTATTTAACCACTCTAAAAAGTGATGACTCGAAACTGTTCCTTAGTGAAACAAGCGATGACGAAAAAATGTTCATTGGTGAAACTAGTGATGACGCGAAAATGTTTATTGGTATAACAAGTGACGACGATTAGATATTCATTGAAAAAGTAAGTGAATATGCGGATGACACAGGTGATGACGCAAAACTGTTCATTGGTGAAACAACTAACAACACGTAACTGTTTACTGTTTAACAAGTGATGAAGCAGAACTATTCATCGATGAAAAAAGTGATGACGCGGAACTGTTTATTGGTGAAAAACCTGATGACACTAAACTGTTTACTGTTCATTGATGACACAGGTGTTCGTTTACTTAACACGCCATGAAGTGGAGATTTTCATTCATTAAACTAGTGATGACAGGAAACTGTTAATTAATGAACAAGTGATGACAATTTACAGTTCATTGATGAAACAAGAGATGTTACGGAATTTTTAAGTGAAGAAACATTTGATGACGTGTTCGATCACGTAAACCGTTACTTACGGTGTTGATCTTTCAGTAGATTGATGAACTCTCTCACCCATTCTATCTGCATCACTGGTAACTGATGTGGTATCTGATCGGTCGGTTGCATAGCGCCCTCTATCGGTGGAGGCGTCCAGATAACAGGCGATGTTCTGGCAATATCAGGCACATTGCATTTGTCGTCTGCTACTACCAAAACTCTAGGTCCCCCTTTCTCTAAGCTCATCTGGACAGCGTGGTTGACATATAATTGATTATATTTGTTCGCACTGTCGTGGGTCATGATAATGATACACGGTATCTTTTGCATCATGGATATCATGGATTGCGTAGTGATCGGATTCTCGAGCACATTGTCAGCATTGATGGTATACCGCAATCCCGTACAGTTTTGTAGAATTGTTCCGAGATTTCTTGGAAATCTGCATCTCCAGCCTTGTGAACAAGAGTGTAATATTAATATATCCTTTGTATCCTCTTCTTCGTCAGCCTCTGTTTGGTCATCGATGGCCTTTTTGAGGATACCGTACACTTGAAAGGCTCGTCTGAAGTGTTTGTACGCTAGTTGTACGTTATCCGTCGCGTAAGCGTGAAAGGCGCCATTGATATAAACATCAAAGATCAAAGACGGTGGAAGCCTTCAAAAATTGTCGTACACTCCCACGAGCTTACAAGTGTAACACATTCTTCGAACTGCTTACTCTTCATGTGGCATTTTAGCATGTTTTCGCAGTCGTAATGCTCCATTTTGTCCTCCTTTAAAAGTAGTTCCTTGTATATGGCGATGGAATTTTTATGATCCACAATGAGCATGTGAAGAATTGCCAGTTGTTTTGGTTTTCCAATCTTTTCATCACTAAAGAGATCTTGGAGTGTCGAATAGGAGTTCCACGCTGGTTTGAACTGTGGATCGTCTGCAACTATTTCCGATTGAAGTTGAAGGGCGTGTGAAAGATGAGTTTGACCGTTGTTCTTGTATTTCGTCTTTTTGTCTGGAGGTTGTTCTTCCAAATTACTCAGTTCAAACAGACAAAGTCCAAGTTGTTCATAGGCAATGGTCATGAGAGCTTTGGGGGCAAGATATTCTCTTTTGAAGACGATTTGTTGGAAAACCTCCACAGCAAGTACTGTCTCACCTAACATTCGATATAGAATGCCCTTATCATATTGCATATTCAAAGTAGCGGGGTTCAGTTTTTCTGCTCTTTTGATAAATTCTATAGCTTCCACAAGCCATTTGTTTCTAGGGTAAATTTGAACCTTGAATGGCGACTTCATCGATTGACGGAGCTTTTGTCTCTTTCCTCTGTTGTATGACATATATTCAAAATCCGGATTGCGTCCCGATTCTCGTTTGGTTGATCGTCCTGTCTGCATTTCCACCTTTGTTTTTAATGTGAGAGCAAGATGGTGGTATCCATGACTCGTTGGTTTGATTTGAAGTGATTCTCGGAGGAGTCTCTCTGATTTATCTGGTTCATTTCTGTACCGCGCAAATTGGCCATAGTCCTGTATCACCGATGGTTCTTCTGGACATATTTCTAGTATAAAACATTGTGTATCACTTAACCACTCTATTTCTGGTGGTAGATTTCTATATTTATACTTTTCTATATTAAATATGACTCTTCCTAGTTTAGCATATGCTTTCGCGCTTAGAATTGGATCGACTGATTTTGTGGCAGCTTGCAACATCCTAGCGGCATGTACCGCATTTTCCTTTGAATAAAACTGATGAGCACGTCTGAGTAAAATCAAGCCCAATCCGAACTGCTAGGTGTATTCTCTTGGATACGCCTTCACAATCCGGTTGAACAGTTCTACCGCTCTTTGATGGTACGAAGGACCCAACCTTGAATACGTGTATGCGAGATCCGCTTCGGCGTAACAATTTCTCTTGTCAAAATCGCTTCTTTTTTTTAATTCCTGAAGCTTGGTTAAAATTTCTTCCACATCAGAAACATTCCCGTTTTCAAAAAGAATTCTGGCTTTATTTGCGTTGGCTATGATATTATCAGGATCCTTCTGAAGAGATTCATCAACAAGCTGTAGGGCATGTTCTTTCTCTTTCAACAGGGAATACAAATATGACAGAAAGTTAGTTTTCTTTATTTCTTCGTCTTCCGACTTCATTGTGTTTTCCCAGTCATCATCTAGTTGTGTTTGTATCAAACTTCTAACTCGGTCTTTAGTCAGATTGGTTGTATCAACTTCGAATGTCGATCGAAATTTGTCCAAATCTTTTTCAAGCGATTCCTTGAGAGCAGTCATAATTTTCCATATGTAGACACTACAAATAAAAGGAGAATACCGACATGATAACGAACTCGTAATTCTAACTCAAAAATATAAATGTACATGGATATTTTTGAAAACGTGAATAAGACCGGGTGTGTCGGAGGAATCTAGGTCAAATCTGGGCAAGCTACATTCTCAAAATCGGATCTACGGTGGTGATTAGCCATGGGTTCAATTACATTATAGGGGAAATTAATCAAGTCACACAATATAAATAATTTGATAACTATATATTATTACTATAATTCATTATCATTTATAATAAAACTGTCCATTACGTGTTTTGTTAAATATATATGTGAATGACTGTTCATGATCCCATAAATTTTGTTCAAAAATCTTCCTCAAAAAGTTTAAGGTTAGCACGCGATAATATGCTGGTGTGCTTCTGATCAACTGTCTGAAGTCTTGGTACCCATCGGACGGAAAGCTTTCTCATTGCAAGATCCTCGGTCAGAATGGAATGTACTCTTTCCCGTGAAATGCCAACTCTATTGGCTATAAATATTTCTGTGACTCGTCTGTCAGTTATAATTTCATGAAATTTATTGACCATTTTTGGGGTTGCAACATTGACAGACCTTCCAGGACGTGGGTCATCCTCATGGCTCTGCCGGCCGCGCTTAATTTCCGCCACACACCTTTTCACTGTATCATACGTAGAGGCATCTTTCCTAGTGTTGCTACCATATCATTACGGATATCCTTAGGCGTTAAACCTTTTTTGCAAATATTGGATATACGAAGAATATACAGTAAAACCTGCTCTTACGGCCCCTTGAATAAGCGGCCACCTCTCTTAAGCGGCCAACGGCCACAAAAATATGACCTGAGTCGTTGTATCGTTCTGTATTAAGCGGCCATTTTGTCCAGAAATAGACAGCCGCGATGATCAAATGACCAGGTATTTTGATCAAATTCAACAAAACTTTGATCTTTGTTGATTTTCATTTCAAAATACACTGTACAGATGCTATAGTTTTATCAATATCAATAAGTGCATTATGATATGATAAATTCAATAAACTGTTGAAAAAAGAATTGGGCAACATGCCGTTTCTTGCCAACCCGGTTTAAGCAGTCACCTGTCTTAAACAGCAAATATCTGTCGGTCCCTTGAGTGGCCGCTTAATACAGGTTTGACTGTATATACAGTATGATACAATAATACGATTTCTACCAACGCGTGAGATATAGATCCCGTTTGATATCACAGAAATGAAACTACATTACCTAATCATTGAGTCGGGAAAATGCTGCGTCCGGAATATTTGTACACGTTTAAAAATGGACGATGTTATAAGTTGGTACGTTAAATCTTGGCGCCAGATAAACCAAAATATAACCACAACCAAAAATATCCCAAAGTACGGTATAAACTTTAACATATATTTCATTTGCATAGACAGCGCCTTTTCTCAAATCTGTTTCACTCATCTTAAGTAAAAATTACCTAGATACAAAATTTTATTTCAAGTCATTAAAATACTTTTAATACGTAAAAATCGTAAATAATGCTTATGCTTTACTGTATTAAAAACATATTCCACTTAATCAATATATTTGATCATATTAATTAGCATTGATATGTTTCTTTGCTAAGTAATTATACAAGACAGAATGTAGAGTTATTTCACACAATGGTCTTAAGATGCATTTGTAAGTACCATATTATTCTTTGTGGTTGTGCCTTTCAAATCATCAATTTCTTGAAAGTTGGGCAAAACAAATGGCTTTTAGTAATTAAAATAGTTTGAAATTTAATTGGGTATTACATACATTTTAAAATGTATTTAATTAAATAACCATCACACGTAATTATTTCATTAAATATTATTTGCAATTATTTGCAATGAAACTATTGAATATTGAATTACAACTGAATCATGTAAACACACTTAGGTACGGGAGTTACGGATGTTACTGTCAAGAAATGGGAAATTAACAATTGAAAAATTGAAATTATCCCCAAACAGAAAATATTGGATTTTCAACAAGGTATATGTGTTTCTAACCCGAGTTACATAATTTGCTTGAAATCACAATGAATACCGTACCGGAAGGATATATGGAAAGTAGCAGAAATAAAGAAAACGTTTGAGCACATATCTATACTGGCAAACGCATAATTTGTGTATCTCTCTGATCTAATTGAAATGAATTAATAAAAATTTTATTCCCTGTACTATTTTACGTACTTGGGTCCATATCAAGACATTTTGGAAGAAACGCCAGGTACAAGATAGGAAGAGACCGGACCAGACCGGATCACAGTAGCTCTTGTGTGCGGATTGGACAAAAATAGATAGCAACACAACAATGCGCATACCTGTATATAATGCACATACTCGAGTGTTTATGTCAAACACGTCGTTGATGAGGAAAATACTCAGTTCTTATTTTTATGAAATATTCGTTTAAAAAGATACAGCAGATTATGATATAGTCAACAAGAATATATAATATCTATAAAATGTCGTAACACTTAATATCACGTCTAAGGAAGGGATATTAGTGGTAGTAAACCACTGGGAAGATAAATGTTATCTTAAATTTATGAGGCTAACCATTTGAACTCTAGATTTGGATTGTTCCGGGTGAACTTTTCTCGCAGAACCCGTTTTACAGCTGTTTTTGTTTTAGTTTTCACTCTGTGCCCTTATACCTAGAGGTGAATGATGGCCTGTTATAATGACATGCAATCATCATACCCAGTTAATAGTCATATGGTTACATAGGAGTCTTATCTTACAAAGAAGTTGATCAGCAAGATTTACTAGTATGCCGAGAATACATGATACTTCTATATCACACCTGGATAATTGATATCTAAAAAATAAATGTAATTTTCCTACCTTAAACTGTCAACGGGAGAGGTGATCCTGATCTGTCGATCCGCCACTACAAATACATTCCCTTGTATCCTTGAGCTTCATTTCTTATATATCCTGTTTATCGATCTTCTCTGTGCAGCCCTGGCATTTCAGCTGACACTGCGCATGTCAGTTTTTCATATTATTTAGATAGACCCGTCCTTTTGATGCACACACTCCCATAATACTAGAATTGCTGATAAGATATATGAAAAGATCAGAAAACAATCTATGCGATATAAAAAAATGTAAACGCACCTAAACTATCAAATTAAATTTATTTTATATCAAAATTTAAATGAAATAATTCCTTAATATTTCCCCGGTCTTGTGAGAAATTATTGATAGAAAAAACATACATCTGAACTTGATATCTACGACATCCACAGATTACCTTTGTCTTTAGTTTCTGCTAAGCTGCCTGATAAAAGTTGCGATTCCAATTCTCCTTGTCTTATAAACTTCGTCTTCTTCTTCTTTCTACATTTTCCACCAAGAAACAGCTGATTGATGTAACTTTATAATCTTATTTTACCATATACTTTAATCGTATTTAGAGGTGTGGCTTCTGTATAATTCTTTACATGTCGTAATTGGATTTACAAAAAGTTGATAGTCACTATCAAAAAGCATAATTACCTAAAGCATTTAGCACATCACACTTCGCATATCAAAAGGAGATACATTTTATCGAACGTTATCATGGGGTCCATCAACATCATTCGAAAAGATTTTGGTCAGGAATCGAAAATAGTTCGTTGTTTAGATTTGTAAAAAGTCAAGAGCGAGGTTATATATAGACGTGTAAAAAGGTATGGTGTCACCTCCCCGACGCTAAGTTTATCTAACCAATGCTATCTCCTATCTCCTATCACTATTTCCTCCTATAGCAGTTAAACATATCGTCGCCGTCAAACATTTAAGTGGTGATTTTAACTACTTCAGGAATGTTATTGATCCAGTACTGGTCCTAGAACACTTCCTAGTGGACTCCGCTGGACTGGAGTATGTAGTTCATGGTCAATGTCACGATACCAGCCGAGTGTTTTTCCACGTATACCGTTATATTCCACTGGTCGTGTATGTGGTATTTTATCAAATGTCTTTTTAAAATCAAGATAGATGACATCCGCTTGTTTGCTATTGTTCATTTAGCGTCGCTCGAATTTTAAGTGCATTTATTCAAACTTGGTCAAGTAGTGTAAATTATCAAAGCTTTTAATTTTAAACACCAGGTGTTCCCAGAATTGTTACCATGAAAACTTAACTGAAGCTTTTTTATTGGTCAGAATTGAAATAATGTTTATTTAAGCTGAAAACTAGTATATAAGGATTTGTAAGCTAAGCAAATACAATGGTATACTTTTTCTAAATGTCGGTTGTCGTTCGGTTTCTTTAAGAACATCTTTATTTGGAAAAATCTTTGTGAATGCACTTTGTTTTTGGTTGAATTTCCTTGTCGTGATTATGCGGTCACCATACACACGTCTTGGTATGAAGGCACATACAAAGATCTTGGTATGAAGGCATATACACAGATCTTGGTATTAAGCACAGGGGCTTGGCACGATTTTCCAAATGATAGTCCATATATATATGTATATAGTATCAAGGGTAGTAACTACAAAGAGGGGGAAGACGAACGTATTTTAAAAAAAAATAATTTGTCGTATTCTGCGGGTCAAAAATCTTAGTGACACATACATTACCTTAAAGATAAATGTTTTATTTTTCCAATGAGTGTTCGATGAACAAAATTGGCCAAGTATTATCCAAGTTATGACCTGACGAATTCGGAAATAGATGCTGAAATGGCTAGGTCGGAATCTCCCTGTCCGGTTGAATAGTCGCCTCGCCTCTAATGGGTACCTCAATAACCATTCAGAAATCGAAAAATCGACGCTTGCAGCGGTATACAGTAACCATAACTATGTCAATATAGGATGTCGGTTGGTTATGTTATCCGTCATGTGCCGTAGCCAATTCCATATTACATCACCGAGCTTACCGTCAGCAAAAAGAACCGCCATCTTTCCCTTCATTCGGAACGCTTCTTGGCTGTACGACCACTGTAACGACATAAACAAAGTCACGAAAGGTTAGGGAAAGATGGCGGTTCTTTTTGCTGACGGTAAGCTCGGTGATGTAATATGGAATTGGCTACGGCACATGACGGATAACATAACCAACCGACATCCTATATTGACATAGTTATGGTTACTGTATACCGCTGCAAGCGTCGATTTTTCGATTTCTGAATGGTTATTGAGGTACCCATTAGAGGCGAGGCGACTATTCAACCGGACAGGGAGATTCCGACCTAGCCATTTCATCATCTATTTCCGAATTCGTCAGGTCATAACTTGGATAATACTTGGCCAATTTTGTTCATCGAACACTCATTGGAAAAATAAAACATTTATCTTTAAGGTAATGTATGTGTCACTAAGATTTTTGACCCGCAGAATACGACAAATTATTTTTTTTTAAAATACGTTCGTCTTCCCCCTCTTTGTAGTTACTACCCTTGATACTATATACATATATATATGGACTATCATTTGGAAAATCGTGCCAAGCCCCTGTGGTATGAAGGCCCATACATACGTCTTGATATGACGGTCCATGCACACGTCTAAGTATGAAGGCCCATACACACTGCTTGGTATGAAGGCTCATACACAGGTCATGATATGAAGGCCTATATACTAATCTTGGTTTGAAAAAGTACAAGGAGAATAAGACCAGGCGTTCCGGAAGAGTAAAGTCTTCTGCTTCAACAACGAAACCGACATACAACTCTAGGTTAAATCCGGTTTAAGTCACATTCTAAAAATAGGAACTAGGGTGGTGACATCTGAACAACTATGCTGACCTCATTGCATAAGGAAATAGATAATTTCCAAATGACATCATTATGTCGACCGTTAAACTTTTCCATGGATTTCATCAACTTGCATCTGTTGGTATATGCTGTGTTGTTATTTTTACCGTCTGTAGCCGAAAATTGTGACGAATAACGTGATAATGCCAACAAGCGCTCGGATGTCGAATTATCTGGGACATGTAAACACCGTATGTTGGAGGAGCAATGATGATGCGTATACTATCTAGAAATCGAAAATTATCAACTTGGAATTAAAATCATACAGCTATGTTATAAATTAAGATCGAGAAAAGCAGCTGGTGTTTACGAGTTATTGAATGTGTTGTGCTTTATTTCATTTTCTACATGCTATATCCCATCGACATATTTAATATATTTTATCTATTTAGTTGTTATTTAATGATAATACATCGTCATTATACCTATAAGTGAGATCGACTTTGCAAGGTCCCAGTTACTGGTTTTTATATATGCTCTTCAATATAGTAAGCGTATGGGAACAGAAACAATGCAGAGTTACATAGTTTGTACAGGGCACAGCATATACCACTTCCCTCTCAATAAAAGTAATTTTAACAAATTTTGTCATGTCGACAAATAGCAAAAAGCAGTAACCTATATAGCTAGGTAAATATACGATAGCTAATATTGTTTAGTAATCGTATTTACACATGCACATATAACTATGCTTTTACAGTGTTGTATACAGAAATACAAGCATGAGAAAGACATAAAAAAAACAATAATTACTCTGTGTCTGACACGCACACCTTTTATTAAGGTCAACAAAGCATGGATAAAGTTACATAGGTAATATTCGATAAGAAAGTATGCAAGATTACCATGGAAACCCTGAACATATATAAAGGTTAATTATTTTGTCCTTATGTAGGGTATAAAGGAAAATTAAGGTCTAAAGGAAAAATAAGGCAGAGGTTTAAAGATGCTACATCGACGACAACGTATATACTGGTTGTCAAAAAATACATGGAATCGCAACTGCGATATAGAAATATATCTTATTGACACCAACAGGAAAAAAATAATAACAGCTTCCTATTATGATAGCCTATAC
Organism: Pecten maximus; assembly: GCF_902652985.1. NCBI lineage: Eukaryota > Metazoa > Mollusca > Bivalvia > Pectinida > Pectinidae > Pecten > Pecten maximus. Next base: position 6,302,282 of record NC_047025.1, read on the forward strand.
AAGTCGCATTCAAGATATAACGAATGAATTTCTTTGGGATTCAATTAATTATATATCCACTTAAATTCAAAAGATAAAAAGTGAGACTTACTTTTAGAGGATGATAATAATGTAAAGAATGTAACTTTTGGTTTTTGTGTAGAAAGAAACGGCGAATTTTTGTTTGAAATCGATCACAATTATTCTGTCGAAGATGTTCAATCTTTTATTATAGTTTTCTTTAGCCAAGTGATCATAAGATATATTTCCGGGAACAGGCAACACAGTTCATTTGCATAAAAAAAAAGTTTACAAAAAGATGGCGTCTATTATAATTGGCGTTTAAGGATGTACACCTCAAAAAGTAAAAAGTAAAAAAAAATCCCTGTATTACAATTTTTTATCGTATACATTTTTGGAAAAGGTTAATGGCATAGCAGAAAATGCAAAAAGAAATTACATTTATATGTCCGTGTGCTCTTTTTTGTGCTATGACCGGGTCAAAGATACAAATTTGATATAATATGTGATTATAAGTGAATTTTACTGTTTTACCTTTTGCAGGACAAAACCATAAAATATCTTCCATATTTGTTGTCAAATATGTATGGATGCTTGCAAAAATGACAAAAATAGTAATGCTTTTAAATTATGTGAAAAAGTGAGTGTTCATTTAACTCAGGATAGCAATTTAAGTTACCTCTTCCACTTAATTTTTAATTGCAAAATACTCTTTTTTTGCAGGTTTAAAGCTCCACATAAATAGATATTAAACTTTAAAAAAAATTTATATCAAGTAATCTTTCTAAAACAGCCATAAAAATGGGTGGTCCGTGTGAATCCTTTTTTCCCCATTATCATTTGTTATTTTTCACCATTTCGGGGTCAGATATCCAAAGTGCTTTACCTACACCAAAATTGTATATTATTGGCATTGTATTGAACACTACAATGCTATACGGCGAAATGAGCGTGCTACAATTAAAAATGATCAATCTAGAGTCAAAAAGGCAAAATGTAGGCTTTTTATGAAGGACAAGAAATTTTCAAAATGGCTGCCGAATCGGTAATTTATGAAAATTCTTGTTAAAAAAGTTCTATAAACAACAGACGTCCAGATTTTTTCACACATTTTACAGATTTATGTTTGCTATTAGGATTGAAAATATGGCAAATATCACAAAAAAAACCTTATACTAGACCAAAACGAGACTTGCGTAATGTTGAGAGGTATGGGGAACTCGCTTTACGTTACATATCGTCAAGCAAAACCACAAACGTCTTTCCAGTTCCAAGGGTTTTTTTATGAATCATCAAAATGTATCTTACAAGCGAAAAGAATTACTACAAAGGAGAATAACTCATATACATATGGAGTTAGATTATCTCCCCTAGATTGTACAATTATGTGATCTCGTAACACCCATACATCCTACATACACAACACTTGAACGTGATTGCAACCACAGAAGAGTACACCCTTAAATAATAATTCAGTAAAATAAAAAGTAGGATTATATACTACATCGTCAACACAAGAATCGGAAACAAATCAGTAACACTCGATCTGCAATTTACATGAACAAACCAGTGATGTTAGGCATGTGTTTTCATGTTAAGTGATGAGAATTTTTTTTTGAACATAAAATTGTTTTGAACAAGGAGATCAATTTACAGGCTGATCCACTTAGTAATACAATAATCAATTTAATATTGACGCCGAATTGTTAACAGATGAGACTTAGATAGACGCACATTGTTCTCTGTTATAACAAGTGATGACGCGAAACTGTTCACTAGTGTTACAGGCACGACACGAAACTTCTCTTTGGTACGACGGCCCATATACGCCTCTACAAAATACACATAAGCACTAAATGTTTGTCCGCAGTTTCCTAAAATGCGTCGTCGAAAACCCGCATATGCAGTTGTTTTTTGCCCAGTGTCGGACCGATTTCATCGTTAGATTTTGCTTTGCTTTTTGTTAATTTTGCCAACACAGTGTTAGCCCATGACCGCCTTGGCACTTTTCGACCTTTGCTCAGGTAATTAACATACCATTTCATAAATCACGACTGCCTGATGATGCACAGGTGGCCCATTGAGACAGCCCACTTGACCTTGTAAGCTTAAGTGTAATGTGTGGGTAAAACCATAAGGTACAAAGGTTAAGGAGAGGAGACATGCATATAGCGGGATTCAAAGAATGAAGGTTGGGCAACATTGATTGTCGACCACAGGAAAACGAAACGTGCAGTCAAAATGGACGAAAAATTGAATGGTGCATCCATGATTTCAGTGAGCCACCTGTGCGTCATCAGCCTGTCAGGTTTTATCAAATATATATAGCAAAGCTCGAAAAGTGCAAGGGCGGTTACGGGCTAACAAGTTAATTTTCAACTTTTAAAATTTAAAATGTCCGTCTATCAGTTTGAAACAATAGACATATATACGTATGAAAAGAGAAAGATTCAGCAGCTAGCTAGGATATTGTTTACAGACGGAGACGGACAAAAGACGAAGGGCGATTGAACAAGTGGACTACAGTTGTATGAGCATTGAATGTGGCAATCCAAGTTGTCATTTACTCGCGGTATTTTACCAAATTATGTAAGATATCTTATATATTAAATAAGATATCTTATATGTTTATTAGATATCTTATGTTTATGAGATAACTTATATGTGTGTAAGATATATTATCTAAAGTTTATAAGATATCTCATAAAAGATATCTTAGATCTTTTATTAGATATATTATATTTTTTTCTTTATAAGATATCTTATTAAGTATAATATAAGATATATCATAAAAGATATAAGATATCTTATATAATATTTAAGTTATCTTATACAGAACGTGAGACCGGCAAAACCTAAAAGTTCGAGAATGACTGCTCCCTCTGTAGGTAACTTCTGTTTTGATCAACCCTCTGTCGCGTGTATAGTGAACTGTGAGGTTGGTTTGGGACTCGCTGTTCCAAATCTTTCTGTATTCTCACAATTATAATCTTTTATCACAAGAGATTTACAAAAGGGGGAATAACTCCCGATACATACTGGAGTTTTATTATCTCCCTTAGACTGTAATGTGTAATCTCCTCACACCCATATACTACATATATATACATAACACGCGATGACGGCTAGACACGGAGCAGATGTCGTGTTCGAGCAAACATGAATATTAGCAATTATAAATCTGTTTCGAACCATTATATGTAGTTTCAGCTTCATCTCGGCTCCTGCATCGTTCTTTATAAGATATCTTATAACCGAATTATAAAAGATATCTTATGTGATATCTCATATAATATATAAGATATCTTATACAATATGTAAGATATCTTATTTAATTTTCTGTATAAGATATATTATATCTTTTAAGATATATTATTTAAGATATCTAATATCTTTTATGAGATATCTTATATATTATATAAGGTATCTTATAAAGGAAAGTATGTAAGATATCTCATTTATTATATAAGATATATTATAAAGTTCATAAGATATCTTATATAATTTGGTAAAATCCTGGATCAACGTTGCTCTGTGAATAAATGACAAATTGGCTTGCCATAGTATGCATTTTGGATAAGATAATAAATGCTACAAAAATGTTTACTTTGTTATTCTACAGTAGGCCTAATGCTTTTATACGCGCGTATTTCCCGATCGTTATTCAGTGCATATCATTACAGCCTGTGAATACTCTACTGAAGGTGAATAGCCAATCAAAACCGCGTTTACATATCCGTCTCGTACACCGGAAGTTATCACTAAACACACCGAAAACCGGTCACAGAAATCGGACAAAATGTTGATCAAAGTGAAGGTAATTACAAACAGATCACGTAAATGTATTTGAAGAAAAGTATTTTGAGTAATAACTTTAATGTTCAATTTCATCTTAGTAATAATGGATTTGTGTGTTATTTTTCAGACCCTTACTGGGAAGGAGGTGAGTATTTTTTGTCATATCTAAATTTAACTAAAGGGTTCAGTAACATTAGGCTACTGTACTTATATCATTTCTCATTAATTGCATGTGCTCGAAATGTAAATGATAATGTATTTGCTAACCCTTTTTTTGGACCGGTTTAACCATATAAGGTATTGATCGTCCGTCAATACACTCAATATATAGTGTGTGTATTGACAAATAAGGCTAATTTACCTAATATAATAGATGGTTTAACCACAAGACCAATGTGTGATTTTGATGAAGATATGTATATCTTATTTCCAGTATTGAGTGCACGTGTAAGGTGAAATGATGTACTTATTATAAGGAAATATTAAATGAAACCGTACTGGCTATTCATATTGTCAAAAGATTTGTGGTCATATATGTCACCTCCTTTCCCTTTGTCGCCATTGTTGACTATATATAGCCTGGGAGTGGGAGTACTCCAACAATGTTAGAGGTTTTACACGGCGAGATACTTTTGACAGGTGCCGTGTAACCGTCGACAAAATCATATCCAATAGAAAAAGAGCCGACCAGCAGCCTCTTATGTTATAGGAGTAAGCCTGGGAGATGACGAACAACACGTCAAAGTCTGGCGTTGGAATAACTGCTGGTGCTTTTCCCTTTACAAGTGTGGTGTCATATATGTCTTTACAATATTCTAACGTATGTAATAGTACTAGTCATTAGCTATACTGTATATGGTAAGGGGGCCACGGTGGCCGAGTGGTTAAGGTGTCCCGACACTTTAACACTAGCCCTCCACCACTGGGTTGCAAGTTCGAAACCCACGTGGGGCAGTTGCCAGGTACTGACTGTGTGCCGGTGATTTTTCTCGGGGTACTCCGGCTTTCCTCCACCTCCAAAACATAGCACGTCCTTAAATGACCCTGGCTGTTAATAGGACGTTAAACAAAAACAAACCAAACCAATATGGTAATGATACAGGGCTTTTTCTGGGGGCTTTTTGGGACCTTTAATGGGCCCCATTCCCAATTGAAATTATTTCACATTTAGCTCAAATTCCCAAAATTTGCAGTTTACTCATGAAAAAATCTTTCCCTCCCAAAATTTTCTTCCCAAAAAGAGATAGAAAGGCCCTTTCCCAAACCAGTGAGAAAAAGTCCTGCTGTTAATAATAATAAGTATAACTTCAGTGTGGATACACCTCTAAAGGAAACAGAGAGCTTGAATCTAATTCATAAATGGAAGTATGTTCACTTTGATTTGTGATAATTTTATAACTGGAGTCAGACATTCTTGATATATAGGCCTACATGTATATATAAATATATTGACATTATCAATGGATACATAGTTTGCTGGCCTTATTGAACAATCTATAGTATATTTTCAATACTAATCTAAATTCTTTTTAATATTTCTTTGAAATTTGTTTTCTTTCAGATTGAAATAGATATAGAACCGACGGACAAGGTAATTTAGTTTTTCTTTAAGCTCAGTAGATGCAACTGTAGTTAGTGATATTTTCTAGCTACATCAGCCCACCTCTAGCTGCAGTCAACGGAAATACAAATATATAAAGTAAAATTTCTGAATGCTTTAAATATACATGTACATTGTATATCAATTTAAAAAAAAAATCAAACTATTGGAGAATCTTTTGATTATTCTCTTAAAATAGCTTCCATATGAGATACTATTTTCAAGCTATTTCATGACCATATTTATAATTGATGTACTTAAACCAGAAATTTGAGATGGGAAACATCAGTGATGTTCATAATTTCAGATGGAATATTTATGTATGTATGATGGATTCATTAAATTAACAGAATTTTGAAGAATATTTGGAAAGAAATCATTTTGAACTCCTATCTATCTTCTTATGACCATGACTGTATAAGGACAGTCTAACAAACAAACATTCAAGATTTGAAAATTAATATATTTGATGTTTCAATTGAACAGGTTGAAAGAATAAAGGAGAGAGTAGAAGAAAAGGAAGGAATTCCACCTCCACAACAAAGACTGATCTTCAGTGGGAAGCAGATGTAAGTAAAGATGAATATATGTGTAATGGAACTAGACTGGGCTGAACGCCAGTGGCCAGGTAGCTCAATTGGTTAGAGCGTCTAGAGCTTGGAGGTCTCGAGTTCGAGTCCCGGTCTGGTCGTTGCATTTTTCCTCTCCTGTTACATTTGGTACCCAATTAGATACCAACGGAAGTGGTATTTATAGGGTCTCGTGTGTGTCTTCGGGGTTGAAGGAGGGAGGAATGTAGTGGAACTAGACTGTGCTGAACGCCAGTGGCCAGGTAGCTCAATTGGTTAGAGCACCTGTCTAGAGTTTAGAGGTTTCGGGTTCGAGTCCCTGTCTGGTCGTTATATTTTTCCTCTCCTGTTACATATGTTTGATGCTGTACATGCATAAACCTTAACAGATTTTAGGCCTTGAAACACTATGGTTATTGTGTTTTAATTTATAAATGTTATCATAATTTAATTACATGTGTGTAGTTATTAAAAGAATTCACATAGCCTGCAAAATAATAAAATTATTCAGATAATTCAATGCAAACTTAGCATTATTAACTCACTTATGAAAATAAATTTAGTTTAAAGTAATATTCAATGTAGCACCTCATTAATCTCAAGAAATTCACGTGCTTTTTTCTTTTCTTTTTTTGACTAACAGATGGTTAAAACTTGATCCCAAATTGGATATTATTTATGTCCAAACTTGAATTCCCTTCACAAGTTACTGGGTAGATAGATTCACACCAAGCTCATCAACTCTTCACAACAAGCAGATGAGTCAAGAAAAATTAAAAATCCCTTTCTACTCTGATATCACAAATCCCTCAAATGTTAAATAGATCAGTCAAGAAAAGTCACCAGGACCGTGGTATATTTATCTACAAAAAGGCTTCTGCTTACAATAAGCCCCCTTCTAGATTATATAGCAGAATCATCAATTTTGAATAGTATTAAAGCTAAAAGTGGTCCACAAAATAATGTTAAAATTCCACTTCAAACTTCAATACAAAACTTTTACACTTGGGAAGGGGGCTTATTTAAGGATAAATACAGTACTAAATTTTTACACTCGGGGAAGGGGCTTATTTAAGGATAACTATTTTACTAAACTTTTACAATAGGGGAGGGGGCTTATTTAAAGATGAATATTGTACTAAACTTTTACAATAGGGGAGGTACTAAACTTTTACAATAGGGGAGGGGGCTTATTTAAGGATAAATATTGTACATATACTAAACTTTTACAATAGGGGAGGGGGCTTATTTAAGGATGAATATTGTACTAAACTTTTACAATAGGGGAGGGGGCTTATTTAAGGATAAATACTATACAGTGATCCTTCCAAATTACTTTTAATTTTATATATCCAGACTTAAAATCTACAAATTGAAATTACTGCCATCATACTTTCAACTCTAAGTTTATAGGGGGCGCGGTGGCCGAGTGGTTAAGGTGTCCCGACACTTTATCACTAGCCCTCCACCTCTGGGTTGCGAGTTTGAAACCTACATGGAGCAGTTGCCAGGTACTGACTGTAGGCCGGTGGTTTTTCTCCTGGTACTCCGGCTTTCCTCCACCTCCAAAACCTGGCATGTTCTTAAATGACCTGGCTGTTAATAGGACGTTAAACAAAAACAAACCAAACAAACCAAACAAACCAAACTAAGTTTCTATTATGTTATGAAACTATTACATCAGCAAAAATCTAAGGAGTTTCTGTTGAAGTCATTTTGCTTTTTCTTTTTAGGAATGATGAGAAGACAGCCGCAGACTACAAGGTGACCGGAGGTTCAGTGCTACATTTAGTTCTCGCTTTAAGAGGTGGCGAATGACGCAATATTCTATTGAAACATTTAAACAAACTTTACCATTTATTCTCTACCAGCTTCTCCATCTCCTATAAGTCAGCATAGAAGATTCCGGAATGCGTGATTGCAGTAACTACCAATTGATGTGCTATTGTGCCATCTAGAGGTTCGGAACTTCTTCCGTGGGAACATGTGCTTTGGAAACAGCTACGCTACCGGGGGTTGGGGGGGATGAATCAAAATTGACTTGATGTGAAGATTTTTGTAGTTTACTGGTAAAGTCCTATGGGAGATGTAGCAGAAAAAAAAACTTGTGGATGGGCTTGTATATTTTCATTTTCTTGTCTAACGATGTGCAACTACGTGAGATAGTTAGTGTGGATGTAAATTAGATGTTAATTATCCAGATAACAAAACTAATTCTGCTTATCCTTTTTATTTTTTTAGCAATTTAAATAATGTAGATTGAATTAACAAAATTGTTGTATTTGAATGCTAGTACTTTATTTAACAAGTTAAAGATTAATGGAAGATATTGGAAAAAAAGTTGACAGAAATTTAAACTCTGAAATCTGAAAAATAGCAAACCTTAATCCATATTGGTACGTTCATTGAAATCATTGGATTACAAAAATTCACTGGCATCTCAGAATATCAAAAATAAGCTTTAAATATTGTTTCGGCTAATTTGTCACAGCTTGATTAGCTGAATGTGAACATGGTCATTGTCAGAAGAATTTTTGTGTAATCACATGACTTCATTGAAATGTGCTAATTGACTAAAAATGTGGCCAAATTGTTCTGCCCACAGAAATCCGTCAGTATTTTTTTTCTTGGTGATAGTGTGTGGTTGATACTATATACATCACTGTCATCAGGAGAGATATTTGGTGCGAGATATAAATGCATATAATATTATTGTGCTGTAAAATCCACATGGTGTTTGTGATTATTGATATATGACTATAGATAATAAATATGTCATTATATCCAGTCATTGATTTGCTGTCATTTCTTTACTATCAAAAATCCTTAATGTTTAACAAAGGAGAAACCACAGTACAAATATGATTGATCTCTCTGATATTTGGTGGTCTTTCAACAGAGATGAAAATGTTCAGCCGATTGGCCGATTTCAGCCTTTTTGAGAATATCAGTGTAATATAAACTTGTAATTTTTCCCATTGAAAAGATTGAGTAATCTAATTTTCAGCCTTTTTGCCCTTAGTCCATTTTCATCTCGGTTTCAAAGTCATGACTAATGGTTATGATTTCCTGACCATCATTTTTGTCATGCCTGTGAGAAAGTCACAAAACCAGGCTAAATGGGCTTACTTTTCTGATGGTGGTGCCGACGGCCCAGCAGAGTTTCAACTTCAACTTTAACCAAATTTGGTATGGTTATATCACTCAGCTGATATAAGTATGTGCAATTATATGAGGCTGGTCCAACCCCAGGGACAGAGGAGGCAGTGCTCCAAAAGGGGAACTTACCTGAAATTTTGCTTGAAACACTACTCCTCCTGAATGCCTTAACGGATTATAACCAAATTTGGTCTGAAGCATCATTGGTGGAGGGCAGTCATACTTATTATAAATGTGGCTGATTTGACCCCCTTGTTATTTTATTGGATGTCCTTTATGTAACTCGATGGTTCTTACTTTTCGGGTTGTTGATCCTCCACATATTTAACTATGTTGTCAACATCAGAACAAAACAAAGATTAATTATTCCTGTTTATTATCAATAAACACCTTTAACGTGTACAGTGAATATAAAAATATACCTTGGATAAAACACTTGGGATGAAAAATTAATGGATACATATTTTTCATCCGCTGATATAACTTTCTATAGCGACTCATTAACTTAAGTTCCACTCAACCTTAAATGGCCAAATCTAAATATAGAACCATTATATAAACAAAACAATGACATCAGACAAATGATAAATTTTATAAAAATAAAGAAATACATGGGTATATCAATGGACTACTTATTGGATTTCGTTTTTGCGTAATAAATGGCGTGACATGATAAATACCTCAAATGGAGTGTGAATTCGAATAATACTGATGGAATACAATCGGGAATTCATGTTGAAAAAAGATTTATGAAACTATTAATAGAATAATAAAAAGACATTATTTAATTATCATAATAACAAAAAGCTGTAAGAAACCAGCAAAAGAAAATATAAATGTATAAGTATTCGTACATGTATTATTGATTCAAGAATAAAATTTCTAATTGGCTTCTCTGGGAAAGACTATGATTAAGTGGCCTTTTAACACAGATGGTCTCTTAATGAAGGTTCAGTTTAAAAAAAAAAAAAAAAAAAAAAAAATCGCTACAAAAGCAAACATAAACAGTAGTCTCTACTCATTTTTATGGCCTTTATAGACAAGTGTTACAGCTTTAACATAATGAATGATAGGGCCATTTCCAAGCTAGGTCATAACACTTATATGAGTATAAAATGATCAATGCAAGCATGTAACTGTGGCACCTAATATTGTCCACACTTCAGAAGTTAAAGATTAAAATTCACTCCCTGTTTACATCAAGGCCATGCATCCCTTAGCAGAATCAATAAATAACACAAAGTTCAATATCATGCATGTAAATGATGTCACAATCACCAGGAAACAAAATCTCATTGCAGTTAAAGTTATATGAATGAAATGAGCACTAATTGGTATTTGGGCCCACATCATATAAGGCAAAAACAGTGCAAATGAAATACCATTAAGATATAAAGAGACAATCTGTGAATTACAGTCCCCCCACCAGATGTGAATTTATATGCCAAAAATGCAGGCATTCTAAATTCACAATTCATTAAGTGAACCCATAACCTAAGTGCAAAATTCCATTGACAAGTAGCATAGGTCAGATAGAGCCCAGGCAAAATTTGTCTTAGATGTAGGTCAAAGGTCAAAATGTAGGTCAGAGTGACCTAGTTTTGATACATGACATATTCCTCACCTACGTGAACCCATAACCCAAGTATGAAAATCTAAGTTACAAGTATGGTATTAAAGATGGAGCCTAGACAAGATAGTGGATAGAAGGACACAAACACAATGCAAAACTTTAGTCCCACCCAGGTTCCTTGTTGGGAACAAAAAATGTCACAAGATTACCAGGTATTTTACCTAATACAAGTAGATAAATATCATACTAAAAAGACCCTAGTCTTACCTTAAAAAGAAGGGACAAAATGAAGGATTTCTAATTGTGAAACGAAGCAGGTACATAATATTACATTATTTTTGATAGGAATATAACTTAACAAATTAAAAACAATCGAAAGACTCAGTGTTTTTCCTGTCAACTATATAAATACACCAAACTGGAACTTGAACCTCGGAACCCTAGATGGATGCTCTAGCCATTTGAGCTACATGACCACTGGCGTTCAGCCCAGTCCAGTTCCGCTACATTCCCCCCTCCTTCAACAAAATCTTCGACCCTGAAGACACCAGACAACTGTGGATATTTCGTTGGGCGCCAAAAGTAACAGGACAGGAAAAATGCAACAACCAGACCGGGACTCGAACCGGGGACCTCGGGACAGACACCTAAGCTACCTGCAGACCACCAGCGTTCAGCCAAGTCCAGTTCCACTCTACATATATATTTGAGACTGAATATACATCTGTAGGCCCGATTTCAGATTGTATGATGATTATTTTCCTGATAAAGTAATCAAAATCACCAAATTCATTAAATCCAGTATTTTCTTAAGTGACGATATAAAACCCAGCCCTGTTTCCTCCATTTTACAATTTTTCTGCATATAACATTCATTTCTGCCATGTGACAATTTCCAAAATTTGCAAAGAAAAAGCAAAAACACTGACTACAAGTATTCAATTACAAAAACTCCATGTTTTTGCCAATCAAAAGGAATATAATTTCAAATAAATTCTGTATAAATGACCTTGAAATTCTAGCTGTCATCTGAAAAAAAACTTTTTCTTATTCAAAGTAAAATGTATAATAATGAGACCAATAATTAAAATATCACTAAAAGCCTTGGATATAATGCCATATTATCCTCACAATATTGCTGTAATATAAAACACTGAGTATTCCGATGCCTGTCTAAAGTAACCATTTTGTTGGGTAATCGTACCTAAGTGTGGACACAATCACCTGTTTCATTGCATGGTTTTTGGGACTTTTTTATTTCTACGTAGTTGACCTTTTAGTATTTAATGAGCGATGTCACAGTTGTATTTGGTACTTTGTCGCGTCCACGCAAATCCACCAGCTCCATGACAACAAGACACTGAAGAACCTCGCCTCCTGCCTTGTTCACCAAGTCGTATGCCGCCTTCATCGTGCCTGCAGAAAATTTAGTTAGTCACGATCATATTATATTATGCAACTGAAAGGAAAAGTAAGATGCAAAAAATGTACAATTTTAAACAGTTTTGTACAATATCCAATATATTTGAGTCTTTTTTGGACAAGAAGTATTCGTAAAAAGAAAGATGACAATTTAAAAGGTGGACATCTCAATGCTATATGAGCTTGATATAGAATAGAAAGGGAAAGAAGGGGGGGGGGGGGGGGTTGTTGTTGGTACACATAAGGTTTACAAATTTGTATCAATTACCTCCAGTTGCTAAAAGGTCATCAACTATCACAACCTTCTCTCCTTGTTTCACAGAATCTTGTTCAACTTCAAAGGTATCCTGTAAAACAACAATACTCAATGGTCATCTGACTTACAACAATATATAACAGACCCTTTTACTATTGTAGTATACATTGTGGTTGTAGACCATGTAGGCAACAACTGGATTTGTGCAATACTGCATGTTGGCCATGGTGCCATCCTGGAATACTGAGTGACCAGAAAATAACAAACAGTCAAGAGCATCTCTGAATCATTTCAGTAAAGTTAGTTAGAACTGAATCCCAATGTTGGAACTTGAGAAGGATCTAAAGTTAGGTGGTATTCAGGAAAATCATGATTGTGCAAAAACCATGATTGTGCCATCATGCATGTTGCAAAATAAACATCGTAGCTGCCATGTCAAAGTTTTCATAAGGCCACATTCCATTCCTTAATATCCCAACCAATTCCCAGCTTGATGGCACTGGCAGAACTTGAGAAGTAGTTTAAAATATGTTTTTCCAGATGAGGGATGTATTTTGGACAGACCGAAAAATAACAAATCTCATCTCATTTCAGGAAAGTTAGAGCTGAATCCAACTGGTGGAACTCGAGAAGTTGGAAACAGGTGTTGTTCAGGAAAACCATGATTGCACAATCATGTTAGATGTTTTATCTGTGCTGAAAAAATAACAACACTTTGTTGGCTTCCTTTCTCTAACATCCTCACCAATTTACAGCTCAATGGCATATGCCGAACTGGAGAAGAAGTCTAAAATGTGTTTTTCAAGATTGTGACTTTGGCAGCCATCTTGGATTTTGGTTTGGTTTGGTTGGTTTATTTTGTTTAACATCCTATTAACAGCTAAGGTCATTTAAGGACGGCCTCCTGTGCGTGCGACATGCATGCATGTAGTGAATGCGTATGTGTGTTTAGGGAGGCTGCGGTATGTTCATGTTAAGTCTCCTTGTGATAGGCCGGAACTTTTGCCGATTTATAGTGCTACCTCACTGAAGCATACTGCCGAAGACACCAAGCAGCACATCCCACCCAGTCACATTATACTGACAACGGGCGAACCAGTAGTCCCACTCCAAATATGCTGAGCGCTAAGCAGGAGAAGCAACTACCATTTTTAAAGACTCTGGTATGTCCCAGCTAGGGGACAGAACCCAAAGCCTTCCTCACAGCGGCAAGCACTCAAGTAAAGGCCAAAAGTGAGGCATTTTCAAGGGAGACATTAGGAAGAAGAAAGTTGTTCAGAAAGAAGAGAAAAGATAAGATCCCAAATTTAGTCGCCTCTTACGATCATGCAATGGGGGCAGCAGGTACAATTCTTTGGACTGACATGAAAAATAACACTTGATCAGGACCATCTCAGGATCATTCCAGGCACGTTAGAGATCAGTCCCATTGGTGGAACTTGAGAAGAAATTTAAAATGTGAACAGTTTATGTTAGTAACGGCGCACAAATTATGACTAAAGGTTTTTTGACCCTCCGGGCCAGATGACCCAAAAAACAAAGGGAATGGTTGGCTCATATAGATATATATCCCTGACTTAAGCAATTCACCATTTCATGTGAAAGTATGTAATTTAATACCTTTTTCTGCAAAACCTCTGGTTAATTGATTTGAATTCCTGTCAGCTTCAATAAATGTTGTTTAACAAAATGTGAACTAGTTAAAAGATACAAAGTTTGACCCTGACCTTTGACCCATTTATGACCTAAGGTTTTGTTATTATATGAATAATTATCATTATTTGTATTTTACCTGGCCATATTCCAGTTTGTATGTTATGCTGTGAGTTGCCCCTGGTAGTTTTCCAGCTTTGCGTACTGGAACAAATCCTATACCAAGGGCCTGAGCAATCATTGGTCCAAACAGAAATCCACGGGCGTCGAGTCCGACTATCTTTTTGACACCTTCAGCATTTTTAGAAACACTCTCCACCATCACATCTATTAGGTCTTTAAACAGCGATGGATTACGTAAAACTGGGAAGATATTTCTGTTTTAAAACAAAACACAAAAAAGGAAATTTACCATCTAAATAAAACCTTTTCATACAATGTATAATATTACTATACAGTAAGATACTAATTCATAAACATTAAAGTTACTGTAGTTATCCCATGAATTGCCACAATAAATTTTTCAAGGTGATATATGAATGTCGTTAAATAACCCTGCATTATCTTTTAAAAAAAAATCTTATTAAACATTTGACATGGAAGCATCTAGCAGTGTTATATAGGCCTAGCTAGCATAATTATTAGCCTTGTCTGTCAATACACTCAATATACAGAGTGTATTGACAGACTCAATATACAGAGTGTATTGACAGACTCAATATACAGAGTGTATTGACAGACTCAATATACACTCCAGAGTGTATTGACAGACTCAATATACAGAGTGTATTGACAGACTCAATATACAGTGTATTGACAGACGAGGCTAGTACCCGGGTAATACCAATGGGGTCAAACGATTTACCCAAAAACACCAAAAAACTACCCAAAAACATCTCATAACACCCACACATTACCTGAAAACATCATTAGAATGATTAGCTGCAAATTACCATATGTATGTCTAAATACCTTCAAAGAAATAATAACATTCACTGAAAGTTGAAAATGTAAAATATCAAACCATGAATATTCTCCTGTAATTATAGATACCTTCAAAATTAAAACCAATAAGGATTAAAAATCGGAACTGATACATACTGTAAGAAAATATTTGTAATTGTGTTGTTAAATTAAAAATTATAGTAAAAAGTTGAAAATAAGTAAGATTTCTGAAATAAATAAAACAATATCTATCTTCATTTATTGTTTTGTTGATGTCTCAGTATGTCTTCACAATCACAACGACCAGCAATATTAACTCATATTCTAGAGAAAACACATCAAATTCAAGCGATAGTAATGGATTCAATCATGAATTGACAACACTTCTATATAATTATCAAAAACCATTATTGGGAAAATCATCGTGCTGGTTTTTTTGTATGACTTTTCTTGTTAGAGTTATCTCCCTCGCTGTCAAAAACCCTACTCGCCGATCGCGATTATAAGTCAACAAAGAAGTTATCAAAAGCTGTATTTGATATGTAAATGATGTTTTCATGTGATATGTGGGTGTTTTGAGATGTTTTGTGGTAAATCGTTCTGCCGTACCATGTGTTCGAGCTGACGGAAAGCCCTTATCACAGGTTACACACCGTGGAGAAATTGAGCGAATTGTATTTTCACTATTTTGTGCGCTGCATTGCATTGTCTACAAAAGAATACTTACTTAAAGTCTATTCCTGGCTTAGGAAAATCTGGATGTACGGAAACAGCATCATTTATTCGTTTAATTTTCTCTTCTGTCATGTTTAAAGAGATCTGCAAGCAGTCCTCCTTCTGCTCTCTTATCTCAATTCAGGGGGTGAAATGGGGATAATCATTTAATAATAGAATACCGGTGCGCGTGTAAATTATCAATAAATCAACAACAACCAAAGTGTATCTTTCATAAGATAAAATATGAAAAACACTTTCAACAAAATTGCTTGAAGTTAATCAAAGAAAAATTAATACATTTTAATATAATTTGGTTAATCCCTTGAGGGCCTCAATAATCTTGATTATGACTCTGAGTCGCTTTAGCGTTTTATGGAAAGGGACTCTTCATAGCTGTATTGATGCATCGAAATGACAGAGATAACAAGAGGAAAAAATCATCAGGACCTGTCAGCATACATCCGCGTCTGTACAGGTCTCTGTCTGTACAGGAAGTCCCCAACTGTACTGCGGCGCGTTCGTTGCTGTTGTAATGCTTGTAAAGATACTGTAGGGTTCAAACTGTCTATCATCAAGAACACTTTGAATATCAAGATTTCAATAAAGAAATGGTTATGGAAGTTTCAAAATAACCATTGACAATATCTAATCATGATTGACTTGTGTAATCAAGCACTATAATTGTACAAATAATGAATGATAACATACCTGTTATGATATCGATCGTTGTATAATGTCCACTACGAAAAACATAACCGGTACGGTCAGGGATGTAAATAAAAGTTATATTATATCAACAATACAAGTACTGATGTTGACCTTTACAGTCAGGGATGTAAATTAAAGTTGTAGTATATCATAAATACAGGTACTAAGATTGACCGGTACGGTCGGGGATGTAAATTAAAGCTGTAAGATATATCTTTAATACACGTACATGTACTAATGTTGACCGGTACGGTCAGGGATGTAAATTTAAGCTGTATGATATTATTATAACAGGTACTTATGTTGACAAGTATGGTCAGGGATGTCAATCAAAGTTATAGTATTTCATAAATACAGGTACTAATGTTGACCGGTACAGTCAGGGATGTAAATCAAAGTTGTAGTATATCATAAATACAGGTACTAATATTGACCGGTACAGTCAGGGATGTAAATTAAAGTTATATATTATCATTAATACAGGTACTAGTGTTGACCGGTACAGTCAGGGATGTAAATAAAAGCTGTAATATATCTTTAATACAGGTACTGATGTTGACCGGTACAGTGAGGGATGTAAATTAAAGTTTTATTATATCATAAATAAAGTTACGTATGTCGACCGGTACGGTCAGGGATGTAAATTAAAGATGTATATTATCATTAATACAAGTACTTATGTTGACCGGTACAGTCAGGGATGTAAATCAGAGTTGTAGTATATCATAAATACAGGTACCAATGTTGACCGGTACGGTCAGGGATGTAAATACAAACTGTAATATATCTTTAATACAGGTACTAATGCTGACCGGTACGGTCAGGGATGTTAATCAAAGTTGTATTATATCATGAATACAGGTACTAATATTGACCGGTACTGTCAGGGATGTAAATTAAAGTTGTAGTATATCATCAAAACAGGTACTAATATTGACCGGTACAGTCAGGGATGTAAATTAAAGTTGTAGTATATCATAAAAACAGGTACTAATATTGACCGGTACAGTCAGGGATGTAAATTCAAGCTGTAATATATCTTTAATACAGGTACTTATGTTGACCGGTACAGTCAGGGATGTAAATTAGAGTTGTATTATATCATTAATACAGGTACTAATATTGACCGGTACAGTCAGGGATGTAAATCAAAGTTGTATATTATCATAAATACAGGTACCAATGTTGACCGATACAGTCAGGGATGTAAATACAAGCTGTAATATATCTTTAATACAGGTACTTATGTTGACCGGTACAGTGAGGGATGTAAATTAAAGTTTTATTATATCATAAATAAAGTTACGTATGTCGACCGGTACGGTCAGGGATGTAAATTAAAGATGTATATTATCATTAATACAAGTACTTATGTTGACCGGTACAGTCAGGGATGTAAATCAGAGTTGTAGTATATCATAAATACAGGTACCAATGTTGACCGGTACGGTCAGGGATGTAAATACAAGCTGTAATATATCTTTAATACAGGTACTAATGCTGACCGGTACGGTCAGGGATGTTAATCAAAGTTGTATTATATCATGAATACAGGTACTAATATTGACCGGTACTGTCAGGGATGTAAATTAAAGTTGTAGTATATCATCAAAACAGGTACTAATATTGACCGGTACAGTCAGGGATGTAAATTAAAGTTGTAGTATATCATAAAAACAGGTACTAATATTGACCGGTACAGTCAGGGATGTAAATTCAAGCTGTAATATATCTTTAATACAGGTACTTATGTTGACCGGTACAGTCAGGGATGTAAATTAGAGTTGTATTATATCATTAATACAGGTACTAATATTGACCGGTACAGTCAGGGATGTAAATCAAAGTTGTATATTATCATAAATACAGGTACCAATGTTGACCGATACAGTCAGGGATGTAAATACAAGCTGTAATATATCTTTAATACAGGTACTTATGTTGACCGGTACAGTCAGGGATGTTAATTTAAGCTGTATCATATCATTAATACAAGTACTTATGTTGACATGTACGGTCAGGGATGTAAATTAAAGCTGTAATATATCTTTAATAAAGTTTCTAATGCTGACCGGTACGGTCAGGGATGTAAATTAAAGTTGTATTATATCATGAATACGGCTACTTATTTCGGCCGGTACGGTCAGGGATGTAAATTAAAGTTGTATATTATCATTAATACAGGTACTTATGTTGACCGGTACAGTCAGGGATGTATATTAAAGTTGTATATTATCATAAATACAGGTACTAAAGTTGACCGGTACAGTCAGGGATGTAAATTAAAGTTGTATATTATCATTAATGCAGGTACTAATGCTGACCGACACAGTCAGGGATGCAAATTAAAGTTGTATTATATCATTAATACAGGTACTGATGTTGACCGGTACAGTCAGGGATGTAAATTAAAGTTGTATATTATCATTAATACAGGTACTGATGTTGACCGGTACAGTCAGGGATGTAAATTAAAGTTGTATATTATCATTGATACAGGTACTGATTTTGACCGGTACAGTCAGGGATGTAGATTAAAGTTTTATTATATCATAAATACAGTTACGTATGTCGACCGGTACGGTCAGGGATGTAAATTAAAGATGTATATTATCATTAATACAGGTACTGATGTTGACCGGTACAGTCAGGGATGTAAATTAAAGTTGTATATTATCATTAATACAGGTACTGATGTTGACCGGTACAGTCAGGGATGTAAATTAAAGTTGTATATTATCATTGATACAGGTACTGATGTTGACCGGTACAGTCAGGGATGTAGATTAAAGTTGTATTTTATCATTAATACAGGTACTGATGTTGACCGGTACAGTCAGGGATGTAGATTAAAGTTGTATTTTATCATGAATACGGGTACTTATGTTGACATGTACGGTCAGGGATGTAAATTAAAGCTGTAATATATCTTTAATACAGGTACTAATATTGACCGGTACAGTCAGGGATGTAAATTCAAGCTGTAATATATCTTTAATACAGGTACTTATGTTGACCCGTACAGTCAAGGATGTTAATTTAAGCTGTATCATATCATGAATACAGGTACTCATGTTGACCGGTACAGTCAGGGATGTAAATTAAAGTTGTAGTATATCATCAATACAGGTACTAATGGTGACCGGTACGGTCGGGCATGTAAATCAAAGCTTTATTATATCATGAATACAGGTACTAATGGTGACCGGTACAGTCAGGGATGTAAATTAAAGTTTTATTATATCATAAATACAAGTACTAATGTTGACCGGTACGGTCAGGGATGTAAATCAAAGTTGTATTATATCATGAATACAGGTACTAATGCTGACCGGTACAGTCAGGGATGTAAATTAAAGTTGTATTATATCATTAATACAGGTACTGATGTTGACCGGTACGGTCAGGGATGCAAATTAAAGTTGTAGTATATCATAAATACAGGTACTGATGTTGACCGGTACGGTCAGGGATGTAAATCAAAGTTGTATCACATCATGAATACAGGTACTCATGTTGACCGGTACAGTCAGGGATGTAAATTAAAGTTGTAGTATATCATCAATACAGGTACTAATGGTGACCGGTACGGTCGGGGATGAAAATTAAAGCTTTATTATATCATGAATACAGGTACTAATGGTGACCGGTACAGTCAGGGATGTAAATTAAAGCTTTATTATATCAGAAATACAGGTACTTATGGTGACCGGTACAGTCAGGGATGTAAATTAAAGCTTTATTATATCATTAATACATGTAATGATGTTGACCGGTACGGTCAGGGATGTAAATTAAAGTTGTATATTATCATTAATACAGGTACTAATGTTGACCGGTACAGTCAGGGATGTAAATTAAAGCTGTAATATATCTTTAACACAGGTACTAATGTTGACCGGTACGGCCAGGGATGTAAATCAATATTTGCATCTGTCTTGTTTCTGAGGAGAGTGCAACTTTTTGTCAGTTTCCCGTGGTGCAAGTTTCACAAAGTATCTAAAAGTTTGGTTACCTCAATATGTTGCCATGCGCTAGCCGTTCGCCTTTTAATGTACCATATTGTAGAATTGCGGGGAAATCTCAGCACTATATGGAAAACCTGTACACCTATCGGCTGCGATTTGTAGTTATATCGGAGAAAATAAGTTTCATCTTTAAACGGGTACATTGAGTGGATATCAGTGTCGAAAGTTTGAATTGGTATACGTAGTCATACATAATATTTTACATAAAGTGGTTAAAGATAGAAAAAATACATCACTGTATACGCAAGTAAAAATGGCAGTATCTTACATACATACTATTAATATTCAATGGTTTTCTGTTAATCCTATGATTGATAATACAAACATACTAACTACAGAACGTGTTTATTTCAGTTGCTGACAAAAGTCTGTGGGAAAGCATGAATCAATACGTATTCGATTCCTTAAGAACTCTGCAGTCAAAATTGTCCAGATGTAATGACTGCTGTAGCGGAGATTATTTATCCATCCACTGCCCTCTATGTCCAGTTTCAAAATATAAACCCAGAGCAGCATCAAAATTACGTGCACATTTGGAAGTGCATTGAAAAACACGCATAGAAGGTAGAAATGGTAAGTAGCGAACAAAGTCCATTCCTTAAGTAAAGAGTTATAATGATATAAGCAGGGTCCGTTTTTAGATAATTGGTCACTACTTACTAATGGGGTAATGCTCTTTTCCGCGTCAGCGTCTACACACCTTAAAGTTATGCAGGTAAGTATTTAAAAAGATATTGTGTCCACAAGTATGCATCCTAGACCCCTCTAATTTGGCATATACAACCATTAGATATTTAAGATTGATGTCACGTCAATTTACTGTTGATTTATTGGGTAATTTTTGGACGTAACATTCGTCCTGTTAATTGTGAAAGACTTTTAAGTTTACGAATATGTATCCCATATTAGTTAATAAATAATTGTGTAACAAATACTGTTGACAATTTGATCTTAATACGTATGTATTGATGATCAATCTCAAACGACAATGCCGAAAAACCCTGTAATGATATAACTTTTAAGATTCGCCGATTTTAGTGTCAGGACCCGAACGAAGTGAAGGTTGAAGTAGTTGGTTTCCCATCAAAATCTTTTGCGTGTCCATATTGGGTTCTCTGTAATATTTGATATATTACAATTTGTGTTAGCGATTATTACCAGCTAACATCATACAATGGTAAATTACTACGTGAAGTGGCCAATTCAAAAAGGTGTCGTATTGTTTCTCCTTTAAAAGTGCAAGCAAAATAATGGTAATATCTGTTTCACTCGTATGACTCTTGCTTCGCACTCGAGAAAAAATGTACTTTGTTTCTGTATTAGTAATACTGATATACTGATAAAGCATATAGATCTCTTTTTGTATGAGGGAAACATTTCCTCTGGACCAAATCATTTCTTTTTCATGCTTTATAGCTAACGTCCATAATGCACCAACTACATGTGCAAGTAAAGCTAGTATTTTCTCAAAGTAGAATGTGATATTCAAAATCCCCCGCCGAATATCCAGATGACACTTTATGAAATATTTTTGCATGTCAATTAAAATCATTTGTTATGCGAAGTATAAGAATGTGAAAAATAACTTCAATGGCAATAACACACAAATCACAAAGAATGCAGCTATCAAACTGTAATCACATCTTCACATAGTGGTGTACCACACTTCAAAACGTAGATCTAATCCTCAGGGCACAGTAAATTTGTTCCCGAATCCCTTGACCATTACTGTCTATCATAGATTAATGTTCACAATTCTATTCCCGAAGCAAATGTATACAAACGCGGGATCAGTTTGTGGAAACAGCTGGTCGACTCAAGGCGATAATACTCATTTATCAAACAATTAATTATAGTCATTGACACTATGGCTGTCCTGCCGTCAAGATAACACTCTTTAGTTAAAACAAGTTTTATTTCCAGATAAATGCAAAAGGACTGGACACAAGTTACCCTAGAAAATTATCTCTGCATTCATGTATAGATGTATATATAAAATTGTAAAGTTGCTGAAAAGATTATCTGCATATTTATCGCATCATCGAATGTGCGTGTGTGTGTGTCTTTTCTGGTCGTTAGTAAATATTAGTTGTTCGATATGTTAAGTGCTAAGAGTAAACTAATGACCCGAAATTCGAGTGGAAATTTAATTAAGTTATCTTTCAATTCTAAACTGTCTTATTAGCCAGTGCAGGGAGATTGTTTTACCTGTCAGGATACCTGGCTTGCTAACCTTTAGTATATGTCCGATAAGATTAAGTCATCACCTCTCCGGATTAAGGGGGGCACAACTTATTTCAAGCCTATTTGCGTGTGTCATTTTTCATGTGAAGGTATGATGAAAGTATCGTGCATGTTACTAATCAGTTTCATCGTAAACATCTTAGCTAGGCGCACGTCAACGCTTACCTCCAAGTCTAACACAAAACAGTCTCAGAAGATTGAGTTTATTGTACCCCGGGGGTATACTGGAATCGGCCTGTCGGTCTGTCTGTCGTCCCATAATCGTGTCCGGACAACTCATTCTAAACCGATGGGCCGATTCCAATGAAACCTCACACGCATATAAAGGATCGAATGTAGATTTGCATGCAGCTGTTAAAATTACAAAATTTCGGTTGGCAAGGTGGCCGGTCATTTTCAACAGGTTTTCCTTGTCCCCGGACAGCTTCTTAACTGGTGATCCGATTCCAATGAAACTTCACACAAATATAAAGGGTCGTGTGTAGAATTATGGTTACTATGGTAATAGGTCATTATAAAGAGCTATACCCCTCAGTCGTTTGGCCGATTTCATATTTATCCAAAATGAAATATGAATTTGTAAGTATTCAAAATACTACAAAACTGTACTTTGCAAATAGCATGGAGGGGGAGCGGGGTATATAAGTCAGCCATCGGCTTACAGTTACAAAAGGTCATAATTTTTTTTAAAGATGTTTTATCTCCCAATACAGGTAAATATGAATGATTAGAAAACAAGAAGAGACTGTTTCATGTTTTTATGCAACACTTTAAATATCTTGAACACCTGTACTTAACGCTAAACTTTATCTTTATATCTTTTAAATTTAAGATGCGAATAGATAATTGATTGCATTCAGATGAAATTCCGTTGCGCAGAGTCTCCACATTTTACCCGAAATTCTGTAATACAAATGTATATGCGATTATTTTTTGACGCTGATATTTATTTATTCAGTTATTCCATTTGCTGCTATTGATAACATATATTTCTTTACCGTACGGCACTGAGATACATTTGATGCATTTTTGTGACCAGTAGTGAATACGTTGTCAGCGGTGTTACATTTGAATTATCATACTTGTTGTAATACTATTGATATATTAGTTTGTTTCTTGAAATTGATATATTAATGTTAAAAGATTATTTGAATACAAACTTCAAATATATGTCCGTGATAGAACATATTGGATGTTTCGTGTTCATAATATCGTAAGTGAAAACAATGAAATCATTAAAAAATGTTTTATGCACATTTAATATACGCACTATAATCCCATAGATCGTCGCCCGATTCTCAGCGATCCTCGTTGTTTCTCAAACTTTTCTTTATAGAGACCAACCAACCAATTGTTTTCCCATATACTTTAGTGTTAACGTTTTGGAGTATATCATTCAAATTCTTGAATTCAATATGACAATATGGTTTATAACAAAAGTTTAGGGTCTGATATAACACCTAATCAAAAAAAAAAGTTGGGTCCTTCAGCTCAAATTTTCTCCAGGGTAGCCATTTTGAAAATAGGTGAATTTCGCAGTAAAAATTCTCAAAAATCTTAAATGTTTACCTGTTTACTATTATTACGTGAACTTTTGGGAAAAAAACCAATCGGACTTAAGAAATTTATATCAACATTTCTTATTGATAGTTACCTATCAGGCTACATATCTATTTTCTCACTTCATAACATACTGGCCAATCAGTGGCTGCCAGACATTTTATCCTTGGCTCAACGTTCTATACACAGGGGCTGTTTCAAAAATATTTTTTTCAATTGGTTGGTTGTTCCTTAGTACATGTATTAAAGATATATTACAGCTTGTATTTACATCCCTGACTGTATCGGTCAACATTGGTACCTGTATTTATGATAATATACAGCTTTAATTTACATCCCTGACTGTACCGGTCAACACCAGTACCTGTATTTATGATATAATACAACTTTAATTTACATCCCTGACTGTATCGGTCAGCATTAGTACCTGTATCAAAGATATATTACAGCTTGAATTTACATCCCTGACTGTACCGGTCAATATTAGTACCTGTATTTATGATATAATACAACTTTAATTTACATCCCTGACTGTACCGGTCAATATTAGTACCTGTATTAATGATATAATACAACTTTAATTTACATCCCTGACTGTACCAGTCAACACCAGTACCTGTATTTATGATATAATACAACTTTAATTTACATCCCTGACTGTATCGGTCAGCATTAGTACCTGTATCAAAGATATATAACAGCTTGAATTTACATCCCTGACTGTACCGGTCAATATTAGTACCTGTATTAATGATATAATACAACTTTAATTTACATCCCTGACTGTACCGGTCAGCATTAGTACATGTATTAAAGATATATTACAGCTTGTATTTACATCCCTGACTGTACCGGTCAATATTAGTACCTGTATTAATGATATAATACAACTTTAATTTACATCCCTGACTGTACCGGTCAGCATTAGTACATGTATTAAAGATATATTACGGCTTGTATTTACATCCCTGACTGTATCGGTCAACATTGGTACCTGTATTTATGATAATATACAGCTTTAATTTACATCCCTGACTGTACCGGTCAACACCAGTACCTGTATTTATGATATAATACAACTTTAATTTAAATCCCTGACTGTATCGGTCAGCATTAGTACCTGTATCAAAGATATATTACAGCTTGAATTTACATCCCTGACTGTACCGGTCAATATTAGTACCTGTATTTATGATATACTACAACTTTAATTTACATCCCTGACTGTACCAGTCAATATTAGTACCTGTATTAATGATATAATACAACTTTAATTTACATCCCTGACTGTATCGGTCAGCATTAGTACCTGTATCAAAGATATATTACAGCTTGAATTTACATCCCTGACTGTACCGGTCAACACCAGTACCTGTATTTATGATATAATACAACTTTAATTTACATCCCTGACTGTACCGGTCAATATTAGTACCTGTATTAATGATATAATACAACTTTAATTTACATCCCTGACTGTACCGGTCAGCATTAGTACATGTATTAAAGATATATTACAGCTTGTATTTACATCCCTGACTGTACCGGTCAACATTAGTACCTGTATTTATGATATACTACAACTTTAATTTACATCCCTGACTGTACCAGTCAATATTAGTACCTGTATTAATGATATAATACAACTTTAATTTACATCCCTGACTGTACCGGTCAGCATTAGTACATGTATTAAAGATATATTACAGCTTGTATTTACATCCCTGACTGTATCGGTCAACATTGGCACCTGTATTTATGATAATATACAGCTTTAATTTACATCCCTGACTGTACCGGTCAACATCAGTACCTGTATTTATGATATAATACAACTTTAATTTACATCCCTGACTGTATCGGTCAGCATTAGTACCTGTATTAATGATAATATACATCTTTAATATACATCCCCGACCGTACCGGTCAACATAAGTACCTGTATTTATGATATAATACAACTTTAATTTACATCCCGGACCGTACCGGTCAAGATCAGTACCTGTATTTATGATAATAATAATAATGATGTAATGTTGAGAGGAACAGTTGTGATATTGCCATTCGTCTTTAAATAACACTTAATGTGTAACAAAAGCCTGTATAGACGTCACAGTACATGTTGTATCGAATGCACCCCGGTACAGTTGGGTCCTTCCGGTACAGACAGAGACCTGTACAGGCGGGGATGTAGGCTGACAGACCCTACTCGAAAAAATGGTAAGCTTTCATTGTCACTGTTCTGTTCGTTTTTATAATACATGCGACTTGACTACAATTATATAGTTTCAATTTACTGACCCAAAGAATAAATCTAGAACTTATTTCAAAATGAATCCATTCAGCTGATTCTCTTTCGGGAAAATCTTAAAATAAGCATTGAATAGATGAAAACAAGCACTGAATATATCGTATCAAGTTGCATCGCGGTTCATTATCATCCCAAAGCTTATATACTCTATATAGTAATTATGTAGGCCCTACACACATGGCTGTTATAAATATCACATTGTTACGATGCCATAGCCTTGCTAAATAATTCGATATTCAAATCTCTGTACCAGTAAATGTAACGGAAATGGACTGGATAATCCGAACATTTCTGATGTTTTATCGTCCTTTGGAAAAAATCTGATATGGGTCGACTACCATCGGAACTCCTGCCATGGTGAGAAGAGGGGAAGGGGAGGAAGCCGACCCACCCTCAGTGCAGCATTTCGTAAATGTTTTCAACTATATTCAATAAGGTCATGTGTATAGAAACACGTATTGAATATATATAAATTGAAACATCAATAATTTTTTGACATACCTGTCGGACAGAAAAAAGCATACATGTCAACATACATGAACAGGTCAATAAACTCATTTTATGATTTAACTCCCGAGTTTTTCAAGTAATTATTTCACAGCCATTATTTATAACTACCATGTATCATGCATGATACCTCATATGTAGGTACACTTGAAATTAAATTAAAAACCAAATTTCCAGTGGCAATGTCATCATTCATTAACTTACCAAATTACGTTACAAAAGTTCTTATTGATGATATAATTATAAATAAATTTGAATTTCTCAAATAAATGACGTTGGAAAATAATAATATATTTTCAAATGAAATTTGAATAAAAACTTTTTTAGCATACAAATTTTTGCTAAAATCATGCATGCTTAGCACATTAACAAATCCAAGAAAATTCTTTTAAAAAATGTTTAAATGGTAAGTTATATAGCAGAACTAGAATGTACAGAAAGACTTTTGACCTGTCAGTGTATCTTAACATGTATGCCAGGTATGTTTAAAAAATTATCAATGTTTCCATATATGTGTCATTGAATTTCTATCCACACATGTACAATGGTATTGAATAGTTGAAAACATACGCAGGTGTACGTGTGCTTTACCCTCTTTTCACTAAGGCAGGATTTCTGATGTTAGATGGCCATTATTAGATTTTTAAAAGGCTGATAATATAAAACATCAGAAATTTTCAGAATATGGACTGGGCCGCATGCCAGTTGCCAGGTATATACGTAGTTCAAATGGTTAGAACATCCATCAAGAGGTTGGAG
Source organism: Pecten maximus (assembly GCF_902652985.1). Taxonomy (NCBI): domain Eukaryota; kingdom Metazoa; phylum Mollusca; class Bivalvia; order Pectinida; family Pectinidae; genus Pecten; species Pecten maximus. Next base: position 6,330,091 of record NC_047025.1, read on the forward strand.
GTCTTGGGTTCGAGTCCTGGTCTGGTCATTGCATTTTCCTCAGGTTATATATATAAACACTATTCAAATAGGGGCCGCGGTGGCCGAGTGGTTAAGGTGTACCGACACTTTAACACTAGCCCTCCACCACTGGGTTGCGAGTTCGAAACCTACGTGGGGCAGTTGCCAGGTACTGACCATAGGCCGGTGGTTTTTCTCCGGGTACTCCGGCTTTCCTCCACCTCCAAAATCTGGCACGTCCTTAAATGACCCTGGCTGTTGATAGGACGTTAAACAAAAACAAACCAAACCAACTATTCAAATAGTATTAAAATAAGATTTGCCCACAATTATGAAACAGTACATATAACAGGAGAAGGAGAAAACCTGCATGGGTGGCTAATTATAAAAAAGCAGGTTACCACCAACCACTGTAGCATAGCTAGCTGAAGATGAAAGATGGAAAACTCCTTTTTCATCTAATTTCTGAATTTAAAAATGATAAAATATAAATACCTAAAGGTGTGTAACTTTGCTCTCTGGGGGCCGTGGTGGCAGAGTGGTTAAGGTATCCCGACACTTTATCACTAGCCCTCCACCTCTGGGTTGAGAGTTCGAAACCTACATGGGGCAGTTGCCAGGTACTGACTGTAGGCCGGTGTTTTTTCTCCTGGTACTCCGGCTTTCCTCTACCTCCAAAACCTGGCATGTCCTTAAATGACCCTAACTGTTAATAGGACGTTAAACAAAAACAAACCAAAATTGCTCTCTGCAAGAATTAAATGGCAGCTTTCCTAAAAAATAACTGCATGTATATTGGACTGGGAAGTGTCAAGTATTGGTAGATGTAATTACTAGCATATTGGACATCATATATACATGTATATATCATGCTTAACAAATCACATCTTCTTTTATTAGCCTTTGATTACATTCTTTCATTGCACAGCAGAATTAGGCAGAGGTTGGTTAACAAAGTTAGTATGTGATCATGAATTGTTCTTTATGTATTATTTACTCATTTAATTTTTATGAAACTTAACAAAATGAGACCTGGAAATCTGAAAAATTTAAAGCCTATACAATATACTGCTATTTACTTCAGTTGTATCACTAATTTATAGTTGAGGAATAATTTATATAACTGCATGACTTATAATGCTTTGATTTTTTTTTCAGATGTGAAATATTCTAATGCTTTGATTTTTTTTTTCAGATGTGAAATATTCTGTGAATGTGGAATTGAAACAATGAGACATAAATATGTTTTGAAGTGAAGGTTTTAGTGTAGAAAAAAAATTCAAAAAATCATCATGTTTCTGTTGCAAATACTGTACTCCAAATTAATTTTCAATTGTTATGGTTAAATATTGCAGAACATTGATGTAAAAAGTACATTCCATTGTAAGCAATATTATAGAAATAAAAAGTATAATAACAGTTTTGTCGGCCATTTGAGTCACCATGAGCCAAAAGGTGAAACCAGGGAGCACGAAAGGAGATGTTTCTTATCTCCGCGCCACAGCACCACCTGCGGGGCCACCACTTCCCATATCACCACCACCGATGAGAGAGGGCAACATAACTCCTGTATCTCAAATGTCTAGCATGGATGAATGGGACGACCGGGATGAATTCCGTATGAGGGAACTTGAAGAAGCTAGAGCTCGAGCAACACAGATGGAAAAGACAATGCGTTGGTGGTCAGATTGTACTGCCAATTGGAGGGAAAAATGGAGCAAAGTTCGTAATGAAAGAAATAAGGCTCGTGAAGAAAACAGACAATTACGTGCAAAATTAGAAGCATTAGTTAAAGAATGTACACAGTTAAAACGAGAAAGACAAGAATTTTGTGCAGAAACTATCAAACTGAAAAAACAACTTGGAATGGATGTTGATTCTACTGTTTTAGAGAATCCCAGGCCAGAGTTATCTCCTGTTAGTGATAGATCTGCACAGCTAGCAGACAATTCCAGCGAGGAAGCTAAAGATTTACAAGCTTTATCTCCGACCAGAACTAAAACAAAAACTGAAGTGAACAATTTGAATATCAATGTTGAACAACAAAAGTCACAATCAAGACCAAAAATGTTTGACGAACTTTCAAATGAGTCAGACGGAAGTCTAGCTGAAGAGAAAAAGGCCCTATATGAACTGAAGCTGGATGAAGCACAAAAGACGTTGCTTGGTGAAAGAGAGTGAGTATCATATCGAACATAAAAGTCATCCATACTTGTATTGAGGTATTATATAGAACTTTCTAGATAACGTTTGAAATCTACATTTCAAAGTCAAAATTAAACTGTTGTCTTTTGAGTTTGATAAATGAAAATATACGGTGATTCTCAAGATTCAAGAAATTATTCTTCCCTTTTTTCTGCAAGCCTTTGAAGCTAAAGTATGAAAACGGAGGATATTAATATTGGTTTGTCCGTCTGTCTGTCATACTTCGTTTCTGTGCAATAACTGCAATAAATATTAACAGATTTTCTTCGAACTTGCAATTGGTTACAAGGTTAAATGCCTTAAGGCCCAGCCAATTTTGATTGCCATTTTTGTGTGACTTGATTTAATCGAGTTATGGCCCCTTGATTAAATAAAATTGTTGATTTTTTTTAAGACTATATGATACTCCCTATGTTTGATAGATAGCTATCAGCCTGTCAGTCAGAATGATGTTTGGTATATATATGACACTTTGGTTCTAGGACAGCCTGCACTTTTGTTATGAATTTACTTTGCCCCAATTGCAATAAACATATATTTAATATATTTTCTTATTTTCTTTCCAGTGAAAAAACAATGTTGATGAAATCCATTGAAAAACTTCAATTAGATCTGAACTCGATGAAATCAAAGTATGAAGATCTGAAGCATTCCAAACAGGACTTATTAGTACAGGTTTGTTGTGGTCATCTACTGAAATTCAAATATTTAAATTAGGTCATAATTAAAATCATGGCATTGTGTGTCCAGGTTTTGTCTTTTGGATGAAATCTGCTTTTTAAAGGAAATAATTGTTAATGCCTTGCCAAATTGTTGTCTAAAGCATGAAAAGTCACTATGTTTACTGTTGGTCCTGTACTAAGACTTAGGAATGGACGTGCATTTCTTTACATGTTTTTCTAGTCAGGATATTAAATATTGTTTAATTACATACAGGTAATAGTGATAATTTGGAGTTTTTTCTTCTGCTATATCGCAACAACATATAGCCATCTCAAAGCGGTTTACAAATTATTATCCGTTGGGCCTTTATATTAATTAGCAACCAGTCGATGTCTTTCTCAACTTCCTGGAGCATACAGCGGGAACATTTCTGCCCTAACAGCTTACATACTATATTTCTACACTGTCCTGTAATCTTGTGTATATGTGTTATTATCTTGAAGTAGAAGGGAAACTATGGTATACCTTTTCTGTCAACATCAGGATCTCTGTTAGCATCAACATCGATGTACAGGGGGCCGCCATAGTTCATTAGGTTAGAGGGCTGGCAACACAACCTCAGGTGAAGGTCTGAGGTATGTGGTTGACTGGTGTCGGTTTGTGTCTTTGAAGGCTGAGAGACTTGCCAGTCTGTGCTGTCGTAGTTGTGTCCTTGTGTCCTTGGGCAAGACACTTTACCCTTATTGCTCTGGATGACATGCGACCAACTTCCTGTATGTTGTTCAGTGGGGATGGGGTAGTCAGCAACTACTGCAAAGGGACCTCGCCTCAAAATGATCCTGGCTGTTCACAGGGCGATAAATTAAACCAGACAAACAATGCACAGTTGTGTTTTCTTCTGTTTATCGGAATGCATAAGTACCTGCACATGAACCAAATTTAAAATAGGTACATTGTAGACCATAGGGTGTGCAAAAAAGAGATTTTGAGTCCTGTAATCCATTAATAGCTCACCTCGTCCAAAGGGCCGATGAGCTTACATAATTATGCCATGGAGTAGCTTCTGTCGTCCAACAATAATTTTTGATTGAAAACTAAAAAAAATTTGTGGAGCTAGATAATTAGCCAGAACCCCTTCAAAAGTATCCAGTTTGAGTTGACATTTTGTTTATATATCTTTAATATTTTTTAGAATGATCTTATAGGACTTTATCTCCTACAATAATGATATACATGTATACGTAGCAGGTTCCTTAGTTCAGGAATTCGAAATTTTGTTGCTAGAACTCTGAGGCATGTAATTTCAGCAAATATTTACTTTATTTATTTTAATTCTATTAACAGCTGAATAAAATCAAAGATGACCATAAGGAAGAGATTAGTAGAATTACCATGGAGATGGACGAGGAGTCAAGTAACAGGTCGGCCATGGACAAACGTCTCGGAGAGTTAAGAAGAGAGGTATGTACTTAGCCATGATCTTAATGATTTCAAGCTGAGGTGTGATTGATCTGTCAAACACAACAAAAATCATTGATCATATAATATCTCAGTCATAGATCATTGATGTAGATCGGGCTATTCTCTTTCGTATTATAATCCAAGATGGCGGCTGATTTTTTCCCCTTCTTGCATAGTGTTTTATCCGGGGATACGCCCACCCCCGAATTTTGCCTATTCCTGGGCTTATACCTGGTAAACTAACACAGGGGCAAATGTACTAAATGTGTTATTAGGAACGTAGATGTTAAATTGTAAAACATGGTCATTTTTTGCTCACCTGTTCCAAAAGGACTATATATATTGAGCTTATGCGATAGCACAACATCCGTCTATCAACTTTTATCTGGGGAAACCAAAAGGGGAAAAATTTGCATAAAGGGTGACTCTGGAGTCTGACCTCTTCAATAGGGCCCTTGTTTGTCAGGAAGGGCAGAGCCCAATAGGGAAATTAGAAGACTTAATTAGCCCTTTAGATAGTTATTATGAGTGAATGGATCACCAAATTTGGTCAGAATCATCTTTGGAGGAAGGCGAACAGATTTTACATAAGCGGTGACTCTGGCACCCCTGAGGCCGGAGGAACAGATCCAATAGGGGAAATAGCGGCAAGTCATTTAAACTGCTACTAGCCATGAACGAGTGAATGGATTTTGATAAAATTTGGTTAGAAGCCTAAAGCATCCTTGGGAGAAGGGGACCTAATTTTGCAAAAATGATGACTTTCTCCCTCCACCCTATGTACCCCCACCCCCATCCCTTTGTAAGTGGAAATAGCTGTAGTTATGAACAAGTAGATGGATTTCAACCAATTTTGGTTAGAAGCATAAAAGCGGAAAAAATTTGCATAAAAGGTGACTCTGGCACATTCTTTAAAAATCTTCTTCTTCTGAAGGAATGAAAGAATTTGGTCAATATTTGGTCTGAATTAAGCATCCTTGGGTGGAGAGGAACTAATTTTGTATAAACTGTGGGCCTGGCTGTAGTGGCTCCCAAGGGCCTGAAGAGTGGGGAAATGTGCACCAAATTGTTTGGTTGAAATCCTTCTTCCAAAGGAGTGAAAAGATTTGATCCATATTTGGTCTGGAGCATCTTTAGATGAAGGGGAACTTATTTTTGTATGAACAGTGCATCTCGGCCCCCAGGGATCTGAGGAAATCTTGGGGAAATCTGGCAAATCTTTGAAATCCTTCTTCTTTAGGAATGAAAGGTTTTGGTCCGAATTTGGTCTGAAGCATATATCACCCAAGGTGTTTGTCCAAATTTGGTCTGAAGCATCCTTGGGTGAAAGGGAATCAATTTTGTATAAACATTTGTTACTGTTGCCTGTGTTTCCTCTGGCCAGAGGAAACTCGGACTATGGGCGATTGTACCTGATGAAAATTGGGGGAAATGTTTTGCCTTGCAAATGAATCAACCTCAATTATTGGTCATAAGTAATTGCCAATGGGTAAACAAATTTGAATGTATTGAAATAAACTCTCACAATGTTTGTTGTACCTATATAATGTAATAGTGACACCAATACTATTTATATTCTAAATCTCTGCTGTAAACTGATATACGTAACTAACAAAACTTTTTACTGGTAATGCCGAAATTCAACTTTAATACAAGTTGAAAATAATTCTTGAAATCTAAAACCATGTGGAAACTTATTTTCTAGTTGGAAAGACTTCAAAGAGAAAATGCTGATGAGTGGGGTAAGCGAGAGAGATTGGAGACAGAAAAATATGGTCTAGAACGAGAAAACAAAAAGATTCGGATCCAGATTGAAGACCTGGAGGAGCAGTTACAGAGAAAGACTCAGCAGACGTCGGTTGTTGTTGACTCGGACATGAGGACACTTCAGAATGATCTGTCAGAGAAAAATAAGGTTAGGCATACAGTGCTATATTTACATTTTACAACATCACAAGGTCTTCTGAGCCTTACTCAATTCCTCTAGTGATATAGAACATGGAAGATTCATGCAGGGCATCCAATAAATTCTTGATTTTCAGCAATTTTAGAAGTCAAATCATTATTTTTTCAGAAATCTGAAGGGTCAAAATTAAACATTATCAAGTAGACATGTCACTTCTAACAAAGAGTCAGTTCTCATTTTGGGAGTCAAAACTGTATTCTGAAGGGTCTGGTAGATGCCCTGAAATACATGGCCCCGAATTGCAAACATTTCTAAGTTTAAGATAATTTTTCAATTCAAGAAAATTTCTCAACTTAACTTTTTCCATACAAAAAGATAAGAAAATTTTTCTTAAATCTCCTATGCTTTCCTTATACTTTCCTTCCTTTATAAACTTATTCTAACTGTGTCATGCTTTTACCTGTATGTGACTGTATATATGAATGGTGTGATAATTTCACCTCAGGAGTTGAATGATCTTCGTCACATCCACGGTAAGTTGAAGAAAACACTGCAGGAGAAACTTACAGAATTAGACCACACAAAGAGACGTGGGGAGCAGTACGAGATTGAAGTCAAGAAACTTCGAGGCAGGATTGAAGAACTGAAGAAGGATCTTGCTAATGCAGAAGATGAGGTATCTGACAAATTCAGGTCTTTCTAATTCTTATGTAGAGGTTTATATGTATATTGAAAAAGAAAATTCATTTCAAACAATGATACCCCCATATCGGTCAGACTAGAAATAGGATTTTCAATTATTCAAACTTCTGCTATGACTATAACCAGCTTTGTTGGAATGAGGAAGTAGCCCTCTGTTTTGAACTGTTTGTCCTATATTAGGCTTATTAGTATTTTTGTAGAGACAATTGTTGACGGTCCTAGTAGCATACATATCAGCCTATGAAACTCCCTATGAGTGAGATCTCCCTTATTCTACATCCAATGTGAGGGGGAAAATGTGTGAAAAAAAATTCCCGACACTTTTTGTCTCATGTAGGGGATGTTGTAAGGAAACCGATATAGTTGTAAATTACCTCAGATTATAAATTAGTGCTATTCCAGGAAATCATATATGGGATTGGGGAAGACACTTTGAAATTAGGGGACCCAGGTAGATGCAATTAAAAATTTTGATGACCCTCCCACATATCCACTTTTCTGTGAACGGTACCCTGGTATATAGAAGCAATTTTAATGTAAAAAATGGTACAAACACATCTAATACACCCAACAAAATAATCATAATAATAATTCATTAACGTGCCTTCCCCCGTCCCATAGATATTTTCCTGGAACAGCCCTAAGTACATTATGATATTAAAATTTGACAACAACAGTTACTACTTATTATAAGTAGTGCTTTTCCTACCTAAATTTGTATGAGATCACTCACTGATATACAATGTCCTAACAGTATATTTAGGTAGTTTTTATAAGGGTAATACATGTATTTGTATAGGTTGACACCCAGGCAAACATGGTCCGCAAACTACAGAGGACTAACGATGAACTTCAGGAGGAAATGGAGAATCTACAGGTCCAATTGGATCACACACAGAGCAGGTTAGTCCAGATATCCTACACTGTCAGTGACACAAAATAGTGCGATACAAAATGTTTTCAACTTTATTGAAATTAATGTATTTGCAGAATTCATTGGCATTTAAAACAATTGAAGTTTGGTAAATGTGAAAATCAGATATTTGCTTCAATCTGTTTAGCTTAAGAAATCTTTTGCCGATTTTGATCTTTCAAAGTTGATGTGCTCAGATAAACAGTTTCCAAAAATCAAAGTAGCCTCCTAGATTTATTCTATTGACATAGTGTTTATGTTATTTTGGAGTATTAAAACTTCATAGTTTTAAGTTCAGAAGATTAACATTGAGTTATGTATATCATCAAGTCTTGGTTTTTGTTCAATATAAATTTTAAAAAAATTCAATATAAAAGGCAAGTTATCGAGAATTTGTTTCTGTGGGATTCTGCAGGTTGAAACATACAACACAAAATATGAGTATAGATCAGTCAGTGCTCAGGTAATATCAGTAGCAGAACTCTCTGGATGACATGTTTGTGTGTTTTGGTACAAGGTGTATTAACCTTTTCACTTCTATTATAGAAGTTTGATGTTGTTAATTTTGTTGCTAGACTTTGGAAGACAATATTAATAACACTAACTCAACATGTTGGTATTACTGACGTCTCTCTAATACACAGGCATGGATTTCAATGGATAACCTTCTTGTTCTTCCTAACGACAGTCATTTCTAGCTCACCTGGTTCCATGTTGTGGCGCAGCGTCCTTTGTCCATTGTTCGTCATCAAATATCCGTTGTCCATCATCGCTACTAGTCCTGAATGACTCAATTTATTTTGATTAAATTTGGTCCGGAGCATGATTGGACAAGGGAGATTCAATGTTGTATAAACAATAGGTGTGGTTGTCCTTGGGCCAGAGGGGCAGAGCTTAATAATCTTAATTGAGGTAAATTCTTTGAATCGCTACTTATCCTTAACAACTTAATGGATTTTGATGAAATTTGGTCTGGAGCATAATATTGGGCAAAATGTATCCAATGTTGTATAAACAGAGTGTATGGCTTCCCTGGGGCTGGAGGTGGAGGGCCCAATAGGGGAAGTAGCAAAAAACCGTATTGATAAAGTTCTTCTTTGAAAATGACAGGAGATGGCCCATGTTTGGTTCGACCATTGTTGGGAGAGGCAGCACAAAAAAAATTGTTATGTAACCTATAATTATATGACAGTGTTTTGCATTGTCCAGGTGAGCAATGCAGGCCCTCTGGGCCTCTTCTTTTATCCTTTTTATACACCAGTCAGAATTTGTCAGGAGTGTTATGGTATGGTGTTGTCCATCCATCCATCAGGCATGAAATTGGGATTTTAACATGATAATATCAACATTTATCGTATTATCATGTTGTGACATTGAATAGTTGACATTCTGATGTCCTACAGTTGAAGATTGATGAAATCAGTCCAAACATTTTCCCAATTTTCCCCCATTAGCATGCCTGGGACTAACCAAAATGAAATGGGCCTATAAAAGGTCTAGATGGACGTACATATAACACAACCTGGATGTGTTTGTTTTTGTGTAGTTTTATAGTCCTTCAAAAGTTGAGGAGAGCATTCACTAAAAAAAATTATGCTGCCATTTTGCCATTAAAAAAAAAGCTTCTTTTTGTATGATTTAGGTGTTTAGTGATTGAAGTCTTGCATTGAAAGTGTGTCGTAATGAAGTTTTTGAAGGCATTTTACTTTCCAAAATAACCTGTTGAAGTGCTACAGTACATGTTGTGAAACTTTGTGTTTTAGCATTTGAGTAAGTTATTAACCTCTAACTAATTAGATAAAATAATCATATTTAAATATAATCAATTTTACAATCATAAGTCTGACATTTTATGTATGGCCATCCAACACTGTGTGATCCTGTTGTAATGTTTTGTTGAAATACAAGCCTCTTATAGCTTATGTTAACTCCGACATATATTCGACATAAAATATAGATTCTTGTATGTTGTAATTATGTTGGTATCTATTATAGACTTAAACGGTCCAGTCAGTCGGCGTTGTCACAGCGGGCAGCCAGCCTACGCTCATTTGACCCCAATGATCAGGACGACCCTTATGACAGTGACCTTGACCCCGATGATGACCTTGGTGATGAGCCTTAGCAGTGTCAGCAAACACACCTGGATGATCCTCATTGAATGTACCTGCAATATTTATCAAAAGTTTTCAAATGTGATTTAAATCACTTTAAAAATTGTCACTAGCTATGTACTTCCTCAAAATGACAGTTGCATATCTACAGGCTGAATTAAGCCATATTTGGTTCACAGGGACTTGGCAAAATTCTATACCACACACTGTACATTGTATGTGTATGGACTGTGGGGTTGGGAATTTTTCCCCTGTGATATGGCTCATTCATATCAACTTTATTTCTTGCAATACCACTCCTTTGCCAAATTTTAATTATTTGTATTGTGTACAGATATTTTCCGTATGTTGTGTTGCATGTTATTGCAATTTTTTTTTTTTTACATTTTGTGCTGAAATATCAGGTAAGCAAAGCAGGACTGGCTGTGGCTAAATTTGCTTTTTGGATATTTCATGAATATTTCTGATTTACGTAATCATACTTTAATTGAAGTACATGACGTGTTACCCTTACTTGTTTGACCTGTGGTAGCACTGGTTTGAAAACCTTCAGGGTTGCATGAATATTCATATTATTATCAATGATCAAAATGCTTCTTATTAATGAAACTAATATCTTCCCAAACAAACCAAAGATCATATAAAACGACATTTCTGATTGGTCAGATTTTCTGAGCCATTTCCTACAGAACCAATCAAATTACTGGATTTGGTTCATGAATAATTCATGCATACCAAACTTTTGTGCCAGTGCCCCCATGGAATCAATCGAAGTTATGTGAAAGACAGATCACTTGGTTACCAACGATGGAATAACCAGGTTACAGATAAGATAGTTTTCTCTGGATCTGACAGTTAATAATGATATGGTAACGTTTTAACTATAATAATATTGTTATATATAGGTCTATTTTCTGGAAGATTATTTCAGAGAAGTCAGAAATAGCATTTCTCAAAGTTATATAATATGAATTAAGACAAAGATTTTAATCTGGTTTAGTTTAATTTTATTCTATGTTTTGATTAGTTTATAAATGTTACAGCATTAGATTTATAATCATTTACTTTAATATTTAGGTTTGTTGAAACAAATTCAAACATAAAATGTATTCAAAATGATTTTAATTAAAGATGAACATTGTACATTACATCATATAATAACCATGTGTTAAAAAGGTTTTAAATTCCAAAAGGAATTTGGAAATTGGTGACAAGTACTCACGTTAAGTGGCTGCACGTACACATTGCAGGGTTCAGGATCAAAGAGACCGCTCTCTGACACCCGCAGGATTATATACTAACTCACGTGCGAAATGAGTTCCAACCAAGGGAGATAACTCCCTGATTTTCACTACAATATTCATTGCTTGGGAAGATTTGAGGCAGAAAACATGTAAGATATGATATGATGATGTTGACAGTATACTGGAGCTTATAGCACATGGCAGAAAACTACAATCGTGTAAATCAAATGCAACTTTGCTGTCAATAAATAATGGTATTCATATTAACTCTGATCATGAGAGCTGAGAATAAAATCTGTGCAATAGTTGAAAATATTTCACTCAGGAAAATTAAACTGTAGCAACAATAATATGATAAACTGCTGTACATGCATACTGGAACCTGCGGTACAAGTTGTTGCTATGTGTAACAGATACAAAACCACATGAATTGATGACATCATGCACTCATAGTTCTGTGGAATCCCTTCTACACATACATGTACACGTAGTGTTGCATAACCTCATTAGTATCAATCAAATTTAGAATTAATGTATCATCAAATACACACATTCCGTGTTCAGAAGTGTAGAATTCATCTGCATCCTTTTAGAATACAAAACTCATGTTGTCACACACTGTTTTCATTACACAAGTGATATCATTTTGTCAATACTCATTTTTGACAATCATTCATGTCATCTGAATTGATATACAATGTACATATGTAACCGCCGTACACTTAACATATTTACAAAAGGCTCAACTTTATTATCTCAAACTCTTATAGCTCTGATTCAGCTTAACTCGAGCACAAAATTCAGTCCCGACAGTTAAAATTCTATAAATTGTACTCGGTTTACTCGAATAATCAGAATATCTTGAAGTGTTTTCGTGATCTAATTGAGTTCCAGTTAACGAGGTTGACTGTATGCAGAGTTGTATCAAACTCTTCTCACAAATATACATCTTTTATTATATTAGAGTAAGTACATGCATGTGGTTTATTTCAATAATATTGGAAGAGAATTTTTTCACGTTTTTGATAATTCAAATTAACCAATACATTCTTGCCTCATTCTTAGATCATAGTTCTCTTAAATCTAAATCAGATAGAGTATATTGCTGAATATATTTTATAGAATACATGTATGTTAGTTAAATACATTTTTGTATGTCATGTTGATATGATATGCCTATACATTGGCTTGGATTTACAAACTTCAAGGAAGTCCCATTTCAAAATTTACTTGACAGCTGTAGACCCAGGCTTAGATGAAAACTCTAGATTGATACTTGTTTTGAAAATCTGTATAAAATAGTAACACATTGAAGATTTAGTATGTTATGAACTATATAATTATGTCATAAAATACAAGAAACAATGTATATGTATTTGTATATTCAAATAATCAAATTATTTATCATATTTACAATATTTATTTTCTTACTTAAAGGGTAATGGTAACACATACTAGTTAGACAATATTATCATAAACAAAGGAGAATTCCAATCAGAGATATATAGAAAAAAAAAATCATCAGTATATACATGAAATGTACATGCTAATTTTATTTCAGCATTTTTAGTGCAGGATCTTGAACACTAACATTTAGTGCAGGATCTTGAATACTAACATTTAGTGCAGGATCTTGAATACTAACATTTAGTGCAGGATCTTGGATCTTGAACACTAACATATTTATAGTGCAGGATCTTGAACACTAGCATTTAGTGCAGGATCTTGAACACTAACATTTAGTGCAGGATCTTGAACACTAACATTTAGTGCAGGATCTTGAACACTAACATTTCAGTCAAAGAACTGATTTCAGAACTCGACCTTGACACATTCTCAATGTTTCAAGATTCTATTTCTCTGAACCTGCCAAACACATACAGTGTAATGAAATATAGGCAACTTTAGATACATTTTGTACAGGACTGCTGTTATAATCTTCAAAATATCAAAATCTTGTACAAGATTTGACCCAACTGTTTTCTTGGCAGTTTATAAACAAGATAAAATCTGATTGGCATCTTAGTAGAAATCGAACTTATTAACCAATTAAATATGATAAATAATTTGATCCCTTAGTAATCTTAATCTGACATCCTGCCATATTTGAAATACAGCAGTGATCCTATTTCTTACAATAATAACTGAAGAAAATCAGGGTAGTTTTGACTGCATCTGTAATACAAACCAAAGAAAATCTGCATTTTTGAAACCATGTCCAATCCAAGCAGTTTGTTGGATCTTATAGGAAGTCATATTAGACTGATTTATCTGAAGGTGGCTGCCTTACAAAACTCTCTTAATTAGAATGTCCTGATCATGTATAGGTTTATACTGCAAAAGTCCATATTTTAGCAATAACCTTATATTGGCCTGTGAAGAATTACCCTACCCTTTTAAATCATAAGTCACTAATTTTAGTGTTTTTATACAGATTTTAATTTTTTTGCAAAAGGAGGCACTGTGGTCTAATAGTAGGATTCTGGGATACATGACTGAAGGGTCTCCAGATTGAGCCCCTTAGGTAGCTGTGTTGTATCCTTGAACAAGAGACTTTACTTGGTTTTGTTCCAGTCAGCTGGGCTCTTAATGAGTACATGATAGAGAAATACAAGAAATGTTGTGTGTCAGCTGTGCTTACTGAATGGCAGCTCCGGCTGTATGTTCCCCAGGACGTTGAGAAAAGTACTGAATGGCAGCTCCGGCTGTATGTTCCCCAGGACGTTGAGAAAAGTACTGAATGGCAGCTCTGGCTGTATGTTCCCCAGGACGTTGAGAAAAGTACTGAATGGCAGCTCTGGCTGTATGTTCCCCAGGACGTTGAGAAAGGTACTGAATGGCAGCTCCGGCTGTATGTTCCCAAGGGAGTTGAGAAGAGTACTGAATGGCAGCTCCGGCTGTATGTTCCCAAGGAGGTTGAGAAAAGTACTGAATGGCAGCTCCGGCTGTATGTTCCCCCAGGACGTTGAGAAAAGTACTGAATGGCAGCTCCAGCTGTATGTTCCCCAGGATATTGAGAAAAGTACTGAATGGCAGCTCCGGCTGTAAGTTCCCCAGGATGTTAAGGAAAGTACTGAGTGGCAGCTCCGGCTGTATGTTCCCAAGGGAGTTGAGAAAAAGCACTGAATGGCAGTTGTGGCTGTAAGTTCCCCATGGGATTTGAGAAAGCGATTGGCTGGTTGCTAATGGCCCAATAACCACAAATAATTAATTTGTAAACCACTTTGAGATGAATGTATTACTGTGATATAGCGGTATAAGAAGTTCAAATTATTAGTGCAAAACGTGTTATTACTGTTGTGTGTTAACCTTCAATTTTGACCCTAAAACCTTAGTGTGTCTAAATGTGTACGCTTACACCTAGTAGTCTTAGAGGGCTTAATTTACCATTACTGGGAGTTTGGTTTGGTTTATTTTGTTTAACATCCTACTAACAGCCAGGGTCATTTAATGACGTGCCAGGTTTTGGAGGTAGAGGAAAGCCAGAAGTACCCTGGAGAAAAACCACTGGCCTACGGTCAGTACCTGGCAACTGCCCCACGTAGGTTTCGAACTCGCAACCCAGAGGTGGAGGGCTAGCTATATAGTGTTAAAGTGTCTGGACACCTTCAACCACTCGGCCACCGTGGCCCCTTCCTGGGGGTAAACATGATAGACTATTTTTAACACATTTTTAGTCAACTAATATCATTGCGACTTCTATTTATTAATATAGTTGTAGATTACCAGAATGTACATAACTCGTGTTTATCTGGATGAAAATATGTAGGGGCCGTACGCGTCTTATTGTGAGAAAATCCTCATAGTCAACAGATGAACCAGTATGGCATCAAATTTGGGATTTACAACCCAGCTCTTGATGAAAGACAAGTGTAGAATCAAATCTGCCACCCAATTAGCCAATCATGTGTTTGCACTAGCATTAAACATTTTGTGACATTGCCAGATATATATTTTATTAGGAACTTAAGAGTAGTTTGATCACTCGAATAGAAATCATTGAAAATTTAAATCAAGTTTACCGTTGAAAAAAGATGTTTCTACCACAATACCCTGTGTTATTCAACTCTCAGACCATCAGTTAATCATTACAGCTGTTGATTAACAATCTGTTTATACCACACGTGGTATAAACTCTGTACGCATTTTGATTGGCTAACACGGTGAACTTTGACCCAAGCTGCAATTGTTATTGACGTCATCAATAATCTAATGACGTCACATCACCGGGTCCCGGACGTCACCGGTACACTTTATTTGCATACACGAAATTATACTTGGCCACGTTTCCCTTTGATTCAAGCCGATATTATTGTGGTAGAAACAGGTCAAACGACTCGAAATTGTTGGATATGGAATTTATTTCACACTCGTAAGTTATTTTTTAAAAGTTGCAAAAAACACTCGCTAAAGCTCGTGTCTTTTGTAACTTTTAAAAAATAACTTACTCGTGTGAAATAAATTCCATATCCAACAACCACTCGTTGTGTAACCTCTATATATCATACTTTTGTCAGTGAAACTGTTCATATTGTGACTTCTTATCTAACCTCCGTTTCCATGATGTCTTGCCATCCTGTTTGTAATAGAGTAAAACAATTATAGATGCCTTCATTAATTGCACGATATTACAATTTGAGAAGTGTGTTTTTATTGGAAAGCTAGACATTAAGTCTTGTATACTAATTATGTTGTCCGAGAGTGATATATTTTTTTTTTATTATTATTATAAAAAGACAGTATGACTGATTAAAACTTTACTTCTTTAAAGTTCTGTAGAGCAAAGCATGTAAATCTGCCGGTCGGTATATAAAGGAGAATGTTTCAATGATTGTAGATGTTGTTTGTTAAAACCTAGTGCTGCACTTTTGTGTACTTAAAATATTAAGCTTTCCTGTGATAAGTCGTAAAAGGAACAAAGCTGTTCATTTTTTTTATTAAATAAAAAAATTAATTTGGTACATTAGTCTTAGATAATTTTTCTGTTGCAGTTTTATTCTTGAAAGATATTGATCAAGTTTAAATGCACCAAAAAGCAATCAGATTTCACAAGGTATATCTCTCAGTAAGTTGACACCAACTTTTGGCATGTAATTGTCAATGGAGAAATAAATACATAAATATATTTAGTATAACCTCACCTGTCATGATGCATTCTGGAGGATAGCAGCTGTAAGACAATATTTTATATATTTGCAGTATTAGATACAGGAATTCAATCCGAGACTGTTACACATTATGTATGTACTTATGGAAATACACTTAAAAATGATTCTTCGAAATAAAGATGTTTATCTTTACAGAGGAAATAATTCTTGAGCAATGGATTCTTTTTTTATTGGTTCATCAAGGACAAAGGAAAAACAATACTCCAGAAAAAAGGGCTAAAATGGAACTCCCTATTATGGTATCAGGTTACTGATGCAGTTGTCTCCCTTACCTTAAACTGAAGTTGATCATAGATAATTCTGTAGTTATATCACATAGCAGTGGTAAAAAATACTACAGTGTACTTGTATTCTAAGAAATTATATGAAAATATATAATTTATGGCATGAAAGTTAATGTTACTCAGGTCATGCAGATTGCATTTTATTATGTCTCATATGCATATTAATTTTGAAATCCTTTATTGATAGAGCTTGTGAATGAGGACCACCAGGAGTAATGTGACGTCCATTATTGTTGTGTAAGATAGCATTAGAATAATTCTGTATCGGAAGGAATCTCGTACAAAGAGCTGTTTTGTCCCTTGTCATCAAGGTTGTATAATTAGACTGATTTAGGCATATCACAGCTGTCATTTTTATTTTTTTGTTTAACCCAGGGAATAGCAATATCTGATTTTGTTTGTAAGAGGCCAGATATTTAGTTTTTTATATGATGATGGTTGTTTTGCGTTCTATACATTTTCTGTTTGTGAGATCAATGTAGAATTAATGAAATGTCTGGCATATTTTCTTGTATTTAGTGATGTATATTTTATGACAATTTCCATGGTGTATGTAATGGAATTCATGTGTTTAATACATTTATCTTTTAACACTGCGTTTGTGTCTTGTCAGGGTCATTTTATGTTGTGCTACAACTAGGTTATATCATGTTACATACATGATGTCATATTACAACCAGGATGTCGTATTACAATGATGATGTCATCTTACAATCATGATGTCATATTACAATCATGTCATATTACAACCATGATGTCGTATTACAATCATGTCATATTACAACCATGATGTCATATTACAATCATGATGTCGTATTACAACCATGATGTCGTATTACAATCATGTCATATTACAATCATGATGTCATATTACAATCATGATGTCATATTACAACCATGATGTATTACAATCATGTAATATTACAACCATGATGACATATTACAACCATGATGTCATATTACTATCATGATGTCATATTACAACCATGATGTCATGTGACAACCATGATGTCATATTACAGTCATGATGTCATATTACAGTCATGATGTCATATTACAATCATGATGTCATTTTACAGCCATGATGTCATATTACAACCTTATGATGTCATATTACAATCATGATGTCATTTTACAGCCATGATGTCATATTACAATCATGATGTCATATTACAGTCATGATGTCATATTACAGTCATGATGTCATATTACAATCATGATGACATATTACAACCACGATGTCATGTTACAATCATGATGTCATATTACAGTCATGATGTCATATTACAGTCATGATGTCATATTACAACCATGATGTCGTATTACAACCACAATGTCATGTTACAATCATGATGTCATATTACAATCATGATGACATATTACAATCATGATGTCATATTACAATCATGATGTCATGTTACAACCATGATGTCATATTACTATCATGATGTCATATTACAATCATGATGTCATTTTACAATCATGATGTCATATTACAATCATGATGTCATGTGACAACCATGATGTCATATTACAACCATGATGTCATATTACTATCATGATGTCATATTACAATGATGATGTCATATTACAATGATGATGTCATAATACAACCATGATGTCATATTACTATCATGATGTCATATTACAACCACGATGTCATATTACTATCATGATGTCATATTACAACCATGTCATATTACTATCATGATGTCATATTACAACCATGTCATATTACAACCATGATGACATATTACAATGATGATGTCATATTATAATCATGATGTCATATTACAATCATGATGACATATTACAACCACGATGTCATATTACAATCATGATGACATATTACAACCACGATGTCGTTACAACCATGATGTCATATTACAATGATGATGTCATATTACAATCATGATGTCATATTACAACCATGATGTCATATTACAATCATGATGTCGTATTACATTTATGATGTCGTATTACAATCATGTCATATCACAACCTTGATGTCATGTGACAACCATGTCATATTACAACCATGATGTCATATTACAGTCATTATGTCATATTACAATGATGATGTCATATTACAATCATGATGTCATGTTACAGTCATGTCATATTACAATCATGCTGTCATGTTACAATCATGATGTCATATTACAATCATGATGTCATATTACAACCACGATGTCATATTACAGTCATGATGTCGTATTACAGTCATGATGTCGTATTACAATCATGATGTCGTATTACAATCATGATGTCATATTACAATCATGATGTCATGTTACAGTCATGATGTCATGTGACAACCATGATGTAATATTACAATCATGATGTCATATTACAGTCATTATGTCATATTACAATGATGATGTCATATTACAATCATGATGTCATGTTACAGTCATGTCATATTACAATCATGCTGTCATGTTACAATCATGATGTCATATCACAACCTTGATGTCATGTGACAACCATGTCATATTACAACCATGATGTCATATTACAGTCATTATGTCATATTACAATGATGATGTCATATTACAATCATGATGTCATATTACAATCATGATGTCATGTTACAGTCATGATGTCATGTGACAACCATGATGTAATATTACAATCATGATGTCATATTACAACCACGATGTCATATTACAGTCATGTACAGTCATGATGTCGTATTACAATCATGATGTCGTATTACAATCATGTCATATCACAACCTTGATGTCATGTGACAACCATGTCATATTACAACCATGATGTCATATTACAGTCATTATGTCATATTACAATGATGATGTCATATTACAACCATGATGTCATATTACAATCATGATGTCATGTTACAGTCATGTCATGTTACAATCATGATGTCATGTTACAATCATGATGTCATGTGACATCCATGATGTAATATTACAATCATGATGTCATATTACAACCACGATGTCATATTACAGTCATGATGTCGTATTACAGTCATGATGTCATATTACAGTCATGATGTCATAATACAGTCACGATGTCATATTACAGTCATGATGTCATATTACAACCTTGATGTCATATTACAGTCATGATGTCATACAGTCATGATATATTACAGTCATGATGTCATATTACAACCTTGATGTCATATTACAGTCATGATGTCATGTTATAGTCATGATGTCATATTACAACCATGATGTCATATTACAGTCATGATGTCATATTATAGTCATGATGTCATATTACAGTCATGATGTCGTATTACAGTCATGATGTCATATTAGTCATGATGTCATATTACAACCTTGATGTCATATTACAGTCATGATGTCATATTACAGTCATGATGTCATATTACAACCATGATGTAATATTACAATCATGATGTCATATTACAACCATGATGTCATATTACAACCATGATGTCATATCACAACCATGATGTCATATTACAACCATGATGTCATTACAGTCATGATGTCATATTACAACCTTGATGTCATATTACAGTCATGATGTCATATTACAGTCATGATGTCATATTACAGTCATGATGTCATATTACAACCATGATGTCGTATTACAATCATGATGTCATATTACAACCATGATGTCATATTACAACCATGATGTCATATTACAACCATAATGTCATATTACAACCATGATGTCATTACAGTCATGATGTCATATTACAACCTTGATGTCATATTACAGTCATGATGTCATATTACAGTCATGATGTCATATTACAGTCATGATGTCATATTACAACCATAATGTCATATTACAACCATGATGTCATATTACAACCATGATGTCATATTACAACCATGATGTCATATTACAACCATGATGTCATGTTATAGTCATAGCATATGATTCAATGACAATGACAAGTTAGTCGTATCATATGCTGCAGTGACGATGTCATGTTACAACCATGATGTCAAGATAGAGTCATAATAATGTGCTGTAGTGATGACATGTTACAGCCATACCATTTACTGCAGTGATGACAATGTCATGTTATAACTAGAAAAAGTCATGTTATATTTTCACTGTGTGAACATGCATAATGGTATACCTACAGATGTTGGTATTAGTGCTTATATCATTGTGGGAAATTTTATTCACAACATGCAAAATATGGAATTAAATCTCCGTGTATGGTTCCATTCTATTATAATTGAGATCTTTTATTTGACTTAAGAATTGAATCTTCATTTAGATAAGTTAAACACAGGGACTGGTTACATTTTTGTTTTCTTTGCTATTTACATTGTATCAGGTTATGTAAAGTGTATGTAGTTATCCATCGCAAATTATGACAAGCACCTGTGTATTTACACTTCATTATTTAAGTGACACTGTGAGTTGTTGACCAGGGTTTTAGTTGTTTACATTACAACACTTCAGCCTGGATCTGACAACAAGCAAATGTAAAATTATTAAAATATGGAAAATAATTCTCGTACTTCTTATTTGTATTTCTCGTCACTATAAACCATGGTATAGAAATATATCTTATTGACACCAACATGCGAAAAATTTATACTGCGCATCAAATATTCTTGCTTTTAAGACTAAAAATAACATACAAATTACATGTTATTACAGAGGTGGAGAAGGATGCACAATTATGCACTTCAAATTTTATTGATAAACAAGAAATATCTTTAAAAAAGATAAACATACTTCATCTTGACCAGTAATGCCACCTGTCGCGTCATATCCGGGGCCAAAAGAAAATTATATGGCTATGCCGAAAAAAAATTATCTGTCAAAATCTGGGAGAGTGATAAATATCATGTAAATGTTAAACAACTTATTCTTGTTTTCATCGATCATAATTAATCTTTGGCGGCGATGTAGGACCTGTAATGAAATCAATATATTTCATTAAGACATAATCTATATATATGTTGTGAATTCAAGGATGTTATCTCAAAACAATATTTACTCATGACAGCAATGACCAACCATCATATCCATGTTAGACGAGCAAATCGGACTACAAAATAAGATTTTCACAGGAATGGTGGACGATATCTTAGAAATTTACTAATTATTCAAAGAAATCTTCTATCCCTTCTTCAGTGTTCATAAAGACTTGATATTCTCTCACCCTGGACAGGGATATCCGCAGTTTTACCGGGGTGAGATTTTCTTATCTCACCCTAGGGAAAAGACAAGCTACACGTGCTCTTTGCATGTTCTCAACGATTGTATTTCGTCACGTCAACAATACCATGACGTCATAGCGACAGTACAATGACGTCACGTCGACATCAATCACATCCAGTCAACATTTCCTTGCATTGATGTAATGTCAATATTAGATACATAAGAGGGTAAACAGGGTAAGAGAAAAATAATCATTCTCCCCCATGGAGATGGGGGCATCCCAACCCTCGGGGTAAGATAATTAAGCTGCCAAACACTCGGCAAGCCTCGTGTTTGGCAACTTAAGAATCTTCCCCTCGGGTTGAGATTCCCCTGTCTCACCCCCAAGGGGGTGAAAGATTCTATTAATCAATGATGATAAGTTTAAAGCTGAAAATTTTAAAAACTATTTCTTCGAACAGTCCACACTATAAATGATTCACAAGCTACACTTCCTTCAAACAATGCATTTCGTGTGCCACATCAAGTCACTCTGTATAACAACACAAGATGTCAAAGATGCTTTAAATATTCTAGACATATCACAGGTGCCTGACTCGTTTTATGAAATAATAACATGTAAGAGTACATATAAATGAGATGTTATTATTTTATAAAATGAGTCGGGCACGTGCACCTGTAGACACATCAAAGGCAACTGGTCCTCAGACTCAATACATGGTAAACTTTAAAAAAAAAAAGGAAACTTTTACTTTTAATAAGTTTATAAATGTATGATGGTATTTATCCAGACAGTTGGAAAATAGCAAAGGTAATGCCTTTTTTTCAAAAAGGTTGATATTGACGGTAAGCTTAAATGGAACATTTGTATTATCAAATATGTATACAATTTTCTTAGAGAAAACATGTTTTTTACTGAACACTAAGTCTGTATCAATTACTGTATAGCAAATGATTTTGAGAAAGCATTAGATTCTGGTAAAGAAATTTATGAAGTATTCTGTGTTATAAGTAAAGCTTTCAACAGAGTTTTGCACCAGGGGTTGATATACAAAATAAAATTGGCAGGTCGATCTATAGGGTAAAATTATTCTAAATTGTTCGAAAATTAGTTGAAAAATAGAAACCAAGTAGTTTTAGGCGGGAAGGTTTCAAACCTCACAGATTTTTCGCAGGTGTTTCTCAAGGATTATGACTTGGGCCTGAGGTATTTGTTGATTACTGAAATAATATTGTTGATTTAAGATGAAAAGTTACACCTTAAATTTTACAGACGAGATATAAGGTACTTTTCTTTACATAATAGTTGGCAACCCAAGTGTAGCTAAATGTGTTTAATAGTGATTTTGATACTATTCAAGAACACAGGGACTTAAGAATTTGTTACAGTCTAGTGTACAGAAAGTGTATTTGGACTTTCCCTAGAGGCTAGTGTTAACAGCAAATTTTCAGACGTTTTGGGGAGAGATTAAAGCACCTTTGGAATTAGGATGTGACGGTAATTAAGTGTACAAAATATTACATGAGGGAGAGTAACTTAACAAAACTTTCATCAATATATATATAATATATATATTCCACATACCCCAATCTCATTATTCTTTTGACGTTACCTTTTCTTCTATACAAGTATATATATATATAGCTTCTATATATGTCCATGATTTGAAATACCTGTTTTACTAGCTACTCTATTTATAGAAACACCTATACAGTACCGTTGTACAATAGCCGTTCTCACAATCAATGACAATGAAAGATAGGTGTGTAGGTGGGAGTAGTGAAGTTGTCTTCAGGAGAGACATAAAAACCACGAAATCTGTCAGAAAGAAGATTTCCTCAGCATAATCTGTTGCTTGGTGTTTTAAAAGCAGATGGCAATAACTTTACTGAAGATCAAGAGATTGAATTGTGAGATAAGCGTTTCAAGATAGTATTGTAACGTCATTAATTTCTTACGTTCCTACCACCAAAATTCTGCTCGTCAAAAAATATCGATTTCTCAAGTGTGTAAATTGTTGTAAAGGGTCCGCGGTGGCCGAGTGGTTAAGGTGTCCCGACACTTTATCACTAGCCCTCCACCTCTGGGTTACGAGTTCGAAACCTACGTGGGGCAGTTGCCAGGTACTGTAGGCCGGTGGTTTTTCTCCGGGTACTCCGGCTTTCCTCCACCTCCAAAACCTGGCACGTCCTTAAATGACACTGGCTGTTAATAGGACATTAAACAAAAACAAACAAAAAACAAACAAGTAAATTGTTGTACAAATGACAAATGTTGACACGTGAGTGTAGTTGTTAGCAAACATTGTTTTTTCTCTTCCGTGCCATTTTCATCACCCATTCCCAGAATACCAGAAAAGCTAACAATTTTTGTCAAGTAAAGCTGTCGAACTAATCTCTATAAAGACTCTTTCCTACCCTCTTCAGTTGATTTTTAGAGCGCACTGCTAGATAACATAAAATACAATACTAACCTTTAAAAAATCCTAAACGCCGATACTCTTATTGTTCCTAAAGAGTTAATATTTTGAAATATTCTACTGTTATGAACTGTTCAAGTTTAAGAAAGGTAGACATTTATGTAAGTTTATCAAATGTATGAATGGCAAAGTCTGTTCTCCTGTATTATGTTCATGTTTTATCTCTGAACCGTTAAGTTGGATGAGAAATAAATGAGTGTTTAATCTCGCACTACTATTACTGCAGAAGCAGACACGGTCAGATCTATCATGCATGACTAAGATGAACTGCAGCTCCTTAATAGTCACGTGTACTCGCGTAACTTAGTTTATAGTCCTATGTGTTTATCAATCTGCTGAAACTACCGAGCATTTCCTCCTCCATAGTCCTAACTACCATTAGCTAAGAATTCAATGTTTTATGAGCTTCCTCCTAATTATAATGACAATACCTTATACTTACGATAGTCCAGACATGCCAGTATACAGTACAATAGAACTATTTCTGATTTAATTAAAAACTTTATCTGTCAATCTAAGAGTTTTTTAAAAGCTAATTACCCTTTATCTATGCTCTACGATATCAATTTAGAATTGGATCTGCAGTATTGTTTGTATACGTACTACTTTCCAAAGCACGTGCAGTCCTAATGGCTCTATCGTTTGTTCCTGAAATGAAGAAATGCCCCTAGCATCACCCCTTTCTAAACCCCTGCACCCTTTCTCTTTCTTTTCCCGGCACATTCTATATTATATAGTTGATACACGTAAAATTGTCAGAACTGTTAAATTGCTTTTCTATAAACACAAGGATTATTAAATTTTTGCATCAAATATTTTTTGGCAAGTTTTCACAAAAAGTACGTGCCACTTATCCGATTATTTTCATTATTGAATCGAGTAAAAACTGAATACGTTTACATTTCTTGATCAAGTTTAATAGCAAATGCTTTTGAAAACGTTCAATGGGTAGAATATTTAACTCCCAATAAACGCTCACAAAATTTGAAATGTACTGTAGTTTCAACAGTCATAGCTGAATGAAAACCCACATCTCGCATCAATCCGTATGTCAACACAGGGCCAACTATTTTCTGGAATAAATCGTACACAAGTATTGAAGATGATTATATATATAATAAGTTAGGTATCAAGTATATGTCGTTCGCTAGAGTAGGATTCGATTTTTAAAGAATGATATGAAGTAAGAAATCGGTTTCAGTCGTGGTCCTCCGTCTGCTTTAAACACCTCAATGACAGATGCATGTCGAGTCTTATATGTAAACAAGAAATATCTTTAAAAAAGATAAACGGCATAGTTTTAATGCATGTGGTTATAATGTAAAACTGATAGTGAAATAAATTAACGAACTAATGCGCTTCAGCACGGACAACAAAATTATATCAGTTTGAATCCTAAGACTGCATTGTATATATAAAAATCCGGAATATAATTTGATTATTTGTCATTTAAAAATATAATCTACTTATCAGCTTGCATTCAATCTTAACTTTGTTTCGTTTTTAACTGTATTTCTGCATTTTGCATTTACCGCTACATTGACCAATCACATACTTCATCTTGACCAGTAACGCCACCTGTCGTACCATATCCGGGGTCAAAAGAAAATTATACGGCTATGCCGAAAAATAGTCTTTATGATAGGTATTTCTGGCGATTTTGTTTTCTGAAATATAATTTTATATGACTAGACATGCCTCTATGTGCTTCAACGGAGATTTGTCTTTTTCTGGTTTTTTTATTGTTATTTTAGATAATATAATAAAACGATAAATACATTAAAATCACATTAGCAAAGTATGATAATTCCAACATAGTTAATTTTACATGATGCACTTATCCGGTCCCTGAGGTACTAAAACCATGACACATCAATACACGGCGAACATCAAATACTGAAACGGACTATAGTATAGTCGCTATACCTGTATTTTGACACAGCAGTTCTTTACAAGTGTTACAGAACCCTCAACAAACATGGTGAGGTTTTCCGGAGGATAGCGACCATAACCTAGCTCAGGATACATCACAGGTAAGTGTTAGATTATCTACAATTTGGATGAATTTATTGACGGAGTTAGATCTATCGGTTAACCCAAGTCTAGGAAAGCCTGGAGGTGCACCGTATTTTGGTAGTATGCCGATGACCTGGAGCTTTATAATACATACACGTACAGGTAAAAAGAAAACCGGTTAACTTTAACTTACAGACGTCCCATGGCCACTTATTGTCACTGCAGTGTATATACTGTCATAGTTAAGCTAATACGTCCCGCTTATAATGAAGGAGTCGAGGGCAACCAGATACCCTGTTCAGTTCAATTTTTGTTATTTTTTTTTAGTCGATATAATATGTACATATCGTCTGAGCAATGTTAGATTCCCTCTATTTTTCTTCAGTTTTAACGTGGTTTTAGCTTATCTTGGTCCCAGTTTGTTATAAATTGTAATCCTGAATGATTATAGAGTGGTGAAATATGATAATTGTTCACTTAAATCCGCACATACAATGTAAGAAGTTGACAAATCTTTCAGGAGTGTCTGAAACTGAATAGGATCTAAGGTTTTGGCTAACTTCAAAATAATTAAAGATTCAATGCCAATTTCAGAGAAATTTATTTTAAACTGTATAGTTTTGGAGGCCTTTAAAAAGATGATCAATAGTAAACATTTATGTAGAAGTTGAAATGTCCATATATAGGAACCCACATCCATATATATGTCCTATAATTATGGCCTGTGGGTTGGCAATTTGTGGCAGGTCCCCTGGGAGTTCGAGTGTCCCCACTTTGTGATTTAGCTATCGTTTGACAGAGCGTTTCATTAATTTAGGATGGGACTTTTAATTGTCTCGTTTTGGAAACTGGTTGATTAAATGAGAACATTCTGGAATTTTTTTTTCTGTTGACATGTCTATTAGATAACCATATTTTCAAATAGCCCGAGTTTCCTCTGGCCCTGACATCAGACATGGTGATTAGATCAGATTAACCTGTCTTATCTGACAACCTGTGGGACAATAACATATTGGTCAGATAAACCTGTGTAATCTGACACCCTGTAGGACAACAACATATTGGTCAGATAAACCTGTGTAATCTGACACCCTGTAGGACAACAACATATTGGTCAGATTAACCTGTCTAATCTGACACCCTGTAGGACAACAACATATTGGTCAGATAAACCTGTGTAATCTGACACCCTGTGGGACAACAACATATTGGTCAGATAAACCTGTGTAATCTGACACCCTGTAGGACAACAACATATTGGTAAGACTAACCTGTCTAATCTGACACCCTGTGGCCTACAACATATTTGACAGATTATATTGTCTAGTCTTATACCCTAGGGTACACAACATATTGGTCAGATAAACCATTCTAATCCGACATCCTGTGGTCTGATCAACTATGAGGGGTCTTACTATGGAAGGAAACCAAAGTACCCAGAGAAAAGTCAGAAAACCCAATGGCCATGTGGCCAGGCAGGTTAAACCCCATATCTTTTCATGTTTGATCCGGGAATCGGACCCCAGCTGCCTAGGTGAAAGGCACTTATACATTTTGTATACCATTGCTGTGTCTCCTGACCATTCAGGAGAACTGGGAAACCATTTAGGCATTACCTTTCTGATACTTGTACCTGAAATGAATAATTCATTGTAAACTTTAAGAAGGCAGGCAATTTTGAGCAGACTTTTAAAAGCACAGTGACATCTGATGTTTGTCTAGCTTGTAATTCATTAATTCAGCTGTACATGTTAATCAATTTAAGGATACTACGTACATGTATTAAAATCATGTTGATCAGATACATTACAAGACATTTGATATGTATTCTGTCATCATTCAGGTAATAAAATATTTGCAGAACATGATATATATTGACCCAATGAGCAGTTGTTTTATATAAATTTGATCCTTCCGTGACAATCGATCAAGGTAAATGACAGCAATGTATATCTTTATGCAGATAACAGCTATGAAAAACACCTGTTGCATTTCTATATGTAAACTTATATTAGGTATACAAAAAAAATCCATAAATATGTTGTTACCATGCTTTATCTAAGTTAATCTTCAGTCTGATTTTTTTTTATCCTGATCATCCATGATTAATTACTTTTGGTTAGTGTCACCGTTCATTCGGTATGTGACTCTTAATGTGGGAAAAGAAATGATATACATAAAAAGTACGAGGATCCGAGATTTAGAACCCCTTTAGATGTCATTTACTTATAATATAAAGATACTTTATGTGGTCATGATTTTTTCTTTTTAAGATTTAAGGCCTGGTGTATCAGTATGATGCCCCGGGGATCATCTAAACTAATGTCTTGTGACAATTTAGTGTTCATATATATACATATATATATGGAGCTGACATGTTTTTGTCAGGAAGACTTTGTACTAAATACATTAGCTAGGAAGACCCCATGGCCACCTTCGTTTATTTATATATATGTCCTGTGTCCTAGCTGTTTTGTAAGGAATATGTTTTCTTTTATTTTACCTTAAAAAACTACAAATTAAAAATCCGGCCTGAACTCAGTCTCTGTGAAGTAATACTTATACCTATGATTGGATTTATTGTTGAATGTTCCAGACCTGATGAAAAATACCAGGTATATATGAAGAAAACATGGTTGATATATTAGCTATATAGTATCTCAAAATATATACTGTATTTTGGGGAGGGTAAAGAAAGACAAGAGTGGCAAGCCTTCAGGTGAGCCTCTTTGTCTTTCTGTCCCGAGCCTAAAATACAGCTTATATATTTTAAGACACTGATACATGTACAGTTAAACCTGTTGTAAGGGACACCTCTATATAAAAGACACTTGTATATATTAAAGGACAGGCTCATCAGACCCACTCCTTCCAATTAACTATATAGCTAACCTGTGAATAAAGGACCCCTGTCTATAAAGGACACCTCTATATAAAGGACCCCTGTCTATAAAGGACACCTCTGTATAAAGGACACTTTTCTATAAAGGACAGGCTCATCAGACCCACTGCTTCAAATTTACTATGTAATTAACCTCTGTATAAAGGACCCCTGTCTATAAAGGACACCTCTGTATAAAGGACCCCTGTCTATAAAGGACACCTCTATATAAAGGACACGTGTCTATAAAGGACAGGCTCATCAGACCCACGCCTTCAAATTTACTATATAATTAACCTCTGTATAAAGGACACCTTTCTATAAAGGACACATGTCTATAAAGGACACTTTTGACCTGTCCCTTTGGTGCCCTTTATAGAAAGGTTTGACTGTATTCTATTTATCCTGCAACAGTCATAAAATTAAGCATTTGTGTGAACAGTATTCCAAATATTTTCACCTTTTAAAAGTTGTTTCACTTGGAAGTAGGGCAGTCTAATTAACGCACATATTAAGAATACAGCTGTACATGTTTTGCATCACTACCAATAATCAATAGCAAAACTATATTGTGGTGGCCATGGGTGTATTCCGACAATGCGGACGTCAGTTGCAGGATAAAGAACATTTCTAAGTGAGGTAGTTAAGAGTGAAAATGTAATGTACCTGATATATCTATTGTGTCATATTTAGTTTTGAATACTGTTCAATATAAAAGAAAAATAACGATTCTGTAACAGAATTAAAGCTTATGATGAAAATCTTCATGTATTTCAATTATATTTGAAGGAACCTCTCCATAACACTCACTCACTGATGCAGGCATTTAATGGCATACATGATGGTTGCTCCATATACATTACTTTGGCTTTTTATAGGGCCCATATATCTAAGCTAGCTCAGCTTTTGATGGGATTGTCGTATATATATGGCTTTGACAAAATTTTCTGTCCACTCGAGTTTAAACTGTTTGTCAGGAGGTCTTCTTTTTTTCTAGTGACCTCAGCTTTTTGGAACTTGGTGGGATTTACAATCATGATATGTGCGACAATTGTGTTTTCTGATGATCAAGTTTTTCAGCGAGGGTTTTGTTTGACAAGTTTTGAGATTATAAATTGTTGCCCTTTGTTTATTTCAGTAATTTAATGTCATCTGGAGATTTTCCCTGAGAAGTTTTGACTTATTTCTTGTAATATTAGTCGCCATTTTAATCATGATATGCAACATTTTGGTTTCAACACTCCTTTTTTAAAAAGAGTTATTGCCCTTGTTTTATTATGGTACGGCTAGTCTTCTAGATCTCTTTAATACTTTGACCGATTTCATTAAAAATTGTAGACTTAACATACATACAATGTTCAGTTATGATACTAATTACATAGTTCTGTTATTCTGATCATGAGGAGTTTGGGGAATATTCAAAATGACGAAAAATTTGTCTTGTTTTTGCAGGTCCAGATCATCCATAACTGGGTATACATATTAGCTATATAGCCAATAGTCAAGAAGCTACATACAGTTATGGCAGACTCAAATGAAACTTCCAGTGAAGGAGTGAAATCCACTGCTGTAATCAAACAAGGTTATGTTGAAATGAAGAACACAAAATTGTTTGGGGTAAGTTAATCATTCATACCAGACATTCAGTATTACCTTTTTCATGTTTCTAATGCTGACTTTAGTGCTACCTCACCGAATCATACCGCTGAAGACACCCAGCAGGACACCCCATGGCCACCAAATCACATTTATTAACTGACAATGGGTGAACTTAATTCATCCCATTCCCAAAAAATCTGACAGGAAGAGCCTAGATATACAATCATAAATATTAGCTAGCTCGGGCAAAGTCAATGGGAGCTTTATATATATCCCCAGCGTCGATATCGTTTGTAGACTAGCTAGAGTTAAAGATTTTATAAATACAGTTGTATGTTTGTTCCTTGTGACAAGACCTTTCCATTGATACTACATTTGTTGAGCTACTGACCTTGACTGTGACCTTTGACCTACTTTTAAATCTATACATGTATTAACCATACAAGACATATAGGGCTTTAATTTTTAATGGACATGTGTATTTCTTGTCACAAGAACTTTTTATAGGTAATATATTTGTGGACCTTGACCGGGCCTTTGACCTTCTTTAAGAAAAAAATGACCTTGGTCACACCTTATTAATTAGCATAGGACATGCTTGTTCCTTGTCACATAGGATTTTCTATTGGTACTACATTTGCGGACCTGCTGATATTGACTGTGACCTTTTACCTACTTTTTAAAAGGGGACAGGACCCAAAGCCTTCCTCACAGGGGCAAACTTTCAACATAAGGCCAAAAGTGAGGTACTAAATGTGAGGCAGTTAGGAAGAAAAAAGTTGTTCAAAAAGATAAGGGAAAAAGATAAGATCCCTAATTTAGTAGCTTCTAATGATCATGCAATGAGGGCAGCAGGTACAATTCTTATGCCCTACATATGTACCTGCAGGAAAAGTATTGACACTTTGCAAAAAGATGAAATCTTTCATGATGTGAATTATTGCAGTGATTAAAATTTAAAAGTATTTATTCTAATAAATGCATGGTCAATTGAAAAAGTGATAAAATATATATTTTTGTAAATTATGGTATTAAAGTACACTATATTATTTAAATACTTTTAATATTTTCAGTCCAAGAAGAGGCGGTGGCTGGCCTTATTCAAGGCCTCTAGTAAAGGTCCCACACGTCTCATCAAGTATGACAGTGCGTGGAAGGCCAGCAACGAGGAGCCCCTGTCTGTCACCAACCTCAGCGAAATCAACAACATCGTACGAATGGGAGACGGAGCTTTTGGTATAGTGTTACAGATGAGGGATCACACCTCTAAACAGTTCATGTGTGAAACAGGTACATATATATATATATATATATCATTTATAATATTATAATTAATTTTTCCTTGTTTTCATGGAAAATTACTCAAATGTGATTGGTCAAAAAATTCTTTTCATTCTTCTATGAAAGAAATTCCGAGAATGGCGCGAAAAATGTGACGTCACAATACTACAATTGACGTTGCGTATTGATTTGAGAAAAAGAATCCCATTTAAAACCAGTAAAATTGTACATAAAAATGTTTTAAATTAGAAAATCATTTTCCAAAATTAATTATAAGCGTTGATGTCAATTTTTTTTTATACAGTTTGCAAACAAAATTTGTTTCATACCCCGATGAAACTAAAACAAAATGACATCAATGCTTAAAAGAATTACAATATAAAGGAGAAAATATATAATATATATAATTAATTTTTGAAAATGATTTTCTAATTTAAAACATGCTTTTGATAATCAAAATTTACACATACACTTTGAGGATATTCTTCAGATTGAGTTTGTTTCAAGGTCAAGGTCATTAATTTCTATTCAATGTCATCTCTATAATATATAGCCAGTTCATTTCTCTAGGGATTGTGTAATTGATCAAACTTTTAACAAAGTTCAAGCCAAATAGAATACCTTTTAAGGGAGTTTGTGTGTTCAGGTTCAAAGGTGTGTGTTCAGGTTCAAAGGTCAAGGTCACTATACTAGGTATTCAGAACGTTGAAGTGAATGGTCAAACAATGACACTAGTTTTTACTTTTTCATGAAGATGAAGAAGCCAAGGAATGGCTGCATCTCTTACAAAGCCTGCATGCATCTGTTCGCCGAAGAGATTCAATGCCGACAGGTAAATTGGTAATCTTGTGTATATATATGTCATTTACATTTTAAAATAAAAATATAGATGTGATGTCTGTCTTACAAATTGTCTTTTTGCAGTTCAGTAAAATGCTAACAACTGCTGAACCTGTCATGGTCTTTAGCAATAAGCCTGTAATATACATATCTCAATCTTTATTTTTGAAAGTTGTTTTATTGGACTTTTTTTTACATGATAAATATCAGTATTTTGCAAAAAGCAGTTTAAAATTGTGTACAATTACTAGATCATATGAAATATTCGGGGTTTGATTTTTAAATACCAACAGGAATATTCCGGACCTTCCTGATGCCAAGTTCATCACTCAACTTCCAAGGCGAGTGTATCATGGACATCTCAACGACAAATGTGACCTTGTTTGAGGACGAGAGGAAGACCTCTAAGATAGTTGTGTGGCCGATAAACCACATACGTAGATATGGTTACGACAAGAAAAACAAGAGGCTCTTTATTGAGGCTGGCAGGTAAACTTACATAAATCAGGGCCATATTCATGAAACCATTCTCATCCCCAAGCATAAAATCTGTGCTCAACCCAACTCCCTTTAAACTTGTTTAAATTATAAAATATAGAAGATCTATAGCAAAAGAAATACCTGACATATCTTTTCTGAAATTCCTTCAAACTATCTAAAACAAATATTAATTAATTAGATGTCGGATTTTAATCATCAAAAGTATTTGAGTCTGAGCACAAAATACATGTATGTACTTGAGCATGAGTATATTTTCATGAATCGGAATCTCTCTTTACATTTTACTTAATGTTCAGTAGTGGAGCATGCTTCACAGAACATGAGA
The DNA here is from genome assembly GCF_902652985.1 of Pecten maximus. Taxonomy (NCBI): domain Eukaryota; kingdom Metazoa; phylum Mollusca; class Bivalvia; order Pectinida; family Pectinidae; genus Pecten; species Pecten maximus. The sequence continues at coordinate 6,363,810 of NC_047025.1, forward strand.
GCAGATCAAGATACATAGTGTAATATATATGCCATTGATTAGATTGAACTTAATGCACAGATCTATCTAAAATACCCTATATTTTTATCTACATGATGCAGTCAAAGATGTAATGCATTATACGTATACTTGTAAATACTAGCCAGAAGCAAATGCCTCTGGTTAAACAAAGATTGATTATAAAGTACAAATAAATGATATTCGATCAAGCATGAACAAAGTCAGATGTCTTTGATGCTGCAGTTGTTCAAATTATACAAACCAAGGTAGTTATATCACTGTATTTATTGCCGAACTTTTATGCTAGGGATGGGAGCTTGTTTGAGAATAAATTTCATCATCTGATTGAGTTACAGGGATTTTCACAGAAATCATTCTCTGAGAACTCCTAAAGGATTTTCACAAAATTCCTCATGGAGGCATTCTTTAATCACCAAAGAGAAAACAATAAATAAATTGACGGAAAAATTTAAATATTTTGCAAATCTCATTTGATGCAGTCTAATTCATTATCTTTCCTCTCTACTGTACTTAGCTAGCTAAGGGGCTGCGATAGCTTAGTCGGTTAGAGTGCTGGCCACGTAATCTCATATGAAGATCCGAGGTGTATGGTTTTATGCTTCCTACCCATTTGGATTGTGTTTCTCAGGCAGCTATTAGACACATGCCAGTCTGTGCTGTTGTGGTTGTGTCTTAGGCAGGACACTTTACCCTAATTTCTCTGGATGGCATGAGGCAGGGATTCCCGTATGTTGTTCAATGAGGTAGTCACCAACTACTACAAGGAGACCCTGCCTCAAAATGACCCTGGCTGTTCAAGGGGCAATAAACCAAGCGAACAAACCTCTCCATTGTATTGGTCATTTAAGATAAGATTAAAACATAACCTAGCTTACAGAAGTTTTATGTTATTAGAATGTGATGATCGAATAACATGTATCCGTTTTCTTGTGCAGCCGATGCGACACAGGGGAGGGCATCTACTTGTTTACGTCAACAGAAGGTCATGCGATTAACGAATTTCTACATAAACAAGCCATATCATACGGGGAAAAGACATGATGTTCTTGTAAGTATCTGTTAAATCTTTTAAGCGTTAAACTGCTGTTTGTTGGAAAGTTTTGGTCCAATAATTCTCACAGGATTTCAATGCGCGCCAGCTGGTTAAGATTATTTTCCCCGTAATCCTGAGAATTACAGGACCTTTTCAAAGAATGCAGTTTCATACTTAAATTTCCATTTCAATTGTAAATTTTTAAATCAAATTTGACAATGACCTCAGTGTTCTTCTGATGTCATGACTTACAGGCGTCCATTTTGGAAAAAAAATGTAGTTCGTGTAAATAAACACAAACTCATTGATTTATTCGCAACATTATAAACAATATATTCCACTGTGAGGATATTCACCTTCTATACACCATAACTACATAAATTGTTGCAAGTTACCTTGATAAACATCCTACTTTGTTAAATTAGCAGAAATTTACCGTACGTGACATCAAAAGTATACCTATGTGACAAACCACGGTCATTTAGTGATGTCACAACCATTGTTCTTCATATCACTACACCAATGGGAATTACGAGAGAATTATTAATTGGTCTGATAACTTTCCCTTTTGCATGGAAAGGTTAAGTGACAGTGCCAATTAAGCAAATGGAAATATTTGCAATTGATAAATATATTGATTGTTTATCCTCAATTTTTTTTTTTTTTTTTTGAAATCCTGTTATGATCGATTGATAGGGAAACACTAACTTTGTGACTGCTGCATATTGTATCATATACTTTCTGAGTTACCTCCCTTATTTATCCCTGTCTAATGCTTTTATTTTACAGGTTGGGTTTGTTATTTAATGAAAGTGCCATAGAACATTGTCAATACAAAACTGCTGAATGGCATACAGGTATGCACCGATTTGAAGCTTACAGCATGATCATTGAACCACCTCTTTAATACAGTCTCTTCATACCAGCGGTATGGCCCTCATATCCAGCCACTTCATAACAACAGTATGGTCCTCATATCCAGCCACTTCATACCAGCGGTATGGCCCTCATATCCAGCCACTTCATAACAGCGGTATGGTCCTCATATCCAGCCACTTCATAACAGCAGTATGGCCCTCGTATCCAGCCACTTCATACCAGCGGTATGGTCCTCATATCCAGCCACTTCATATGTATACCAACAGTCACTGCAGTTCATGGAGCGAGAACCTGATGATTTGGTCAGAAGCAGGTGCATTCTCATTGTTCTTGTGGCAATTAACTCACCTATTGTGAATTTTTGGGAAAATTCTATACAGAAATATAAATTCGATGTAAAAGCACTGACTCATAGATAGTGTGACAACTTCATAAATAAGTATTGACTGGATTTACATGGGTGACAGTTTCCAGTATCAATACTGAAGAAGTATTGTCTAAATCTTTGATATCCCATACATGTACATGTATACAGCGTATGTCAGCTGTTATATTTAAAAAAAAAAAAGGATTGGAGTTCTGAAACCTTCATCCATAGATTCAAGAAGCTAAATAGATATCCATGGGGTTTTATCTCTATATTATGAATATATAATGTATTCAGTTCGCTACCAGTTTTTCTCACCTACCTTAAAAGAAAATGCTTTTATTACAAAGGAGTAATATTATGCCCTTCCGATGGCAATGATGATTAACCTGTTTCAAAGTGTCTTGTTTGAAGAGGTCGGGCCTATCATTCAAGAACAGTTATTTACAAAGAACTGTTTCAGAATAAAACTTGAAAATAACTGTCATTTTGAAGCAGCGAAATTTCCAGTTATTCAAAAACCATATTCTGAATGCGAATTTTCAGCTGTGAAAATGTGGTTTTCAAATAACTGAGTTTTAACTGTACAGATAAAACTGGTTTGAAGAGCTGTGAAAAGTGTCAGAAAAATAACTGTGAAATGAAAAGTAACTGTATTTTAACAGTGACTTAACTGTGTTTTCACTGATAAAATCCCAGTTATTTTTTGAAAGGGAATCCTTTGTATACAAACAATTTTAAAACAGTGATAAAAACTTCTCTCTGTTCTAGCAAGTATACACAGTCTTAAAGATACGTAATTCTATTTTTAAACAACAAATATTTGTATCAGTATTTTATGTTTATACAAACACATATTCGCTTTCATGTTTGTTTATATTTACTGTTGAGATTATGTCAATGTATTGAATTATACGTGCTTATCCTTTGTAAGCATACTGTATTATTTTGCATAATGCCGATGCACTCTTTTGGATTGTATTCATTCGCCAAAATGATTGTTTAACAAATCTGTAATGAATTTGGAGTACATCCAAATATAGTTCTAGGATACCTGCAAGTTTGTACTAAATTGTATGTCTGTAAAAAGGTTTATGTAGATTTGTATTTCATTGTTGGGACCTGATACAGGGTACTACACCATTTTTACATTTATGAGATGTAATACCTTAACCAAGACTATTAAATAGACATTTAAGTGGAGTAATTTAAGTTCTCTTAAAAGGAAAAGACATACTGTAAGGCGTACTGCAAAGATTATGTTGGATGCTGTCAGCAATAAATGGCATTGGATTTGAAAATAATTATATAGCCTGCAGTTTTTATGATTTTTAAGGAACATTTTGTCAGATAGCCAGCTTCATCAGATAGCTGCAAGAGCCATTTTTGTGTCGCATGCAAAATGCAGGCAATATATTGGTATCAGTATGTCCGCGGTGGCAGCGTCCACACATGCATTAACTTATGTTCTCTTGGTCTGATCAAACTCCAAACTTCATGCAGCTCTTCCTTATCACAAGTTTTTGATTGGGACTGCTTTTCAGGTCCAAAGGTCAAAGGTCAAGGTCACTTACTAAAAACTTGAGTTCCCTTGGGCCGATTACCGGTGAACTCAAATTTCATGCATATCTTTCATACCAGTGACAAGTGCTTGCCTGGGATTGCTTTTCTGGTATATATTAAAGGTCAAAGATCAAGGTCACTTACTAAAAATAGAAAATCTGTTTCCATGCAATAACTTGTAATCACCCAACTTTCTGTACAGGCGACACATCCACGTTTGTGGAATTCTTGTTTTTAATGTTTTTAATTGTATAATCTGAGGGCTATGCACAGGAAATTACCGTAATCGTTCCCGACAATCTAATTACTAAAATATTGTGTGAATGATCCGAGTATATATATTTAGGTTACATAGAGGATCTGAACAAACAGTATACTGAAGTACTTCTTACAAGTTTTTAATTTTTAAAAAAATCATACAAAATGTACTCAAAACCAATTGGTTGACTTTTCTTTGTATGCGTTCTTTTAAAATGATTATCAACGAGTTATTACCAAAGCTGCATGTTTACACAGCTTTTCTCAATCATGTCTTATTTCAACATTTATAATTTTGAAATTAGCATTGAGAGCAGTATTTATATTTTCATATACGAGCATGCTAATAAATATTGTAGAAGATGCTATACATAATTTTTAATGTTTAAATTACATTTCTATATCCATATGAAAATTTACCATTAAGTGCTTATCCAGGTAAATATGTCAGACATTTTTGGAATGTTTGCTGGAAAATGTCCTTGTTCATTTGCAATACATGTATTTTACACAGGACTTAGTAATTAGACCATGTTATTTTGTTTACTTGTCTATGAGATTTGGATGCAATTAATATATATATCTTTTTATATTACTTGAACATACCATATGACACAAAATTAATTGTATGAATATTGATTTACCAGTACATAAAATTTGTTTTTATGCATCTACATTTGTATATACATGTACATATATATTCAGAATGAAGGTTGACATGCCCATACCTGGCATATATTATAATTCATATTTGGATCTTCATTTGCTGAAAGGATGTAAACATGAGCTAGTAATGATTGTGTTCATTTAATGAAAATTCTTTTATACAAAATTTTGTAAAAATTTTGATATACATCTAATTCTTTTTAATGCACCTCAATCCATGACTGGGATTATATAATTCAACAAATATGTGAATATTAAGATATTTAGGTGCCTGGTTGCTTATATTAATAATATTGCTAGTTTAAGTTTACATACATGTACATATACTCTCACTATGTCACCGGTGAGCTAAACTAATTTGTGAAGTGTTTGGTATAAATAATATGGCAAAATTCAAGAACAGCTTGATACTGTAGAAAATTAGCCCAATAATTTATCATACTTGAAATGAAATCATTCTTCACTAACAGTTGGGTCTCAAGTACATATCTATCTGAAATTTTATTAGTGGTAGTCTCCGATGGTGAGTTTATTACAATCTACGTAATATTGACATGTTCAAACTATCTGAAATAGTGTCAGTTATAAACAAATAGAGTTAGAACTATTAGTAGCTAAAAAAAATATTGTTTTTTTTGAAAAAAACGTGTGTTCGAACTAACCAGAGGTTTACCGTACCTTCTTATTTGTGAAGAGTCAACTTTGTCTCCCCTACTAGTGAAATTTCTTGTCAGGGCAATAACTTCTAAATTGTTAAAGATATTTTGATGAAGTTATGTCATGTGACCTTGACCTAGAAGTCTTGGTTTGGTTTGTTTTTGTTTAACGTCCTATTAACAGCCAGGGTCATTTAAGGACGTGCCAGGTTTTGGAGGTGGAGGAAAGCCGGAGTACCCGGAGAAAAACCACCGGCCTACGGTCAGTACCTGGCAACTGCCCCACGTAGGTTTCGAACTCGCAACCCAGAGGTGGAGGGCTAGTGTTAAAGTGTCGGGACACCTTAACCAATGCTGCCCCCTACCTAGAAGTCAAAGAGGTGCGAAATTTTTAGCAATTTCTTGTTTCTAAATCTATTTATATATGTAATATCTACAACTTGTCTATACCAGAACTACTGTATCAAAACTAAAGAAAAACATTCAGATTTATTATTTACAAAAGATATACCTATTGGCTAATAAGGGGAGACATGTCAGTATGTAATCGTTCACTAAAACAAATCTCTAGTTCCCTTTTACATTGATTCAATACTGTCCCATTAAATCAAAGCAAATTCGTAAATATTGATGTGTAAGAAGAGCAAAGTAAATATCAGAGGGATTTGGCACAAAATCCCAGCCCACAGTCCATATTTATGTTATAGATTGTGTATATGGACCATGGAGTAGGAATTCATGCCATGTCCCTGTGTTCTGGCATATATTCACAAGATTAGAAAACACCAACATAATGATCAAAGTAATATCTGGTTTCTAGCATACTCAATTGATATGAAACATTTCATATATAAAATACTAATTTTATATTTTCTCCTTTATATTGTAATTTTTACTAAAATGTTTGGAATTTTTAAACAATTTCCAATCTATTGTGTTGATCTATATACTGGTACACCTGAGAATTTACACTCGACACATATTTTTTTAATGATTTTAAAATGGCACTGTCTTTGAACACCTTGCACCGTTTTTGTTTTGAAAATTGTTCTACCAGTCAAGGTAAGAGGGCAGTAATTACTTCTAACATTTCCATGACAGATTATTTTAAATAAATTCCTTTTTTGTTATTTGTTGTTGATGTCTCTTTTTATACAACTGTATGAAGAAAATAATTAATTTACTGGTTTATCGCCATGTGGACAGTGCAAAACATTTGAGATAAGTTTCAAGTTGTCAATTTCAAACAAATATGATAAAATTGTTTACAAAATAATGATAAAAAGAAAAGCAAACAACATGATCAATTTTACTCTTCACAATTTTATTACGCAATATTTTTACATTGTACAGTTTCGTCTATTGCTTGTTTTTACATCTGAAAACTATACATGTCGGTACAGCTTAATATACCTAGACTAGTACTTTAAGAAGCGTGTGCTGTAGGGCTACAACAGACGATACAGACACCTCGTTTTTCTTTAGAAAAAAAGCAACTACAAACAATTTATAAGCAATTTGTATACAAGCTTCAGAGCAATTTAGTAAAAGCATAGTTATTATGCTCATAAACATGATTTTTTTTTTAAATCATAAGCAAATATCTGGTAATATATTTAGTGAATATCACATTGGTAAAGCCAAGACTGAAGTTCCCTATCACAAGACACAGTATAACAAAGAACATTTTTTGCCCACTTTATGGATAAAAACAGATAACAGTATTGTGAATTTATTTCACGATTTTATTTCAAACCTATCGACGGGGATTTCAAATCGTGAAAAAGGAACATTTACAGGATATATAAGCCACTTATTGTACGTGCTGGAATAAATATTTGTGATGTATTTAAATTCACATTATAAAATAACTCTTTTCGCTAAAATATACAGGAGTACATTACGAAAAAGTAGTGATTCATAATAGGTAGAATTGCGACACACACATTTTCACGATACATGCAGTTCTTTCTAGAGGAAGAATATGTATATAAAACATGATGTTATGAAACTGTATGTCACAAATGAGAAATATTGGAATCATTATGTGAACATCTCTACGATACCAGGAATACAGTTTCGACAAAGTTGTACATGGTCCTAAAGTTAGTTTAGACAGTTTCATCTTTAAAATAATCTTAACACTTCTGACATACCATTAAAATAAATACACATGTACACAACAGATTTTCATATTACCAAGAATGGAGACAATCCACTTGTTAATATATTTTCATATGAAAACTGATAAAATCATCTATTTTTCCCCTTTCCTATGAAAAAGTAACGCCTGATATTGTAAAGCTATGCAAGTCTTCAAAGTTTGTTCCCAATATAGGGCTACTAAATTCTGGAATGCTAATATCAAAAGCAAGAAGAAAAATAGAGAAATACTTCACAAATAATAAAAGTGTGTTACGTCACTACCACAATGGTAATGCAATCGAGATAATAAAAGTAATTTTGTTTTCAACCGTCTTCAGAAAAATGTTATCATTGTTTTAATAATGGCAACCAGTATTCACATGAAATTCTACAAAGCAAAATCTACCTGACAGAACAAAACGTCACTCCTTATATAAATTAAAAAGATATATTATCTAACAGTAAATATTGTACACAGCACATGTTATAGTTTTGATTGTACATATATTAAAACAAACACAAATCATAGCTGTACCTGATCATAGTCTTAACTTTTATTTTTGCAAAAATATACATTATGAAGTTATGATAAGAAACGATATGACATGAAAAGGTTACTTAATATAGACTTGCTACCTCTCTAAGTCTGTAACATTAAAACAATATGGTGATCGATTTATACATTGTCGGATGCGATTGATTTTATAAGCTACTGATGCTGAATTTAAAGTCACCCGACATACCAAAACACATTAATAAGATTTCTTTGAAACTTTCTGTGTAGCTGAAGTCTGCAGCAGATTTGCTAAATTTTAAATTTCAACTATCACACCGATGCTAAAGTTACATTATTGAAGGTAAAAACTACCATATTGACGGTAAGTGAGTGGTTTACAGTATTGAAACATGATGTATACCGAGAAACTTGAGGATTGTATATCTCTTTTGATAGAGAGGGATTTTATTTTTCAAATTTTAACTTTGTATCAAATACTGATGAATATAGAAGTCATCACGCAAAATTTGTGTTGAATGGTTTTTGCTTAGTCAGCTGACCTCTCGTTCTTCAGGTAACAGGTTGCTGAGCCCCAACTTGATTTACACTCTTCTCAGAAGAGAAGCCTTCTAAGAAGATCGCATTCCGTTATATGTAAATCGAGTAAACCGGGAGAATATAACCCAAAATAAACAAGTTTTTAAGTTTTCTCAAATACTATGACACAAACACATGCATGTATGTGTCATATATCCTTCTCTAGTGAAACTCATCACTCGCACACTTAAAACAATTATTGGTCGCCGCCATCTTCGAAGATAAATCTTCCAGCTTCGAGATGGAAGAGCTAGAAGCTTTAAGATCTTCCAGAAGCAGAAGAGCTAAAAATCGAGTGACCGGAAGATATACTCTAGAAGGAGAAGAGTGCAAATCGAGTGGGGCTCTGGTGAGACTAAAAATAGTATATATAAAGGTATCATGTCTTAAGATTAGCACTGTTTTCGTATAAGCTAACTGTCCGAAGTTAACTCGAAATAGTTTTAGATTCTGTTACATAGACATACAAAGATGTCTGTCAATCTGGCTTAAAAATCGTCAATCGATAAACGATTCCACAGAATAGACAAGATTTTAGAAAACTTGGAATATATCTAATGAAAATACTCACAAAACATGTAATCATACACTTTTTTGCTCAGAGCAGATGATAAACAGAATCTCCGATGTGTTAGAAGTGAACAGCTAAAGAAAACAAAAGACTTCTGTGAATTTGTGGTAAAAAGCACTTTAAATTGATTCCTTATGATTGGCACAAGGTGTAATAACAAGAGGCTTGATATCTTCATCTAATGATCATGATCTGATAATAAAATTGAATGTTGCTAGTAGATTTATAGAGATATCAATTAAAAGTATCAATTACGGTTGTTTTTGGGAGAATTTTGCAAGCTCTCTATAAATCACATGAAACTTCCTAGAAAGCACCACATCAGTTCTTAGGTTAACATTATGATTTTCACAGGCACTATTTTCTCTGTCGAAACATTTTTATTTCTCTCTCAAATGATCTGTACAATGTATCGAATCTATATTAAACATGAGTTTGAAGATACTGTTATCAGAATTAGTCAGTACATTTCTCACAGAATTTCAATGTACACAAGTTTTCTCTGGAGAATCTTGATGCAACAGATACAACTTTCTCGCTAAGTTACAATGTACTCATTTATGATGATTTCGTGGTATTTTTCATGACATTTTTCAGAAATGATGTGAATAATGTTGATTGTAACCAAAAAGTCCATTTCGCATGTAGAAAATTTAGTGCAAAGACTCACTGATACATTTCACAGCACAAGGAATAAACAATGGGCCATATGAAATTACAAACAATGCAACACTATCAGTAATTCTGACTTTACTGCCGATATAATTGCACAGTACATTTACAGTTTGTCGTTAAACATTGCACTAAATGTTGTTTCATGATTCAAACAACATATCTCTGACGATGACTTTGGCACCTTCGATAGTGCTATGAAATATCTGCATATTATTCGTGTACCTCGAGCTAATATGATATGCAACAGTGTTTTGGTATGATCCTTTAATACAACACACCAAATTGTAAAATATTATACAGAATGAACATACAATGATTTATGAACATACCAAACTGACAAGAATATTCTTTTAATTTCCTAACAGAGCTATATGTTCAAATACCGTATTCGACCTAATAAGCTCACCTGGTGGATGGTGCATAAAACATGAAAAGTTCCGTACTACATTAATCTGCCAATAAAATCTTTGAAAGTCTTTTAACCAAATACTCTCTTAATATCAAATGGAAACTTTCCCCATCACATGGTTTTGTAACAGTGCACTTATTAGGTTGAAGATGGTTATTTTACTCTTTAAAAAATCGTTACTTTTAACCACAGAGATTTGTGACAAGTTCCTGTGCCCTTAAATGTGTTTGTTTGACTCAAACTCAATTCAGATCATACTAATATATTTCCTTGTCCAAATGGATGTTACAGATGAGGCAATAAGGAAATGCGAAGTCAGAAACCAGTATCTTAACCAAAAAGTAACTCGAGCATTTCATACATTGTATGTCATAAAACTGATATAGATTTGATTAGGAACTATTACACAGTAATATACTATCATTTTTGTTGCCAACAGTTTGGAAAATCCTCAATATCCCTGGGTGTAGATAAATTCTCTCAACTCATGGATCTAAACACAACATGCCTCATATTATACTGCATCAAATGTTATGTTGCATGAAGCTTAAGCCAGTCAGTAAATAAATCTACTCTTTGAAATAAAACTCACACCCTGAATTAGTATTTTTTCTAGTTTTTTTTTACATTCAATTTCTTTGGCTGGATGAACTTTATTGAAAAAACCTGTGGGAAAAATAAAACCTTATAAAAAGAATTTGTCAAACTGGATCCAGATCAAATCAATTAAACAACAATATATACCTATTTGGTACAACATTAAAAGTAAACTGTCAATCTTATGACTAATATGATGTGACACTAGAAATAAATTCTTTGAGACAAATCATTTTCACTGTTGGGTATGTATTTAACTTTTTCAGAAGTACTTAAGATATGGAATATTAAGTCAGTTTTGTATGATAAGAATGATGATAATATGTGCATGTGAAAATTATGATTTCTAAAAACCAACAAATTTTGAAATGATTTACGGATGACATATTAGTCTATTTTTGAAATCTTCAAATCACTTTCAACAACCTTATATAGATGAACAAGGAAATAAAATTTTGTCAAATTAAGAAAATGTTTTTCAGTCATATAACAAAACATTCATCTGAATAATATAAGTTGTTTTAAAAAATATGTTAGATTATTAGATTTCATGCAGATTTTTTTCCATAAAAATTAAACAATCAGAAATGTACATATTACACATCAAAATGAATCCAAATTAAAAAAAAAAAAAAAAAAAACCCACTAAAATCAACACCATTACAAATCTTCACATCATTGTTTACAAGTATCGGACCAGATCTTAGTCATGCAAATCTGGAGTTATCTCCCTTTAATTCAAGTTCATTACTTGGGCACATCATGATGGCGACCAAATACTTAAATGACTAGACAAGCCAATATATGTTACGTAGCACAACTTCTATTCTCTACAGAGAATGCTGACTTAAAATAATTTCTAAAAGAATTTTTCTGAATTTTCTTTCAACTGTAAAACATTCAAATCTTGTCCAGACATTGTCTATGTGAATGGACAAACTACAAACTACTGGAAGCAGAGTAAAGGTCACAGCCATTTAAATTTTGCGAAGGAAATGTTTTTCCTAATTTTGTACCTTGTATGGCCACAGGTATCTTTGATGTATTAGAACACACAGTGCCGAGCTTATAAGGAATTCTGCCACATGATCTGCATGAATGAATAAATAAAATACAGAATGTTTGAGCAGGTCTTTTATCAACCTAGTTTGAATATCCAAGGATCCTCTCTTTGGTACCAATGTATCTATTTTCCTTCATCTTCCACTTCACTTTAAAATCACAAGTGTCACAGAGTTATCTCCCCTTAATCTTTCTGGGCACAGCTGGATAGAGTAAGATCCCAATATCATGAATTTCTTTTTTTTAAAAGACAATAAAAATGCTTGTGATTGATCCTGAGAAGATAGTCAAATTGGATGAGCTCACCACAACAATAAAGCATTCAGTTTATTATATTACCATACAATACACAGTGGAGATGCTATACACCAAATGGACATGGTCAACATTTTTTTCTCAAGTCAAAAACATTTTTCTACCTTACAGTAACTGCACAGCAAGTTTGTGCATCAGTTCAGACACAAAAAAAACCAAGAGGCCACGAGGGCCTGTATCACTCACCTTGATATTTCAGTAATCATGACTAAATTCAAATTAGATTACAAAATTTTACATTTTGAAATTCCTCTCTCAACAATTTTTCAAACCAAATGACCAAATTTTGTCATTCTAAAAGAAGATGATGGCTTGTTGCATTTTCAGCTACATTTTCCCTACTGGGCCCGGCCCTGCCAGCCCCAGGGAAGCCATACCCTCCATATATGCAACAGTTAAATATCCTTTGCTCAACAATGCTCCAGACCAGACCAGGGATTGAGACCCACTGTTTATATAAAATTGCTTCCCCTTCACCCAACAATGCTTCTGACCTTTAGTCCAAATCCGCTCAGCAGTTTTTGACTAGTAGGGATTTACATGAAAAGTTGAAAGACAATAGAAGACGGACGAAGTGCCATGACACAAGCTCACCTCTGGAACAGGTGAGCTAAAAATCATACAAAAACATAACTTATGTGTATCTATATATATATGTCCATTGAAAGCCCAATAAAATAACCATATGATGAAAGTATGATATATGAACTATGCCCCCCCTGTGTTACTCTGCTGGGTGTTCTGGACAAGATCTGTTCTTCTCAAACCACTTATCGATGCATCTGTGAAAAACAAAAACGTGTGGAAATTACAGAAATTATACATGGAAAAAAATAACAAAAGGCCCAATGGGGCTGTATCGCTCAGCTGTTTTTTATGCAACTTTGAAAGTGATCTAGCTAAAGTAATTTAAGCAGAAGCTAATCTGATTACACATTTATTCAAATAGAGTAGGATAGATTTATTCATAGTTCTGGTCCAATATCATGTTTCAGTGTATCTTGGTAATTAAGAAATCGTTGTTTAAAGATTTTTGTCTATTTGACCTCTGTGACCTTGGATCAAGGTCAAGGTAATTCATTTGAATACACTTATCATCCCTTTACCCAAGCCCAATATCAGGTCTTTCGGCCTTTTGGTTATTGAGAATAAAGTTGCTTTAATATTTTAGCAGATATGACTCCTGCTACCTTGAATGTAATTCAAGGTCATTCATTTGAATAAACATTGTAGCCCTTCACCCAAACATGCTAGAGGGCCTAAAATTATCAGGTCTCTCAGTTCAAGGGCCTCTTGATTATTGAGAAAAAGTGATTTAAAAGATTTTAGCCTATTTGAATTGTATGACCTTGAATGTAGGTCAATTCCAAACTCTGTTACTAGAGGATTTAAGTATATGACACTTCCATTCCAAGAGGTACTTGGATTTAGAGTTCAACTATTTTCTAGATGATATGATGTTCAAGAAGGAGACCTATATAACTCTGATTGCAACGGTGCCCATATATATGAATCCATATATAATAACTCTATTTGCAATGGTGCCCATGCACAAGACCTTACGAAGTACTATTTTACCACCAAAAGAATTGAGTTACAGATATTTTGTCCACCCCGGATTATGTGCAAGTGGTAGACTGAACAGAGATTTCAATAATAATATGGATTTTTGTCATATTATATTCTGATACAAGTGATTGCGATTGACAGGTGTTGTGATTTGAAAACAGATAATCTCCATCAGTCACCTGACACGTCTATAATGGTGATACATCTAAATGGTGATACATCTGCATGCAGCCGGTAATACAAGCAATATTTTCCACCCAGGCCTTAACCCCCCCCCCGACCCATCTAATATGATAATGGTGGTACCAACCCTTTATGGTATATACATAGACATGGTAGTCGAGCGATGGTGTCCCCCTTCTCCAGGTCGTCCAGACATATCACACATTCGCCCTTATCATCCGTCAACACATCCTCTGAAAAATAAATATATACAGTTAAACACTTATATTCTTAAAGCTAAAATTTTACTGACATAAATACTTAACAATGTAACTTAATGAACTCTGAGATTACCTCATTTTCAACTTCTGATCTGAAGCAAGAGTACCACAGGGTCGAATAATATACATCCCTCGAATGCCACAGCGTTGTACCGGGGTATATATACCATCTTGCATTAAAATAATATTTGCATCACCTTAAGAGTGGCTAGTTGGTATATATCAAGTCATTAAACACAATAACAATGATTATAAACCTAACAAGTTTCAAAGTTAAAAAGTGTTTCCTCTGAAATCTTATTTCAGATCAGCTAAAATATATACATGATGTACTATTTTTGAAGTCAAATAACATCTGTTTTTTCAATCAAAAGTATAAAATGACTGAATTTTTATATATTGATGTCAGAATATATGATGTACTAAAGGCTAACATCTGTAAAAAAATTATATAAATATGACCTTTATGTAACCAGACTTTAAAGGTCTAATGGTGACCACTGTGGCCATCCCAGATCATGTCAAAGGTCAGCCACTTTGATGGAATTCCCAAATCAATGACTTTGTGTGGTCATACGAGCTCCACATAAACAAATCTGTCGAAATGTCTTGCACCTTGATAAAATGACAAAGTCATGGTAATTTACAATATGATATGTAGGATGTATAACCATACAGATAACAGACTGTCTAATATATTGCTGAGATTCATGTGTGTTACAATTATCACTAGCTTAGCAATAGGACCCGACTTGTATTATACTGTACGGGGCTACCATGTCAACACAAGATCATAGAGAAAACTATCAACTAGGATCACACCTGATTATATGTGACTAATTTGAGAACTGTTAATGACTGTATATTTATGTCTAATATTGGCTCCCAGGCAGCCCACACCCACTCACATCCTGTAGACAGCCCAGTCATGATCAGCAGGTGTTCACAGCCACTGTACCCACTGTCAGACAGGTAAATCGTGACCTACTTGTGCACAGGTAGCATGTTACCTTTACTGCCTACTGTTGCAGGTCTAGGCCATCATATTCATTTCACTTTGAATGACAACACTTTTTTTATCATAAACTAATTTATAAATGACATGATACAATATCATCACAGACAGAATTAGAAGTCAGTGCTTTCATGTTGGCTACTGCATGTTATATGTCAAACAGCCATAAAAGAATCAAATTGAAGGAACAAGTATTTGAATTCCTATTTTCATAATGTACACAAAATGCTTTCTAACAAAGTTAATGATTTTTCACCAATTATCCCAGCATGATACTGGCCCAAAACATCTTACCCTGGGCCTCTTGGTTTAGAAGTTGTTTAAAAAAAAAAACATATTTGACCTCTGTGACCTAGAAAGTAGGTCAAAGCCATTGACTAACAAACTTTGTAGCCCTGCATCACAGAATACTACTGGCCCAATTCATACCCCTGTGCCTCTTGGTTATTGAGAAAATTCCACCCACATGAACTCAAAAATAGGTCAAGGTCATTCATTTGAACAACTTTGGTATCCCTTCTACCCTACAATGCAAGCTACAAGCAAAATATCAAGACCTAGCTTGAGCCTCTTGGTTATTGAGATGAAGTAAATTAAATCTTTAAATAAATTTGAACCCTGTGACCCTGAAAGTAGGTCAAGGTCATTGTTTGAGCATACTGCAGCCCTTCGTCCAAGCATGATACTGGCCCAATATCATGACCCTGGGTCACTTGGTTATTGAGAATAAGTTGAAAATGTAAATTGTTTACGTCAGACGCTGGACGACGCAATACGAAATGCAATCACAATAGGACGCAAGTGGCACCTTGTCTCAGATGGCGTAAAAAGCTCATTTAAATAGCCATCATTGACACTGTAGATTTCAGTTTCATTTCACTGCCCATAAAATTCAGGTTAATTGGAAATTACTGTTTTCCAAAATAATTTCTGAACTTCATGTGTTTTCATATCGTATGATAATGATTTTCATAAGTAAAAAAATTTACTCTTCAACAATTTCTTTTGCAAATCTCTTAAAAATAATCAAATTTCAGAAAACTGAAATATCTTGCCAAAGCCAAAGACATGTTTAGGTAAATGCTACCTGGTAATATAAGCATCCAATGGATATTGATTCCAATGTGATTCCGGAAGTGCACACAGTCAATCTCACTTTACAGACTACAGAAGTAATCTGTCCAGTTAGACTTGTTGAAGTATACACTACATAAATATTTTATAGTTCAATCACAGTGTGGGTCAGGCTATAGAGAGGTACAAACAACAACTCTAGGTGTACATGTGCCTACAGTAAACAACGTGCTGACATATTGATCTAGTATTCTATATATACATATACAAACATGTAGGGCTGGATTTAAAGTGGAAGAACGATTCATTGATATAGCACTGGTACATAGCAGTAACAGGATGGCTTCAATCAAAAATTCAAAATCAATCATTTATATGAATGAATTGATGTTGCTAATGGTGTGATGTTTAATCTGAATTAATTTGATTTTTTTCCTTCAATTTTTTTTCTCACTCTGAACAGGCTTTGTTCAGCTGACCTATTTTGTTGTGTCTGCTCATATAACATCGTTTCTAACTGTTTGGATTTATATAACTACAATCATGTATCTTAAATCTGACAAATTTGATTATGAGCGACACATCAGTGAGGGTCCTGAAATGCATCTGTCTATAACCCTGAGCTTCACTCCAGTATTACATTACAGATAATGAATAACCTTAAATTTAGCACTTACATGGTCTAAATATTACAACATATATCTATACATTATGACGCAAAACGAGGGACAGATGACCTAAAATCCTTCTTGAAGAATAATGGATCGGATTTGGTCCAAAGTCGGTTTGAGAGATGCAGACCCGTTGGGCCTCTCGTTTTGAGCATATTCCCAGTTCTACTATTAAGTATCAGCAGATCTTTACCTTAGCAAATTTAATTTCTAAACCATAATTGCACATCACATTTTAACAAAATATGAAGTTTCAGATAGTTTGGCCTCCTGGATTCCGAGATAATCTCTGGGAACCAAAGTACGGTATTATAAACCCTAATTGCATATCTTAATTGACAGTGCATCATCATTTTACCATTTTACTGATTGTGATTTAAGAAGCCATGAATTTTATCATAACAGAAAATTAATCATGACAGTAGAATTTTACTCAAAACAAATTGTTTGTACTGCTGTAACTAACATTATAGATAATTTTAGTATTTAAGATGATATTAGCTTAATACATGCAATGTACAACGTATTAAGGCATTTATCACTTTCATTTACCATTAAAACATCTTTGATATATGCTTCCAATAAATAATAATCTCAATATGTCTTCTCTAAATCGGCACCCTTTATATATTGTCATAGAGATGTTAACAGTTTCATTATACTACCTTTAAATTCATAAAGAACTACCAGCTACCTCATCTTGAATACTTGTGATCTTGTGTGATCTTTCCGATACAAGATAGAAGAAAATTCATATCTCAGTATAAAGAAATAAACATGCTGGCTGTGATAAGATGCAACTCCTCTATTTTTCTTAAAAGAAACATATATATCTCAAAATAATGTCTTCTGATTGGTCAGGTATATATTTTGTGCATTGAACCAATGAAAATGAACCAATGAAATGTTAACTAATCTCACTGTGATCCTGAGCATTTCATTTTCACATTCCTATTAGGTTTTGTTTGTTTTTTGTTTAACGTCCTATTAACAGCCAGGGTCATTTAAGGATGGCCAGGCTTTGGAGGTGGAGGAAAGCCGGAGTACCCGGAGAAAAACCACCAGCCTATAAGCTACGGTCAGTACCTGGCAACTGCCCCACGTAGGTTTCGAACTCGCAACCCAGAGGTCGAGGGCTAGTGGTAAAGTGTCGGGACACCTTAACCACTCGGCCACCGCGGCTTCCAATTAGGCTACAGAAGAGAAGATAGCAAGCATGGAACCCTTGGATTTCAGAGATATGAATTGGTTATATTATATACTGACCATTGTAACTAATGCGAGGCTTGGTGAGGCAGAGGACAAGGTGACATTCTATGTCATCAGGTGGTATGAACTTGGAACATACAGGGCATTTGATTCCTGAAAGTAAACAAAATTCATAATTTAGCTTTATAAAAAACAATTTCAGAGAAAAGAGATGTGACATCAGGTTTTTATTCTACATATGTATTGGATGTACCTGGTGATCACAATACATGTACTATTTTTTTTTTTTTTTTTTATAAAACTCTGAAACTGAGAATCAAATTCAATCAATATACACCTAGTATACGGTATATATAATATACAAAATAAAAATTCAAACACAGATCTTTTGTCTACCAAGTACTTTCGCGGCTACATCATGCCAGCCTCTTCAGGGGAATACAGAAAAAAGACGTTCCTCTGAAATTGGATAGACATTCCCCTGAAGAGCGGCACAATGTAGCTGCAAAAGTACTTTGGGGACACAGCAGATCTGTGTTTGACTTTTTATTTTATTATGAACTTTTATATACAATTACCATCACATCATTTCACATGAACACTTAACTTTATTATAAACATACACAAAACCTGTTAAATTTTACCTCATGCAATGTTAGTTACCAGTACACAGGCCCTTCATAGGTTCATAAAGGTCTTTTTTTTTTTTCAAAGATAAAACATTTTGTACTTTACCGAGTATTCTTGAAACACCTAGCTAACAACCCCTGGTGGTAATTAGAGGGAGATAACACATTTAAGTAAGCAAGACTTCCACCAAGATAACACTTTACTTTGATCGACCTTCTCTACTTTTTCTTACGGAGTGTAATTCCCCTCGAATCAGGCAGCTGATTCAATCTTGTACAATAAAAGCTACAATGTAACACAGGAATTCATTAATAAGATGTTTTGTTGCAAATTCTAACATCACCGCTGCCGACCGAAAGACAAAGTCAGTATTGTATATGTAAAGTATATATATATTTGTTTACAACCTTTCAGCACTAGAAGTGCGTACATCCAATACTACACTGGTTCCACTACCATTATATATAGTGCTCGCTATAAATAATGTTCCTATATAGAAATTCCTACCCATTGTTAATGAAAATACAAGCCTTCAAATAGCTTTGTGAGGTAAAGCATGATAGCCCAAATGAAACACCAGATTTTGAGGTTTAAATTTAGTCTAATGATACCAGAGGCTGGAGGGATTTCACCCAATTGCCCTTTTGAACTCTATATTGATTTTGCACTCTATCATGTGCTGACTCACAAAGGGTTTTCCGATAGTATTCAAATTAACATTTGGTACATGAAACAAGCATGGCTTTTATAAATAAATTTGCTGCATCTGTATACATAGACAAATCAAAGCTTGGAACTCTACAGACTTTTTGCTGGATAATTGTTTGTACAGCTAATTGTGTACAAAATCACTGCATACAATGTTATATTTTTAATGCCATCTGCATTTGCTAGGATTTTAACACAAAATTGTTCAAATATATTCAAGTTACTGTAATACAATTTTTTTATTGGTTTTCCTGCTTAAGTTTACAAGGATATATACATTTTAAGTGTAATTAAATTCTTCTGATTATGATAAAGCTTGCATTTGACTCATCTGATTATGATAAAGCTTGCATTTGACTCATCTGATTATGATAAAGCTTGCATTTGACTCATCTTTACACTTACAACTATAAATGCCAATAATTTTGGCTTTGAGAATTTTTTATTTCTTTTTATCAAATTTTGAAATTAATATCTAATCAGTAAACTGTAATACTGTAAACATCATTTCGAGTCTATTCTGACTGAATACATATCATATAGATATATCAAAGTAGATAAATTAATTGATATTTACATTTCTTACATCTTTAGCTGTCCTGTGTGTAGAACCTAAGTTAATTTGAATTAAAACTTAATAAAAGAAATTGTTTATTATTGACAACATGCAATATTAATGTAGTTCTGAGACTATGATGAGCAGCAATTTTGACAATGAACTATAATGCTACTTGCTTCATTAAAATGATCTTTGATATTTAAAATCTCCTGATCGGACATGAATTTAGCAGGTATGGGGTCACCTGCCTGACCACGTGGGTTTTCCCCGGGTACTCCGGTTTCCTAAGACCCCTCGTGCGCTTCAACCCGGGCCAACAAGAATGGTTTATACAAGTTAATATAACTCGTTTCGCAACTCTTGTAAAATAAATTAAGTTTACATTTTACATCCTTGATATAATAGTTCTGAAGAAGACTTTCCAACTTTAGCCTCCTGATACTATTTCCTCATCAACCTTTACTGAATACTGCCAAATGTCACTCAATCTTCACAGACTTTCCGTTCCCCGCATGAAACTGTACTTGAACAACCTTTCAATTTTACCTTATTCATGTGAAGATTGTGACAAAAACCGACAGGTAGACGTTTGCATAGTCTGACGGTAACGTTGCAGTAAGGAATGAATTAGCCTTCTGCCCAGTGGGCTTGGTTCATGATTGCTTGCAAGACAATCCAAGATTGTATTATGCAATTCACTCGTTAATTAATAGCTTTTATAGCCTTACATTTTCATTGTTCTTTTTTAAATAATCTTTTAAGCAATCACAAATTTTTAACTACTGAAACCCAGTAACCATTTCTGTATGTCCCATCTTGCTTCAAAATTGCTTGAAGCTTATAATTTGACCATTTTTCCATGTCAGTGATTAGATAGTGAATTATGGTACACCATAAATAATAACTGTGCGAATACCTGTACAACAAGTAAAAATTTGATACCCTTTAATTGTCAGATCTAGACATTTTAATTTGTTGAAATTTAATTTTCATTTTGAATAAAAAAAATTTGACCCACAATAATAATCGGCTAATGATCACACTACATATACTTCCTTTAAAACTGCAGGGCCAGAGATGACCTCAGTAGCTTTATCTGAAGAAATTTGGAATAAATAATTTAAAATGAATTGTTAAATATTCAACTGGAATCTCTAATCCTATAAATCTACATGATTGGCTCCATACCATGTTATTACTAGTGACTCTATCCCCTCAATCATTCATTTGAAGTTAAAAACTAAATAAAATTTAAATAAAATCAAAGTTTGAAATTTTTTTAACTGAAAAAAATATGTTATTGCATATCTTCAATGGCATATAAGAGCACAGGTTATTGAAAGACCGTAGTAGCCCTGGTATTTACAGTGAACAGGGAAATCATCACCTGGGAATTCCTGGCTTTTTTTAATTTGTAGCCCTGACATGTCAGACTATTTTCAGTAGGAGTGTATATTGGTTCTGTGATATATCTTGTATCTTAACTTTATAGTATTGCAGGGTGACAATGACGATGACACAGAAGATGGTTAACCTTCTGGAACACATGGGTTTATTCTCTGTTCTTTTTCAAGGCTTCACTTCCACGTTTTTTGTTGTTGTTTTTTGTTGGTAATTTGTTGGTTTTATTCTTTCATTTGAACCTCGGTATATTCTCGTGTTCTTGATGTAATAGTAGATAAATAAGAATTTTAATTCTCAACTGAAAGATGAAATGATCATGCTGCTACCCAATACAGTGCATTCCACTTAATCGGGTAACGCTTAATCGGGTATTTCGTTTAATTGGGTAAAATTTTAAAAACCAAAACCATTTTCTCTTAAATCATGTTAAAAAAATTCGTTTAATTGGGTTGGAAAAGTCGTATTTTTCGGTTATTCGAATAGAACAATCGGGACAAAAAATAGAAATGCTCCGATTTTCACGAAAGTCATCGCGTATTTCTTTAAGTTTTAGACATTTATCAACAAATAGTGTAATTTTGATGGTTCAAATGTCAAAAAACAGTTAAATATTACCTTAAACGGTGTTGATTCTGCCTCGTGTGGTTTTTCCCCAACAGGAAGTCGACTAAGAATTGTGGGTAAAATTAAATGTTATTTTTAGAGTCAGCAGCAGGCAAAACGTAATGGGGTTTTAAAAGCATAATTAAGCGACTAGACAATTAAACTTTTACGTCTGGGATGTAAAATCTTCGAAGCAAAAACCAAAACAATAGGTTTTTACCTGGGTCTGATATTGCTACAGATCGATTGATATCACCGCTTACTGTATGTGGCGAATCCAAAGTGAGGGGTTCGCCACGGGGAAATGTGACGACACCGATACACAGGTGAGTTAAAAATCAGTAGCGAGCAGTAAAATGACAGACGCCCGACGTTAGCTCATAATTCCTATTCAGGTTAGGATTAGAACTGGTTAATAAAAACATTACATTGGATTTCGTGTTGTTTTATCAGTGACTGCCAGTGTCAAGTTCGTATAAATTTATACCACAGGAAACGACCTAAATAAACTCGGTTTCTCCGATCTCTGTGCTTTGGTAATTGGAAATAATATGGAATATTTTAAACTTCAAAGCGAACATAAGAATGTCTCTATGATAAACATAAATGATTTTAGATGTAATTGTCGGCGAGTCCTTAGATCGTATGTCAAATTAGGAACACACGGATGAAACAGGGATGTATGACCCCCCGATTTGAGGTGCTACGATTGTACTGTGCCGCGAATAAGAAAATCATTAAGGTTTTGTTATTTTAATACACACATTTTTATACAATTAGTAATAGTAATCTGACAATTTGACATCAGTAAAAGCACAAACAAAAACACCGTTTATTAACAATAATAACGCAAATATTTTCATCCAAAATCGACCCAAGTCTGACTACCATTACGGACCAAATCCAAGATGACGACGTGCATTTCGGCTTATCGGGTAAGTCGGTTAATCGGGTAAAAAGTCCCCGCAAATAGGCAACCCGATTAAGCGGAATGCACTGTACTTGTACAGTTAATTATCACACAATATTTCTATGAATACTCCACTTTTTAATCGTGATATCAGCTGTCATAGAACTTGGAGCAAAAATAGAGAGCACAACTTCAGAGTAATTCAAAGAACTCTCCATTGATTATTTTATTTTCTTAATTTACACTCCGAAAATAAATGATAACATATATATACCAATTTTTTTGTTCATGCCCATAATTAAGCTTTATTTGAAACTGTGCTGCTTCTCCAAATCTCTAACAAAAATCTAACAGAAATTCATTATTACTGTAACACCTTTACTACATCGATCTTAAATGTTCATTATCCATATCAACAAATTGAAGCTATAACTTATAAATGTAATGCCAGTGTTCCCAAAACTCTCAAAGCAAATCTTATTTATTTCATAAACAAATCCTGTTTATTTCATTAATAAATTAAAAAGATACTTACAATCCCTAATTAAGTTATGACCTAAAGAAGATTATTCCTGATATTAACATAGATGTTCTGACTTTAATAGCAGCCATACTTCAAAATCCCACAGTAATAACTCGACAATAATAAAGTACTGGTAAAGTACAATGTGTAAGAGGCCCAGAGGGCTAGTATTCACCTGGACCTTTATCAGTTATCATGGCAAAATACTCTCATTTCAGTTACATTATAAATATTCCTGTACTTTTTCAGCCGCTGATTGCAACAAAGGTTCAAACTAAACGTGGACCAAAAATTGTCATTCTTAAAGAAAAAGAAGGATTTCCAAATTTTATGCTAGCGCACTATAATATATAGTTCCCATATCGGGCTTGGACCTCTCTTTGGCTTCAGGGGTCAGCAACACTCCTCATTTCTATAACATTTAGTCTTCTTTGCCCAATAATGCTCCAGATCAAATTTCATCGAAATACCTTCAGTTGTTCGGGACGTCGACTAGTTAGTAGCTGTTTCACAGAAATATTGAAGAAAAACAAAAAATGGATGGACTGACAAAAATGATGGATGCTGCACCTGAAGGCCAGGAGAGCTTAAATACATTAATTATAAATGGACATTTAATTCCTATTTGATCCAATTTTGAAAAATGCACAATTGAGCTAAAAGTTACAGACTGTTATTCTTTGTTAGCTATAGTAATCAATGCTTTTAATTTACCATTTGCAGTAATTGGGCCAAATATTCTAATTATTTTTTTACGGAATTGCATTATACACAAACAGGACATAACTCAAAGATGTTTGGGCTCAATCATCATTACCTAAAATTTTCTGTATTTGATGACTCATCAAGCTTGAGAATGATATAGATTTCCTTTCTCATGCCATGAGTAAAATCCTATATATATATATATATATGGACAGTGTTTCTATATATATAACTGACTACAAGTATATATACACTAAATTTACCTATGAGTCATGATATATTGCTATGTAGGGTTGAATGTATCTCACAATCATGTATTCATACATGTGATTCTAAATGTTTAGTGTTTTAAATTTTCAGACTTCTTTTAAATTTATATTTACTGGACTTGCTATAACTCAGTAACGGTATATATATATATATAAGTGTCTTCATTTACTGAAGTATTATAAGGAAACTTCAGACACTGAAATCATGAATTTTAATTCAATTTTAAAACTTTTACATTTATATATACATATAAATCTCAATATCTTTGGAATCATCGATTTATCTGAAACAACGTTCACTAGAATCATATACCATAATAAGAAAACCGTTACCACAACATTCACAGAGTCTAAAAGCTGCATCAATATAAGTCACACTGCCGTCTATTACCTGAACAAGACGGGATTCGACTGTTGAAGGTAACTATACCTAAGCAGTCCTTTTGGTTCTAAAGCATGTGTGTTTTGTGAATCTTTAACTGACAGATAATGTCTAGTTTACCCGGCAGGATTGCTGAAAAACACTGACAGCGACCCTATAATTTGAATACAATTGGGCAATTTCATTTCCAACCATATACGAAACATGTATATCTCAAAAACTTAAAGGAGACAGAATTTTTTCATTAATCGGTGTGTGTTGACCTCGAAAAATATCATTGAAAAGTGGTTTCCATGTAGGGAACCAGGGAGGAGGGAGAATCATATTGGGAGACTTTACACACAAATACACGTAGTTTATGAGGTTAGCTAAAGCCCTTAGGACATCTATCAGAAAATAATTCAAACACTTTGGCCAGTGAGCTCATCTTCTATAGACAAAATGATATTTACAGCACTGATATACAGGCTGCCATACAAATTTCTGGCATGTCCATCAAACTAGATGCTGCTTTAAAAGTCGGTCACCCTCCCATTACTCGAGACTTAATGATGAGTAAAGAAATCTCCATCAGCATCTAGATGTATGACTATACTGAGGGCAGTAACAGCTTGTCCAAGGATAACTGGGGATGATTTTGTAGAGACAATTAGACCCTGTTTCACTCTTTAAGATGTCAGCATGCAGCGAGGGTTATTTAAGTAGAAGTCATCGATAGCAATAAATTGAATAATGTTGTGATGACCGTCAGATCAATGGACCTGAATTTAGAGTGATTTTAAGCCATTGGTTCTACAATATATTGCATGTGATAAATAATTTGGGAAAAAAGTACTTTTTTAGGAAAAAAGCTTGAACAAATAAATTTAAAAATACATTACATTAATTTTTCTGTTTCTACGTATACTGTCATAATCATAGTTCAGGAAATATTGACTATTTTTTCTACCAGCTCGTTCTAAGCATTTCTTCTATAATATTTTAAGTGTTTTTGCGAGGAACTAATGCATGTCCTATGTATTGAACTATTTCCGTACTCATTCAAATTTCGCATTGCTACAGGAAGTCAGACTGCAGGTAGGTTTTTTGAGCAGGCCGCTTCTTCGAGCACATGACTGTCACTGCCGCATTGATAAAATGTGTGGCACTAATATTATAATGGTATCTCACCATATATATGCTGCAATATATCCTACGGAATGAGTAGAGACTTGTTTACTGGATATCTTGGTGGAGATTAGATGAAATCGTTCAACAGACAGGAAGCACAACTTTTAATCTGCTCACCGTGTCACTCGTGTGTAAGTTATCACTCATTTGTAACATCAATTTTTTGTTGTGTGCACAATTCCTGTTTTATTTTGACAATAAACATTACTGATTTGTTGATATTTAATTGTTTATAAAAGTTTTATCATGTTTATCACGTCAACAATGCCCCAGAAAACGAAAGTAAAATCCCGGTCCGCCATTTTGTTGTCAGTGTAAACAGCCCGACATAAACCAGCCGATTTCCGAGAATTCAATTATTTTCAACAAATAAATACACTTAAAATGCATAAAATGTCCTGTCCTCATATTTCTAATGCTTACTCTCTAATTTGTTAAATACATATTTTGTTCGTCAATTCCTACATATGACAGCGAGTTACAGGAACATGCCTGTTTCATAACGTCTTATAAGTTAAGGTGGTACAAAGGAATGGTATGCTTAACCGACGAGTAACACGAACATGTTTCTCAACATCTAGAGATGGCATAAAATAATGAAGGCATGTTTACTGCGACTTCTCAAGATATATCATGAAAGATATATATGGAAACACTTTTCTGTGACGTCTCACGAAAAATCATAAGTACATAAATATAAGGTTGTGGGGTGAAAACACAATACGCTGAAGACATCGGATGAGCAAGAATTTAAGGAGTTTGTGATTCTTTTCTCTACTTTACATTGCAAAATCATTTCAAATGTCAGACTATGAAATCCTCAATGAAAACTGTCAAGCTATATATTAGCTGGCATCGTTTATGACATAGCTAGCATGAATATTATAGCATTGCACTAGATTGAACCTTTTCGTGGAAAGCTTTTAATTAGGCCAGAACATTAAAGAGAACATTGTACCTATAAACCACAGCTTTTCCTCCCGACACATCATGACAGGTTTCTTAGGGTTTAAAATTGAAAATAAAAATTTTCATATTAAAAGCCAGGAGCTCCGGTCCCTGAATGTAGAAGTTTGTTTTTAATTGCAGATTTGTGCAAATTTTAACGTAATTCATGCATCACACTCGTTTCTTTTTAAAACATTCAGTATTAATAATGATTATATTTTCACAGCTATAGGGATTAGTGAGATAAGTCTCCAATCCATCTATGTAAAAGCTACAGGATTAACAAACTATGGCAACGGAAATGCGACAACAACAGGACCTTATAGCTACCGGGTATGGTTGATATGATTCTCGGAAACTTGCCACAAATATATAAACAGGAAGCGCTTTCATCCAAAAATGACATTCAGCTACAAGTGTGTACTGTGGGGTTTTCTTGGAACAGAATAACTGAACATTTTCAGTGCACTAGTTGAGGGATTGAATAAAACTTGAATTGGGTACCAATAGGACTGCCGTCATTAAGTTGACATAGACAATAAAACAAGCACTATTTTTTGTTTGTGTTTGGTTGCAATTGGTGTATTGCCCTGTGCAGCCAGGGTCATTTTGAGGCGGGGTCTTCTTGTAGTAGTTGGTGACTACCTCAATGATCGACATACAAGAGACCCATCGCATCCTGAACAATTTGGGTAATGACTTGCTCCAGAACACAACCACAACAGCACAGACCAGCTCATTCCAGTTTTCGGGGAAACACGAATAACCAGAGGTTTGTGAATCTTCACCTGAGATTAGGTGGCCAGTGTACTCCATCTGACTGAGCTATCACGGCCCCCTTAAAACAAGTACTTATGTTTAACATTTATAGACGGAAGTATATATACTTCCGTCCTGTAACTGGGTCTGTATGTCACACCACTCAGAAAACAATGGGACTAGTTCCTGCTGACACTGTAGTATAATTACAAGGCGTAAGGTACTCACAATAAAGCATATTATAACCAGACAAGTATTTGTATTGTAAATCATATCTAAAGATATAATTGGAGATAGTGTTTCAGCTTTAAGGCTGTATTGGTTTTAAAAGGGTAATTTGATTACAAATAAACAGGCAGGAAAAGTGAAAATAGATTTGGCCATGACGTGAGAATTTGTTTGTGATGTGTATGACATTTCTCACGGTTCTACGAAATGGTCTAACGCTACAGAATGGATATCAGTACGAACTCGGATATTATCTTCAATTTATATATTTCATACATGCTGATCAGGCACATAATCTGAAGATGTATGTAGCAAGAAATTAAAGGTTCACAGTAAGTTAATTAATACTAAATTAAATTTAACCCTGGTACTGACCTATAATTCACAGCCCCTAAATTTGTACCCCGGTATACGTATACGTACTGACCTGGTATACGGTATAATTCACAGGGAAGAAATTCACATTAAAGATTTGTTACAAGATGACCAATTTGGCCTGTATTGCTCATCTGTTTCTAATGCAATTTTGAAGTTGATCTAGGTCATTTCTTAAAGTTGTTTGTTGTTTTAATTTCATTCTATATTTGGTGTGTTAAATTTTTGTCACTAAACTAAATCCTCAAAGGATGGCAGAATTTCATGAATTTGTCTTTGTTATTTTTTGTTTACATGATTAGATTTTGATCAAGTGCTTATTTAAATGGTCAAATCCATTAAAAACATGTTAAAAATCTGAACTGTCACACACTCAGTGTGTTACAGGATGCATTTGTATTGAAGTGCATAGGTGATCATACAGGTAAGAAAAGGAGATATTTTCAATTAATTCTATCTTTAATGCAAAATGATCCTTCTCAGGTATAAATGTCAGGCAAGTTATGAATGTGAATGAAGGTCAAGGTAATTCATTTGAACACACTTGGTAACCACTCACTCCAGCATGCCACATGCCCACAGTCTCTTTGACTGCGAAGTTGTTAAAAGATCCCCTGTGACCTTGAATGTAGGTTAAGGTCATTCATTTGAACAAACTTGATAGCCCTTCACCCATGCAATCACTATGGGTGCAAATTATCAGGTCTCTCATGATCAATGGATCATGGTTAATGAAAAGAAGTTGAAAAGAAAAGTAATTAACTCTGGATGGACACCTGACAATTGGCATAAGCTTATATAATTACTTGCACTTTTAGGCAGATGATGAGCTAAATATAAAAGAGTAAATTTTGCATTAAATCCTATTTAGATCTCTAAAATTATCATAAATAATTCATTAATCAATAATGATTAATTAGTGTTAATTAGTGTTTTCAGTGATGAGGTAAAGATACAAAATTGTACCCATTAGTCAGTGATTTGGTGAATATATGCACTACTATAGCTCTTGGAGTCTAAATATACAATAGTCCCTCTTTTAGCAGCACCAAATGGATTATTTTAAGCAGCACATCTCCTTCCTAGCTGGTGAGTTATATTTAGTCACCCAGTCTAGGCCGTTCACACCTATCAATGCAAGTCCAGCGATTCAGTGAAGTAGATGTGGTTCTTCCTCTTCTCATAATTTAAAGTGAGCCCATCATCTGCTCATAAAACACATTTTTCTTGTTTAAAGTTGATCAACAACCTTGGTGCATGGCTACATGAAGCAAAGTGGAGAATATGTACACGTATTTTGGAGAGGTAGCGCGTCTTAAAAATAAGAGCAAGGCGTGTAGTTTAGAGAGGGCAGAGATGTACATATTTTGAGGAAGTAAAGCAGTTAGATGTTTACATTTATTTTGTGGTAGAATATCTACATAGAACATGTATTTTGTGGAGATGCTGTAACATGCAGGGATTACGTCCTATCTTTAAGGATGTTTTAGGTAAAACGTGGATATAGGCAAAGCTGAGGGATAAAGTACCAATATTTAGGTCAAAAATTCATACATTGTTTTCATAACTCATTTAATTCTGAATTTTGTGATAAATAAAAGCAAAATGGTTATAATATGTAAAGCAGGGAGATATATTACGGCAATAGTATGTTTTGTAGATGTTGAAGGTTCATATCATACATTTTGGAGATGGGGAAGTTGATAATACATTTTTTTTTTAATAGGGGAAAATGATCATACATTTTGGAGATGGGGAAAATGATCATACATTTTGGAGACGAGGAAGTTTCATATAATACATTTTAGGAGATGGGGAATTTTCATATAATAAATTTCTGAGATGGGAACGTTTCATGTAGTATAGGAAAGAATCGAAATGTAATGAAGTTGTGAAAAGACGCCAGTGGAACGTTCACAATAACTAATACATTCAGCAGGAAATTACAGGCTTGGTATGTCACTATATATAACCGAACCAAAACTTTCCCGAAGCATTTTACATGTATCTGAATTGAGGTTTATGTTATAACTTAAAAAATCAATACAGGAAAATGTAAGGGTGTTATTTCCAGAAAATAAATGATATTAAGTGAATCATGCCACATAAAAATGGAATCTGTCAGCTGATTAGTCAATGATAGACCATTGTGGGTGCTGGTCTGTACACCAATCCTATGGTGTAGAGTAATTTATCTCAATTTTCACAAATTTAATTTAAGCTTTTTAACAAGAAAAGGAAATCTATGTGGACAAGCATAATGTCAATGACTACACAAACTTTAGGGAAACGATGATTGTAATTTTAACAAGAAACCAAGTAAAAACTGTATCAGGTTTTCAAGAAATCAAGGTCAATACATTAGAACTGCCTCAAATCATGAAATAAAATCTAATAAACAGCATGGAAGTCCTTCCCTGTTATACAGAAAAATCATAATATAAGATAAGAAATACTTTAATTGTTTAATAAACAAACTTCCCCACATAGCTACAGTATAGCTGTAACCATGCATTTCTATTTTTTGTTACAGTGACCTGGCGCCATTTGATTTGATGGTTTTTGAATGAAAGCTTTAAAATGGCTATAGACACACAAGCTATTTCCTTAATATAATGTACCACAGTTTGTACCAGTTACCCTCAAAGTTCAGTAAAATTCAGATAAGTCGAAGTCAATGGTACCATGTAAAATATCTGACTTATCAGACTTATATATAACCATGTTTCTATGTACTGATATATATATATATCACCAATGACATAAAACTGACCCGGAATTTACTGGTTGTCTACCATACATTTCCAATAACAAGGTGTGTGACAAAACAATAAATGTGTAAAAACATTTTTTATTTCATACCATGACAATGGCAATGTACATAATTTATTATAAACCCAGGCCTTCCATTTTTATCTATAACTTATTTGTCCTAATAAGCACTTTGTGCGTTTGCAAACACACAATTGAGGATTTTGCCTAATTAAACCATGTATGGGTTTCCATGTGAACTCTGGGTGGAAAAATTTATATTTTTCATTTACATATATCTATGTAGTGAAAACAATCCATCAGTCTTTGGTTAAAAGACTGAAGCTGATATTAGCAGATCAGTGAGTTAAGAAACTTTATATTATATGTTTCAATAGGGACACCCATCCTCTCTTCCCGATCGAGTAAATATGGTGTGCATGCACCTATAGAGCAGGTGTGCTTATTACCATAGGTTGAATATAATATATTAGTCATTGTGTTTCAATCTGTCACTAATCTACACTATCAACCTGTGTTGACCTAGTTTTAACGCTATATATAGATATATTCGTATCATTTGACATTTGCGTTAACTTATATACCACATTTGTCCTCAAATTAAGCCCCCTCTCCTTGAGAGTGCTAAAGAGTAGCATATGATTGAAGTTGAGGAGGGTTTATTACTCAACCAGATTTAGCTTAATCAAATCTAGTATTTTACGTTTGAATATTCTGCCTAAATCAAGAAGGGCTTATTTATAGACACAGGCTTATATTTATTTACAGATTATTATTATTTGTTTTGACAAGTTAATCGGCCAGTGAAAAGCCAGAGTCATTTTGAGGCAGGGTCTCCTTGTAGTAGTTGGTGACTACCTCACTGAACAACATACGGAAGGTCTATTGCA
Organism: Pecten maximus; assembly: GCF_902652985.1. NCBI lineage: Eukaryota > Metazoa > Mollusca > Bivalvia > Pectinida > Pectinidae > Pecten > Pecten maximus. The sequence continues at coordinate 6,395,936 of NC_047025.1, forward strand.
TGCAATCCGGTTAAATAAGGGTAAAGAGTCTTTTCCAAGGACACAAACATGACAGCACACAGACCATGCAGCCTGTTTCTCAGCTTCCCGAGAAACACAAACCGACACTGGTAGGGAGAGCCAAACCACGCACCTCAGATTTTCACCTATTACTATAGTTACGGATAAGTACAGTACCCATGCAGTTACAAAATTCATATACAATAAAGGCCCCAAAAATGTCTACTCATGCTATAATATACATATATCCCATAGACACAAATAGAGGATCTGTCATGAGTTTCCCTTCATATTAGATTTATGATACGAGTTTTGAATTTTTTTTATTTTTGCGAGCCTCTGGCGAGCAAAAATAAAAAATTCTAAACGAGTATCATAAATCTAACATGAAGGGAAACGAATGACAGATTCTTTTTATCATATGACGTTTTCTTTCATCGTTCCCCATCAAAAACTGATTTTCTCTTTTGCCTTGAATCGTCACATATCAACCAAATCACCCGAACCTTCGAAGTAGGTCAATTATACCGACGAGAGAAGAAATAGTTCTAACACAACTGACTCTTGAAAAGGATTCATTTTATTAAATACACGTCTCAAAACAAAATTTCAGCATTTTTTCATTTAATCTATAATAGATAAATTGTCCTTGGTGTTTGAAACAATGAGGAAAATATTTTAGTTTGAAAGTTCATGAGCGACTGTTTTTGATGTGACGAAGCCGTGACGTCACTTGGCGCGATAATGGAGGCTTCGTTGTACAAATGTCTATTCGCTGTCGCTGTCGTACAGAACCATTGTACGGCGCCTTTTCACTGCTTTGTGTTTATCCTCGTCCTCGCGGGAGTTTATGGAGATGTGAAATGTTCCCACTGAACATCGTGTTCAGACTGCCGTGAAAAGCGACTTTGGATGCCGATTTGTTGGCAGTGTTGTTTGTTTTGACATTACACGTGTTTGTCGACGACAGTGTCAGCATGTTATTCTGAGTAACCGTTGAAGGCAAGTTGTAACAAACTACATTGCCGTTTTTCATGAGGATTTTATTAAATAATGTTATTATTTGTTTATTTGAAAAGAATCTAGACTAGATATGTCTCATCGGACAACGCAACCGCAATTTTCTATTGGGAGTTGAAATATGTTACTAGGGGTCATAAAATAGATGTTTGCCAGGCCTAATTTAACATCTTATAGTATAAATATAATTAAAAAACTTAGGATGTTTACATCTTGGATTTTATCTTTGATTGTACAATATGTTATGTTAATAGACCAATTTGTCGTTCAGTTGATTTTTTTTCAAAGTTTACAAGCACTAGTCGCCATTTTTACGAGTTGTAGTAAAAAGAAGTAGGTCGTTCCCACGCGTATGAATACAGTTCTCACGGAACACAATTAAACCATAAGTGTAATTTTCATACATTATATTAATTAATTAATTAAACCATAATTGTAATTTGAATACATTATATTAATTAATTAACGTAATGCATAACACAAATCAGTTCAGAGCAACTTTTCAAAACCAGTGATCACCTGTTGATACCGATCGAAATGGCGATGTATGGAATTAATTCTTTATATCAATTAAAAATCTTTCCAATATCAATCCCTCTGAATTCTAAATATTGAATTGATTTTGCGTCCAGTTTATGGTTAAAACCTAACATTACATCCATAAACTGACCTTATATTACCCGAGGGCGAAAATTGACAGGTGCCAATTAATGCAAGCCAACTGACCTTTTCACAAATCAACACCAGTACATGTGTTGTCGTAAGCTTTGTCTTTGGACATACGCGTGTAGTAATTACAATTGGTACATAACATATATATAGTACACCTATGACTAGAAGAACATTACGATTTAATTGTGTACTAATCAAAACCGTCAAGCTGAAGTCAAATCATCATGCATCAGTATATATGAATGGCCTTAAGCTTTTCACCATATGAAAACAAGCAGAGCTAGAAAACCGGAGTTTTGCATCTAATTTACCTGATATATGTACATGTGAAGCAGAAAAAATTCACACATGGTAAGGAAGCTATATTAAATGATAGCTAGATCAGGCTTCATTCTCATTTTTACAGCATATACTGCTAACAGTTTAAGGTTCTATAGCTACTCCAAGTCACTCCACTATATAGATTACTTTTACAATAACATTGTCAGTTTATTCATCTTGCTTTCTACAGAACACTGTGAGCTTTTTTGATGTTATTAAAGATGATCTTGTATATCTTAATATGTACCCAAAGATACATTATACAATTTTTCACTGAGAGAGAAATCAATGGAGACATGCAATGTTGAATGTCACACACGCGAAACTTCACGAAGACAGATCATGGACTGTCTTTACCCAAATGCCAGCAGGGAAACAGATTTAAACAAATGGATTCCTGTTTCACCATAAAAGACAAATAAAAAAGGCTTTTCTGGTAAAAGTTCATCTTAATACACATTGTTAAATTACATATAATTCTATACAATTTCAGACACTATACATTATTCAATCAACTGGTTTAAACCATTGCATGCATTTTTACGCTAGCTGATGACCTGTAATTCCCTGCATACAAGTTTACACATCAACAGAAGGGAATTAAAGTACTTTAACTTTCAGTGGGTTCGAAAAAAATCAATTACAAAAAAATGAAATACTGGTGATGCTTATTCTCTGTACAGAGAAGTCAAATGATTATGGCTTTTTCTGACCGACAATTTTACAACAGGAATCAAAGGCATATTTATTACGACTATAAGGATTTTGATGATGCATTCTTGGTCAGCTGATGTGCCAAATTCATGAAGTTTTTGACATATTTGACCCCTGTTACCTCGAAAAAAAGGTCAAGGTCATTCATATAAAAATTTTAATGTAACTTCTCCATGTACCACCTGGTCAAATATCAGTTTTCAGTTGCTTATAGTTCTCCAGAAGATTAATTAATAGATGACAGACAAAATAGGACGCATGGACGCCCACTAATGCACCTTCGATTTAGTCGAATGTGATGCATGCATGCGTGTATTTAGACAAATACTGATTAAGGGCCAGGTCAGAACGTATACGTATAACACCATATATTAACCTCACCAAAGGTTCAAAATTGATAACGATATATTTTTTAACAAAAAAACAAACCGCTCATTCACAATTGCTTGATATTGATCAGAAGGTTATTATCAGCATTTGAAAATATTATCACTCTTCAATTATCTCCACAAAGAAATAGTTTCCGAGATAAGTGCCGATCCATCAGTGTAATCTAAGTCGTATATTGATCACGATATTAATTCAATCACTCATCGAAACAATAGGATCACCCTGCCCACCCAGAGATACGAGGAAGTCGTTAACCTTGTACTGGACCAGGACGTCCACCAATCAATGGATCGGACAAGGCGATCCACTAATCAATGGATCAGTCCATTCAGGGTAATAGGGGAGTCAGTATTAATTGAGCTACATACATATACATGTATCGTAATGAACTCAATTATCTTGTTCGTCAGTTGTCTTGCCTATTTATCAAGTCCTAACGACAATGCACAGAAAATGATCTAAGAAATCGGATTTGTACTATATGCATAAGCAATATACTTGGTAGCTATGATGAATTGTTTCTTATAATCATCAACTCTCTCCCAAGTTTATAAATGTCCAGGCCAAATGATCCTCCATTATTATTATTATTATTATTATAAATATAGATTTATGTCATATACTAAATACATGACATTTATCTTTCCCTATCTGTCTGTACATTTGGCTCCAGCTTTGGTTTTTTATTTTTCCAAATCTTTTTTTAAGGAAAGTACATGAGTGTATTAATCTGGCATTATCTGTACGTATGTTCTCTACTTTTTCCGTAATTTTACCCATTTTGTTTTTTGCACAGATGAAAATTCATGGCAGGTAGCAAATTTCCCAAAATGGTCAGAAAACATTGTATCAACCCCTTACTATGGGCTATATATTGTTCAGTGAAAAGGAACATTGAAAGTTAGAGCAAATTATTTTCAACCCAGTAATCTTCATTTGGAAAATAATTTATGTTCTTGTAACATAAACAAAATTATGGCAAAATTACAAAAATATAATGAGTGACAGAAAATATACCCTATAATGATGATATAATGAGAGAATCAATACCGCAGTTCTTCATAATTCCAATCAAAATCGAGAAACAACCCACTGATTAAGGGGAATCTCTAATGCGTTGCTCCACTCTCTAAATGTAAATGAGTTGCAGGAAATATATCATACACACATGCAAACTAATTTGTTTTGAAGAATGGCAGAGTGGGGATAAAAGCCACACAACTAAAGCACAAAGTCGATCAGACGTACAGGTTGCTTCGGTGAAGGTCAAGAAAAGGACACAATAACATCAATGCTACGACTTACTGAAAACTGCGAGTCTTTTAGACAAATATTAAGATAGGTTAAAATGTGAAAAACACAATGAAATTGAAATTTAAACTCCATTGCATTTGATAAACAAACTGCAATGCTTTTCTATTTAACTTCGGGGCATTTAAATCGACATTCGCAGGGTACACGGTTGCTTCACTGTTTATTACTGAGCATATTATATTTGACCGAAATTTTATATATGAAGACAAACCCATAGGGGATTATGAAGTTTAACTTGATAAGGTTTTATATCTGTAAACAAAAAACATAGAGGCTTTAAAAACTTGACATTCATGTGAACTCAAACTGACCCAATAGCTGCGCGCATTTGTGCACCTGATAAGCTTGCAATTGAGGCAATGCAAAATGTCAGCAACATGAGGATGTGGTCATACCAGGCGATAGAGGACCAAACCATATTTGACATTTTCGTTGTTAACAAAGCTGGACCTCTGTGTCGTTACGCTTATCAGATTTTCCATCTAAATATATTTGACACTAACACTAAAACCACGCAGAAAAAGACAACCTATATATATAGAGGATATAATGTATACTTTTGTAGCATTCTCGTGTACTCGTGTACATGTGACTCACGAGTATAGGAGAAAACATGATTTCTAGAATACAGAATGCTCTGCATCTTTCATTCACAGTAAGCATATGCAAACATTTCTATCTTTTACTGTTGCATTGTTAGTTAATTGATGATTTTAGCAGCTATAATTAACTGTTTCTGAACAATCCTATTTATAAATCAAGTGAAATGTCAATCCATTGGTTTACGATAAGCACTGATCAATATTATTTGTAAAGCATATTATAGTATAAATCACACTCATGGTCACCTCTAAATTTAAATGCATGTTTATATACATTATAGGTCAGTGCTTTGGCTTCTCGAGTTTTTGTCCTGAAAACTGGGCAGCATATAAATATATCAAAGACCCTATGACTTAATGTTATGCAAGCCAATTATTGACTATACTGTGTCAATCATGCATAAAAAGTAGGTCAGATCTAGTGTTTGGTGTGTAATGTTTACACATGTTCAATCAAGCATGAAATGTAGGTCAGATCCAAGTTGTCTGGAGCATAAGGTTAAAATGCATTCACAAACGGTCAATCATTCAAGCCTAAAAGTTAGATCAAATCCACTAGCATTCAGAATGTAACATTAACATGTGATCAATCAAGCATAAAAAATAGGTCAGACCCAGCCTCAATTAATCCAACTGGTTCAATCAAGCATAGAAATTAATAGTCTTTCTATGCATTATCCATGCATTTTCAGTTGAATTAATTAACAATTAATACTCCACTGAGGTCATTCAAAGCTCGCCTCAGATCCCCCTTTAACTTTATATGAGGAATAACTGTATGTCATGATGAAAGTATTGTTCAGTAGACCATTTTGTCCTGGTCTGTTAACGTTGAAGCTAATTAATATTACATGACATATTCACTTGCCAACAGTATTGACTAAACCTATGTTTTCTTATAGGAATTATACAGATCTGACGATCTCAAACTCATGAAAACTTAATTTTTCAAGTACTGCGGATCTAGTTTCATAATATAGTTGTCTACTGGTTACAATTGCCTATATATATTAATTACGCTTCAAATCCTCAAAAGAAAAAAAAGAAAAAAAAGACCCTTCAAGCAATCAAAACTAATGACAGCAGCAGAACCATTGTAACATTTAAGATTAATTGAACTTCTGATTTTCCTGTGATAATCAAGCCATCTAATCTTGTGTCATCCTTAATTATCAGGATTATGTCCCTTTTCATCCTGACAGTATTACCGGTAAAACACACCTCGACTTTAAACATATTTATTAACCAAAATCGGTGAAAAGGATCAGTCACAAGTTATAGCAACTTATGAAGCCATCTCCTTACTACAATTATACAGACCAACACACACCTCAAGCAGGGACCCTTGATAAAATGTCCCTTCTCACCCAACTGAGTCTTAGAAAGTTAATGGGTTTTAGTAAATTAGAAAACTAAGAAATGCTTTAAATGCTAATGTTATTCTGAACTAATTTGCAGACAGAATCTTCCCCTTTTTAGAAAATAGCCATGCAGATCAATATGTTTAAAACATTTCACTGATCATGACCAGTCACCATAAACATGAATCTGTTACATCAAATTGTGGAGTAATTACTCCACAATTTGATGTAACAGTTTGTTTTTAGCTTTTCTGTTGCTTCATTGTTTTAACACAATTGCAAAAAAAAGGTTACAATATAACTTTGTCACTCTTGCATGCCATAGGGGGTTTTACTTTTGGAGAAAACAGGAGTACCCAGAGAAAATTAAACCCATCATGATGTTGGACCATCTGTCCCAAGGTATCCAGTTGACATTGACTTTTAGCAATTTCAGAAGTCAAATCACCTTTTCTCAGAAATATGAAGAGTCAAAACATTAAGTCAAATAGACATGCTCCTTCATACCCAGGAGTCAGATATGATTCTGGAGAGTCAAAAACATACTCTCAGGGGTCTACTGGATGTCCTGATGACCAATACCTTTTTACCTTTTCAGGAATTGAATCCCTACCAGCTGCCTAGTTTAAGGTAAGTGTGCTGTATTACCACTGTGCCACACTTATAGAATAATGATGTATTGTTCTACCTCTATATAGTTATCATATAGTAAGTTGTTATGTTGTATCTAGGCCTAGGTGAATGTATTAAAACCACAAGTTTTCATTGTTTTTTTTTTAAGTTTGTGTATCTATAGATAAGTAGTTAAGTACCGTTAGATTAGCTTTCACATGAAAAGTTAGCAGAAAAAATAATGTTTGCCTTAGTAGAGTATGTTACTTTCTGTATATCAAATGAAAAAGCAGCACTTCAATACCGAATACACATTGAAACTAGGGGCCGGTTGCATGTTAAATATTTATCCTGTACCCGTAGATTGCTAGCTGAACCTGTGAAACACACATTGTAGAAAAACAGACACATTGAACATCCCAAGACTGGAGTATTAAATATGTATACTATATAGCGTTCCATCATGCCCAGATGATCACGGATCAGGTGAAAAAGTATACCAGTGTAAGGCCAAGTATATGTACACAAACATAGCACGTGACAGGAAACACCTGTGTGTTGTATCGGTACGTCTGTATGGAAACAAGCGATTGTGTAATAACACCACACCAAATCATTCTATACCGTGATCATGTGGATGTTTACATTGTTTGTATTTTCATTAACGACTTACCGTGAAGTGCAAATAAATGAAGGGGTAATGAATGGGGGACAGTTCGTCCCGCAAACGTAGGACCTTCCTCTGGTGAGCTAGAATCGGAGTCGGGAGAGCCAGCTCCCCGCGTGTTTCCGTTAGAATTGGGTATTGTCATTGTCCCTGGACCCGGCCCGAAACTCCCCAGACTCCGGGCCCTCAAACGTGCACTTGCAGAAGAGGTTGCACCTAATGTCATTTCTGCACCTGTACCACTTGTGCCTGGTGCACTTCCCGAGAATGTCCGCACGCGGGGCGCACTCGTGCTCTGTTTTCCGCCCATTGTCACTACTAAGGATACTTTATGAGTTTATCCTTAGGTCTCCATAATGATCGTATACGGTTCTCCATGTATTTATCAAGAAACCACCTTTGAATGAAGGTTTAGCCATTGTGAACATTGCCCTCCGCCATGTTAGTCTTCCTTGTTTTGCGTCATGGCACCAACACAAATCGTGACGTATTCATCATGTGATTAACACAATAACATTAACAGGCCAAACTAAGCAATAAACAATGAAAACCTTTTCGTTGCTGAAAAAAATGGCAAAAATACGACACTGTCTTGTCTAATCTTTCCTACGAATTTATTTTAAGAATGATATCAAAATGCTTTTAAATAGCTTTGGAAGGTTTGAATAACTAATTTTTGCCAAAAACTTTACATAAATAACATAACAGCGCATATAATTTATATATTATTCCAGTAGAGACTCTCACCAAAGACGTCTCTGACTGTAACTGCTACAGTACAGTACTCACTGGGATCTTTGATCTTTTTTTTGATAGAATGACATATTTTTTTATGTCAATTTTACATCAATTTTACAAGGAATACGACTTATGGATATAGAGACCGATGGCCTGTACCACATATTGTTGGTTGTGATAAAAGTTTTAATTCGATATGTCTAGAAACTAATAAGTTAGATCTAACTCTGAAATTTCGTGGATATTGAATATTCTATTCGCGAGATGAGTATACCAAGTTCGTTTTCTTGTGTATTACACCAGAGACTTGTATATCTTACTAACACAGTTTATGACACTTTGGGCCTATCTGGTCAGAGTTATCGTTCCTATGCGCAACATAACTAACTGAGATTGAGCATCCAATTTTATCGACTGGTTGGGATGTCTGTATGTCACGTGATCTAAAAATGTCGGGTTCTGTTGACAACTTGACGCACAGCTGACTGCAAAGAAATAGTTGCCTTGCATATTTTCATCATAAAAAGTGATCATCCACTTGGTCACGTGATTAACATATACCAAAATGATGAAATCAGTTCAGAATCCGGATTATGTAAGAAGCGGTGAATATGAAGGGGAGGATGTCGGGCTGCTATCTGGAGAACAGACAGGCACAACGAGGGCACCTGGGGGTATGTGTGGGTTCTGTGCTACAAAGACAAATTGTGGGGGAGCAATTGCGGTACCTAGATATACATGTTTATGTATCCGCCATCAATTTGAATATTGGGTGACAGCATACTGATACATCTTAGCACCGTTACATCAGAGACATATAGATATTTCTGACTTATTTTTATGATAAAAGACTTTATACCTGCTAGTAGATATGTCCTTGTGGCTATTAAAGTGGTTGAAGTATATATATTTGATAATAATTTTCATTGATTGCACATTGTACAAAGGCTGATATAATGATAGTTCAAAATTACAACTAAAAGTTGTGAACAGGCAATATGGTTCCATAAAGCCACCAACATGTTTACGATATCATTGATTGTTTAATTTACACAACATTATTCCAGAGACTTGTATACTAAATATAGGTCTCTGATTATTCTAAGACTTTTTTAACCAATTTTTCTCTTGTCCAAACAGTGCTAGGTATTTTGACAATTACAATTACTTTATAATGTCAGACAATATTACCTGGATACACAAGAATATAATTATGGAAATTAAGAACAACAGCAGTATGGAAGAATTTGCCTGAAAACACAGTAACTGCAAACACCTTAACAGCTTCAAAAAACGGACTGGATGACTACTAGCTGGAATGAACAGGAAGTAAATATAAAGGAAGAACAACTACAAAGAAACTGTGACCACATCCTCAAGTGGAATATACAACTATAATAATAACACTTAAGGAACCTGAGCTGGAAAAATAAATATCATGCTATTAACTCATTTACCCCTGAACTCTCCTAATGAACTGTACCTACCTAAGAATTGGAAGAAGTTAAATGTGTCTTTAGGGGTGAATGAGCTAAGTATGTCTGGTCCACCTCAGACTGTCAGTTCATGGATGGGTGACCATGCTCCTTAAGCTTTGTACCCCTGCAGGTGAACGTTACATTTGGTGTTAGAGGCCAGGCCTGGCATCCTGTAGGGCACCACCAGACAGGGGAAGCACAACATTCCTTGAGACATGATGGTGACCAAATGGGTCTAATCATGAGGTAATATAGCTATACACTGTTGTAGCGGAAATCATTTGACAAAATTTTGATTACTTTAAACTCAAAAAGTGTTAAATGCTTTTCTGCTACAACAGCTAGCAGCTACGTAGTCATGAGGCAGCACTAGCTGTCATGACAACAAGATGAACAGATATCAGCGTGTATATATGGTGAGGATGTGCGAACCTCATCAGTAAAGGGTTGACCGTTCGTGGATGTGAAGTGCGATATGACTGCTCTGTTGTACCCAGTGGTTCATATTTCATGTTTTCCTGTCGAAATCTTATAAGGGTTTTGGAGTGAGAGAAATTTTAACTATTGCATTGGAATTAGGGTATTGGTAAATTTAATTCAAATAATTTTTTCCGACTCTCAATCGTCTATTTACGGAAAATTTTATAACTGATCTGAGTGGAAGGGTTGAGATTGTCAGAACCTTTTGGCCTACAGTTTGGGTTGCTGAACAGCTTTCTTATAAAGTCTGATTATGAGTTCCCTCAGGCTCAAACACTAGAAATTTAACATTTAGACGTACAGATGCAAAATAAAAGACGTCTATTTGTCAGACAAAATGCATGCCTTTGTCTGATGTTATCTTTTAAGGCCAGATGCAGCTCTAGATCTGGCTACAAATTTAAAGAATATATACAGGTGTTCTGCTGGAACTGTAGTTTTGCATCTATTCATGATCATGTTCTAAGTTCCCTGGTAAGTATATATATGTACTCTTCGGAATACTTTCACGTGCGGGGGAATTCAAAATATCTCTGCCGTTGGTCGCATAGCGTTCTAGTGTTTGAACATGATGCAGTCACGCTAGTATCCGCCTTCGGCCCACGTTTGCCGAAGGGTTCATTGTGGTTTCCTCAGTTACTAAAACATTATTCTTATTGTATTTTATTGTATTTCCAGTACTTCTTATATATATTATGTGATTGTATTTGTGATTTTTTGTGTTTTGATAAAGGGGCGGATTGCCTCGAAAATTTAACAAACCTTATTGTTTACACTGTTTGAATTACTTCTTTGCCCCATATATGTATATATATATATATACATGGTTGATTTTTATATCTCCAAACAACAGTCAATATTTTATTGAAACTTGGATATGATATATATATATCCAAGTTTCAATAAAATATTGACTGTTGATTGGAGATTCAAAAATCAACCATGTTCCATGTGTAAGTATAGAGCTTTATTTATCCAAAAATAACAATACATCATATTCTTTATCTACCAAATTCTTTAATCTTTATTTAATTTAGACCAATCATCATCATGATGCCTTCATTACTACTTCTTTTGTAACGTTATGACGTCATCAAGTTGTCCATTGTTTATAGTCACATGACCTCTGTTGTTATTCAGCTTCAAAATGTAACAGTCACACTGATAAATTGTGCCCTGATGATCATGATGGCCTGCCTAGAAACCACAGCAATATTTTCCCAATGAAAAAGGCAGTGACAGGCCCTTGTATGATAAAGTTAAGAAAATCACTAATTTTTGCTAAATGCTGCAGCTGCCAGTCGACACATTCAAATCCTCCCTGTTCAGAACTACCTTTGTGTAGTATTTATATTAACAGGTTTAATTTAATGTCCGCTATTTAACAACCTTTCAGCTTTCTAATGGATGAGATAACTGTATAACATGCTGACAATCTGATAGTCCAACTTGGACCATACTATGCCCTTTGACCTAGATAATGATGCATTGTATACATGATTTATATAATTTAACCTTATGGTAATCATATATATAATGGGTTATAGGATGGGATTTGTGATTAAGTAGACGTGTTTATAGATAGATATAAGTACACAATATATCAGAACCCTTAGTTTGATTTAAACAAGTTTGGTTGATGTTAATTGATTATGAGCCATACTATATCATATCACACTTAAATACAGCAACTTCAATTGCTCAAGTGAGAACATACGTGTACGGAACACATGTGGCTTGACAAAGATAAATCCCTGTGATTCCTAATAAATAGATATACAATTTCAAGTATATATATATAATTTTGAACATGTCAATGCAAGAAAGATGATACACATTACTTTAAAATGGGTCTCATTATATGACATTATATGCTTCAAGAAGCTTCAAGTACACCAGCTATATATATATACTCAAACCTGTTATAAGGGACACCTCTATATAAAGGACACTTGTCTATAAAAGACAGACTCGTCAGACCCACTCCTTCCAATTTACTATATAATTAACCTCTGTATAAAGGACACCTGTCTATAAAGGACAGACTCGTCAGACCCACTCCTTCCAATTTACTATATAATTAACCTCTGTATAAAGGACACCCGCCTATAAAGGACACCTTTTATCTGTCCCTCGGGTGTCCTTTATAGACAGGTTTGACTGTATAGGCTGTGAATCAAACCCTCCGATCTTTCCTGACATGCTGTACGTACCTGTTAGTAAATATATATATATATAGTCAGATCAATTTTTGTATAAGAAACATTTTTTTTAATGATATATTTGTCTCAGTGTTTTGATAAAAAATTAGTGAACTATCTGTTATAATGCAAGTACTTTATGATCTCTAGGTCATGTTGACCTGAGACAAAGTCTTAACTGACCTATATATTCTAATCGTCTTTTGCCGGTCTTTGTGTGTCATCTGTAAACAATTTACATTTTCAACTTCTTCTCAGAAGCCCCTGAACTAATTTCAATGAAATTTTATAGTTCTATTGAACCTTCCATGGCCAAAATTCAACCAAAATTGGGAATTATACTGTATTTATATTATATCATAGTTAAAGAGATACATATGTTTAATCTTTCCAACCAGTGTTGACACGAAGAAATTGACCTAGTAATAATTGAGGAAGTTGTATGACATATAACAACTTAAAAAAGTAGGTAGATAAGGCTAGGTAAAGATATTTGCCAGTCTGTTGAAATGTGAATTCAGTCTCTAGTGATGGGCCTAGTCTCATTTTGTTCATTTCTTTTGTAGGATCAACATGGTATGCCTCGGTGTTTCTGGTGGTAAATGCAGCCCTGGGCGCTGGTTTGCTCAATTTCCCCGATGCCTATCACAAAGCAGGAGGCGTAATGGTGGCGGTGATCATACAGGCGGTGAGTCTGATCCCATGCAGTACCCAGACAAAACAATGACTATGGTTGACCATGATCCCTATGGTATTTGATGGTCAACCATGAACTATTATGGTTGACCATCAAATACTGTGGATGGGACCATGGTTGACCACCATCAACCATGGTTTTGACCATGGTCATATATGAAGCATCATTTTAACCATGGTCAAAACCTGACAAGACCATGGTTTTGACCATGGTCATACATGAAGCATCATTTTAACCATGGTCAAAACCTGACAAGACCATGGTCAGCCATGGTCATACATGAAGCATCCTTTTAATCATGGTCAAAAACCTGGCAAGACCATGGTTGTGATCATGGTTCAGCCATGTTACTGTGAAAAATTGAAACAGGTCCATATTTAACCATGGCCAAAACCAGGCGGGGCCACATTGTCGACAATGCCGAAATTGGTCAATACAATTATTCTTGTGAATTAAGTCTGAGATTGAAATTTAAAAATCATAGTGTATTTTTAAACACATTCATACATTAATTTATTTTGTATCGCATCAATAAAGCAGATAGAATATATCAGATTTAATTAGATAATTGTTCTGCAACTTTTCTGATTTCCAATTCAAATTAATTTCCAAATAGTCTCACTCTGATCATGACCTGCTGTAAAAATATCTACTTTAATTACCCATCAACCAGAAAATATGGATTCAAATACAAATGGTGATATGATTTTACAAAATTAAAAAAATATATATGATTTTTGAAATATATGTATTTATACCTTGTGTGTATATTGCAACTAAATACTTGAAAAATAGATACACAGTAACAATGTTGTAATGTTCGGAACTTTAATTGACAGTACTTATGTAAAAAGTAGAGAGTATCTTATGTGTCTAATACATGTACATGTAGCTCAGGCTAGCAGAAATTTCCCTTTAGCCTGATATTATTAGTGGAAGGATGTCCATTTATAGCGAGAGGTCATTGATTTGAGCCAAAACACGAACAGTGTATCTTTAATTACTCCTTCCTATTACACAGGTTTTCACGGAACAAATATTCACTCATTTTTGCATTTCCATAACTTTGACACTTTGAATGTTACAGGTATTTTTGGTGTTTGTGGTAGTAGCTCTGATGATCTTGGCCTACTGTTCCGACATCAACATGACGTGTAACTATCAGGACGTTGTACTGTCGGTGTGTGGTAAAAACGCCCAGCGTTTCTGCGCCTTCACCATAATGACGTATTGTTTTGGAACCTGTATTACATTCCTCATCATTATAGGCGACCAATGGGAAGAAGGTAAAGTTGAATTGTCGCCATGGTTACGTTAAAGAGATTTTAATTCAAGAGGGATTTCTCTTGATTTGTCTGTCCTTTCATATATTCATTTAAAGACTTCCTCTCTGGAACTATTGCAGTAAAGCTCATCAATCTCCAAATACCTGGCGTTACCTCTTAAGGATAATTGTGTGCATGTAACTTTTGTCATAGACTGGTGTATAAATAATTTAGATATCTTCTCCTCTAATGCCAACCGGCTTATAGCAACCAAACTTTCTTTGATGCCACGCAATGATCAAGTTCCCCGTTGAATTATCTTGGGGCGGAAAAAGAAATATACAATAATAACAGTATTTATAGCTCTTACATAATGACAAAGGTGTGTACAGAAAAAGTTTAGGTATCATATATATATTCCATTTATACAGTCCAATCACTTATTCACACCAAGTTTATAATACTTTGACACAAAATACTTAATTTGCTACATCATTAATTCTACCGCTTCAAACAATCTAAGTTAAACATGGAGGCCTTGGTTGTTAAATATACAGAACGTGTGAACAAAACGGAACAATTATGAAGCAAGAAATAAATAGCATTTTGTTTGTTTTGCTTTACATTAAATTTTTGTATTGATATAATCACTGGACCATCATTTTCAATCCAAGCTTTTACAGGATTTAAGCCTTGAAATGTAAATAATTGTGATTTTGTGTTTTTTTATTATTACTTAATATGTCAATTTAATGATAAGATTCATGAAAAAGAGGTAATAACATGGCACCGTTGAATGTTAAAATGTAATTTTGATGTTTAATTTGACAAAATTCGCAAAAAAAAATTAACATGGGAAGTTACAAGGTGCAGATCATTAGATTCTCACAATATAATCCTCAGGCATTGCTTGTAAAAATATCTAAATATCATAATTATGTTAATAAATATTGGTGTTTCTGTAGTGTTCCTGGTTACGGTGAGGCACATTTACTGCGATGAACACCCCTGGTATATGGACAGGATTTCTACCATCTGTATATCCTCGGCGATTCTCATCCTTCCTCTCTGCTTTCCTCGAAGGATTGACTTCCTAAAATATCCTAGGTATGTATAGGGGATATTCAACGTCACGAAAGTTGGTCGATACTCGTGGATCCTATCAGCAGGTGCTGTAAACATATGAGCCATAAGTATATATTGATCGGTAGAAACCCTGAAAATGCGAAAACCACCCGGCTGAAAAAATAAGCCTATTCTGAAAATAAGCCTGTAGTTCCTAACAAGCAAAAGTGACATGAAAATTATAAAGCATTTCTAGAATATATATAAAGTACAGATTTTTATAGTATCTAGTAGTATTCAGAAAGTCTGATTTGAGAAAAACAATATGTGCTGTTAATTAACATTCCTTCACATTTATTTCTATTCCATTGCTCAAAATTATGTGGATGACATCTCATTGGCAATTGAATCCTCATGGGCCGTAGAATTTAGAGCAAATGTTGGCATCATTTGAAAATAAGCCTTCCTAAAAATAAGCTTGTATTTAATTTGCTTATACTGTTAAAGAAATTAAGCCACATCTGATTTTCAAGTTTTTAGGGTATTGTAAGTAAGATATTAGTTAGTATTCTATGATTTCAAACATTTATAATATAATGCAGTCAGTAAAATTATGTACATTTAATGCAAATATCATTGATTTAGGAAAAGGCTACATTAGCAAACTACTTATAAGTTAATATTAGCCTACCGTCATCAGATGGTGGGCTATTCAAATCGTCCTGCGCCTGTGGTCTGTGGTCAATCCGTCCCTCCCTCCGTATACAATTCTTGTTATCGCTATATCTCAGAAAGTACCGAAGGGATCTTACTAAAGGGATCTTTCTCAAATTTCATATGGAAATTTCCCTTGGTCCCTAGTTATGCATATTTATTTTGGGACTGATCAGTAAACAAGATGGCCGACAGGCAGCCATCTTTGATTTTGATAATTGAAGTTTGTTATCACTATTTCTGAGAAAGTACTGAAGGGATCTTTATCAAATTTCATAGGTAAGCTTCCCTTGGTACCTAGTTGTGCATATTGCATTTGGGGACCAATCAGAAAACAACATGACCATCAGTATAAAATTATTAAATGTTTTGAAAAAAGAGTGAAAGAAGATAAAAGAAGAGAAAAGATCAGTCTTTCATTTGACTAATATGGATCATTCAATGGTGGGCGCCAATATACATCTGGGATCTCTTGTTTTTTTCTTTAAACAATTCAAGGACTAAAAAGAAGTTTACATGCGTCTGCATCAAACTGTGCCATTTTAGGTCATCTGGCCTGAAGGGTCAGGATGACCTGTAGTCTTCGTGTTTGGTCCATCATCATGTGCAATACGTAAACTTTTCGCATTTCAAACTTTTCTTGCTTCTCAAGTTCCACTAGTGGGACTGAGCTCTAACATGCGCAAAATGATCCTGAGATGGTCCTGACCTAGTGTTGTAGCTAGCTGTATCAAGTATACATGACATTGTATCAACCTCAAACAAAGAGGCTGCGGTGGCTGGGTGGTTAAGGTCTCCCAACACTTTATCACTCAGCCCTCCACCACTGGGTTGCGAGTTCGAAACCTACGTGGGGCAGTTACCTGGTACTGACAGTAGGTCGGTGGTGTTTCTCTGGGTACTCCGGCTTTCCTTCACCTCCAAAACCTGGCACGTCCTTAAATGACCATGGCTGTTAATAGGACGTTAAACAAAAAAAATTAAGCCAAATAAACCAAACCTTAAACTATGACTTCTTCTCTTTAAGTATGTTTTTTTAGATAATCTTAACTAATTTTCCATTAACCCAAGTTTTGAATTTGAGCAGACCTTGAAGTCTAGGTAATGTAATTGGAAGGCTTTTAAAAAGTTCACCCTACTTTTGAATTTCCAGTGCCCTTGGTGTTGTGGGAATTCTGTATGTTGTTGTGTTGGTAACTGTCAAATAC
Source organism: Pecten maximus (assembly GCF_902652985.1). Taxonomy (NCBI): domain Eukaryota; kingdom Metazoa; phylum Mollusca; class Bivalvia; order Pectinida; family Pectinidae; genus Pecten; species Pecten maximus. Next base: position 6,413,455 of record NC_047025.1, read on the forward strand.
GCCATGCTTACAAAAGCTCCTGAACATATCACCACAGAGTAAGTATAAATGATACAAACAATTTCTCTTAATGTAACATCTGGTTAATATCATGTTTTTTCTAAAATGTTATATTTACACATCATATAATGTATAATTCATAGTCAATGATTATCATAAATCTAGGTTTTGTTATTACATTGCCAGTTTTTTGATTTTCAAAGTTAAAGTTTACTGTATACCTTTTTCATCCACTGACAGAATGCAGTTCTCTGTCATTGAATCATTGCAACCTTGACCTCAAGTGCAAAGGTCAAATAAGTGTGGATTTCATTGTTGTTATATTTTCTTAACTGTTGAAGATATCTTGATGAAATTTTCAGTTTACTTGTATTTCCTTCAGCCATAATTAAATCTTGTTTTAAAGACATGAGGAAGTTTGGTGTATAATTTAATTTGATAAAAGTGGAATTAGTGTCTGCTACTACAGCTTTTAGGCCTTTCAGTGGATGAGGGTGTATGATATACTGGCAATTATATAAATCCAAGGAAACATATCAATGAATTTTAAAGTATTGAAATTTTGCAGCATATATTGACAGTTATAGCACAGGCGTATGCTTCTGGTTAGTATTTATAGAAAAAAACCATTAGCCCCTTATCATACTATATCAACAAGGTGTTACACTTGAAGATCTACGATGCATCGACCATAGGACAGAAGCAGACCTGATTGGTCGACAGCTCTATAAACAATACTAACTATATTTGTCGACCAATCAGGTCTACTTCCGTTCCACAGTCAATGCACTGCAGATCTTGCAGGAGTAGGGTCTAATATTTTTTTTCTATAAATAATAACAAGAAGCATACGCCTGTGGTAATAGCGATGATAAAAATAATTGACATTTTATCAGGGTTAGCACTGATCAGTTATTTTACAGGTAATTTGAATAGATACACATGTACATGTATGATTTTTTTATTGTCTCTGTTGACAGACCAAAACAGTGGATGGACTTGTTCTTAGTTGTACCAACAATTTGTTTTGCGTACCAGGTAATCCACAATTTGATTTTCTTGTGTGTGAAAATATCCCATCATAACATGGAATAGATTAATCAGCAAATGCTATTCCATTTTTTGTTCACATGGCACGAGGTGCCAGTGAGCTTATGTTATGGTGCATGAGTGTGCATCTGTCGTCCTTTATCCTTCCGTCTACTTTTAACTTTAGAAAACTATAAGCAGCTGAGAACTGATATTTGACCAGGAAGTGCATGGGAAATTAATGAGTACTTTGAAGTTTCCTCATAAAAAAGACCTTGACCTATTTTTAGGCTCACAGGGGTCAAAGATGTCAAATAATCTTCTTCTCAAGATCCAAAAGGCCCAGAGAGCACATATATGGCCAGCAGGTACAGGGAAGAGTGGTATAAAGTTTCCTCATATATATGACCTTGACCTTTTAAATAGTTGTGTAAAATTTAACTACAACAGTTACTGTATTTATCCTCAAATTAGCCCCCCCCCCCCCCCCCAGTGTAAAAGTTAATTACTGTACATGTATTGATCCCAATATAAGCCCCCTCCCCTAGTGTAAAATATTAGTACTGTTAAGTACTTATCATCAAATAAGCCCCCCCCCCCCAAAAAAAACAAAACAAACCAAACCATTGTTGGGAGAGACAACTGAAAAAGTAGGAAGATGATTTAACCTACCGGTATTTGAGTATTTTGCCATGATTACTGGAATATCCAGGTAAATGATGCAGGCCCTCAGGGCCTCTCAATTCATCTGAAATTATTAAGCAACTTTTCTAGCCAATCAAAAGCAATGTTACAAGCAGCAACTTCTTTTTTATATTATGTGATGAATTTTTTTTTTTTTTAAATTCGCCGCTAGAAATGCTTGTTTCAAACAGAAATTAAATACGATATTGAAGTGTTGAAGTGTTGAAGTGTTGAATGAAGTACAAGATGTAGTTCCTGAATTGATGCTCAGTACTTTGTTTACATTCCAGTGTCATGTAAGCGTGATACCTATATATTCCTGTATGAAGCAGAGAGGTATGAAGGAGTTTGGTAAGACAATCAGTTGTGCTATAGCTTTGTGTGTCCTCACCTACACTGTCGTGGCGGCCTTCGGATACCTGACCTTTGGGGACGGCATCACCACAGATATATTACTATCCTACGATCCAGATCCGTCGGTGCTTGTTGCTGTAATCCTTATCGCTGTGAAAACATACACCACCTATCCTATACTGCTTTTTTGTGGCAGGTGAGCTTGGTATCTCCTTAAGTCTTTGTGGTATCTCCTTAAGTCTTTTTGGTATCACCTTAAGTCTTTTTGGTATCACCTTAAGTCTTTGTGGTATCACCTTAAGTCTTTTTGGTATCTCCTTAAGTCTTTTTGGTATCACCTAAAGTCTTTTTGGTATCACCTAAAGTCTTTTTGGTATCACCTTAAATCTTTTTGGTATCTCCTTAAGTCTTTTGGTATCACCTTAAATCTTTGTGGTATCACCTTAAGTCTTTTTGGTATCACCTAAAGTCTTTTTGGTATCACCTAAAGTCTTTTTGGTATCACCTTAAATCTTTTTGGTATCTCCTTAAGTCTTTTTGGTATCACCTTAAGTCTTTTTGGTATCACCTTAAATCTTTTTGGTATCTCCTTAAGTCTTTTTGGTATCTCCTTAAGTCTTTTTGGTATCTCCTTCAGTCTTTTTGGTATATCCTTAAGTCTTTTTGGTATCTCCTTAAGTCTTTTTGGTATCTCCTTCAGTCTTTTTGGTATCACCTTAAGTCTTTTTGGTATCTCCTTAAGTCTTTTTGGTATCACCTTAAGTCTTTTGGTATCACCTTAAGTCTTTTTGGTATCACCTAAAGTCTTTTTGGTATCTCCTTCAGTCTTTTTGGTATCACCTAAAGTCTTTTTGGTATCTCCTTAAGTCTTTTTGGTATCACCTTAAGTCTTTTGGTATCACCTTAAGTCTTTTTGGTATCACCTAAAGTCTTTTTGGTATCACCTAAAGTCTTTTTGGTATCACCTTAAGTCTTTTTGGTATCTCCTTAAGTCTTTTGGTATCACCTAAAGTCTTTGTGGTATCACCTTAAGTCTTTTTGGTATCTCCTAAGGTTTTTTGGTATCTCCTAAGGTTTTTTGGTATCACCTAAAGTCTTTGTGGTATCTCCTTAAGTCTTTTGGTATCACCTAAAGTCTTTGTGGTATCTCCTAAAGTCTTTTTGGTATCACCTTAAGTCTTTGTGGTATCTCCTAAAGTCTTTTTGGTATCACCTTAAGTCTTTTTGGTATCACCTTAAGTCTTTTTGGTATCACCTTAAGTCTTTGTGGTATCTCCTTAAGTCTTTTTGGTATATCCTTCAGTCTTTTTGGTATCACCTTAAGTCTTTTTGGTATCTCCTAAAGTCTTTTTGGTATCACCTTAAGTCTTTTGGTATCACCTTAAGTCTTTTTGGTATCACCTTAAGTCTTTTTGGTATCACCTAAAGTCTTTTTGGTATCACCTAAAGTCTTTTTGGTATCACCTTAAGTCTTTTTGGTATCACCTTAAGTCTTTTTGGTATCTCCTTAAGTCTTTTGGTATCACCTAAAGTCTTTGTGGTATCACCTTAAGTCTTTTTGGTATCTCCTAAGGTTTTTTGGTATCTCCTAAGGTTTTTTGGTATCACCTAAAGTCTTTGTGGTATCTCCTTAAGTCTTTTGGTATCACCTAAAGTCTTTGTGGTATCTCCTAAAGTCTTTTTGGTATCACCTTAAGTCTTTTTGGTATCTCCTAAGGTTTTTTGGTATCACCTTAAGTCTTTTTGGTATCTCCTAAGGTTTTTTGGTATCACCTAAAGTCTTTGTGGTATCTCCTAAAGTCTTTTTGGTATCACCTTAAGTCTTTGTGGTATCTCCTAAAGTCTTTTTGGTATCACCTTAAGTCTTTTTGGTATCTCCTAAGGTTTTTTGGTATCACCTTAAATCTTTTTGGTATCTCCTTAAGTCTTTTTGGTATCTCCTTAAGTCTTTTTGGTATCTCCTTAAGTCTTTTTGGTATCTCCTTAAGTCTTTTGGTATCACCTTAAGTCTTTTTGGTATCACCTTAAGTCTTTTTGGTATCTCCTAAAGTCTTTTTGGTATCACCTTAAGTCTTTGTGGTATCTCCTTAAGTCTTTTGGTATCTCCTTAAGTCTTTGTGGTATCACCTTAAGTCTTTGTGGTATCTCCTTAAGTCTTTGTGTTATCACCTTAAGTCTTTTTGGTATCTCCTTAAGTCTTTTTGGTATCACCTTAAGTCTTCGTGGTATCTCCTTAAGTATTTTTGGTATCACCTAAAGTCTTTTGGTATCTCCTTAAGTCTTTTGGTATCACCTTAATTCTTTGTTGTTATGATATGGAGTAATCTGGCTAATGTAATTGTTGGTACATAATTATAGGGAAGGAGGTGGGCGTATTAGTTAGCCTTTTGCTTTCAGTTCTGTTAAACCAATTTAAAAACATCCTAAATAAATATTACTGTATGTATAAAATGGAACGTTCGTTTTGTATATGTTCGTTTTGTATATATATATGTTTTCATTGGTTTCGTGGTTGCCGTGGACCCACAAATATAAATATAATTAATATTGTTGCATGTGTTAATTATGATGTTAATTTTACACACAAAATAATTTGAAAGCTCCAAACCATGAAAATGTATGCACAAACATTTAATGTTATATAATATTTAAAAAAGGTAAAAAAGTAATGATATGTTATTGAATAATTAATTGATTGAATAATATTGATATAAATAGATTTGAAATAAATTATTCTTTGAAGCAAGTTAACCCACCAAGACACTATGTGTAATTTTTAACAAAATTACTGCATTAAAGTTTTAAATTAAAGTTTTAAATTTGATATTGTTTATTTTCCTATCTACGCCATTCAGGGCAGCGTTAGACTGTTTATGGGTGGATATTCGCCGCATGTCTTCTGAGAGAGTGGAGGAGACGGAGCGACCAAGGCGGATCATTGTCACACTGATATGGTTCTTGGCCACACTAGCGATGGCTATTTTCATTCCTAACATTGGAGTAGTCATTCAGATTCTTGGTGCTTTTGCGGCAATATTCATCTTTGTTTTTCCAGGTAAGAACTCACGAAATACAGTAATGCATTATTTTTTGCAGCTCAGAGGAAATTGAAGTTTTATTGAAGAAACTATGCCATACCATGCTTTAAAATAACAGTTCACTAAATTGCAACTGTTCACTAGATTAGGTAATATAGAGGAGCCGCAGTGGCCAAGTGGTTAAGGTGTCTCAACATTTTATCACTAGCCCTTCACCTCTGGGTTGCGAGTTCAAAACCTACGTGGCGCAGTTGCCAGGTACTGACTGTATGCCGGTGGTTTTTCTCCGGGTACTCCGGCTTTCCTCCACCTCAAAAACCTGGCTATTCATTAAATGACCCTGGCTGTTAATAGGACGTTAAACAAAAACAAATAAACAAACGGTAATATAGCATATGACTATTGAAAGTTTAGAACTCTTCAGATAGATAACACTTTAAAGACAGCATCATTTCCGAGATATCAGAAGGAATCAAGCACAAAAATACTGCAAGTTCCAAAGAAACACACCACTCAGCATGCAGCTTACACACAGGAGAAGCCATAATGAGCAAAGTTGTTTATAGAATACTAAACAAAATAAGTCCAAACCAAACCTATACAACTTGTCAGTGGAACTTACTTCATATTCTGGGCGTGGGTTCTGTTGGTTCACCTTAGTGAAGTGCTGTGTCCAAAAGTAGGTCACTCTGTTTTACTTATTCAACTCAGGTGACCACTGAGGCCCATGGGCCTCATGTTTGGATTACTGAAAGGCCAAACCCCTCGCTTACTTTCTGAGGTTGTAGAACAGCCATAACAGGCTCAAATTTTATTGTGCTACACTGTATTATGATATACACTTTTATTTATTTAAATGTATCAATGTAAAGCCTATTCTCCCAGTGTCTTGAGACATAAGGTTGATAAAGAATCTGAAATCTTGTGTATGGGTTGACCTAGATGACGGGGTTGCTGTGGCTATGTGGTTTAAGTGTCCTGGCACTTTATCACTAGCCCTCCACCTCTGGGGTGTGGGTGAAAAGAGTTCAAAACCTATGTGGGGCAGTTGCCAGGTACTGACCGGAGGCCAGTGGTTTTTCTCCGGGTACTCCGGCTTTCCTCCACCTCCAAAACCTGGAACGTCCTTAACTGACTCTGGCTGTTAATAGGACATTAAACAAAAAAGAAACAAAATGACCTAGATAAGGCTGTATGTTATGTCCCTTATGACCTAAAATTTGACCTCTAACTTTTATCAAAGAAAAGAAAAATGTTTGTCAGGGCTCTGCTGTGAAGCCTGTGATATGATATTTTATTTTCATGGGGAACTACATTGTAATAAGCCAAACATGTTTTTGGATAAATTTATTAATTTATAAAAACACAATTAATTAAAGAAATATGATTGTATTTTACAGGTATGTGTATGGTAAAAGCGGTAGAGATGAAGGCAGACGGTGTGTGGGATAGGAAACTAAAAGCCATGATGTTGTTTGCCATAATCTTCATAGTCATTGGAGCGTTTATATTTGGTTTGACTTTAACACAGTCTATACTTAGTGACTCGGGCGGTGTGAAAGCCGACAAGTCTAAATATACATGCAATACAACAGCTGTATAAGGTTTATTGTTGTATGATATTATTATGTAGTTATTGTAAGAAATTTGATGTTTAAAGACTTTTATTTTGGACATCTTGGGTGCTTCAGGATTTTTGTTCACTTTCACTCTGCAAGCAAAAGTGAATATAAAAATGGCGTATTAAACTAGATCACATGAAAATTTCTCATTATTTTTTTTTCAAAAAATCATCCTAGAAACTCTATGAATAACTCATGAATTACGCTCATGTTTGCTTGCAGTCCATTTTGTGACATTTTGAGTTTTGGCTCAAAATGATCTTGATGTAGTCACCTACTGGAATCCAAATTTTAGCTGTTGACAAATTGAATATTTGTCTTTGAAATCATTGTTATCGCCGACGTATGTTCATGTACATGTATGTACAGCTTTGTTTTGATATATATACATAATGATATAGAGCAATCAAGACATAGGCAATACTCAGTTCAGATGGAAGTATACATTATTCCATGATTTTAAACCCAGAATACAAATTTACTTTGTGGGTCAATTTGTTTTGAGGTAACATCTTATTGTATAAATGAAATAAATTAAATGTATAAAGGACAGTGCATACACAGGCACTCGCCTCTTCTGTCAATATACCTTATATACCAGAGCATATTAGATGTATTGACAGTGAAGGCAAAAGTATATTAGGTGTATTGACAGACGAGATGAGAGTATATTAGATGTATTGACAGTGAAGGCAAAAGTTTATTAGGTGTATTGACAGACGAGATGAGAGTATATTATGTGTATTGACAGACGCGGCGAGAGCTTATTAGGTGTATTGACAGACAAGGTGAGGGTATCTTAGGTGTATTGACAGACGAGGTGACAGTATATTAGGTGTATTGACAGACGAGGAGAGAGTATATTAGGTGTATGACAGACGAGGAGAGAGTATATTAGGTGTATTGACAGACGAGGTGACAGTATATTAGGTGTATTGACAGACGAGGAGAGAGTATATTAGGTGTATTGACAGACGAGGTGAGAGTATATTATGTGTATTGACAGACGAGGTGAGAGTATGTTAGGTGTATTGACAGACCAGGTGAGAGTATATAAGGTGTATTGACAGACGAGGTGAGAGTATATTAGGTGTATTGACAGACAAGGTGACAGTATATTAGGTGTATGACAGACAAGGTGAGAGTATATTAGGTGTATTGACAGACAAGGCCAGAGTATATAAGGTGTATTGACAGACAAGGGGAGAGTATATTAGGTGTATTGACAGACGAGGTGAGGGTATATTAGGTGTATTGACAGACGAGGTGAGAGTATATTAGGTGTATTGACAGACGAGGTGACAGTATATAAGGTGTATTGGCAGACAAGGCCAGAGTATATTAGGTGTATTGACAGACGAGGTGAGAGTATATTAGGTGTATTGACAGACCAGGTGAGGGTATATAAGGTGTATTGACAGACAAGGTGAGGGTATATTAGGGTATTGACAGACGAGGTGAGAGTATATTAGGTGTATTGGCAGACAAGGTGACAGTATATTAGGTGTATTGACAGACGAGGTGAGGGTATATTATGTGTATTGACAGACGAGGAGAGAGTATATTAGGTGTATTGGCAGACAAGGTGAGGGTATCTTAGGTGTATTGACAGACAAGGGGAGAGTATATTAGGTGTATGACAGACGAGGTGAGGGTATCTTAGGTGTATTGACAGACGAGGAGAGAGTATATTAGGGTATTGACAGACGAGGTGACAGTATATTAGGTGTATTGACAGACGAGGAGAGAGTATATTAGGTGTATTGACAGACGAGGTGAGAGTATATTAGGTGTATTGACAGACTTGGTGAGGTTATCTTAGGTGTATTGACAGACGAGGAGAGAGTATATTAGGTGTATTGACAGACGAGGTGAGAGTATATTAGGTGTATTGACAGACAAGGTGAGAGTATATTAGGTGTATTGACAGACGAGGTGAGAGTATATTAGGTGTATTGACAGACGAGGTGAGAGTATATTATGTGTATTGACAGACGAGGAGAGGGTATATTAGGTGTATTGACAGACGAGGAGAGAGTATATTAGGTGTATTGACAGACAAGGTGAGGGTATATTAGGTGTATTGACAGACGAGGTGAGAGTATATTAGGTGTATTGACAGACGAGGTGAGAGTATATTAGGTGTATTGACAGACGAGGAGAGAGTATATTAGGTGTATTGGCAGACAAGGTGAGGGTATCTTAGGTGTATTGACAGACAAGGGGAGAGTATATTAGGTGTATGACAGACGAGGTGAGGGTATCTTAGGTGTATTGACAGACGAGGAGAGAGTATATTAGGTGTATTGGCAGACAAGGTGAGAGTATATTAGGTGTATTGACAGACGAAATGAGAGTATATTAGGTGTATTGACAGACAAGGGGAGAGTATATTAGGTGTATGACAGACAAGGTGAGAGTATATTAGGTGTATTGACAGACAAGGCCAGAGTATATAAGGTGTATTGACAGACAAGGCCAGAGTATATAAGGTGTATTGACAGATGAGGTGAGGGTATATTAGGTTCATTGACAGACGAGGTGAGTGCCTGTGAATACATAGTGAATGTATGCCAAAATTTATACTGCAGCCTGCACAAAATTGTAGTTGTATGAAATTCTTTCTTTGATAGCAAAATGGTGTTGAGATCAACAGTACCATTTACAAGTACAGCCCATCAATTTCTCCTTTTTTTATCAAAAACATTTCAGACAAGACTGTGATATAATTGTTTTTGTATTTCCTGTTTTTAATGTTTCAGAAAAGTGATGTATTATTATTATTATTATTGTGTTCATAATTTCTGAAGTAATCTTCAGATATGTTTTAAAATGTCTCTGACAGTGTGTATGTAAATGGCATGTAATATTGTATGTTTTATGTTAAGAAATTTTAACGAATATTTGTGTTAGAATATTTTGTCTCCATTTAAAAAATGATAATTTGGTAGGCCAGTTATTGCAAAGTTGCGGTTTTATTTCAGTTAATTTTTTTTTTAAATGTTCACCATTTTGATTTTACTATAAATTGGCTGTTATCATCTTTCTTTTAATAATTTTATTATTAAAGCTATTGAATTGTGTTTTTTAGAGACAAATGATTTAAAGTTTAACCTTAATTCAAAAAATGTTTGATTGGTATTTGTTATTTTAATGTTTAATTTTGAAATTTTGCACAATGCTAAAATGTGTTTTAACTAAATTTCAATTTTAAAATCATTTACATTCCATTTTTTATTAGAACCAATCGACAAAAATATGTCAGCACTTACATGATTTTTCTTTGTTCATGTTTCATACATATATGAAAATTCCTTGAATTTTAATAACTTTTAGCCAAATGACTCCTCTTTCAGCTCAATGCTTTCGGTTTTTCACTTTCTTAGAAATCAGTGTGTTTTTGGCAAGCTAAACGTATTAAACACCATTTTGGCAGGGACAAAGAAGCAATGATGTCACATTGAGATCATGAACATTATGGTATTTTGAAAATGAAACAATAAAAAATGATGCCAATATTATGAGCTGAAAGAGGAGACAATTTTCTACTAGCATGTAGCATTGAAAAGTAAAGATCAGCAAAATTTGTAGCCTCATTATATATTTTCTATATATTTGAAGATATGAACATAATTTATTGCTGAATTGATTTTAAAATTTACCTAATATAATCTTATTGAAAAAAGTATAAATGACAGATTTTAAGCACGTTGTTATGTTAAGAAAAATATGGACATTGAGAAGGCATTCATTATGGTGTTTTGATACACATATACACAGCAGTTGTGAGATGTTTTTATTTGAAATACAAGATGAGATTATTTAATATTCCTAAGCATTATGTTAAGTCTAACCATACAGGAAGTGATTATTATACATAAATCTCTTGTTGGTATACACTGTGTTTGTGTATATCTAGCCATTTTCATGGACTGCATTAATTTTCCTATGACTAGTCGCCTGTTGTCAGTATAATGTGACCGGGTGGGGTGTCCTGCTGGGTGTCTTCGGCAGTATGCTTCAGTGAGATAGCACTATAATCGGCATTAGTTCCACGCTATCACAAGAAGACACGAACATACTCTCACCTCCCAAGACACACACATACACTACACACAACATACTCTCACCTCTCAAAATACACACATTCACTACACACAACATACTCTCACCTCTCAAAACACACACAACATACTCTCACCTCTCAAAATACACACATACACTACACACATACATTTTGCACACAGGGGAGGCTGTCTTTGTATGACCATCGGTATTGATTGGTTTTCCTGATGTCCTCCATGAACATGATGTATGACAACATAACACTAACACATGGATTTCCATGTGACAGGTTGTGTTTCAGATAATTTTAATTGTACTGTATGACAATAGCTACTGGTGTTGGGTTGTGTTTCTCAGGAAGCTGAGAAACGGGTCGGTTGTACTATCATGGTTGTGTCCATGGGCAAGACACTTAGCTCTAATTGCTCTGGATGGCATGCAGTGGGCATCCCGTATGTTATTCAGTGAGGTAGTCACCAACTACTACAAGGAGACTTCACCTCAAGATGACTCTAGCTGTTCACGGGGCAATAAACCCAAAAAACAAACATAATATGCCAATTGACATCAAATTGTATTTATACATGTTATATTTCCAAAACATATTACAAAGCACCATACATAAATGTTATGTTATTAAATATCCTTTGAATTGCTGTTTATGTTTATTTTATCTGCAATCATTAAGAAACATTGCAGTAAAATATTGTTAAATTTCAAAATGTTAGTGCAATATTATTAAGTATGACATTTTCACAGAACATGCATGTACCAATTAGATGTTTAAAGGAAAAAATGAATTGTTGACAAATGCGTGTTTGACCATAACAGACATTAGATAAACAAACTTTTGTCTTCATTCTTTACAACAACCAAAAAGCATTGTTTGTATTGATATTGTTGATTTGTGTGTTATTTAGATATATTTCCATAAAATGTCGTCTATGCAAAAGATAACCCAATCCACAAATACCAGGTTTGAAAATAAAAACTTATATTTTTATTACAACAATTGTGTAACATGTTATTACAACTTCTTGTTGACCTGGATTGAGGCACATAAGGGGTTCTACTCTGGAGGGTGGGATGTTGGGCACTTGTTTATCATTTTATAATATAATTTTGTATGAAACACGCATTTTCATTGGCTGAAATAATTTTGTTATACCTCCATAACAAAATTTTTGACGTTGCGAAATGTAACGTCATTTTTGATTGGCTGATGACGTTGCGTAATGATTTATCACAGAAAAGAGTTCGCCAAAGAAAGTGATATATCTTGGTGTGTATAAGACGAAATTAAATTATAAGAATTAACAATAATTATTTTTTCTGTTATACAGTCATAACGTAAAAAACTGGAGTGTACTCTCTTCATAAACCTTTAGACTACACTCCAGTTTTTTCTGTTATGACTGTATAACAGAAAAAATAATTGATGTTAATCCTTAAATAATGTTATTATGCAATTCATGTTTACCATACTTCAAATTTACATTTGTTTATTTATTTCACCCTTTGAAATTCCTCATGATATAACCTTCCTTTCGATTCAAAATTTGAGCTGCATTTTTAAAAACTCAGATGAATTTCCTTCCAATTGAAAAAGGCACTATATTTTATTAAGAAGTTGTTGGATTATATCGAACTTTGACTTTATTTATCCTGTAAAAAATCTAGGAATTCAGAGCATGAACTCGTCATAATGGGCCAACTTACTTCCTGGCACTGACATACTTATTTGTTAACATTTTCACATAAATGCAATAGACATGGATGGCCTTATCACCAAACTTATTGGTCGGTAACCACAGTTTGTCACAAGACCTCACTACTGGTGTTTAAGATTGTTTTTGTGAGATGGATTCTGTGAATTCAGTTAAAATGGTGCCAAATATTATGTAAATCCTTCCTCAATGATTTGTATGTTTGTGACCATTGTTATATGTGACAAATATCTTGACAAAGGGTCTTGTACCATATCAGCCTGTTTTAATGATTTTCGTACTTTTGCAGAAAATGCAATTTACAATAGTTCAAAATTATATATACAAAATGTATAATTATTTGTGAATTGAATTTGTTTGAGATCTTGTTTTTGGTGTTCAGACTGGGTTTTACTCGGTCTAGCTGAGAAGTATTTGTTAAAATCGCAGGGACTCGGCTAAAAAGTCTCAACCATTAATGCTCCATTGATATATGGACAACATAGGATAGATAATTATAATATGTAATATTATTATGATATGTATGTATGGACCATTGCTTGGGAGTTTGTGCCAAGTATCTGTTGTTGATAGTTCATTGTTTGTTACAGTGCATTGTTTCAAAAAATTTGTTAAAATTGACAGATTTTATTAGGGGGAAATCATTATTTGTTACAGTGCATTGTTTCCAAAAAATTTGTTAAAATTGACAGATTTTATTAGGGGAAATCATTATAAGGAATACACAGATATAACAATTGCTTATGTCATATGTACATATCACAGGGACTTGACACAAATTCACACTCGAAGTCCATAGATATGTATTATCTTATATTATTACTTGTATAAGACTGGTTGGTGTGCCAATTCCCTGTGTATATGATTCAAGAAAATGTGGTTAATGGTCCTCCCCTGGTGCTATCAGACTGACAGGCCTGTTATGTTCCATCTTTGTGTTAAATTGATGTTGTCAGTCTGTGTCACATTTTTGCCAGATTTTGCATGGAATTTACCTTTTGTTACAACAGAGATTCCCATATAAAATCTTGGGTCCCATACTCCACTATATAGAGAGTTATGGCCCTTTGTTAATTGTAAATTTTTGGATCAAGGGAGGGAACTAGGGTTTCCCATGCTGATCAACTTTTCATTCATTTTTTTCTCTCAGGAAAACTCGATTTGTTGACAAACGCTTGTTTGACAAAATCAGACATAAGATAAACAATCATTCGTCTTCATTTAAAAAAAAATCCATTGTTTGTATTGATATTGTTGATGTTTGTGTTATTTTGATATATTTCCGTAAACTGTTGGAAGATATTTTACTACAACTATGCAAAAGATGACCCAAGTCACAAATACCAGGTTGGAAATTTTAACTTTGTTTATTTTACAACAATTGTGAAACAAGTTATATCAACGTATATTAATCACTCCAGTTCACCTAGATTGAAGTGTGTGAGGGGTCCGACGTGGGAGGAAACTTGAGTACCCGGGGAAAACTCACATGGTTGGGGAAGTGACCCCCATACCTTTTCATATCAAACCTTTGTCGCCTAGGTGAAAGGCAAGTGTGTTTGTTACCACTGTGCCACCTGACCACCCGTATAATAACATTGTGTTCACAACCATTGAATTATTTAACTGTCAATGATCTCTTGTTGAAATTCCACGTGTAATGTATCCTTACCTCAATCTAATTAAAATTAGACTTGTTATTTCCATTCCTCTACGATACTCTACGATACACTGCAAAGGAACGAAAAGGTATTTTAATCTAAAAATCTTAATTTTATGATATTCAAAATATTATATGTAAAGCCAGACATTTTGTTTTCTTTTAATGAATTCATTTTACATACATGTTACAATGTTACATCTATATTTATTTTCTTCAATATTTCAAAGAAATAACAAGTTGTTCCTGTATTAAAGTATTTGCACGATAGACGCTAAACTCCTGAGACCAAACTTATCCTTGGAATGTATGGAATGCCTGATATTAATGGTCTGTAATATCTGTGCTGTGTGTTTCATATTCATTAATATATACATGTATCATTGTTCCAAGTCATTGTTAACATGTTATACATGAGATTAAAGAAATTACATATGACAGAAATAAAGCTATTTTTCATTATCTTGTGTATTTTCACGCTATGTTTATAGAAACATTTCAGAATTAGAAAATTTAAAAGCTTAAATAGGAAAGGAATTTCTGTGTTATTGAGGTTTAAATGATTTATCTCAATTTAACCTTTTGGGCCCCACCTCTCCGGACTGATCGGAGCCACACAATCCGTTCATACATTATTAGATCTCCTTTGTCAAGTAGAAATGCTCAAGACAAAATTTCACCAAATCCCACCCAGTTGGAAAGGACTAGTAGCTAGCGATTTAAAGAATTATTTTACAGAAAAGGACGACGCCATCCTTGGCATAAGATCTCCAGCCCTGTGGACCAGGTGAGCTAAAAATCGAATTAAGTGTTTATGGAGGCGTTTATATGCAATCACCTACGAGTTGTGACGTCACATCGTCTCACTTTCAGTTTGTGCTATAAAAACATATTCAAAAACAGAAAACCGTCATTACTTCATAAAACCTGGCACACACATTGCTCTAGTGGTGCCTTTAATAAGGAACGAGTGCCGTGTATTTGTCTTACGTAATTTTCTTGTCACCATGGAAACAAATCGTAAAAAACCTTTAAATCGCACTTCATCCAAACAACCAAATTCAAACAAGTATGAGTAGTTCTGTATCTTTTGGGTCCGGAGGATATTCACGACTACGTCTCCTTGTTTCTTATAATGTATATTGGAATGAATAAATCACTTTTATTGGTGAACTCTTTACTACTGTATCAGCCAATCAAAAGTGCCGTTACAAGAGACGACGTTATTTCTTTCGTTATGGACTGATAACATAAAAATTAAGTCAAAGAAACTGCTTGCTACAGGCAAGATATTATTTCAATTTGAAGTTAACTGTAATCGCCGGTAAAATAACTATTCACATTAAAGTAAGCTCAAGTCATGTACCCGTATCACAAAACGCCATCGTCCTTGATTTGCAAAAAGCCCAAAAAAAATTGACAGACTTGTTGGGTATTGGCATAGGTAAGGTTCCGGTTACTTCTATGACTTGGGTATTGTCATAGGTAAGTTCCGGTTACTTCTCATGACTTGGGTATTGGCATAGGTAAGTTTCGGTTACTTCTCATGACTTGGGTATTGGCATAGGTAAGTTTCGGTTACTTCTCATGACTTGGGTATTGGCATAGGTAAGTTCCGGTTACTTCGCATGACTACCTTGAATCAGCAGAAGACATTGAATATTATCTAGAAATAGATCAACAAGCTTCATCATCAATAACTTTCTAATAACGGTCTAAAAAGTGAGTTCTTTGCTCTTAGTGCAATTGTTGAAAGGTCAGATATAAGTATACATAGTATATCAAAGATGAGTTCCTGCGTATTTTCGTTTTATATTTACGTTATATTATCAACTTCTTTCAATCAACAGGCCGTTCCTCCATGCATTCCGACATAAGCATTGCCATGTATAAAGCGGAAGAAAAAAGCCAAAGGGAAAATCGAAGTGACATACACTTCTCATCAAGTTACATGTATGTCCAGAATTTCGTTAATTGATAGGACGGAAAGAATAACAAGGAATAAAACGGAAAAACCACCAGACATGGCTGTTTGAATCATATATATAAGAACAAGACTTAATCGCGAGGTGAATCGATTTACGGTTGACAACATATCTGAGTTTGGCGACAAAAATCTTCCTACAGATAGCAGGTATACATATGGGAACAAGTCTGGTTTTAATGCGAAATTTATTCTATCGAACAATTAATTAAAAACCTTGCAAAGTCTTAATATACCACGAACTGAAGCCGCCATCAATTCTTCCATTAGATATACCATGAACTAAACCATGAGCTGATGAAGTGTTGCCTTTCTTCAATTCTCCCTTTGGATACTTAGTATACCATGTACTGTTGAAATGTAGCTGTCCTGTAATTCTCCCTTTGGATATACCATGTGCTGTTGAAGTGTAGCCGTCCTTCAATTCTCCCTTTGGATATACCATGTACTGTTGAAGTGTAGCTGTCCTTCATCTTTCCCTTTGGATATACCATGTACTGTTGAAGTGTAGCCGTCCTTCAATTCTCCCTTTGGATATACCATGTACTGTTGAAGTGTAGCCGTCCTTCAATTCTCCCTTTGGATATACCATGTACTGTTGAAGTGTAGCTGTCCTTTATCTTTCCCTTTGGATATACCATGTACTGTTGAAGTGTAGCTGTCCTTCAATTCTCCCTTTGGATATACCATGTACTGTTGAAGTGTAGCCGTCCTTCAATTCTCCCTTTGGATATACCATGTACTGTTGAAGTGTAGCCGTCCTTCAATTCTCCCTTTGGATATACCATGTACTGTTGAAGTGTAGCCGTCCTTCAATTCACCCTTTGGATATACCATGTACTGTTGAAGTGTAGCCGTCCTTCAATTCTCCCTTTGGATATACCATGTACTGTTGAAGTGTTGCCGTCCTTCAATTCTCCCTTTGGATATACCATGTACTGTTGAAGTGTAGCCGTCCTTCAATTCTCCCTTTGGATATACCAAGTACTGTTGAAGTGTTGCCGTCCTTCATCTTTCCCTTTGGATATACCATGTAATGATGAAGTGTTGCCGTCCTTCAATTCTCCCTTTGGATATACCATGTAATGATGAAGTGTTGCCGTCCTTCAATTCTCCCTTTGGATATACCATGCAATGATGAAGTGTAGCCGTCCTTCAATTCTCCCTTTGGATATGCCATGTACTAGATGAAGTGTTGCCGTCCTTCAATTCTCCCTTTGGATATGCCATGTACTAGATGAAGTGTTGCCGTCCTTCAATTCTCCCTTTGGATATACCATGTACTAGATGAAGTGCTGCCCTTCTTCATCTTTCACTTTGACTATACCAGGAACTGATGAAGTGATTCTGTCCTTTAATTTTCCCTTCGGATATAGCATGTATTGATGTCTTTCAATTTTCCTTTTTGGATAAACATATAAGCTGGACGACTTCATTGTTTCTTGTACATTTTCCATTTCTATGAAGCAAACTTCTTGCTTTCTCAACAAATTTGATATTCATTGGCCGGTTTCCAATATCAATGTTTACGTTATAAATGTCGAATGCTGATAAAAACATAAAAGGACAAAGCTTCAAAAGTTGCGAGTGTCAAATACGGACTCCCAAAAGATAACATAATTTGTCAAGAGTTGCAGATTGATAATGGCCATATGAAACGTCTACGTATGTCTAGATTGTCGATATCCTGAG
The DNA here is from genome assembly GCF_902652985.1 of Pecten maximus. NCBI lineage: Eukaryota > Metazoa > Mollusca > Bivalvia > Pectinida > Pectinidae > Pecten > Pecten maximus. The sequence goes on from NC_047025.1 coordinate 6,431,310, forward strand.
CTTATTCAGACACTTATATATATATATAGCTTAGAAACACAAATGACGAAGGAAGACAACTTTTTGACTCGTGCCCTGACCGGGTCTCGAACTCACGATCTACGGCACCCAATCGCCTAGCCAGAAATATCCGCAGCCTATACCGCTATATATATATATATTCTATAATATTTTCTATTCTCTTTCCGTGTACGAAACCCGGGCATAACGTTAGATGTGTTAGACGGCCTGGTTTCATCGGGATTTCACGATTTTGTTTGATCGTCGGCGTTCATATTTTGTTTTTTGTTTATTTTGTTTTGTTTGTTTGTTTGTTGTTTTTTTTTTGTTTTTTTTTTACAAATATAATTTTTTTTTTAATTTTTAAAATGAATATCATACAACCAGTAATTGGTTGGGTGTTTACAAAAAAATATTGCCATATCACAATTCTATTACAGTGTTTTAATAACTAAAACAACACAACTATTCGTTTCCACTCGCTCTTTATTATCTGATTCTAGATCTGACAATATTTCAAAACTATCAAAATGAAGTTTTATTTTTACTGATTGTCAAACAAGCTTGCGTAAGAAAAAAAAACCCGTCCGATAATTGGAGAAAGACATTCAAAAGCTTTTTCAAGTTCAACCTCAACAACAGCAGCTTATCAAAATTAAAAAGCGTTTGCCAGTCACACATTTATGCTACGTATTGAAAATAAAATTCAACCACAACATTTCAGTCAATTCCGGAAAAGACAGATCTAGTTATTGACTGAGATTTTGCGATTGAAAAAAGTGGCAATCGTTTGTATCAAAAGCACCCGTTTGGACAATTAACATAAACAAATCATATCTTTATATTTACATTTGTCTGGCATAGTCACTATATAGTCTGTTTGAGAGCTCTGGCATTGATGGACGTTTAAATTCGATCCACCATGCGCTACACTTAGCATATTAATACAACACAAACCGGAACTACAATATCCAATAAGTATTGCTTATAATTAAGTTTAACGACTAACTATTTTGTATACATTATTTGTTATAAAAAATATGTCATTTGCGCATTACGTTGATAATAAAATGATTAACAAAATTGAGGATTTTTTTAAATTTTCTATGTACTATTTTGTTTGCCAAAAAGCATGCGACCATGTTCCGGCTGTTCCAACGACTGACAAAAATCTGCTGACTGTCGGTAAGGCGGGAATTATGAATTTTAAATATGAATTATAGCATTCAAAAAATGAAAAATAAAGTAAAAGGAATGTAAAATTAAGCGTTGAACTGTTTTGTATAGTATTTATAATCTATTTGAATGCCAGAGCATTGCAAGCAAACAAAATAAGATTTGCTTCCTCGCAAAGCTCTGACATTCAAATAGATCATAAATACCATACAAAACAGTTCAAAGCTTTAATAATACACACATCTGTCGCGCCTTGTAAATTAAGTTTGACGTGATGTTATTGCAATTCGGCTGACTCCGTAATTACATCAAACTAACTTGTCTCATCTCGGCATATTCCAAACTGATGGATTGATACAGGGTACCGGGATTAGCCGTGGCTAGCCGATCGCCTTATATTGGTCAGACCGCCATATTGGGGTAAAAGATGTCATCGAATGAGCTATATTAACATTTCTGATATCTTGAAATATTAATTTGTTGAAATACAAAGAAATATATATTTCTACAAAAGTGTATGATGTAAAGCATATATCACATTGAGCTTTACATAATTATAGCTATATGAAAATTGCGTACGATTATATTTGACAAATAAAAAATAAATAAATAAATAAATTATTATTAGAGAGATCGAAACACGGTACCTTCACCTTGCTAATCCAACACCAATGTTGCAATGAGAATCATAATGTAAAGAATCAAAATAAAAGATTAAATCATTGACAAGGAAACGAACTCCAAGAAAGAAAAAGATTTATGGTTCTTTGGATGAAATATATTTTTGAAAATACTCCAATCGTAATTATCTTTATAGGTGGAACTGCCAATTTGTAACTTATGAAGTGGAACTCGTGGTCATCAATGGGATGTATACCTTTCAACTAAACTTAATCGTCAAGAAGACGGCCATGCAGAAAATATATAACGTGTACACGTACTTAACAACCGTACTTTAACATATGAATTTGTACAGCTGTTTTAATACTCACAGGTTTTCATCAAATGATGAATGATGGAAAGAATGGAAAGGTGTATAGATTAATGTATATTTTGGCGATTTGTAAAACATTCTTGGTACCCTAGGGTCCGGGTTCATGGATCGCTCTCTGCACCACAGGACTATGTATATCAAAGTCGAAAGCCACTATCTATTTCATTTGTGTTAGAATCACAAACATGACCGATCACTACGCGGATGTATTCCTTTAACACATACAGAGGACAGAAAATCACTCTCAAGGCCAAATACATTTAAATTTCATACCTTATTCAATTACGTTACTCAAAATGAACTTATTTCATTGACTAAATTGATTATTGATACAAATGAGATAATAAATTCACAATACTAATGTCCGTCCTATTTTACCATGTGTCATTGTTATCCATTACTTAGTGATCATATTCTCTGCACTATCCTGTTTATGAGAATAAACAATTATCATTTTCATTGTCAGTCAATACCACAGTACAGCAATTGTATATTATTTGATTCACACATAAACGTATCAAACTGTTTTTTTTTAATTAATCCACAAGTTGGCGGTGTCTGAACCTTCGAATTTACCATAACCTACCCAAGAGGTGCAGAGAGCGAAGGTGCACGAAGTAACGAAGACGTTGAAACAGTTCGCTCAGAAAATGTCTGGGAAGAGACCTCTGATTAAAGATTGGGATATAGAAACAGATACACACCAGGAGGAAATATATATACAGTTATTGCTTGATTTGTAATATTGAAGGCGGTTTCGCGTAAGCTATATATTGCAGTTCAGTTCATTTCTGGCTCTAACGTATTGAACACTTAATTTGTGTTGAAAGGTGCTTGTTTCTTGTGTCTTTTGTGCAATGAGTTAATGACATGCATTTTGTTAGGAGATACAACGTCCTTTTTTAGATGAATAATGAATCCACAAGGAATTTTGCACATGTGGAGGAAGAGTTATGAATAGAAATAATATGGCATTTGTTTCTGCATGTTCATTTTAGATAAGCACATGCTTAAATTAAATATGCAACCACTCAAGCGATAAGACATAAAAATATTAAAGACAAAAGTTTTAAAATAAAATAAAAAAAATAATATGGAATTCTTCTTAACTTAGCAAGCATACTATATATTAAATTTCAAAACATATGGAATCATGCCATCAATTCACATATACAACAAACATTCAATACACTAGGGTTCACATTTTTTTTCAAGATCATAAACACTTTCTTCTGTCTTATGACTCACTCTCCAAGATTCAGCACATTTTTCAGACTGATACATCTTATGTTTATAATGTTAGCAAAATAAATTCCATCATGACAACTGCAAATCAATGAAAAACATGAAGTGGTGTGTTCGGGTCATTGAGGGAACGGATGATATGTGACGTCACTACCGAATACAGATGATCTGGAGAAAATCGATATCATTTGAGAATGTATTCCTGCAGATATTCGTGGTAAATGTTGACGTCAATGGTTTGTGACGTCACCACCGGGTATATATTGTCTGGAACAACTGACACCATTTGAGAATGTTATCCTTCCAGAGATTCAAGGCAAAAGTTGACGTTTGTTAACTCTTTTTAGTCGACAGATATATAATTCCAAGCAGTCCACCGAACCAAAGAAGACCGCCAATTATCACAGTGATTTGTATGAGCAGGCGCGTTCTGTCGGACGCCGCCATTGCTCCAACATGGTCGCCTATCGCCACGGACCTCGTCACCTGGGGGCACAATGTTGATAACGGTTACCAAATGAACACTGCATTTTAAATTCAATAGTCATGCTATCATTAATATTTATACCATTACTAACAATTCGAATTTATTTTACTTGCGGCTAAAATGAATTCTAATTGTGTTTACAAATAGTAGTATGCGATAGTAACATATCATTATAGTGGATTGTTAAACTGTAATAAACTTGCAATTTTTCAGTTTACAACCCTAAAAAATGTCACCCATTTGTGGAATATTTTTGCAACAACTTTAATGAGATAATTTCTGTGTGACAGATATTTCATATTTGTATAATAATATACTCTTCTGATGTAATCAGTGTAAACATGTTGACATTTCTGGAGAATTATTGGACACAATAGATATTAATTTTCAATTAGCAGCAGGAAGATAAACAAACCATTTCACAACCAGAAATGATATTTCTACTGGCATGGTTATTGCTGTTTAGAAATATCATTTTAAATGATAATGATAATGAGGATAAAAAATGTACCCTTCGAGAAGATATTATGCCCAATATACCAGTCGGAAAGAAGCACAAGATGGTGGCTAGTATTGCGCCGATCCGGTAGTGTCTTGGCGGTTGTCGAAGGTAGGCCACATTAGGTGCTAAGGCGGGGGTCTGTGAAAAAAAAAACGTAGTATAAGATAAACAAAAATTAAGAACGTAATCTTATGACCTTCACGTAATAACAGAAATATTTGGTTAATTTAAACAATATTTTATCAAAATACACTTACACATATATACTCGGAAATATGTCCCTACCTTAGCATCTATCGCTATATATCTGTCTAACATGTTCTCAAATCACGTCCGGATGTGACAACTCCGAGAATTATCGCTTTACCATGAGAAGTATTTCTCCAGACAAATCCAGATATGGTAAACTCCGAGAATGAGAGCTTTACCATGAGAAGTAATTCTCCGGACAACAAGCGGCAGAAAAAAACAAATATGGTAAACACAGAGAATTTCTCCAGACAACAAGCGGGCAAAAATCATCCAGATATGGTAAACTCCGAGAATGATAGCTTTAGTATATATCCGGCAACAAGCATTAACCGTCAGTTGTACTGAACACATTTAAAGAACTGATATTTCAAATACGATATCGCACTTATGACGTAGTAAAAGGAACGAGAGATAAAATCTAGATAGTTAATTGGATTTATAATACAGTATTGTATAGATAAAGCTTGGAGCAAATTAGCGTGTCTTTATTTCTAGAGTAAAACCAGGTCATGCGTGGAGCCATGCGATGCGTTACTTAGTGTACTGTTGCCGGTTTTTTTTTGTAGTTTTAGCGATGTAACGACATGATATATATTAATCAATTTTCTAAACATTTTCTTGAGGTTGGAAAGTATGATTGTATGTGAGGATTTTCGTAACACAACCAATTGCTGTTTATACGTGACGTTTCGATGACTACTACGGTATGTACATTGCCACATTCATCAGACAAAACGGGGAAGAAATACCTTGAAATATCACCGAATTGTTTCCTGTTAATGACATTGTAAATAACCTTAGTTTAAACAGATTTTATTACCATAAATAGCAAAAGGATTGGGCACAAGTTTCACAAACATTATCAATGCCCTCTCTATGTAAATAACCTGACTGGCATCATATCTTTATTTATTCTTTCCTCTCCTCGCCAACAGATTTCTTTCTTAGACGTTTCCATAAGTATTATGACTATTCTCTTTATTTTCTCCAAATAATGCAGATTTCATAAACAAGATATTCAAAGTACAAACATTCAGACGAGGGTCATATAAATGTAAATATATATGGAATTGGATTATTATTGATAATTAAGTGGTTCATAAATTTTAAACATTTCATACAAAAATCTTAAATTTATGAGTCTGAAATATTCAATATCTTCGTTTGACAATTCATAATTAAAGGTACTTAGTTTAAACAAACATTATTTATTCATTACTCAAAATAGTCAATACATGTACAAATATTTTCATGAGATGGGAAAACAGGCTTAGGGCTCATATTAATTCCTTTCTTCCCAACAAAGTATTAGCTAACCAAAGTCTAGTGAATCCCGTAGATACATAAAGAAATGTATACTCATATTTCTGATTAAATGGCACCACAGTCGTCTCAACATCTGCAGTTTGAATGCTGGTTGAGAAGCAAAGCATCCTATATTAATGTTGTGATTCTAGGTTAAACAATATACTGGTAACCCTAGGCCTACTCAGACATGTATATCGCCTATTCTACCATGTTTGCTATGTAACGCCAGTTTTGATTGGTTAAAAACCATGTATTATTTTCCAATAACCCACGCTCGTGCCAATAATACACGCTCGTGAGTCACGGCTGTTACAATTTTAAATATCTAATATTCACCCGTTTCATAAAAGGCTACTATAGCCGAGTGGGCTAATGGGTTAGTCTTTCAATATATTTTTATCACGACGCGAGTTCGAATTTTTTTATCCTTTTATTTAATTTTCAAAATCAATGCCATATGATAGATGCTCTTGATCGTAGTACTGTATTGCCTATATATTTCATCAACAAATAATGCAATACTCAAGAAATAAATTACAAGGTTTTCCCGGGTTTCTTTGCTGTTTTTCTATTAGAAAGAGGTCGATCTCAGAACTAAACAGTACATGGTTGAATAGAAATATTCAACTTTGACTCGTGTATTGTTGCAGGATATACAACTCGGACTCGGATATTTTGCAATTTTAATTAATAACTCAGGCCTGCGGCCTTCGTTATTAATTTAATTGCAAAATATCCTCGTCCTCGTTGTATATCCTGCAATAATACACGAATCATCGTTAATTATTTCTTAACTCACATCCGGAAGAATTATGTGTTACAGTATCACTGTATAATTATAATTTAACACAATGGTGACATAATTTCGTGTTGTTCAACAATTGAGTACGTACACATACTATAAGAACACAATGAATATATCTATATTAATGGCATTGCTATTATGTAACAATCTGGCGTTTAAGGTAATATGAATATATAGAGCCAGGCCACTTTGTAGTATATGAATTCCTGATTTCATCAGCGTTGTAATGTTAGACCTGGAATTAAAACGTTTCCACAAACATAAATAGATAGGCAGAAGTGTATTAAAACATTTCAGGAGATGTCTAAAATCAACATTTTTCAGGATAGGTATTGAACCGAACCAAAATTAACTACATTCATTGTGACATTTGGCCAAGACCATCTAGGATTATTCCCGGAATTTCTAACTAATTCACATCGTTGAAACTCGGAAAGAAGATTAAAGTGTGAAAATGTTAGCGACGGACAAAGTATTTGATATGCTTATACCACAGGGACATGTCTAGTCTTAAATTAAAAAATAGCCAGAAATACCTATATATGTCAATATATATAGGTATTTCTGGCTATTTTTTATTATAAGACTAGACATACCCCTGTAGTTATACCCTGGAGTATGACCAAACACAAAGCAAAGCTGATGAAATCTGACAACGTTACGTACATGTATATATAATACTCATACATACAGATGTTTATGATTGTCTGATTATGGTTCGACTTCGTACAGCTGTAGATTTCATTTTTATTATTTAAACAGACCTAGGTTCAACACAAAAATACTTACAGAGTACCTGATTGGCCGCCTCTCATCGTCAGAATCAGAGTTCGCCATTACCAAGCTATCATCTCAAATCATCATCTACAAATAGATACGGAGACAAACTTATTTTTAGAGATCGTATGATGAATGTGTCAATAGTTGGACACAATGGAGGTTATTTTAAGTGTTACATCACCGAACTGTCACAGCTAGAGCGTATCATCATAGCCGCGTGCAGATCACTAAAATGAACATCATGGGCTGATATTTTGAAATAGATGAAACTTTATGACAAAATATTGACGGAGGCCGAATGTCTTCATAGCCATGTTACGCTATGCTGTTGATAGTGTGGTTTATATATGAAACTATTTCCGCCTGGCACAAAGATAATATAGCACTATGCGTTGTAATCGTAAGCAATAATAATGAAATTAAGATATGAAGGTAAATATGGAAGACACTTTTGTAATTATGATTTAAGAAAAAATAAACGGAATATGGCGAATAGGGAAAACTTTGTTGATGACTATTATTATTATTACATTCTTAACGGCCTATTGACACTGAACATTATAACATAAGAGGCCGCTGGTCGGCTCTTTTTCTATCGGATATATGATTTTGCCTGTCAAAAGTACCTCGCCGTGTAAAACCTCTAACATTGTTGGAGTACTTACTCTGAAGACCCATATTCTACTATTGCATTATATATACTTAATAGCAAAGATAGTGGTACCGTTGGCTATAGTGACCATCTTGGATTTCTGACCAACACGAAAATTAACAATACTTGGCCAGGACCATCTCAGGATCATAACAGACATTATAAGCACGTTTGAGATGAATCACACTAAAGTGGAACGTCAGAAGAAGTTTGAAATAGGCGTTGCTCAGGAAAACAATGATTGCGCAATCATGTAACAAAATGGCTGTCATGGCTGTCATATCAATGTTTTAAGAGGCCGATATTTGTTGTTGTTTTTTCTTTGTTTTTTGTTGATATGGCCGCCATGGATTTCGGACTGACATGGAAAATAACATCACTTATTGAGGACCTTCATGATCATTTCTGGAAAGTTAGAGCTGAAAACAACTGGTAGAACTTGAAAAGAAGTGTGAAAAGTTTACGAACGGCGCACGTGAGACGACCCACGGCGTAAGACGACGGACGAAGCACGTGCATGACGCGTACAATGAATATAGATCAGCCTGACCATTCGGGTCAGTAACCATAATGTATAAGTACTGTACTACAGTATATTAAGATAATATGTTGTCATAGAAATTATCTCTTTGATACCATAGCGTTTGCTGTCGACTTTAACACCTATACCGTACACGGAAGATGATAACACAAAGCCGGTGTTATAGATTATTAGGCGTGATAGGTTAAAAATAGAATCACTGTCGGGTTCTCCCTCTCCGGTAAAGCTCTTTACTTACCATATATGCCGTATAAAGTATGCTGTATGTACAGTAATCCTGCCCTGATTTTAGTACACAGGCCGTCACACAATCGGTAGGGTATTATACACACATAAAATATACAATATCATATTAGCCTTGGCCTAGTTTGCCATTATCTTACCTGACGATGGTATCAGAAGTTGACCCAATATCTGTAGGTCTGTATAGGTGAACCGTCCGTATGATACTGAGATATTTAATATGTCACATGGCCGGTGTTTTTCCTTGTCACAAGACCACTATCAAGAATCTCGATCGATTTGTTAGTTGAAAAATAAATCTATAGTCTGTTTCACAATACTACATAACCGAAATCGATTGTTGAATTATAGGATTTACCGCACAGCTAAAGGTGACTTCAATCTAATACATTATATATTTCATTTCACATATCCTATACATATACCTAGCTAGCATACACCCTCTCTTCTTTCAAAATCAGACTAGTAAAACAATTTCGCCAGCCTCCATTATTAACAAACTCTTCTTTTAAATTGTAAATGTTATCAGGGACATATGTTGATTCACAAATTAACTAGTTCGAGTTAGATAAACATTATTAACATTTAACAACCGTCAATCGTTGGGGAACATGTTTATTCCATAACGTCTTCACCTTAGTACCGAGATCAAATTCTCCCATTATATCAGCTCTCCTGTGAGCCGAATCACTTCGCGACAAAATATACATTTGTAGTTCGTTAAGAAGGAAAGTTTTTCATCTATTTTAGAGGAACGACTAATGTTTATGATAGTATATTCGTAAGATATGTAATTTTACAATGTGAAATATTAGTATGACTATCACTGCGTTTGCATCTTTATTAATAGGACACTTGTTGAATGACTCCGAGAAAATATTTAAAGACGACACTGCGAAGACGAGCTAAATATTAGACTAATCACTGTCAATTCAATTATCGGTAACTTCCTGGACTTGGTAGGTATGCTATCATTGTTTATAGTGTTTACACACAAGTGTCAGTTTTGGTTCGCCGTGATCAATGCGATATGACACATCGTGTATTCTGTTTTACATTAAATTATATTTATTACTACTCAAACCCCAGATTAACCGACCTTTCCATAAGGATACCCCTCTCACCCAGTTATTCCAAAGTTAACCCCTGGTAAATCCACGAAACGCGTCCAGGTTGATGTTTCGAATGACACAGAGTAGTAAATGTAGTCCTTGGTCAAAGACCAGAGGTTAAACAATTTTTTGGGGTCAGAAATGACCAATCGGAGGCTTTGAAAGTTGCTAAACACCGTAGTGTGTCAACAAAAACAATAACACATTGTTACGAATTTTATCATGTGTCATATCACTTGTGAAACAAGCATAGTTATCGGATAGATGGAAATTTCACACAAGTAAATGTTTGGATAATAAAATAAAGATATAAATGTGCCCAGGGTAAGTGTAAAATGTATCTCAACCAAAGGGGAATTCCTAATTAGAATGTGGACAATTTCAAAAATTTACCAAAAAAAACTTAAAATGTTGACAATCTTATGCGTTTTATTGCCGTTACATTAAAACACAACATTCCTGTCGTCGCGTGACATAATAGAATATTCGACTGACGTGACGTAATCATAATGTTCAGTGAATAGTTGTGAATGGAAAATCCCCACACTTAAATCCTAGAGGTGTTTACACAATCTTTAACTAATTTGGGGATAAGACATGCAGTGGAATATAGTAAGCTAACCAATAAGAGGAGTGTTTTGAACGGATAAATAGAGGATATCTAACAGTGTCTTCAGTAATACCAAATATATTTCACGAGTGGGGCTAATATTTTGATATTTTTCACGAGTGCGAAGCACTTGTTATTCTGTTTATTACATTTTTTTATCAACGAAAAACCTACCCCGTATGCTAACTAGGCCTACAGCGAAAGTTTGCATACAAGAAAAGTAGTTCCCCCTGTCCAGGTGCTGACATATATGTCAGGCTTTCTGATTGGTCAATTATTTTCGTATTTTCTAATCATTAATTTGATTGGTCAAATCAGCAAAAGTGATATTTTTCACTAGTGAAAAATATCACTTTTATAGAATGAATAATTTTTTATATTTCACTGGTAAAAATGTAATAAATGATATAATCTCTGAATCTGTTTGTCTACTTATGTTACATTGACGTTAAATCAATGCAAGGTATTGCTGAAGAGACGTATTGATCGTCTACATGATTTGAATGAGTCATTTTATTGTTTACAAAACCCCATAGACTATTATCTTAACACGGAAGAATAACACAAGTCGCATATATACGATTTATATGTTGTTTTTTTATTAATCTTTTGTATAAAAATTGTACAGAATTATGAACTATTGTGATTTTCAAAATGATTAATCAGTCACATGGATATGCCGTCATTTTGATTATAACTTGACTTCACAACAAGGCAAAGGTAAAACTCTCAGACAGATAGGACGGGGTAGAAAAACCTTACACTGTATATCTCATGAAATCTTTCTGTCACATTTTACAATGAAAACAATAAAAATAATTTACTATCTATTGTACCATACTGCGAAAGGACAAAACAAAAGAAATGATCCTCCTTTTTAGATATTTGCAAATCAATGGATGAAGAAGTACTTTATCATCATACATCTGTACATATTTATACAAGGTTCAGGCATTCTTGGTAATAGCTGATAAATATGTAGGACAACTGTTAAGCCTTTTGTCGGTCAGGCTATGTTATTTAAACCGAGTAAATAACTGATAACCGCAGAAGGCTTTAACAACATTGGTGTGAATGCACCAGATACAGTATACGTCATGCCGGACCAAATTACCACGGAACTGGACTTACCATTAAATTCCTTAGTGGAACGAGGCTACAAAGTTAAATATAAGCCAGAAGCTTGGGATGATGATAGCTTCTATCGTATTGTTAGTTCTGAAAAATGGCAGAGTTTCGGACATCCGAAGGCTGCAAGAAGTGAAATAGAGAAGGTACAAACGGACAAAGACCATCTGTTATTCTTCCTGGCATTTGAACCAAAATGTGATACAAGTATCACTGAAGCCATCGATCTTAAAGAAAATTTGAAAAATGACTTGAACACGAGCAAAGCTGCGAGGGCCATCCCCACGCGTCGTGACATATATGCAGCAGCCGAATTTCTTCAAAAAACCATACATATGATCTATTGGCACCCCAACGATGTTCAAAAAGAAGTCTTCAATCCACCCTTTTCATCACACGGTGCAGACGATATCATATATATTCTATCAGTCAGTCAAGAAAACAAAACTGCGTTCATACAGTTAACAAAAATGGAAGATGCTGCTGTTATAGATATTGCTAAACACAGTCAGTGTCACGGAATGACGTTCCGCAGATCATTTAGTCATCGACCTCACGCTACTAGAGAAACAAACACAGAACTTAGCGAGGGGAGTTGGGAAGTTGACAAAAGCGTGGAAAAGAGTAAGAGGAATTTCCTCTTCTGTTCGTTGAGTAAAGCATTTTATGGAACACAGGGTTACCATTGGTACGTACGCGAACTCATAGTAAAATTTTTGCGAGAGGAGACTTTGGCTGAGGTTTTCTTTGAAAGCAAGGACGAAGAGGCTGATAAGGAAAAACAAACCTTAACAGAAAAGCAAAAAGTCACCAAAAAGAAAACGGAACGCGAAGAATATATATCGAGTTTACAAAAAGAATCCGTAGATGCTGGGAGGACAGAACTCTATGCAGCCGCGTTCATTTTCAGAACACGGGTTTTCGTGCAAAGACCTAGTCAAGATTACTGGGACGCTTACTTCCCTCTTTGCGTGCCAGAAAACACACGTCAACGATCTTATATTACCTTGGAAAAATTCCACAAACTACTTGTTTCAAGAGAAAGAGAATGCAACTGTTTACTGAGAGAACCGCCAGTTGAATACCTCGATAGTATCAGCAGAGAAAGACTGATGTCGTTGGCTACAAAGTTTGTTGGTAAGCGTTTTCGCTCCATCAGTAATGCTTAAGGGGCTTCGTTTTAAACAAAATGTTCTGGTTTTGCCTTGTTGTAATGCAGCATTTTTTGTTGATATCGGCTGTGGTGATATCCGGAATGTTATCCATGTTTATATCTTTTATATCTGGACATACTTCGGATCAAAGTTTGATAAAATCTCTTTGATCATTTGAAGGATAAGATTTTTATGTTCATTTTCGTACTCATCTCTTCTATTGGCCCCGTTGGAGTGTCACGCGTATGAAGGTTTATGTTGCACGCGTTGTTGAAAAAAACCTAAACAGATTTATAATTGAATAGGTGTATGATACTACATTTTGTTAGTTCTACTCCTTTTATAGATAGATGCGCTTTTATGGTGCCCTAAGGGCACTATAAGAATCTTTCCACTAGTTCCAGCTTACCCAAGTAGTCATGTGACCAGCACGAGACTTTAGTGTGGAAAAAACACCTCCTCTTTTCAATATAGTTAGAAATTAGAAAGAGATGTCATACATTCGTCCAAAAATAAAAAAAATATATAGATATGATGGAGAACGTATTCGATTATTCATAAACTGTATGCTTACAACTTCGTTTTCTGATTGTGAAGACACCATGCACTTGTAAGCTATGCGACGTCATCGTAATGAACATATTGCAACAATGAACAACAATGTACAATAATATATTTTTAACATAATTACACTAAAGAACAATGGAGCGCACAATCGCATCTTCACCTTTTTGATAACTTTTGGAAAAATCTGCTTTCACGCAAGGCTGATTATATTGAAAAGTGTGTCAGATGAGTTAACTGAGATCTTGCAAAGTCCTTCAAATTCACCCATGGGCGCAAATGTATACAAAACGTATATTAACCATGTCGATCAGGTACATCATGTAGATATGAAATTAAGGACACTTAAACTGTTTGACATCAGCTGCTTAACCTCGACTGTTCCTGCAGGTAACACACGTGACTGCTCACAACTAAGTTTTATAATAATCGTGATTATAACATTTCCAAGATTGTTAGTTTTCTGTTTCTGCATAGGGATATTAACACTACATTTTGTCCCTCATGGAAAGCTATCAGACCTCAAAATTGCGAACATAACATCTTTTGCATTATTTGATTATATATGGTAGCACACTACAGTAGGACAGCCTGGCCATGGGCAATTTTTTTGTTAAGCAAATATATTATGATATGCATAAAAATGAAAAAATAAATGTACACTATAATTGGTATATTCTGTATGAAGTAGTACATACAGGCTTCACATTTGTTAAAACAAAAATTAATAAATTGGTTCCGGCTTTTAAATTTCCGGATTTTCCGAAAGTGTGTTTAGATAGCGGAAAAACTCAATTTACAACATATGTCAAAACAAGATTAATTCTATCTTTGGAATAGAGATATTTAATTTTAGATAGGTTTTAGAAAAAAAAATTGTGTAGAGAATGGTGTTATTTTGGGTCAAATATCATAATATTTTGCAATTTTTGAGCATTTTTTAAGCTGTTACCATGGTATTCACAGCTCTAAAAATCACAGAAAATATCGGTTTACTTATCCTTCAGAGCTGTATTAAAGTTGCAAATGTTGTACAGATTACAAATATATATACTTTATTAGAGGTTATATGTAGGGTTACCTGGCAATGTTTACATATCTAAAACATGTGCCATATTTTTCAGAATTGGGCATTTCTACTGTACACTGCTACCTATATTTGTAATATGTATAGTGATTACATCGTTATCGTGGATTTTCAGTGAACAAAAGTGGCTCGATATGTTGTCCAACAACGACGAGACACGCCGGACATCACAATCATTTGGACGAATTCTGCAAAAAGGAGAAGACCACATACAAAGCTAGAACAAAGATAATTATCTTTTTTTGCCAATCATCAGATACTATTTAGGCGTAATTAAGTAAGAATACAAATATTCGCTTTTATTTGTAGTGAAGACAAGGGAGCAGGTATGTTGTCCTGGAGAAGGGAGACATGGTAGACACAGACACCTGGACGCCTTCTGCCAAACGACGACGAAGATACAACGCCCACAAGACAGGCATATGCCTTCACCAGACGTCCCGGGTATAGATGGAAGGACATTGGACAAAGTATCCGGAGAAAGTGCTACCTTCCAACATTGTCTCCACAAACTGATATACGGAACCGATGAAGTTTCTGAAGACTTTGAGGTACGGGAAGAAGCTCCCGATAAAAACTACCTAGAGTGTATAGCACAATGGCTCCAGAAAAGCATTTTCGTTTATTCTTCATTGTCTAGTTCATGGGAGGTCTACAATCCCGACGAAGGTTCAGACATCGAGAAATATTTGACTGGAGAAAGGAAGAAATGCCGGTATTACATTACCCTTTTCTACGACCACTGTGCTGACAGATACGACATCATCACTCCCTTAGAGGGCTGCAATTGTGCATTGAGGCCACCAACGTTTGATAAAAGCAATTCAGGTAAGATCTGTACTTATGCAATTTAATTAGATGCTATTGTTAATGTCATTTTTACATTCTTAACGACCCAGCAACATCAATACCGCTAAAATTATGCATACATAAATCGTTGTAATTATAGAGTGATGCGACCTGAAACGGAATTGAAATATTATTGTTTTGCGATTATTTAGGTTCATGGATCTACAAAACAGGAATGCAGACACTTTTGATTTTCGTAACTAAGAGAAAGTTTTAGTTTTGTGATATTTTAAATGATAGAATGCCTCATAATGTTTTCCAACAGTGATGATTACAGTCATAGTCGCTTTAATTTACCTCCTCACTTGATCCATATACACGATAACGTAAGCGGCGTATATACATGTACTATAAAAATGCCGGTTAATGAATGTGAAGACAAATGTACCTTCAAAATGTAAAAATCATATTGGTAGGAAATAGATAAACAGTAATAATTTAATTTTTATTAATAGATGAAAAACGGTTCATTCGGAAAGAAGACAGACATAATCCTCTCGTGGAATTCTTTTTGGACGATGGTGTCAATAACTGCTTCAGCGATGAAAAACAAAAAATCTTGCCGACGGAGGGAGGTTGGCAAATATGTGAAGCATATCGTCGACCAGATATGAAATTTCGTGAAGTAGATGAAGGGCATGGTACACATACCTTGTTCACATGTATCAGCATGGAGATATTTGGGAATGAAGAACAAGCTGCAAAAATTGAAGAGCTAGTTACCAAAGAAATGCTAGAGAATGCTGGGATATACGTCAGCTTACTCGATGTGAAATCCCGTTTGAAACACAGTACAACGACTTTGCAGCAGGAAGTTGACAAAACCCTGGTGCCTTTCCTCCTTCTCTTTGGTCATTTACCATTGCTTGCCGCAGCGACAGTATTTCAAACGCCTATCTACGTGTTGAAAGTTGAACCTACTGAGGAGAAAGGCTGGAAGAGTAGTTGGTGCTCATTTACACAGGTCAGAAGAAAGAACGCACCAAGAAATATGCCTTCTATACAAAGCAAATGCCGACAAGACGGGAATTCTGACAGTTATTACGTAACGCTTCTCCAGGATCCATACGGGAATTTCTTCCGAATCATACCAAATGGAGGAAAGGTATGCAACTGTCAGTTAAAAGAGCCCAATGTACCAGAAGAATATGTTTCATTTCCTCTATTGCCAGAGAAAATTCTTTCAAAATCGATTGCTTCACAACGCCAACTTGATTGGGAAGGTAAGTTTATTGCGCAGAAATTTAAATCACTAAATATTTTTTACCAAATGCTTATGTTTCAATTGCAATAAACACATATTCAGCGTATCCATAAATTCTATAAAAAGATCATCAATAAAAAATTATTATTATCATTAAACATCATCTGCTTAGAATGTATCGTGACCCTTTCATCTAGACGATTCTCGATCGAACGGGAAAAAGTACGCATATCACGTGTTCGACCACATGAGCTTTCTCTCTTACTAAGGTATCCTTCATCATTAAGGCCCGTCGCGTGCTTCCATCTGGACACTCAAGAGTAATTAAAATAAGTTCCAAAAATTGATTCACAATTTTTATACAATTGTCTCAAGATAAGCGTAGAGCATAATCGACTTTTGTTTGGTAGTTGCAGATGCTGAAATCACACAAAAATTCCGGGAGCTGGATAACGCACTGGGCAAAAACCTACAGAACCTAAGACAGATGAAGAAACTGGTATCTACACAACTGCTGATGTATGACGTTATCGTCGCATTGTTTGAAGGTCGACGACGCAATATCAATATAGCCTCTATAGCAGGTAGCTCCACATCAACCGTTGGTACTGTGCTGCTCATATTAGGTATCGCCTTGGCACCTGTAACTATGGGATCAACATTGGGCCTGACTGTGGCCGGCGGGGTTATTTCTGTCGTTGGTAGTGCTGGTGTGATAGGTTCTAGGGTAGTCGAGGGCGCACTCACCAAATATCAACTCCGTGCTTTAATAGTTATCCATGAACTTTTGGATACTTTATCGAAGGACGCCGCTCAATCAAACGATACATTTTTAAAGCTTGTATCCGAAATGGCGTCCTTTGTAGAAGGGGATGTGGGCGACCTTGGAGAAAATACCTCTGGTATCGGGCTGGGTATGTCGCCGGCTGTCGGGAGATTAATGGGCAGTTTTCATATTGTTCCTATCATTATTGCTAGGGCCACAGCCCAAGTATCCTCCATAATTGTCGGAAGCGTTGTAGGGGGTCTTTCTCTTTTCATAGACGCTGCAATCATTGCATATGCCGCTTACAACCTGAACAAGGGGAACAAAACGTCGACGTCAGAAATTATTCGAAAAAATGCACATTTGCTCAAAGCAATCAATGAGAAGCTAGAATCGTACGTACATGGCAATGTGAAGTAATTCAGAATGATCGGTTTCTTGAAAAGGACATTATGATTCAGTACAGTAGCCCCGATAAAGCTTAAAGAATAAAGTGAGAACTATTTCTTTTGAAAAGGAATGAAAAAATATAGAAGGAAATCATAATCTAAAAACAGAAACATATGTTAGAACCTCATCATAATCGAATACAAAATGTTAGGTCAAAATAACAAGGACTAACTAATTGCAAAGGGAAACAAAAGTTCATAGATCGCACCCACCCCATCCCGAAGATGCAAATGTGGTTCGTATCGCAACAAAACCCGTGCGGTTGCAGTCCCCTAAAACCCTTATGTACCATTTTTTATAGAAATATAACAATATCTAAATTTCGACCAATCAGAGGCCAGAAAATGTCCGCCATTTTTGTTAAAATGTGAAACTGGGGTTACGAGGTTACGTGTCCCATAGTGTACCTGCATACAAAATTTCATCAAAATCGGACATTATTAAGATTTCGACCAATCAGATGCCATTTTGTGTTTTCCAGAAATAAATGTCACCATGGTGTTGAAGTGCCATACTACACCTACATACCAAATTTTATAAAAAAAAAAATCGATTTTAACCAATCAGAAGTCATCATTATTGCGGCGATCTCGACTTGATAATTAGTGAAGAAACAACTGCATGTATTTACAATGTATGCTTGATTTGCAGAATCTAAACGCCAACGATTTTCTTTACAATAAGTGCTATTCAAATAAATTAATGATATTATTTGCAATAGTACTTGGCCACTACATCAAATCAAACGTGATGGACAAAACAGAAAATTGAGTGTAATGATTTCTTGAATCACTGGCGGCAGTAGCAATTAATGACTACTATACATGTCAAAATCGCGGATGAGAACTTTGTTGGTAAATATATTAACCAGATTGACGTTTAGGAGATGTTTATATTGTGTACTTATTTTTTATTTAGTGTTTCACGATTTTATTTAATCAGATTGTATATTTTCCTTACCTCATCATTTATAAATTATAAATTAATGGAACAGTTCATCCTCTTTGGGACGAAACAGGGACAGCTCAAATCGTGATGGGATATTCTCAGGTTGACAAACACAAAGCTAGCAATCCTGTTCATCCTCTTATGCATCTGATATTGAAGTTACATCAATGCAACATAATACTGAGGTGGCCTGATTGAATTGTCGGTGTGACGTCATTGTATTGTTGCCGTGACGTCATACAAATGTTGAGAACGTGTAAAGATCACGTGTAGCTGGTATCCCACTCCAGGGTAAGAAACTACCTGTCTCACTCTGAAAGGGATGAATGGCTATTTTTCTCTTACCCTCTTGCCTTCCTTGTTGTGTATCTAATAATATGTATACGCTACATCTTGGCAGGACACTGTGGACGGAATGTGATTAAATTGTGGTATGACGTAATTGCATTGTTGCTATGACGTCATTCGATTGTTCTGAAAGGAAAACATATCTTCCATCATCACTTTGGGACCACAGCCTTCTATCTAAGGAGTGCATTCAACACATTAATGTTTTTTAGAATTTCCAGTCACATATAATATGACATTCGTGTACGTGTCGTCATTTGAATGTAATTTGTGACATCATAAATTTGATATTCCTGTCTATGGAGGAACATTCCTCACTTAAGCTAATTATCCTGCTTATAACCTTTTGGAGATCAGACTTTATTACTGATGTTATCAAGTAAAATGACTGTATTCATCGTTTTATGCACAATAGTTTTATCAATCATATGCACAAAACCTGAAAGGTTTTAAAGGTATAGGATCTACCAGATTCAAACCTTAAAATAGATATTTTGTCCGTTCTAAAATCCATATTCAAAGTCTTCGTAGTGTTTATAATCCCTTGAGAGAAATTTCTGCGCCTCTTTTTTGGTTTGATACCAATTGTTTCATATATATGAATTTTATAAGCATTTAATTTGATTGATAAACTATATATATAATAGGGTCATGAATATTGTAATCAAATTCTATATTGTATCAACTTACTGCAAATTAATTGATTATGTTTTCAATTTTTAGATATATGATGGTTTGATATTGTTCTTTAAAGTCATGAGTGTGCAAATATAGACTTTTGTAGATTTTATTTCATTATTTAGTGATTAACAAAAAGGGTCCATTCAATGAGCGATTCGCTAAAACAATAGGTCCATGGGTATTATGGGTTACCTGAGTTGTGATATGTATACCGATATATGGTTGTTTGCTTTATACATCACATCCTTTTACCATGAAAGCAAATCTAGTTTTGCTCATTTGAACGAACATCTTAGCCCTCTACCATAGTATCCCATCGGCCTAATACTATTAGCCTAGGCCTCTTGGGTCGTTGGGAAGATTTGAACACATTTGAAACACGTGGCACTGACGGGAGGTCAAGGTCTTACACCCCATCATGCCACTAGTCCAATATTATGACCCTAAGCATCTAAAAGATATCTGTTTATCTATCACCGCTGTTATAATACCAAAGTTGTCAAGGATGCTTTGTCCTGTTGTTTGATGGTGGAATGGTAGTTGACAAAAACCTTAAATAAATATGCATATCATTTAGAAATAGATTATATTGAAATATATTACGTTGTATTTATGGTATCAACAAGAAGTCACAATCTAAATTATAATGATAATGTAAGACCAAATTGAACAAGAAAACTGTTGTAAAGATACTCAAGTTCGGCTAGAATAGAATTCTTAAATATCTGCGTTTGGATATGGTACTACACTCCACAACTCGGGCTCTGCGTGGATATCGTTCTTGAATTTTTTTATGATAAAGAATGGTCTATATGTGGCTGCATAAGTGAAGATTTTGCCATTAATTATGTATGCGGTGTGAAAACAATAATGTACTGTATTACAATAAAGGAACGATGCTTAACAATAAAATATTTTCGAACTAAATAGTTTCTATGGCTTTTTGTTATGGTTCCATTCATTTTCGGATTGGCTTTGTAATGTTTAACGTCCTACATGCAACTATGGTCATATCCCTTTGTCTACTGTAAACGTGGAAATTTGCGCAAGGGGGAAATTTACGCTAATAACGCGGTTCCCTTTTGATCGCGAATATTTCCCCAACGTGTATTATTTTGATATTAATTTGAGTATACTCGAAACGAAGGTGGGTCGATCGGGAAATAACCCCCAAGCGTATAGTTTACCTATCGAAATCGCGAAATTAACCACCCGCGAAAAAAAAACACGTTTACAGTAAACAAATTTCAAGTGCCCGCAGCCATGTTTTGCAAGTATCTAAATCAATCCAAAACGAAGACGTTACATTTTGGTGCGTCCTGCCACAGTACATACCCAAGGTATATTAACACTCGTAAGCTGAACACTGTGCATCAGAAGAAAATTATCCCTTTTGGGCCCCACCACTGTTATCGTCAGTTGACGCTATGTAGCTGTGTTACGTCTGGTTCAAGTACATGTTTATAACTCAATGGTATGTTACATTGTAAAACCCGATATTGTTTACAAAGAATGCAATAATATTCTCCTTTTAGATACAAAGAAAGGAGGGACAGCGAGTGTCATATTTCACAAGTGTCTTTGTTTACACCTACCTTGTAATCCATTTATATATTGTTAAAGTAATGTCGTAGAGATTCGTGACTACGTGGGCTCCTATTCGACTCCATTTGGCTTTCTCCGTGAAGCATTGTTTACAAACGACCATCGAAGTATGCAGTGTTTGAAAACCTGTAAACATATATTTATAGAGTAGTGTTTACTGTATAGATTCGTATTTCACTATTTATAAGAAAATCTCGCCGTTTAATGAGTATGAAATCTACAGTTACAGTCGCTTTAAGGACGGTATCACCCTGTGTACGAGATGTCAAAAACTAAACTAAATATTGCGGAAATGGGTGCATATTTAACTTCCCACGAGGTAAGCTTACAACAAATGTTTCCTAGATAACATTTGACTACGTACGTCTCTTCTAATTGTATAGCTGTGACAACCATAGTTAATCTGAGACGGAAATTATGGATTGTGAATATATCAGTTAATTTAAAACGTAAAAGGTATGAAACAAAAATGTTGAGTTGTTTCTTTTGATTTTGTTAACAATACTGGTGTCTTTACGTAGATTCACATCCCTGAGTGAAAAACGTCTTTTTAAAAGTCTCTAACATTCCTGAAAATAATATGAGCCTCATCTGTAACTATCAAGAAATGCACAATTAGTTTTCAAAAATTAGAATTGTCTTTCTATTTCATAAAATACATCCACAGACGTATACATCACATTGATGAATGCATGTTTATTAACCTATTGGAAATCCTTCGACAATTTATGAAACTCTTCATGCATATTTCATTTCAAGCAACTACTGCTCTATCATTATTATTATTACAATGCAACAAACAATGGTAAGATCTATTCAACAAGACAAATGGTTATTGGAAAATTATTAGGTACATAATCGAACATGTTCTAATAGTAACCTGTTTATAACGGAAACATTTTACTGCCTGATCGAATATCAAGCTTTCAGATTTAAACCTGCAGAGTGATATTAGAGACCAACCAACCAATTGTTTTCCCATAGACCTTAGTGTTAACGTTTTGGATTATTTGGGTAGCCATTTTGAAAATAGGTGAATTTCGCAGTAAAAATTCTCAAAAATCTTAAATGTTTACCTGTTTGCTATTATTACGTGAACTTTTGGGGAAAAAACCAATCGGACTTAAGAAATTTATATCAACATTTCTTATTGATAGTTACCTATTAGGCTACATATCTATTTTCTCACTTCATAACATACTGGCCAATCAGTGGCTGCCAGACATTTTATCCTTGGCTCAACGTTCTATACACAGGGGCTGTTTCAAAAATATATTTTTTTCAATTGGTTGGTTGTTCCCTATTAGGAGCTCGGAATCTGAACATTTGGAAATTAATTGACATTTACACATCTGACAACATTAGGCGCCCGGGGTTGTTTATAGTGAAAAAATAGAATATAACCAATCTCAAATGTAATTCAATTCCATGAAGAACGGGAGTAATGTAGCCTCTACGATGCTTTTATCTACAAAGATGCCCCTTTTCAGCATATAATCTTTATAATGTTAAGATTCTAATCAAGCTTGCGATTATAATTTTCTGAACTTACTACACTCTTCTATAAGGTTGAATATGAAGCTTGGGTTGATGCAATTCAGAATTATGTAAAGTGTACATCAAAATATCTTTTTTTCTTAATTCAACAAATGTTTTTTAATGAACTCTTGACTCATTTGTGTCCCTCCCTTAAGCCCCTGGGGGTTCGCCTTTTTCAAATCATGGTTGCAATTCGAATTGAAGTCTGAAATATTTCCTATTTTAAATCAACGTAATGACTCATGGGGTAGGTGTTCAGGATATCAGGTTAGCATAGGCCTCATGTAGTAAATCAACCAAATATGTGGAATTGCTATGCAGGTAAACAGATGCATTGCTATCTTGAACAAATATTTAACCTTCGGAATACGTCACAGGAAAAGGAAACATCATTAAAACCCCCAAAACAACGGCTGATAGTAAAAATCCAATTTCTAGCTGTAATAGATAGCATATAATACTATACAAACATAAAATCAATTTTTATTGCAATAAGTTCCCTGCATAGTTGCAGTTGTAATACGGCCACAAAATATAAAATATTTATCCATAGAATACATATTCAATTAGAATTATACTATGTGGTATTTTGATTAATATGTCTACCAGACTGAGAATGCACACTGTGTACAAACCATCCCTTTAAGGGGCGCTGCGTTTATCCATATAAATGTATTCATGTGTTATACATAAAAGTTTCAATAATTGCACATATAGAGAACATTTGTTATAGTTGCCGTCCTAAAGTTTGTTTTCGTTTCGCTTGAAATGGCATTTCAGATCCGGAAATTATATCTGCTCTTTTGCCTTTGGTTTTACATTGCATTGCACTTAACAGCTGAGCAACAGATGTTATCTTATTTTCATTTGCTAATAAGCCTCCGAATATGCGGCGCTATTTTTCAACTGGATAGGTAACTGGATAGGTAAATCATAGAGTAATAGGTAAGTATTGAACGTATGCCCTGTTGTGTTGGGCTTTGGAATGTATATGATATTGCAGGGGTCTGGGTACTGTGGAAAGTACCAGGTTGACAACTCCGTTGGCAAATACACGTAATTGAGTTACTAGAGAGGTTAAACGACTTAAAGGTCATCTATATAGCAGAATAATGTTGAATTTCAAATACGAATAAATCTCTACAAATGTGCATAAGAATAGTCATGTATCATGTTTGTTTGGACATATAGATTCTTATAATTACAAATTACTTCCTGTAGATCCTAACAGTAAGATGTAACATGGAATAATTTGAGTCACACAAATAATCAAACCTGACAAATAGCCAAGCTGTTACGCTCACAAATATCAATAGCACAGGGTAGGAACATTTGTTTGGCCGGATTTGATTTTATGTACGTATAAACACTTATTGTGTTTGGACCCTGAAATGCAAATGGCGGCTGTGAATAATATTACACAAATATGGCATAAAGGGAGGCATTTCAATCAATAAAAAATGCATTATATCATACTTTTAAGACATCTGAATTTTACCCAAACTCCACGGATGAACATTTTTCTAAAAGCAGTCTTGCCATGTCTAGAGTTCTTTATAGTGTCTAATAAGTGCATTTTTGATGTTTGAAATACCTCATTTTATGTCATATTTGTGTGATATCAGTCATAACCACCATTTGCATTTCAAGGTAAAAATATCATAAAGTCAAATTAGGTCAAACCAATGCTACAGTTTTGTGCTTTTGACACTTGTGAGCAAAACGACATAGCTATTTTGTGCAATGATATGCGATGCAAATAAGCTACTTATATCCAACTGATACATGCATTTTTTGCATGTTTTGTTAACATTTACATACAGCTGAACTATTAACATGTCAACAGCAAAACTTACTAAATAGTTAAATTGCACCATAGTAGGATTTATAGGCTTGAAAAGATCATTATTTTGACTGGATTGCGCTGTTTAGACAGCCCTTAAGCAATCATTGACTAAGAACGTATTTTGTGATATTATGACATGTATTTATTGTTATATGAATGACAGCCTGGATAAAATACATGCGATTGAGACATGCACAAAATGAAGTCAATTTACAAAAATCATTCAGCAGAACATGTGTACCAGGTATTGTTTAAGAACTGAAGCTTAAAAATTGTGTGTGCGACAAACAATA
Source organism: Pecten maximus (assembly GCF_902652985.1). Taxonomy (NCBI): domain Eukaryota; kingdom Metazoa; phylum Mollusca; class Bivalvia; order Pectinida; family Pectinidae; genus Pecten; species Pecten maximus. Next base: position 6,456,479 of record NC_047025.1, read on the forward strand.
CCTTAGGTTTATTATAAGAGAGACTGCAGGATCGTCTCCGGAGCTGAATCCAATTGCACAATGGTATGTGTAACGCGAGTAATAAATTACAGGTTTGTGTTGTAGTCAAATGAAGTTTGAAAGATACAATGTCCTTCTGTTATTTTAGGCTGAGTAATTTGACTACAATCGTTTTAATAAGAAGTGTGCTGGAGAGTAGGCGAAACCTACCCGTGAGAAGAAGTTTGTACCTGTTGTAAAACTGTTTACGTGAGCAGAACTTTTACGACAATATCTTTCCTAATGACGACACCATGACTGATAGCATTAAAATGGAATTGGATTTAGCAGTAAACGCTTTAGAAGATCAAGGATTCAAAGTGAAATATAAACGAAGATCATGGGATAATGATAGCTTCTATCGTATTGTTAGTTATGTAAAATGGCAGAGTTTCGAACACCCGAAGGCTGCAAGAAAAGAAATTATGAAAGTACAAATGGAAAAAGACAATCTGTTATTCTTCCTGGTATTTGAACCAAAATGTGACACAAATATCAATAAAGCCATCGATATTGAAGAAAATTTGAAAAATGACTTGAACACGAGCAAAGCTGCGAGGGCCATTCCCACGCGCCGTGACATGTATGCAACCGCTGAATTTCTTCAAAGACCCATACATATGATCTACTGGGAGCGAAATGGTGTTCAGAAAGAGGTCATCGATCCGCCTTTTACATCATATGTAACAGATGAGATCATATATATCCTATCAGTCAGTCAAGAAAACAAAACTTCGTACATACTACTAACACAAATGGAGGGCGCTGCTACCATAGATATTGCGAAACACAGTCAGTGTCAAGGAATGGTATTCCGCAGAACATTTGCTCATCGACTTCCTGTTGCTGAGGAAACGATCACAGTAGGAACCGAAAACGACTGGGTGTGTGATCGAACTGTGACGAATGATGTAGGATTATGTTTTTATCAATCCCTCAGTAAAGCAATGTACGGTTCGAAAGTCTATTATCATTATGTGCGCAAACTCATAGTGAAGTGCTTGCGAGAGGATCTGCTGGCCGATGTTTTTTTTGACGCCAATCCCGATGATGACAATCAAAAAGAAACAGAAAAAGCAAAGAAAGAAAGACACATGAAGGAGATAGATATGATTGAGAAACAATGGAAAAATCCAGGGAAAGCAGAACTCTATGCGGCTGCATATATTTATAGGACACGCATCTTTGTAGACAGGAAGGACATAAAAGGATGCGAACTTTACTTGCCTCTTTTCTTACCAGAAACCTCGCGTCTGAAAACCTCCTTCATCAAACTGACACATCATTATAGACTTCTTATTCCCGAAACAGCACCATGCAGCTGTTTGATGAATACACCCTCGGTTGAATACATCGAAAACATCACCAGCGAAAACCTTAAGTCTTTAGCGTTGATGTTTGTCGGTAAGTATGTAAGTGTGTGAGGATTTTTTTTTTCACAAACTTGCTTACGGTATGAATTTCATAATAAAAGTGACATTGACATTTTGATCAGATATCACAAACACAAACTCTTCCGAGGTGTTAGTTTTTACAAATTAACAATGATAACCATCATTTTCCTCTCGCGCTAGACAAACATATTTACTTTTCATTCTTTGCAAGCTTAACATTGAATTATTTTTACGGTTATTTTTTTATGAAAAACCTAATGTATTGTAACAGCGACCTCAAAATACATTATGAATTGTGTTTGGAATTTGAAAGCTATGTCAAGGATATAAGAATCTAACATGTATTTAAAAAAATTATTACAAAAAATCATGCATTGCCTTGTTTAAATCCTTTACCTTTTAAGCTTAGTCATATATTAAGTGCAGTTGTCATTTAAGGATATATTTCAAGTGGTAAATATACAGAGCAAACACTTACTCTACTGGTATCATATAGTGTTAAGATCCACCTCTGTATTAAGATCCCCAGGTGATCTGAATAGAAAGGTTTCACTGTGCATATTCAAGACAGTAAAAGTATTTATACATTGCAAGGCCATGCTGCCCAACGTTCAGTCGTCAATAAGTATTACAGTTTTTAATCAATCATATTGATAATTAATATTCGCAAGAAATATTTCCAGCAAACAAACACACAAAAGGAAAACAAGGAATTATTTTGCAAATGAGAGAAAGACTATTTGAAAAATGTCTTCTGATCGGTTGTCAGGTTATTTTCATTGACATATGAATGCTGTCTAGATGACGACAACCTGACGCCCGTTAAATGGTTAAGTTGATTTGAGTTGTGTGTTTGCTTACTATATGAATCGAATTGTTCAACCTAGCAAAAGGCACGTGCAAAGGAACACTTAGTTAGATATTCCAGATATTGACAAATATTTTATTCTATTTCATTTTAAATGACGCAAAGGCTAGGCTAGAATAAAGATAATTATTTTTTGTGCCAATCATCAGATGCTATTAAGGCATAATTAAGTAGGAATAAAACTTCTCGCTTTTATTTGTAGTGAAGAAAAGGGAGCAGGTATGTTGCCCTGGAGAAGGGGAGACATGGTGGACACAGACACTTGGACGCCTTCTGTCAAAGGACGCCGACGATACAACGCACACCAGACAGTCCTATGCCTTCACCAGACGTCCTGGGTATAGATGGAAGGACATTGGACAAAGTATCCGGAGAGACTGCGACCTTCCAACAGTGTCTCCACAAACTGATATACGGAACCGATGAAGTTTCTGAAGACTTTGAGGTACGGGTCAAAGCTCCCGATAACAATTACCTACGGTATATAGCCCGTTGGCTCCAGAAAAGCATCTTCATTTACTCCACACTGTCTCGGTCCTGGGAGGTTTACAGTCCTGACGAAGATCCTAGCAGTGCAAGGCTGTTTGATGAATCTAGATCTGTAAAACTATGCCGGTATTACATCACCCTATTCTATGACCACGCTGCTGACAGATACGACATTCTCAGGCCAAGAGACGGCTGTAATTGTACAATGAGACCACCTACGTTTGTCAGAGGCGATACAGGTATTTTTAACGCATATTTGATTATTGATTGATGGGATACTTTGAGCATAATTCAAAGAATTGCATACACTTGTATCCTGCTATTTAAGCATTACATTGTCTTGATGAGATATCTATGGTAGATTTTAATGTCAGTATTTTCTCAATTTCTCAAAATTATGCTCAAGTAAACTTTTAAGCTGCTTTAGTAAATATACTCTTTGTAAAGCGTATTCCAACTTAAAACACTTATTGCCAATGACGTGACATACCAATTTCCGTACTTTCTGTTTACAAACAATGACACGTGGATCACAACACGTGTTCGGTCGTATGCTTCCTTCAGAATTTAGAAATTTAAAATCTAGTGAAAATAGACCCAGAAACAGGGGAGACGCCGCATAAAAAGTGGAAACCAAAATGGACCACCGACAAATGCAAAACAAGGACTTGTTGAAGTATATAAATGCGAAAGATCACGATCCAAAAGAAACGCAAGACGTGAAGAAAATGATAGTGGTAACAACGGGAATGAAGTCAGAGCTGTCCAATTACGGGAGGCAGGCAATGATGAGAGGTACGTTCACACTTAAGTCTAGAAGGTGGTTTAATATGTCTCGAAAATCAGCTAGATTCTGCATTAAAGACCGCATTTGATCTAACAGTAGCAGCGTTCATGACATGACATGTATCAAAATACACTTTTACTTGCCATGTGACAATGACAGATCACACGATTTATGATAAACTATGTTGAAATTGTGTATATAGACTGGGTGTTTTCTCACAGATTAACCAAGGTAATAAATCGGTAGAAAATAAAATAAAAAAGATATTAGAGTGAGAATGAGGGTTTGCACATTTGAGCTTTAATGAGACCTGGAAATGTACACTGAATAAGTATAAGTGATAAAAACAAACTTCAAAATGCATCTTCAACAATTTCACTGAAATACATAATGTAATTGTCTTAAAAGAGATGAATGAATTGTTTTTTTTTTGTATTTATTTTATTTTTCAAGTTTTTTTTCAGCATAGTAAAAACATAAATATAACACATACACTTACACTCGCACATAAGATCATAATCACATCACATATATGATATCATCATTATCATCGATATCATCATCATAGTTCATTATATCATCCTTTTCATGCTACACATTCAATTCCTTTACACACATTAATTCTTAAATATTTAACATACAATGTAGTGACCACACCTATACCTACAGTGTACATCATCACGATCATCATCATCATCATCATCATCATCATCATCATCATCATCATCATCCACTCAATATATCACAATCAACATATATATACTATACAATAAATTACATGCAATAATTATCTCACATAGTGATAATCATCATCATCATCATCATCATCATCATCATCATCACTCGATATATCACCATTTTCATTTCATGCTATACAATATTCAGTTACATACACTAACTATCTCAGAAATAGTGACCAAAAACACTATCATCATCACACATACATCATCATCATCATCATCATCATCATGCAACATAATCATATATATTTGTTATGATATCATCAACATCATCCTATATCCTTATTATCATTTTCCTCATATATATTCATTATGATATTGTCATCATTACATATATATATAATTAGTAAAATAACAAAATCATCATCATCCACACGTTTACATTATGACAGTATATCATCAACATACACACATTCTCCATACCCTCACAAAAATCATCACATCCATTCCACAAAAAAAAAAAAAAAAAAAAAACAACGAGAGAGAGAGAGAGAGAGAGAGCAAGAGAGAGAGAAGATAGACCGGGCTAGAAATGAGACTTACCAAACAAATATGTCAAATAAAACCGTAAAAAATAATTGTCATAGATATTTATCTTACATAGCTATATCAATTGAATCTAGGGTCTCCAGGGAAAGTAAGTAGAGAAACATAAAAAAAAAAAAAAAAAAAAATAGGATATAATACACTGGACACCATATATCAATTTAGAAAAAACTGTCCGCCAATTCTAATAATTTTCCCCACTTTCTCCATTCTTTGTCAAAGTTCTGCTGTACCTGGTCACCTTGGCTATTAGCAATATATTTTTGAATGATATAGAAATCTTTAATAGAATTAATCAGAGCATGTGGACTTAATGTTTTATGTAGACACCTTGTCTTGTATATATAAAACTTAATCATAATCAAAATTTCATTATCCAGTCTATTTGTTGTAATATTCATATTTTTTACAAAAACACCAAAAAGGAAACTTTTTTTGTTAAATTGGAAAGGAATAAAGAGAGCATCAAGTAGTGTTTCTACACTTTGCAAAAATCTTTGTGTTTCTCGACATTCCCACAAAATATGAATAATCGTTTCTCGCTCTAAATTACATAGATTACATATTGGACTATTCACCAGGCCTATTTTAAACATGAGAGCATTTGTTGTTAGTATATGTTGAACTATTCTGTATTGAAACCATTGTAGTTTTGTGTTTTTTGTAACCCTAAAAGGAGTTCCATAAATGTCTGACCAATTCAATTCACCATCTTCAAAAACTTCCTCCCATTTTCTCCTACCTCTAGAAATAATACTATTTTTAACCATCAGATTATATAAATCCTTAGTCCCTTTCACACTTTTCAGGAGTAGTAATATATTATTAGGAATGATTGGGTAGACTATTAACTGTTTTTCAAAGTTCATCTTTGCTAAGTATGTTCTGACAGCAGCAATCACACCCTGATATTGGAGAAAGTTAGTGTTTATTTGGTAGATCTCAGTAAATTCTTGAAATGAATAGAAAGTGCTCGTACTGTGATTTTTTACCAGATCATTAACTATTGTTACTCCTCTATTGTACCAAACTTTGTAAAAAATCGTTTTTTTCCCAATAACTAAATTTCTATTATACCATAATGGCATGGTCAGTATGAGGCTTTCCTGTTTTTCCCTTACCATATCCGAATTATTGAACCGTATCCATGCTTTAAACACATCCTTCCAAAACTTGTTTTTACATTTATTCTGACATTCCTGAATATAACCACTGCCACAATTAGATAGCTTATGTAAGTCTGAGTGTGTCTTAAAAATAGCTTGCCACTTGCATGTTTTCTTATATAACCTTCTCACCCAACCTAATTTCAATGAGTCTATAAACAATCTTACATTTACCATTTTAAGACCCCCTTCATAGTAATTCTGGGTTGCGACATCTCTCTTTATTTTGTCAGCCCTACTGTTCCATAAAAATGCGAAAAGAATTGAGTTAAGCTCCTGCAGAATTAATTCATCAGGGTTTGGCAAGGAAATAAACAGATGATTAAACTGTGATAATAAAAGAGATTTTATCAAAGTTATTCTCCCAAGAGGTGTAAGTGATCTTCTAGTCCATGTCTTAATAAGCATTTTCAGTTTAATTAACTTTTTATCAAAATTTAACTTGGGAATCTCATGAAGGTTCACACTAAAATCAATTCCTAGCAGTGTAAATCTATGCCTTCCCCATTGTAAGTTTAATTCTGGCAAAAAAATATCATTACTATAAATTTTACTCCCTATCCAGACAACCTGCGTTTTATCAACATTAAGTTTCAAACCAGAGATATTTGCAAATGTATTCAACTCAATAATAGATTCTTTTAAAGACCTTTCGGATCCATCCAGTATAAGAGTGGTGTCATCAGCATACTGAGAAATGAGAATGGGACAACTATCTAACTCAATACCCTTTATCTTATTATTATTTCTAAACCTAATACCAAGTATTTCAACACACAGAATGAAAATATAGGGGGCGATTGGGTCACCCTGACGACAGCCTCTTTTAATATGAAAAAATGCAGATAGATTACCCCCCTGATTTACAGTTGCTTTAACATCAGTGTGAAATAACTTAACCCAATTTCTAATTTCTGGACCAAAATTAAAATAATTCAAAACTTTGTCAATAAATTTCCAAGAAATTGAATCAAACGCCTTCTCAAAATCTATCATTAGTAACATACCTGGAATGTCTTTTTCTTCAGCATACTGCATGATATCATAAACAAGTCTCGTATTTTCTCCAATATAGCGACCCGAAAGAAATCCTGTCTGATCTTCACCAATTATTTTATCTAAAACTTTTCTAATTCTTCCTGCTATACACCCTGAAGCTATTTTATAAATTATATTCAATAATGTAATGGGTCGCCAATTTTTTAAGAAGTGCCTAGGCTTATCTCCCTTGGGAATACAGGTAATGCTTCCTTGTCTTTGTGTTACAGATAGCAAACCTTTATTATATCCAAAATTAATTGATCTAACAATGAAAACTCCTAACTGTTTCCAAAAGCATTTAAAAAATTCAACTGTAAAACCATCTGTACCTGGACTCTTATTATTTTTCATGTTTTTTAAAGTTTTTGCTGCCTCTTCTACAGAAATTAACCCTTCTAGATGTTCAGCTTCATTTAAATCTAATTTTGGAACTTCAAACTTATCTAAGAATTCTGTTAACTCAATATCATCTATTTCATAACTGTCATCATACAATTTTTCATAAAAAGAGCGAATCTCATCAAGAATATCATCTTGCTGTGTTATCATAACATTATACTCTTTCTCTATCTTTGGTATTATCTTAGAGGTAAAATTCCTATTCTCCAGATTAAAAAAATATTTTGTTGGCTTTTCACCTTCTTCCTGCCATCTTGCCCTAGATCTTATAACACTTCCTTTAATTTTTTCAACTCTTATGCTTTCTAACTCTTTTTTCTTACCCTCTAATTCTTCAATGTCTACCTGTTCTTGCTCTTCCATGCTTTGTATTGTTTTCTTAAGAATGTCCTCATTTCTATTCTGCTGTTTCCTTCTAAAAGATGAGTATGATATGCTTTTCCCCCTAATTTCCATAAGCAATGTTTCAAGAAAAAGTTGATCATCAATTATAAATTCAATCTCTGTATCTGGAATATTTATTATATCATTTCTGTTATAAACTGGAAGACAGTATTGCCTTTTTGTATCTAGAATAACATTTTTAACTAACTGAAGATATTCTTCATTATAGAGCAGAGAAGAATTGAATTTCCACAGTCCCTTTCCTCTTTTGAATTCATTAAATTTTAAATTAAGCAACGGGAATGAGTGATCAGACCTATATCCTGCTTCAATAGTTGCATTAGTTACACTTGGTAACAAATTGTCCGATATCAAATAAAAATCTAATCGGGCCTGTTTTAGTGGGTTTTTCTTTCTCCAGGTATACCTTCTAGTTTCTGAATGTAGTTCTCTATAAATATCAACAAGAGAGTAACTTTCAATAATTTCCATAACTTTTTCTCTTGCTTTCTGGTTATTTACATTTTTATAGTTGTCATAGTCTAGCTCTGGATTTATAACAAGATTGAAATCCCCACATATAATGTATTTATCATTGCCAAAATCCTCTATAGTGTTTGCTAATAAATCATAAAAACTAGGCGTGTCTGTGTTTGGGCCATACAATGTAATCAAAGTAATTCTTGAGCCATCTAGTACAATGTCAAGTGCTAAAAAATTTCCCGTTGAGTCCTTCTTTTCTTTATTGACCTTAATTTCAAAATTATTATTAATTAAAATAGCTACCCCTCTTGAATTGGATTTAAATGAGTTAAAATGACAGTCAAAGCCCCATTCATTCCTAATAAGATTATGATTTTCCTCAGTAAAGTGTGTGTCTTGCAGGCAATAGATACAGTACTTCTTGGCTTTTAAATAGGAGAAAACGTCCCTTCTTTTTATTCTATCCCCAAGACCCTGACAATTTACAGACAAGATAGATACACCATCCATTACGTTATATTCTCTTCTACAAGTAGTATGATTTCTAGCCCATCTATAGAACACAGAGGTGAAGAGAGAAAGACAAGTGTAGAAAAAGAGTAAAAAGTCATATCAAAATGGCCAAAGTCAAGTCCTACTGTTACTCACGTACACACACTATCAATATTCAACTGCACGCACCATGCGGTCAGGCGGAAACAATGTAAACCGGAAGTAGTATACTAACATTTGATACGGAACATTGTAAATATTTTCCGGATATAGATTATAATGTATAAAAAATAAAATGGTTTCCGTCCGGAAAGCCCAGTCTTCAAAAACATTATATAACTTATGGTAACATATTTACATGAGTTCTTATTTCATGGTTCTAGAAAGAGATTACTCACATGTATAAAAATGAAGGAGTTACTGAAAATTGACTTACCGGTTGACAAGAATTGTTCCCACATTATCCAGTTATTACATAATTCCATTACGAAAAAATGAGAACACTGACATATTAGGAAAAGCACAAAAAAACAAACATCCAAGTTTCAGCAAATGTCCGATCGATAAACCAGAGAAAATGTTAATCTCCGGTGGTACTATAGAGGTACCTAGAGTCCATTATCAATCAGATATATCCATATACGTATCAACTGGTTAGATGTTTCCAAAAATGAAATGAAAATCAGTAAAAAAGTCCCGTCCTGAAATTGCTGTCATCTGCTAAGTACTGATCCGTCAACTCAGTGTCATATCTCAGTCTACGTTTCTTTTCATTCGCTAACACAACAAAAAGTTTTCCGTCCACGCTATATGTATGCTTAACACTTTTAAGTCTGTACGCTTCTTTCAGAATTTCCTGGTTTCTTCTCGTCAAGTCTTCAAAAACCACTTGTCTCTTTCCTCTCAATTTCCGTCGATTGTTAAGAATCTCAGTTTTTTTTCTTCTGTGCGTTAATTTACAAATGACGGTGCGTGGCTTATCTCTGCTATATCGTCCCAATCGATGGGCAATGTCTATGTACTTTTCCTCTAATTTCACGTCTAGAGAATCTCTCACAAAAGTAACAATTTTCCCCACACATTCTTCCACCGATTCCCGTTCGTTGGTGTCGTCTAGTCCTACGATACGGATGGAGTTCTTTCGCCCTTGCTGCTCCAGGTCATTCAGTTTATAATCCAGCGAGGCGTTGAATTTCTCAGAATCTCTCAAATGATTTACTAATGTATCCACCTTGGTCTTCAAGATATCGTTTTCTTTCTCCAGATCGAAAATTCTTCCTTCTAGTTGTTCAACTAAAACACGGTTTTCCTCCCTGATATCATCCCTTAGTCTTTCCAACTTTCTGTCCATCATTTTGTCCATATCTGTCTTGGTCACCAGAGACGATATCATAGTAAAAAGTTCATCAATCCTGTCCTTTTCTACCGGTTCTGTCAAGATATCCAGAGGTCTGCTTTTAGTACCCGTCTTTCCGCTACCTACACTGGACCTGTGTCCCGGCATGATTATAGAATGTAAATGTTCAATTCCAAGTTACGAATACAGGTAGCACACGTGCAGGAAAGGTATACACACACTAACGCGAGTGAACAGTAGTCACTACTGGTGGTCAGTCCATTGTCCTTAGTGTCGTTATCTAAAACAACATTTTCTTCAAAACTTCTTCCGAAAAAGTCCTGTGATTAGGTTTCAATAAATCACCGAGCTATTGTATGCCAAAAAGAATCATCCTATTTTAAGGAGAAAATAGTAAAATCTAACAAAATTACGGAGCTCACGAATCGTCGATCTGACCAGGTCCAGTGCTGTCCTTGACCTTCCCATGAATGAATTGTGTGGACAATATTGAGGTTTTTAAAGTAAAACCAATTTTCATGAGGTAATACTTACCATAACTTTAGTATGCATATTCATCACTTACACCCATCTTTGTATCCCCAAAAAACAAGATTCAAAAATCCCGCCCTCCCTACCGTCACGTGACCTGTATCTTAATGATTACGCAACAGAGTGATCTCCCATCCTCAAAAACCTTTATGGAGCCACATGGGCAGCCAGGATAATGAGTTAAGGGGAGGAATAAAAGGGTGGGACTCCATAAAGTTATGGTAAGTATTACCTCATGAAAATTGGTTTTACTTTAAAAACCTCAATTTCATTTCAGTAATAATTACCATAACTTTAGTATGCGAATTCGTCTTACCGTAGTGGAGACTCGAAGCCAGGCAGCCCATAACGACGGCACAGCAACCCAGATGCAACTCCAGGTAGGTAGGGAGATAAATAGGTTCAAGAACCCCCCAATTTTAGCCGACAATGATTAAAAAATGGCAACTACCTCCGCGTATGCAGAGCAGGTGTACCATTGTGATGCCTGATCGCATGATAAATTAAAAAACCCTACAGATTACTGTGGAGGCACAGCCACAGACTGTGCCACCACCACCGGACCAAGAGAGTACAACCCATCTGAATGCGAAGCCAATGACCGGAGATAAAAATCTGTAAAGGTATTCTGCCCACGCCAGAAGGCAGCGGACATGACATCCTGAAAGGAGGAGCCATTGAGAAGAGCCCATGATGTAGCAAGGGCCCTAACCTCATGAGCTCTCACCTTGTAACGAGCCTGAACCTGATCATCAGAATGGTCATAAGCAAACTTGATAACCTGACAGATCCATCTGGAAATGGACTGGGAGGAGATCTCCTGCTGACCCTGCTTTATGGACAAGAAAAGCCGGGATCGAGTACCCCGCCCCCCCCCCCCCCCTTGGTTTTCTCAAGGTAAAACCTAAGTGCCCGACAGGGACAGAGCAGTTTATCCCGCTCCACAGAACCCATTGAGCCCTGCAAGGAAGGGATCTTGATAGGCTCAGGCAAGAAACCAGGAACCTGATTCTTAGCCAAAAAGGCAGGATCAGTGAGAAGGGTCACGGCAGAAAAGTTCCTAGCCCAACGGAGGCAAGAGGGGTGAGAGGACAAAGCATGGATCTCACTTCTCCTACGACCAGAAGCCAAGGCGATGAGGAACACCACCTTGAAAGTAAGAAACTTCAAGGTGGCCGACTCCAAAGGCTCATAAGGAGCACGCGTCAGAGAATCGAGCACCAGAGCCAGATTCCATTGAGGAGCCAACTGCCGTATTCTTGGTCTGTCCAACCCAAACCCCCTAATCAGGGCAGATAGAGAAGAGGATGAGCTCACCTCTGATCTACCCTGAAAGGAAAGCACACTGGCTATCGCCGTACGATAACCAGCAATTGTGCCCGGGGCAAGATTGCGATCTCTGAACAACCAAAGCAGAAAATCAGCAATCAGTTGTACAGATGCCTTGACCGGATCAACCTTCCTGCCGACACACCAATCACAGAAAATCTTCCATCTTGATTGGTAGACGGCAGAAGAGGAAGACCTAATCGATCGAGCGATGCGAGCTGACACGTCTCTAGAAAAGCCCGCCTGAGCGAGGCCTCCTGAGATAGCCTCCACGCGTGAAGTGCATCGTCCTGGACCGAGGCTGGCGAAGGAGATTCGTTCTGAGTGGGAGAATCAGAGGATCTTCCACCAGAAACGACAAAAGCTCCGGAAACCAAGGCTGCCTCGGCCACAGGGGTGCTATCAGGAGCAGGGAGCAATGATGCTTCCGAAACTTCTGCAACACCCTGCCCACCAAATTGAAGGGGGGGAATGCATAAGCATGCATCCCCTCCCAGTCCAGAGATAGAGCGTCCACGGCCCAAGCCCTCGGATCTGGAACCGGAGAGACAAACGTTGGCAACTGATTGTTCAGGGATGTGGCGAACAGATCTATGTGAGGTCTGTCCCACACCTGACAGACTCCCTCGAAAATCGAAGGATTCAGTTGCCATTCCGTCAACACCGGTTGGCGGCGCCTGGACAGAGTATCCGCCAACACATTCAATCTGCCCGGAAGATGCTTGACAAGGATAGTTAATTGCATCTCCTGGCACAGAAGAAGAACACGGATAGCGAGGGCACACAGGATGTGGGACCTGGTACCCCCCTGCCTCTCCAGATACGCGACAATTGTTGAGTTGTCCGTAGCCACACAAATCACCTTGGATTGCAAGATCCCCCGAAGAGACTTCAATGCCAATAGAACAGACCTCAACTCGAGCACGTTGATGTGCTCGGAGAGCTGTTCCCCAGACCACTCCCCCGACCGGCAATGCCCGTCGAGGTACGCCCCCCAACCCGTCATGGAAGCATCCGTGAACAGGGTCATAGTGGGAACGGGCTTGGACAAAGGAACCCCACGGAGAACGTTGTCCTGAAGGGTCCACCAACGGGCAAACTCCTTGACCGACTGGTCCAGAGGAATCCAAGCTTCCCAGTCCCTTGACGAAGGGACCCAATTGCCAAGAAGGAACATCTGGAGAGGTCTGATGTGAAGTCTCCCCAAGGGGACCACATCTGCCAGGGAGTTGAGAAATCCCAGGAAACTGAGAAACCAACGCACCTGGACCCGAGACCAGCCGATGAAAGTCAGGGCGAGATCCCTGGCTTTCTCGAACTTCCCCATTGGTGGAAGGGCAATGCCCTGAACCGTGTTGAAACGGTTTCCAAGGAAAACGAAATCCTGAGAAGGGGTCACCTCCGACTTCTCCCTGGATGGAATGAAACCGACCTTTAGGAAGAGTTTCAGGACCAATCGGGTGTCCTGCAACAAGGATCTCCTCACTAGGTGAAGCATGAGGGAATCGTCGAAATAGATGTGAACATCTATTCCCCGAGAATGCAGGAATCCCACGACCACCTGCAGCAGCTTGGTAAACACCAAAGGTGCAGTCGTGAGCCCGAATGGCATGGCCCGGAACTGAAAGACCTTCCCGTTGCAAGTGAACCGGAGGAACTTCCGTGCCGACTTCTTGATGGGGATGTGGAAGTAGGCATCCTTCAAATCTATTGAAGTGGCCCACATTCCATCTCTCACGGAGGCGATTATGCCCCGAGGAGTCTCCATCTTGAAGTGAGGAGAATCTACGTGCCTGTTGAAGGCACTTAGATCTATGATCGGGCGCCACGCCCCGGACTTTTTCCGTACCAGAAACATTCTGGAATAGAAGCCGGGGGTGCACTCCGCCAAAGGTACCTCCTCGACCGCGCCCTTGACAAGCATGGTCCTTACTTCCTCCTGGAGAGCCAAAGCCTTTCCTGGATCCCCGGGAGGAGGAAAAAAGATTGGCCTGGACGCTAACGGCGGATCCCGCAAAAGCGGAATGCCTAGCCCCTCCTTGACCACAGACAAGGCCCAGGCGTCCTCCGTGATCTCCCTCCACTCTGGGAGGAAGGCGGATAGACGTCCCCCCACAGGAAGATCTGGCCGTGGCAGATCGAGCCCTTGCCAAGCAAGAGAGTCGTCTGCCAAGCCTGATCCTAATCCTGCGAGAGACGGACCGGAATCTGAAACGGGAGGACTGCACTCCTCCCGTACAAACTCCTCGTCTGAAAGGACCAAGGAGGGTAGAAGAGAGTCAGGAACTCTTCTTCTTACCCCCAGGAGGGTTCTTCCCTTTCTTACCTTTCCCTTTGTTGCCCTTGAAGGAAGGCTTCGCCTTTGGCTGAGCAAAAGTTTGCGTAGCCGAAGGTTTTGCCTTCTTCTTAGGAGGCGCTGACCCCTGCGAGGTGCGGGCCTTCTCAGCCTGAATCCTCTTCACCAAAAGTGCTGAGGCGACTGAGTCCTCCTTCAAATCCTTCTGAACAGAAGGAAGGGACCCTCCAAAAAGAGTGGACCCAGAGAAGGGGGCAGTCAACAACCGGGAGCGGTAAGGTTCATCGACCGGGCGGTTTTTCAAAACTGAAAAACGCCTAGCCAACAAGACATTGACCAGCAAAGACACCTGCAAGGCTGCCAGAGCTCTCAATGCCCCGTTCAGGGCAGAGGTCATCCTGTCCTGGATGTCGGCCTGTTCTGTCTCGGAAATCCGACCCTCAGGCACATCGGAAACCCTATACAGACAAACTGTCAGAAAGTCTATATATGACAGAATCTGGATGGAAAGACGCAGCAGTCTCTCCATCTTGTGGTGCTCTTTAGATCCAAACACCACCTGATCCACTGACTTACCGGGCCAAGCCGCCAGCTCTCTCGATTCCAGTCTAGCTGGTTGAGAAACAAGCAGGCCATCATGTGTGGCATAGTCAGAGGGATGAACCTCAGACAGGTCACCAACACTGAGCTGCAACCCAGCAAACCCAGGCGTACGGGTTGAAGACGAATTCTTCTCCAGAACCCGTGACTGGGCAGTGGCCAGAGCTGAAGACACAATAGTGCCTTCTGGCAGAGAGCGGTCCGACTGGGCGGATGCTCTAGGAGCCACCAAGGAACCCAAAAGGGTGGTGGACTCCGGGATAGATGACGCAGAAGGAGGTGGGCAAACCTTCTCCCCGAGAATCCGGGAAACGTCGGCCCTAAGGGCCCGCATACCGGACAAGACGTGCTGGGCCTCAGCCTCAGCAGCCTCAGGGTCACCCTCATCCTGGGAATCCCCACCTAGAGGATCGTCATCAGACCAGCGTCTATGTCCGAGCACCCAGGAGAGAGATGAACGACATCCTCCTCATCTGCCATACCCGCGTCCTCACAGTCCATAGCCTCCACACTAGCGGGACATGAAGTCTCGACTGCATGGAACGGGCCAGCCATAGAAACCAATTCAGGAGAATCCTGAAGGGGCTCCACAAAACGGCGTTTAGGTGCAGATCGCCTAACAACCGTGGCTGCAGGCTTAGACTTAGAAGTCACAGCCCTGCCCTTGGACCCGGAGACAAACGAGTCCGCACGCGAGGCAGAAGTCCTAAAGGTGCGGCAAACCTTCTTAGGACCGGCCACAGTGGCCCCCGAAGAAGCAGAGCGCTGGAGGGGGTCAGCGGAACTGCCAAAACGTCTCCGTGAGGGGGAGACCAAACCCCAAGGGTTCCAAGCAGGAAAAGCCATAGGGTTAAAACCATATCCCTGAGGAAATGGAAAAGGTCCCGCGGGTTGGGAGTGACCCCAGAACTGGTCAAACTGACCCGCCTGAGACTGGGGCTGGCCACCCAGTCCGAAAGACATGGGTGGACCACCACTCCCACCAGGTGGAAACCCGGACATGTGCGGGCTAGGCCCGCAACTGCCGGGATGCTGACGATACCCAAAACCATCCGCAGGCTGGTTTGGGTGGCCCAAGGATGGTTGCCCGCAGGCAACCCTATACCCTGAACCAGAGGGAAACGGCGCCTGGAACCCAGTCGCCTGTCCAGCAAAACACTCCCGTGGGAGAACACCCCCTGGGAAACCCGAACCAGCACACTCCGGGCTGGACCTAATAGGACCAGGGCCGGGTAACTGGCCAGGATGAAAAGCCGGACCAGAATTGATGCAGGAATAAGACAGCTGCGCATCCCTTACCCCAGTGGAAGTGGACAATCCCGCAAGAAAATCCGTAACCCCTGGACCTGAACTCGGAGGAACAGGCCCTGCATCAAAACTGCCCCCATCGACAACACCACCTGGATTGCCGAGATCACTGACCAAACCAGTGACCGGCGGCTGAAATTCCCTACCCAAAGGCAAGCTCGAAAGCTTACGGGAATTGTCAGCCAATTCGACCCTGGGCAGAGTTAAACCAGGGTCGGGATGTCCCTCCCCTACTCCAGGGAGTTCCTGAATGGGAAGGACCACCCTCCCGTCACGAGAAGAACCCGATGACACGGGAGCTCCCGAGATAGGAACAACAGAGTTGACAACCGACTCAGAGCCGGGAGCAACATTCTTAACATACTTCCCTCTCTTGCCGGAAGATAAAGACGAATCCTTCCTACGGGAAGAAGAGGGTCGCCCAGGTGGTAGAGAAACCCCGTCATGAGGTTCGTCCTGATTAGTAACGCACGGCAAATCCTCATGACCGGAACGATCAAGGGAACATATCTCATTAGAATCCCGTTCTCCGTAGAGATAGGAACGCTCATGAGACGAACCCCGTCGTAGTCCCGAGCGAGACATACTACCTACTAGCACACGACGTTTGTATTCAAAAAACAACAAACACGTAAAAAACAAACTAAAACATACAACGTACGTAAACAAGAATGAACTTTACATGCAGTGTAAAACAGGAACGATGTCAAAAAAAACAACGAAAAACTGCTACAAACGGCCGAACAAAGACCGGCGATTTACAAACGACAGCGACTGCAAAACAATGGCGGACCACGTGGTACACCGCCCGCACACGTGGAATGTAAACACCGGCCGAAAACGGCACAAAACAAAAATATGTATATACAAAATGTATGTAACTCAACACAAAAGGGGAGATGGGCAAAAAGCAAACAAGCGTTGCCAAAATTTGACCAAATAGTCAAAACAAACAGCTAAATAACAATGTCGGGATATCCACAAACTATGAGCCGTCAGCTATCAGCAAGCGCCATAAAGGAAAGAGCATGGGAGATCACTCTGTTGCGTAATCATTAAGATACAGGTCACGTGACGGTAGGGAGGGCGGGATTTTTGAATCTTGTTTTTTGGGGATACAAAGATGGGTGTAAGTGGTGAATATGCATACTAAAGTTATGGTAATTATTACTGAAATGAAATACACTTTTCAAGTGCATGCAGCAGTGGTTGATTATGTATGTAAATATAGCACTATGGATGATATACATCCTGTCTGAACTAATGTTGCATCTAAAATGAAAGATTTGTCTACATAATGAATAATTCACGGCTACATTTTTGTTAAAAATACTGACACCACAGAAAGTTTGAAAATAACCTGAACAACTTTAGAACTGAAAATTATGGCTAATAGACTCTTTAACTGTTTTTTTTATTGTGCGAGTCAGACCGGTAGTGAACTTAGGTACGTCATAGTGCCGCCAGAGATGAACCTTCTCTGGTTTACCGATCAGACCATTGTGGATATACAGTATTTTCTTTTCATAAGTTCGTGTTTATTTCTTTCCAAAAGTTTTGTTTGTGTGTCGGTGATTTTTTCCAAAAAAGTTTTGTTTGTGTGTCAGAGATTTTTCGTTTAGGATGGTATGCAGCGGACAGTTTTCGTACTTATATATTTTCTGGTAAGTGGCTTATACGTTTTTTTTTCTATATTGCGTCATTGCCTTAAATGTTTTTATTATTCACCTTACAACTGAATTGCTTTTATTTATGTATTTTTCTAGTTATTTATTATTTATTTATTTATTTATTTGTAGTATGCATTATATCCGGAAAATAGGGTGAGGACAAAACCCGGAATGCACTCAGGCGTGAAGAGATTTTTCATAATATTTTGTATCTATTAGGACATATCTCCGTTATTACTGAATGGATTTTTGTTCGGACACCAGCAGTGAAAGGGTTGATTTATCCCCTTTAAACTGGTATAAGTAATATTTAACAGTATCAAAAATTAGAAGTGAAAGTGGTGGCCGGAATGAACCCATATGGAATAAAAATGTCAATATTTACAACTGTTTTCGTTAAAATAAATACCCATATCTCAAATATTACTGAACAGATTTTTGTTCGGGAACCACACAAAAACGGAGAATTTAGTACTCTTTCATATGATATAAACTGTTTGAATACATGTTCGATATTACTTTCAAAAGTGGTGGCCGGAATGAATTGATATGGTGTGAAAAAATAGCAAAATCGTCAAAGTTACATGCAAATTTCCATCTTTATTGGTCCATGGTGAATTTCAACTAGGTTCATTCCGGCCACCACTTTTGCACCGAATTTGTAATGAATATTAATAAAAGTTATATCAGCTTAAAGCCTATAAAATTATCTTGTCCAGAGTGTGTTCCGAACAGAAATCGGTTAAGTAATAAAAGAGTTATTGACCAATAAAGATGGAAATTTGCATGTAACTTTGACGATTTTGCTATTTTTTCACACCACATCAATTCATTCCGGCCACCACTTTTGAAAGTAATATCGAACATGTATTCAAACAGTTTATATCATGTGAAAGAGTACTAAATTCTCCGTTTTTGTGTGGTTCCCGAACAAAAATCTGTTCAGTAATATTTGAGATATGGGTATTTATTATAACGAAAACAGTTGTAAATATCGACATTTTTATTCCATATGGGTTCATTCCGGCCACCACTTTCACTTCTAATTTTTGATACTGTTAAATATAACTTATACCATTTTAAAAGGGATAAATCAACCCTTTTACTGCTGGTATCCGAACAAAAATCCATTCAGTAATAACGGAATTATGACCTAATAAACACAATAAACCAACAAAAATCTCTTCACGCCTGAGTGCATTCCGGGTTTTGTACTCGCCCCGGAAAATACAAACACGTAGAGATGTTTGACGCCACTGTAGAGATGATATAAGAATTAGGTACGGTGCATGAGTTGGTAATTGCATTAACCTTGGACAACTTTGTTATGATTTTTATCTTTGTTTTTTACTGTTTATGTCATGTTCGTGGTGGCGATTGCTTCGATAGTTCTGTCAGAGCTTCGGAGCAATAGTAACAATGAACGAGACCCCATGATTGTAAACATACTTTCTCTCTTTTCTATTCCTTTCTGTACTTTTCTGTTCTATCGAGTGATATACTCTATTACATTTGGGTGTTATGGTGATTGTACGAACTGTGGGATTATGATTTGTATATAGTTACCTATTTAATTATGGATGAATTAAACATTCTCTCGGCCAATTGTCAGGGACTGGGGGACCGGGTCAAACGTAAAGATATTTTTTCGTACTTAAGAGGGAAAAAAACATAACATTTATTGTATACAAGACACTCACTTTACTCAGGAAAATGAAAATACTATTCGTAACGAGTGGGGGTATGAATGCTATTTCAATTCTTTCAAATCGAATGCAAGAGGCGTTGCAATTTTTTTAACAATAATTTTGAATTTAAAGTGAAGAAAGAGAAAAAAGACTTGTCAGGAATTGTTTTAGCTATTGAGGTAGAAATTAAAGATATAAGTATTACACTCATTACACTATATATATGGTCCAAATTCTGATGAACCAGAGTTTTACAACCTGCTTACTGACACAATTGACAGTTTTGGAAATGATGAAGTAATTATCTGTGGTGACTTTAACTTGGTGATCAATCCTAATAAAGATTATGACAGCAGTTATAAGTCCATAAACAATCCAAAAGCAAGAGAAAAACTTTTAGAAATAATTCATAATCAAAACCTTATTGACATCTATAGAGAATATCACCCAGACCGTACTAGATATACATGGAGAAAGTCAAACCCATTGAAACAATCAAGACTAGATTTCTTTTTAATTTCAGATAATTTTCTAGCTAGCATACATGATTCAACCATAGAAAGTGGATATCGTTCAGATCACTCATTTCCAAAATTAACTGTGAAACTCCATGAATTAAAAAAAGGAAAGGGTCTTTGGAAGTTTAATAATTCCCTATTATATGATGCAGAGTATTCAGAGATTGTTGAAAATGTAATCAAAGTAACTAAATTACAATATTGTCTTCCTGTCTACAACTTGGCTAATGTTAATGATCTGTCCGATTCACTTTTGCAGTTGAATATAGATGATCAGTTATTTCTGGAAACTCTACTAATGAATATAAGAGGTAAAACTATATCATATGCTGCCTATAAGAAGAAATTACAAAATGAACAAGAAAATAAGCTTAGGGAATCTATAGAAGAACTTGAAAAACAAAATACAATTAATGTTACAGAGTTAGATAATAAGAAAAAAGAATTAGAAGATATTAGAATTAAGAAAATTAAAGGTAGCGTTGTAAGATTTAGGGCTCGTTGGGAAGAGGAAGGGGAAAAACCTACTAGTTACTTTTTTAGTCTTGAAAATAGAAATTTCATATAAAAAATTATTCCTAAATTACAGTGTGATGATGGGAGTTTTATTACAAAGCAAGAACACATTCTAGATGAAGTGAAATGTTTTTATGAAAAACTCTATGATTCTAAAAAAAATCTTGAAAATGTTGACCTTACTACTTTTCTTGACTTTGAAAACATACCTAAACTTAATCATTCTGACTCTGAAAAATTAGAAGGATTAATAACAACAAATGAAGCAAGTAAAATATTGGCAAACATGAAAAATAACAAAAGCCCAGGATCAGATGTTTTTACAGTTGAATTTTACAAACACTTTGAGAAAAACCTTTGTATCTTTGTTGTTCGGTCATTAAATTATGGATTTGTTAAAGGGGAACTGTCAATCACACAACGTCATGGTATTATTACTTGTATTCCTAAAAAAAATAAACTGCACCATTTTATAAAGAACTGGAGGCCAATTAATTTACTGAATATTGCATATAAGATAGCGTCCAGGGTAATAGCTAGCAGAATAACATCAGTACTCGATAAAATAATTAATAGGGATTCGATCAAACAGGATTTCTTGAAGGGCGATATATAGGTGAAAATACTAGACTATCATATGATGTTATGAGTTTTACAGAAAATAATAATATCCCTGGTATGGTTCTAACGGTAGATTTTGAAAAAGCTTTTGATTCAGTGTCTTGGAATTTCATAGAAAAGGTATTTAGCTTCTTTGGTTTTGGAAATGATATTTTGAATTGGATAAAACTGTTTCATAATAATGTAGGGGCATCTGTCAATCAAGGGGGAAATCTGTCTTCATTTTTTAATATCAAAAGAGGCTGTCGACAGGGTGACCCCATAGCACCATATATTTTTATTCTATGCGCTGAAATTCTGGCCATCAGATTTCGTAATAACAAGGAGATTAAGGGTATTAAAATTGATGGTACAAATGTGTTAGTTTCTCAGTATGCAGATGATACTTATCTGACACTAGATGGTACTGAACAGTCATTAAGAGAATCAATAAGTGAAGTAAATACTTTTGCGAAAATTTCTGGCTTAAAGATTAATATCGACAAAACTGAAATTGTATGGATTGGGAGTAAAAAATATAGTCGGGACCAATTTTTGCCAGAGTTAAATCTACAATGGGGAAAAAAGAAACGGATCCTGACCAAACTTCATATGTGGGTCCAGCATGGGAATACCTCGAACGAGTTCGTGTTTCAGGGTGTCAAGGTGCCAAGGTCAAGGTCACCGTTACTATTTATAGAAAATCTTTGTCAGCACTCTTGCAACTTCATTTCTGAACGGATCCTGACCAAACTTCATATGTGGGTCCAGCATGGGAATACCTCGAACGAGTTCGTGTTTCAGGGTGTCAAGTTCAAGGTCACCGTTACTATTTATAGAAAATCTTTGTCAGCGCTCTTGCGACTTCATTTTTGAACGGGTCCTGACCAAACTTCATATATTGGTCCAGCATGGGAATACCTCGAACGAGTTCATGTTTCAGGGTGCCAAGGTCAAGGATAAGGTCATGTCTATTGCAGTTCAGTGCAAATGACAACTGATGTTATTTCAATGTTCTGCAATAACCCCACCCCCCATTTTGTGTCAGAGTTCATGTGTTAGCATGCGAGGGGATTTGTATCGTTTGCGATGCCTTGTTAAAACTTGGAGTAGACGAAATCTAACTCCAATTGGAAAAGTACACTTGATAAAATCATCAATGATTTCCCAGTTCAATCACTTATTTATTTCCCTTCCAAATCCAGGTAAGAAAATATTGAAAACAATAAACACAATTATATATGAATTTTTATGGCACAGTAAAGTTGATAAAGTTAAAAGGGAGGTTATAGTTCAAGATTATGCTCAGGGTGGACTAAAAATGCTCAATGTTTGTAACTTTATTGACGCATTGAAGTTAAGTTGGATCAAGAGACTATATGTATCCCCTGGTAAATGGAAAATTATTTTGGAGAAATTAGTGAACATAAAAAGACTTAGATATTGGAGGTAACTTGATAAAGATTTGTCAAGAAAACTGTAATAATATTTTTTGGAAGGATGTTTTAGGTGCTTGGTATAGACTAGATAACTCTGATAATATGAAACTAGTAAAGGGGAAGTCACTCTTGCAAACACCTATTTGGTATAATAATAGTGTAACCATTGGTGGCAAACCAGTATTCTATCCCAGGTGGTATGAAAAAGGCATTTATATTTTAGGCGACTTCATTAAGGACCATAATACTAATACATTTTTTACATATGATGAATTTATACATAAATATAACATTAAAACAGACTTTTTGAAATATAATGGAATAGTAGAATCCATTAGAAAATGTCTACAAAATAATGTACAGGTAATTGTAGAAAACAAAGTAACTCGTCCTAACCTACCGGCCAACATTGCTATATTTCTTAAAAGGTTCTAAAGTATTTTATGATTTGTTAAACAATAAAAAAACTAGTCGCCAAAGGCAAAGAAAAATGGGGAGAAATCTTTAATTTTAATCAGGAGGACTGGTTGAGTGTGTACACACTGCCCTATCAAATTACTAAAAACTCCAAACTTCAGTGGTTACAGTTTAGAGTTTTCCACCATATTCTAACCACCAATTCCTTTCTTTTTAAAGTAAAACTTGTCGAATTCTGATAGTCCTCTTTGTAATCTTTGTAACTCTGAAAGAGAAACCATTGAACATTTATTTTGGGAATGTGATCAAGTTCAAATTCTTTTACAAAGTTTAGATTTGTTATTGGAAGGTCTTTTTATTCCTTTTACATTAAACAAACAAACAATACTTTTGGCAAGATTAATACTTATAGCCCTGCATTATACAAAATTAACAATCAAATAATTTTACTAATAAAGCAATATATTTACAGAACTGGATGTCTGCATAAGTCTCTCAACATCAATGCATTGATTTATTCTATACTTGATCACTATAAAATACAGAAATACATCTCTAACATTAAAGGGGAGGGAGCTAAAGAAAAATTTGTGAATGATTGGAGGAAGTGGGGAAAATTAATACAAATTTTACAATGACATGCTTACTATTGTACATGCATGTATATAATATATGACATCAAAAAGTACATGAAAATGTTAATTTTCGTCTGTGTGACTTTATTATAATATTGGTATTTGCTTTACTATTTACATGTATATATTATTACTATAACAACAATTATATCATTGGACAGTCTTGAGTAAATTGAGTTAATCTCAGAGTCTTAATTTCACCAGTCCCTGACAAATGCCGTCTGATGCTTCTATTTTCTAAAAAAAAGAAAAAAAATTATTTTTAAATTTAACTCACCATTCAGATAAATTTAATAATTACATGCTCTCTCTCTCTATCTCTCTATCTCTCTCTCTCTCTCTCTCTCTCTGGAGCCTGGTCAATGGTGCCGATGACTCAGTTGATGTGGCAAGAGTTGATATGACCAACACAGAAGCTGAGCCCTCGACAGGATTGATCAGGCTACCAGGAAACTGAATATGCATGTGTGTGTGGGATGGATGTATGTTTATCAGAATATGTATACAGGTATAGGAGTATGTATGATTTGTATGTATTTATGCTTGTAGTTAAATTGATGATGATTGATGATGATGAGTATATGATGATGATTATTATTATATGATGATGAGTATGATGATGATGATGATGATGATGACTATTATGATGATTATATTATGATAAGATTATGATGATGATGATGATGATGATGATGATGAAGTTTATGATGAAGATGATGATGATGAGGATGATGATGATGATAAGATTATGATGATGATGACTATGATGATGATGATATCATGATGAGATTATGATGATGAAGTTTATTATGATGATGACAGATGATGATAAGATTATGATGGTTATGAGTATGATGATAATGATTAGTATGATTATGATTATGATGATGATGATGATAATGAGATTATGATGATGACTATGATGATGAGGATGATTATGATGTTTATGATGATGATGATGGTGATGAGTATGTTGATGATGATGATTAGTAGGATGATTAGATTATGATGATGAAAAACATAGGTTATGATGACAGTGAAGATGATATTATGATTATGATGATAGCAAACCATACATATTGGAATCGATATGTGTTTGTGTGTGTGATTCTTATGTATTTATGTATTAAAAATATCTTTAAAAATAAAAAAATATATATAAAAAAATAACCTGAACCAATGATAAGTGTAGTACACATTTGAATAACCGTATTTTGTGAGTTGTGCCATATGTAAATTGTAAAAGGTGGTATGTATTATTTTACTGAAGGGTTTGTGGATATCAGTCGTATTTCTTGATTTTTCGTTCACACTGATTGGTTAGATCTGTGTCACGTGGTTATATTGACCTCAAGGGGAATTCCCGGCGTATATCACTTTGAAGCTTGAATGCTTGAAGTCCATCAGAGTCAAGAACGGAATTCGTCCTCGGTTTCTTAGGTCGATAGTTTTTCTTAGGTTGATATACTCATGTATCGACCTCGTCAAAATGCTATAATTGTATAGTATCAATTTTAGTCGGTCAATTTTTATCTTTAAATACCCAATTGTAAAAGGTCAAAGGAATGTCATTGGCCTTGGTCCACTTGTGAGATTGTTGAGCACATGATGCTACTTAACACAGATCAAGGTTCAGGCATCACAAGATATTATTTATTATCAACCTATATGGTTGAGATAAGTGACAGAGAAAATATGCGCAGTCAAAAACTGACACATGTAGTACACATACACACACATATATATATATATATTCATGTATAATTATGTAAGTACTGGATATATATACTGTATTAAGGTATATTTGTATTATATATAGTATAACTATTTGACAACAGGCAAATTCTTTTTACACAGATTTTGTCAATCGAGTTTAGTAGGTAAAATATTACCCTTTTTGACCTATATTTTAGATTTATATACTATGTTCAGGGACCACTATATTACAATGTTACAATTATAGGAATTTTAACTTCCACGAATATGTTCCGAAAACGGAAACGCAAAATGTTGACCCAATGAATTTAATGCGCTCCATATATATGACTGTGTGCCAAATTCAATCCTTTGTGTTCTATACTTTAGATTCACACACTGTATTCAGGGACCATGAAATATTCTAAAATACTAATCTTAGGAAGATATCCAAAAACGTATAATCTGATATTAGGAAGACAGATTTGTACAAGAAATATTCCTTCAGCACGGACACATTTATAACTAAATTCAATTAGTGACATATACAGTTTTTGTATAGTTAACGCAATATACAACTATTTCAATATCATGTTTTGTATCTATATATGATCTTTATAGTGACGAGATAAATATTACTTGTTGTAATGGTTTTTGCTGGTTATTCATCATATAACTGATGTACAGATGATTCTATATGATGCTAGTATTTAAAGATTTGTCAGGTTATATGTATTTAACGGCTATTTCTTCATTATAGATCATCAGAAATTCTGCAGAAAATCCACCATCACAACAGATTCTGATGACAAGCTCCATCAGAGGCAACATAAACTGGAACTGGACGTTAAGAGTTTGATATTGCAGAACCAACTTCATGCATTGAAAATAAAAAAAGTGAACATGAATATCAAAATAATCAATAAAATGAATTAATTTGATATTTTTGTGGTTGTGTTTTCAATCTTAAGAATAAGCAGGCACTTACATCTTAAAATATATTCAAAACCATCAGTTCAGTCAGAATATGGTTTCTGGGCAGACATGATTTCTGTATGTCAATCAATAAGTCACAATATGGTTTCTCTAGGTCCTTCCATCAGGTCAGACAATAGGTACCAGGCCTGGCCATGAGTGATATTTTTGTTAAGCATATATCTCCTGTATTATGATATGCATAAAAATGAAAATAATAAATATACACTATAATTGATACATTCATTATGAAGTAGTACATACAGGCTTCACATTTGTTAAAACTGAAATAAATAAATTGGTTCCGCATTTAAAATTTCCGGATTTTACGGAAGTGTCTTTACACATGCGAAAAACGGTGACTCATAATCAAGGTAAGACTGCAGGAAAACTTCATGTACAACATATGTCAAAACAAGATTAATTCTGTCTTTGGGATAGATATAAGATATTTAATTTCAAATAGGTCTCAGAAGAAGAAAAAAATGTGTAGAGAATTGGTTCATTTTGGGTCAAATATAATATTTCACAATTTTTAAGTTATTTTTAATTTGTTGCCATGGTATTGACAGGTCTGAAAAACATAACAAAAAATTAACCTATCCTTCAGAGTTGTATCAAAATTGCAAATGTTGTATAGATTACAAATATATATACTTTATTACAGTTATATATTGTGTTACCTGGCAATGTTAACATACATATATCTAAAACATATGCCATATTTTTTATAACAGGGCATTTTTACCAGGGTGGAAACGGGTGACTGTGATGTCATAGGCATGACATTTTGAAATCCTGGATATCATGTCACTATTTATTAGTTAGAAAAGTGCATGTGTTGCAAAGTCGAGGTTTGGATACAATTTTGGTTATTTATTATGATACCATTGAGTATTTATGACGTCATATATGCCAACTGATGATGCCATACTTACCGATGACGTCATGGTAAGTATGACGTCATATATCAAGGCTAAATTTGATATTGGTATAGAATTTTTGCCTGATTACATGTACAGAGATTTAAAGTACCACATTCAATTCAAAACACAACTTTATTCATGAGATATACAGAATTATGGGAGTTTCCATTTTCAAAATTACCTCCCCTTATTACTGGATTTGGAGAAAAAGCTGTCAAAATACACTTCTCAGGGAAATCTACACATAAACCCAATATATATATTTTTAGAGGTTATATGTAGGGTTAACTTGGAATGTTTACATATCTATGTGCCATATTTTTCAGAATAGGGCATTTTTATTGTACACTACTACCAATATGTTTTCTGTAAGTCCTTCCATCAAATCTGATACAGTATGGTTTCAGGACTCATCAAATCTGATACAGTATGGTTTCTGTAAGTCCTTCCATCAAATCTGATACAGTATGGTTTCCGGAAGTCCTTCCATCAAATCTGATAGAGTATGGTTTCTGTAAGTCCTTCCATCAAATCTGATACAGTATGGTTTCTGTAAGTCCTTCCATCTAATCTGATACAGTATGGTTTCTGTAAGTCCTTCCATCAAATCTGATACAGTATGGTTTCAGGAAGTCCTTCCATCAAATCTGATAGAGTATGGTTTCTGTAAGTCCTTCCATCAAATCTGATACGGTATGGTTTCTGTTAGTCCTTCCATCAAATCTGATAGAGTATGGTTTCTGTAAGTCCTTCCATCAAATCTGATACAGTATGGTTTCTGTAAGTCCTTCCATCAATTCTGATACAGTATGGTTTCTGTAAGTCCTTCCATCAAATCTGATACAGTATGGTTTCAGGACTCATCAAATCTGATTCAGTATGGTTTCTGTAAGTCCTTCCATCAAATCTGATACAGTATGGTTTCTGTAAGTCCTTCCATCAAATCTGATTCAGTATGGTTTCTGTAAGTCCTTCCATCAAATCTGATACAGTATGGTTTCTGTAAGTCCTTCCATCAAATCTGATTCAGTATGGTTTCTGTAAGTCCTTCCATCAAATCTGATACAGTATGGTTTCTGTAAGTCCTTCCATCAAATCTGATACAGTATGGTTTCTGTAAGTCCTTCCATCAAATCTGATAGAGTATGGTTTCAGGAAGTCCTTCCATCAAATCTGATAGAGTATGGTTTCTGTAAGTCCTTCCATCAAATCTGATAGAGTATGGTTTCTGTAAGTCCTTCCATCAAATCTGATACAGTATGGTTTCTGTAAGTCCTTCCATCCAATCTGATACAGTATGGTTTCTGTAAGTCCTTCCATCAAATCTGATACAGTATAGATTCTGTAAGTCCTTCCATCAAATCTGATAGAGTATGGTTTCAGGAAGTCCTTCCATCAAATCTGATACAGTATGGTTTCTGTAAGTCCTTCCATCAAATCTGATACAGTATGGTTTCTGTAAGTCCTTCCATCAAATCTGATACAGTATGGTTTCTGTAAGTCCTTCAATCAAATCTGATACAGTATGGTTTCTGTAAGTCCTTCCATCAAATCTGATACAGTATGGTTTCTGTAAGTCCTTCCATCAAATCTGATACAGTATGGCTTCAGGAAGTCCTTCCATCAAATCTGATAGAGTATGGTTTCTGTAAGTCCTTCCATCAAATCTGATACAGTATGGTTTCTGTAAGTCCTTCCATCAAATCTGATACAGTATGGTTTCAGGACTCATCAAATCTGATAGAGTATGGTTTCAGGAAGTCCTTCCATCAAATCTGATAGAGTATGGTTTCTGTAAGTCCTTCCATCAAATCTGATAGAGTATGGTTTCTGTAAGTCCTTCCATCAAATCTGATACAGTATGGTTTCTGTAAGTCCTTCCATCCAATCTGATACAGTATGGTTTCTGTAAGTCCTTCCATCAAATCTGATACAGTATGGATTCTGTAAGTCCTTCCATCAAATCTGATAGAGTATGGTTTCAGGAAGTCCTTCCATCAAATCTGATACAGTATGGTTTCTGTAAGTCCTTCCATCAAATCTGATACAGTATGGTTTCTGTAAGTCCTTCCATCAAATCTGATACAGTATGGATTCTGTAAGTCCTTCCATCAAATCTGATAGAGTATGGTTTCAGGAAGTCCTTCCATCAAATCTGATAGAGTATGGTTTCTGTAAGTCCTTCCATCCAATCTGATACAGTATGGTTTCTGTAAATCCTTCCATCAAATCTGATACAGTATGGTTTCAGGAAGTCCTTCCATCAAATCTGATACAGTATGGTTTCTGTAAGTCCTTCCATCAAATCTGATTCAGTATGGTTTCTGTAAGTCCTTCCATCAAATCTGATACAGTAAGGTTTCTGTAAGTCCTTCCATCAAATCTGATACAGTATGGTTTCTGTAAGTCCTTCCATCAAATCTGATAGAGTATGGTTTCTGTAAGTCCTTCCATCAAATCTGATACAGTATGGTTTCAGGAAGTCCTTCCATCAAATCTGATACAGTATGGTTTCTGTAAGTCCTTCCATCATATCTGATAGAGTATGGTTTCTGTAAGTCCTTCCATCAAATCTGATACAGTATGGTTTCTGTAAGTCCTTCCATCATATCTGATACAGTATGGTGTCCTTCCATCAGGTCAGACAATATGGATTGTTAAGGTTCTTTAATCAGATCAGCCACAAAATGGTTTCTGCCGGTCCTCCCATCAGATCAAACAACATGGTTTCTGTATCTAAGTGCTCGATCAGTTCAGATAATATGGTTCATGTAAATCCTTCAATCAGGTCAGACAATATGGTTTCTGTAGGTCCTTCAATCAGGTCAGACAATATGGTTTCTGTTGGTCCTTCCATCAGGTCAGACTATATGATTTCTGTAGATCCTTTCATCAGATCAGACAATAGAGGTGAGACAATATGATTTCTGCAGGTCCTACCATCGAATCAACCACAAAAAGGTTTCTGCCGGTCTTCCCATCAGTTCAGACAATATGGTTCCTGTAAATCCTTCAATCAGGTCAGACATAATATGATTTCTGTAGGTCCTTCCATCAGATCAGCTAGACAATATTGCTTTTGTATGTAGGTCCTTCTATTAGGTCAGACAATATGGTTTTTGTAGGTCCTTCCATGTCAGACGTTCAGAAAACGCTTTATTTCATATTAGAAAACCAGCACTTTCACATGATGAGGAAGAATAATACAAAAATAAGTATGTTATTCAAGCTGTGGATCAAAATTACCCAAACGGTCCAGGATACTCTATTTTTCTAGTGAAGTGAAGTCCTATCTGATGAATGATATATTTTGTTGACATTTCATACATTGTTGTTCTTAATTTCAAATCGGTCAGACGTTTAGAAACCGGCACTCTCACGTAAGAGGAAGACACAAATTAACACGCTACTAAGCGATGAATCAAAATGATCAAAACGGTCTCAAATACTGCTTTTTTCTGGTAAAGTGAAGTTTTATCTGTTGAACGTTAATTTTTTTCTTGACATTTCATTGAAGGATATTCTTAATTTCAAACTGATTATTACAAATGCACCATTTTATATATTAGAAAAGGGACACTTTTAAACCCAATACGTTCTAATTTACCATAAAATTGATTCATTGTGAATACATTTGTTCCCCGATATGTACGTTAATTGGCCACCTGCAGCTAGATATCAAAAGTTCTCTAGCTGCAGTTCAAAGGAACCTTGCAACTTACTTTTGATAAAATGCACAACTTACCTAGCTGTGATCGGGTGACATGTTGACAAACGATGAAGAGTACACAAGAAAGTTCGCCCATGATCCTAATAATCTGATATTTGTATAATTGTCTGTAGCCAATTTCGGGAGGTATCAAACGCTATTTTCCAGCGGTATCAAGTAGGGAAATACATATATTATATGTTCCGTTATCAAGTAATTAATAAGGAACATAAAATATCAACCTTTTCAGGAATCTCGAAACCAAGAATGATATACATTGAAATGTATGTAAATATTTGTGATATCTAAATAAGACTCACTAAAAAATCCTCTGAACTTTGTTATAGTAAACATATTGTCTGTCCGGAAACTGTTTTAACGTCTCAAACTATGACAGTCAAAACTTAGATTTTTTGTTTTGTAACACCGGGCGATTTTAGGTAAAATGTATCTGAACAAGTCAGAAGTAATATGTTTACAATATTTACGGCCTGTCACTGTGTCAGTGGACGATCTGAGTCTTGATATAACACTAGGTTCTTGGAGGCGCAGGCGCACAGCCAAATCTCCCGACACAAAGCTTCCGCTCCAGACAACAATATGAGCATGCGAGATGTAGCGAGACTTACTTATGCTTTCGATTTCTCTGGTATACACGTCTCTGATTTTAGTCACGATAAAGCAATTTGTGAACACTAGATGTTTATCTTATCTTAAAAACGTACGATGTGGATGTATCGCAATGCTATGTAATGCTTTAAACTTAATTTTGACAAAAAAGTGTAAATATATTTCATAGTAAGATTGATATAATTTCCACTTAAATAGATGACAGGCAGACAAGAAGAATGAAGAAAGAAGACAGGCACAATCCTCTCGTTGAATTTCTTCTGGACGATGATGTCCGTGACAATTTTAGTGACGAAACACAAACCTTATTGCCCAAGGAGGGGTATTCTCAAATACATGAAGTATTTAATCGGCCCGATATGCAAGCTCGAGAAGTCGACGAAGGGCACGGTGTGCATTCTCTATACACATGCCTGAGCAAGGAACTCTTCGGAAATGAAGAACAAGCCGCAAGAATAGAGGAGTTAGTTGGTAGAGAAATGCTTGATAACGCGGAAATATATATTAGTCTTCTCGATGTGATGTCTCGTTTGAAACTCAGAACAGAAGATTTGCAGAATCATGTCAACAAAACTCTGGTCCCCTTTCTTCTCCTCTATAGTGATGTGTCATTGCTTGCCGCAGCGACAGTATTTCAAACGCCTATCCACGTGCTGAAAGTTGCACCCACTAAGGAGAAAGGCTGGAAGAGTAGTTGGTCCTCATTTACACAGGTCAGAAGAAAGAAAGCGCCACTTAGTATGCCTACGATACAAAGTAAATGTAGGCAAAGTGGACTATCAGAACAGTATTATGTATCACTTCTTCAGGATCCATATGGGAACTTCTTCAGAATCGTACCGGGGAGGGCAAAGGTATGCAACTGCGAACTGGAAGAACCTGATATCCAAGTAGACTTTGTGTTAGCACCTCGAAGTCGGGAAGAAATTCGTTCAAGGTCTATCGCTTTAGAACGACCAATTGCATGGGAAGGTCAGTAGAGATGTAACAAAGATATATACAAGTATCTTTACGCATCGTACTTTTATAAACGGAATTCTTGTTTTATTATGATTTTACTAAGTGTACTTTATATGAAACAATCTATCATATTGAACCCCATATTTAACTCACCTGATGGAATTGGTCTTCCTTTCTTTTCTTTTGTTTGCATCTTCTTGACATCTCTCATCGATAACACTTGCGGCTATGAGGATATTAAGCTGCATACATTTACATTTACTTTGTTTTCTGTTTCATAGTTGCAGAGAATGAAATCATCTACACCTTCAGATGCCTTGACAATGCCCTGGGCCAGAATTTAAAAAATCTTCGACCAGCTGATGTCACTGATTTCCGCGCTGCTTTTAATGTACGATTTGATCGTCGCAATCTTCGAAAGCAGACGTCGCGATGTCAATATCGCCTCCCTAGCAGGTAGTTCCGTATCATCTGCTGGTGCTGTCTTGATCATCCTGGGTTTTAGCTCTATCTCCTGTAACTGCAGGCACATCTCTAGGAATGTCAGTGGCCGGTGGGGTTATTTCGGGAGTTGGAAGTGTTGGCGTGATAGGAGCTAAACTTGCTGAAGGAGTACTTACCAAGCATCAACTTCAAGCTTTGATAATTATCCAGGAACTTTTAGGTATCTTATCGAAGGAAGCAGATAAGTCAAATAGGGTTTTCCTGGATATAGCAGAACAAATTACGAATTTCATAGAAAGTGATAGGGCTGAGATCGACGAAAATACCATTGGAATCGCAGCAGGAATGTCGCCAGCCCTTGGGAGATTTTTGGGCAGTTTTCACATTGTTCCCGTTATTATAGCCATGATCACAGCCAGAGTATCTTCCATCATTATCGGGACTGTCGCAGGGGGTCTTTCTTTGGTCGCAGACGCTGGGATCATTGCATATGCAGCTTACAATCTCAACAAGGGAAACAAAACTTCCACATCGAAAATGATTCGAAAAAACGCAGATTTGCTCAGAGCAACCAAAGTAAAACTAGAATCGTACATTCACGGAAATGTATATTAAATAACTTGTACTTCGAGTAAACTTCATTGATAACGTCTTAGATTTTTCCTTACTGAACTAACTTAGAATACTTAAACCTACATTAGACTGATACTAATATGCTAAGAACTGTCTTACTTACAGATATAACAGATTGAAAGCAAATTCAAATGATGTCTATAAGGAAAAGGAAATAAGTGTAATTTGTAAAAGAACATGTTAGCGGTATTGGCAAATATCTGGCGAGGAATAATGTAATTTACAGTTTTCGGAATCCAAATGTTTTATTTTATCAATATTACTGTTCAACATTAGAACTATGAAAGGCAAGTGTGCTATATTTGGTAGATTTATTCAAGTGATATGTTTCCACAGTTTAATGTATGGATATCGAATACAGATACTGGTTCTACTCGTAATATATTAAGGTAATTACGTGTTGAAGTCATATGAATTTTAGTGATTAATGGCGACATATTTCAGACCTGTGTGTATGTGATGCTTCATCTCCATCAAAAGCTGTATGATCGATTGAAAACAAGAACAGACTATTGTAAAGTTTACACAATACGAAAATTGACATACTTCACCCTATTAGCACTTGAAATTCTTCTTTTATCCTTTGAATTTTAAGCAAAATAGATAATGACCTCCCTCCCTCCCCCCCCCCCCCCCCCCCCCCCCAAAAAAAATAAATCTTTCGTGCCCCAATTCTGTATTTTGTATGTCACTTTCGGTGGTACATGCGATTTTTTGGACGTTATTACCCTCCCCTTTATATTGATTAGATATATTTCTATATTGTTGATGACTTTGTAACAAATGCAGTTCATGCGCGGTTACGTGACCTTTAACAATTGTTTGTTGTTCACGTTTACTGTAAATCACTTATATTTCGCGAAGTAATTTTGGATAGCGGTCAATATATCGGCACTGAACCAATATAGAAGTCTTGTAGAGTCGATGACACTAAAAGCTCATCATTCGCAAATTTAATGTCTTTTCTGGATTAGCGTTCGCGAAATAATGTATTCGCGAATATATGTGAAGAAGTAAGTTCGCAAAATAAAGTATCCACGAAATCTAAGTGATTTACATTATACCGATTCATATAGTCTTGTAAACGTTAGAATAAAAATATATTACTTAATCATCAGAGTGTATCCCCCATGTAATTTGTTTTTCAAAATGTCATGTCATATATAGCGTGACATTCTGATATTAACTTTATTTGATATACGACTTTATTAAATTGATATTCCAATACATGGTTAATTTTCACAGCTTTCACAGCTTGGGATGTTAGATGTTAATAATGATGTCATCTAGAAAAAGAACACATCTGAATTTGTTGTTCCATTTGCAATATCATTGTTTAATTTTTTTTAAATCCTGGACAAGAGGTTGGATTATAGCTACAACAGTTGTAAAGGTATAGATGCTAGAGAAAGCTCACCTTCAAATAATTTTTTTAGCCCAAATCTAGTCTAAATTTTAGTTATACTACGTAGAGTAAGTTTTTCATTCTCCTTTATGTTTTACGCTAATCATGTTATATAATTATTTAGTTTATAGTCCTTTCGTATAATGATCGAAAGTTTTAGCAGGTTAGGAACATACATGTTGTAAATATATTTGATTTTGATAGTGTCTACTAATTCACTGTCGGTTATTTATTATTTACTTTTTGTCTATATGTATTGGGGTTTGAAAATATGCTACTTTGGTGTGTTAAATTCATCAGTGTATAAACATAGACTTTTTTTTAGATATCCTGTCAGCTTGTACTTGGTTTTACTGAATAGGTGGTTAAGATGTACCGACACTTTATCACTAGCCCTCCACCTCTGCGTTGCGAGTTAGAAACCTACGTGTGGCAGTTGCCAGGTACTGACTGTAGGCCGGTGGTTTTTCGCCGGGTACTCCGGCTTTCCTCCACCTCAAAATCTGGCACGACATTAAATGACTCTAGCTGTTAATAGGAAGAAAAAAATCTTTCCTTTCCTCCAGCTGCTGAAGCAATGTTTGATTATGTTGCCTTTATATAATACTAAAGGTATAGTCTAGAAGAGTACGTCGTATTGCTGTTTTTGTGTATAAGGTGAATATTTTCTATTGGTATGTTTTTATTTGACACCTACATTGCACTATACATCTACTTACGCTATTTACCGGGTGTCATGAAACAAATTTGATTTGTCTTTATCTTAACTAATTTGTCCTTTTCTTTTCTTAAGGATCATCTGTATTGTTTATCCCAAACAATTGTGAAATGCATATTTTGTCAAAGTTGATCCTAACATATCAGTTTTCTTCGAATTTTAATACTGCTGATCTCGGCACATGTAATTAATGACATGTTGAACTACTGACGTTATGCTAGGGGTATAACCCTAGCGTGACGTATATCCAATGCGGAGAATACCATCAAATGTTTAGCTACTGTCTAAGTATAGATATTGTTTAAAATATGAATGATCAAATAAGATATTTAAGTTAATAACATTAAAACATTGATACCTTTTCAGAACTTGATTTTGAAATAGTGTATTACAGTATAACAATTAAACTATGTTTAATTGGTTCCATGCAATTGATAAAATACAGAAATAATGTATGACTTGATCGTATTAATTTAAATCAAAATAAGTTTGGGTAAGTAAAAATAGTCTTGACATACATTTTTGCCGTAGCCCATCAGTAGAAATAATCAATAACAACTATTAAGCAGTTTCCAGTTTCTTGTAATTAGCTGCTTATCAAGATCTTTTCATATGTTCCATTTGTTCTACCTTCGTCTTTTATATACATATGCAAATTTGCAGTATTTAACTACATATAGTTTGTTTTTAATGTTATGAGACGAGAACCATAAATATACAAAAGTATTTATAAATCCTTCTCTATGTATTATCTAATAGGGGATTTATTACTGATCATAATTACTAGTATTGGGAGTATATGACTGTTTATCATTACAATATTAGTCGTTTTAATGAGGCCACCGTTAGACAGTGGTTTAACCATTGTTTTCTTTCGTCATTTTCTTTTGCGATACTTTGCGTCTATATTTGCTATGTTATTATACAATTATAGAGTTTTGATAAGGTTAATACATGGTTACATTAACAAGAAAAAAACATGTATATCAATACTAAGTAATATTAATACAACCTGGTATTGACCGAAATCAAAAAGCTATAATTATTATATTTCAATATTCTGTTAATCAAAATTGTTGCTTGTGGTGTCAACGCCACCAAGGGGAAGTAATCCTTTATCAATCTGGTCAAGTCAGATTTTTACCATTTTTTTTTGCACGACCGGTTAATATGACTTTTTATCGGTAATCACGTGACACTAGTTCAGTCCATCGGAGAGCGAGCGTGAACGATATGATTTTATAACAAAATATATAAATAATAATTTAATAATCAGAGAAATATATTGATAATTGATATTAGAATAGTGTGAGTTGTTATTTAGATATATTTAAGGTATATGCAATAGTACAAATAAATTGTCAATTTCCAAAGGTAACACTAAGTCTTATTGAATAATACTTTTACTGATAACTTGTAGTGTCTTAAAATCAAACAATTATCATATTTACACAAAATTCCGAACTTGTGAAAACGATGAACGCTAAAACAGTAGATTTAGAGAAAAGTATTATTAAATGTATTTAATTGCAGCTCATCGGATGGGTCATATGAGCTTATATAGCCACGTACCACCAGCGTCATATTAGCCGCTGTTTTGTTTATGAGAGTCATGAAAATTTATCTAAAAATCACGTGATTATACATGCTATGCTTGTATTTAGCTTAGTGCAAGCTTGCTTATACATAATGATAAGAGTACAAAACCTACGCATGTGAACGCTCTATGTGCTTTTAAATTTGGCGAACGAGGTGAATTGTTAACTAGGTAAATACCAGACATTAAAAACTCATTCATAAGGGCAGGGAGAGTTGACAAGTTTCCAAAAGGCTTGTTTGTTTAGAGTAAATTATACTAATTACTTCGAATACAGTAGTCGTCCCAGTTGTAACGTCTGTCAAGGTTTTCAACTGCTTATTATGTAATGCATTGAATTGTTGAGTTTTGTAAGTAGAAGTTATTGCACGACATTCGAGAAATATATCCCGAGTTACGAGAAATCATGCAATAATTGACTGCATACTTCTCACCTTAAATTAACTGTGTAAGTAATAAGTACTCGCCCTAAGGATGACTTCATCTATACCATATATTATCCATAACACATGTAACCTTTACAATTGACAAAAGATCGTCCGTAAATTTCTTGTGGACTCACTTGGGTATACCCGTGAAAATGCAAATCAGTTACTGCTGACGGCCGTTCATCGACTCACTGGTGGATCGGAGGGAAAGAACAATATAATTATTAGACTCAGCACTCTACCGTGATGAAATCCTTGAGGCGGCCTACAAACTTCCCCGTGGAAGTGGCGTCAGTGTAGTCCCCGATGTCCCCATCCGTCAGTAAACGCCGAGCTGAGCTCCTGAAGTCCAGACGGGAAATGCCAGTCCAAGAAATGTCCAAATACAAACTTATATACATGAAGGAATTCCCCTTTGTAGACATGATCGAAAAACGTCGATAAATGATTAAGAATAAATAGAAAATGATTGAAATAAATTAACTGTCGATGTACTCTGATTCCAAATGAATTATGAAAATATATATTTAATGCAAAATAATCAATACAGATATGTAAACTTCTAGATATCGGCAATTCAGTAATATCTGCGCTATGCTACAGGCTTTGATCATTGTATAACTTTAACAAATCAACGCTTAACTTGGTAATTATATAACAATTACATGGTCATATCTCTTGAAAAGTATATATGTATATGTATATGAGTACATCAGGATATATTTATTTAACATATGCATAATAATACATATATATATTCAATCTAAGTATAAGCCTAATTTACAATATATGATCACGGGCAATTGTACTTTAATAAAAACATATTAAAACAACTGTAAACCAAAGTACGTACATTTGCGCTCATATAAGTGGTGTATGTAATTATATTCATAATATCAATATCAATGTAAATGTAATGTTATTAGAATTGATTTGAACACGGCTTTATCCGCATATATACAAGTGGTGTATGTAATTATATTCATAATATCAATATCAATGTAAATGTAATGTTATTAGAATTGATTTGAACACGGCTTTATCCGCATATGTTCTAATATACATCACTATGAAAACAGATGTGCACACATACATCATTCGAGTCAATGTCGATGCGAGCATGTAGTCACGTGCACCTCTACAGGTGAATTCAAACTACAACACGATTGCCGTGGCTCTGATTATCAACCATTAGTAATCTATATATATTGTTATTAGAATTAGTTTCAATAAGGCTTTATTCACTGCTGACCTTCCGCATGTTTTCTGATCTATACATGTATATGTCCATGTGGACACATTCAACCGGAGCGTGTTTTGTCGTATTCATATATATGTGTCATTGTCGATATGAGCATGTAGTCACGTGTACCTCTAATGGTACGTTAAAAAACACACACGCGCGCGGTTCTCAACTCACTATATCATTATCGTCGTGACTCAGATAATAACTCTCAGTAAAAACAACATACACAATTATGCATGTGTGCACTGACGTTTGTATTAGAATATTTATTTATATGCATGTATGGCACAATAGATAAAACTGTAATATATATACGGTCCGAGCACTCGCACACGTGTGTGTATGTGTGGGTACGTATTATTCCTAAGCTTGGTTGGCTAATAATAATTAATGACAGTTTTCTTACTATTTCCCATTTATATTATTCTCTGCTTAACAACTTTATGTATATATTTTAAAGTACTTTGCTTTGATAATTTATCACTACCAAGGGAGGTAATTATATCATTTGTACAGCAGTTTTATTTCTTTTCTTTCCTTTTTTTTTCTCTTTCTTGTTGGTTTTGTTCTCTCTTTTTTTTAATTATTATTATTATTTTTTTCTATTTCATTTTTTTTCTCGTTTACCTGTTGATTGATTTCACTCTATTTGCTTATTGTTTGATATGTATATTGAAAAGGTGTGCGGGTTATCTTTATCATTATGGAGAATATCACCACCGGAAGACGTTGAAGTGTTTTGCTTATTGATTTATTCTATAATCTCTATTTTGTTTATATCTTCATCTCCAAATTATCAACATGTATCTCAGAATATGAACAGTCATACAAATCCAATCCTTGAACATATCCAAAATAAGTCTCCATATCTTAAGTTCTATGTAATTGTCACTCATTTTCCCCTCCCTCCATGGTTATACCTCATATTTGTCATGATAATTTTTGATAATGGATAATGATGTATTACATTACTTAGTTAGGTTCGGAACTGTGAGTGAATCTTTATCAGAATGGTTCTCTAGTGTATCCCTGTGTTTTTTTTTTCAAAAATATTGAATTCCGCCTATTCAAATTCTTAATGTTATCAATTTGTGGTGATATACATCCAAATCCGGGTCCAAATTACAATACTCAATTAGAAAACATATCTGTTTGTCACATTAATATTTGTTCTTCACGAAACAAACTTGATACACTTGAAGCAGAATTCTCAGATTATGATATCCTATGTATATCTGAAACGCATTTGCATGAATCTATTCCTGATAATAACATTTCCTTGGATAACTTTGGTAATATATTTAGAAAAGATCGCGATAATAATGGATGCGGGGTACTTATTTATGCTAAAAATAACATTAACATTAAGCGTAGACCGGACCTTGAGTCCAATAATCTTGAACTTATCTGGACTGAAATAGCTGCTAATAACAAATCTATTCTTATTGGTTGTATATATAGACCCCCTAATTCCTTAGTTAATTACTGGGATATTCTCGATGATAATCTCAACAATGTAGCTGATTTACAAAGAGACATTATTCTTGTGGGCGATATAAATCAAGATATGATTAATCTTAATCCAAATTCTCATTTTCAAAGAATTTTATTAAAGTATGGATTAGAAAATACCGTTTCGGAACCTACAAGAATTACTTCTTCTTCTTCAAAACTAATAGACGTAATAATAACTAATAATACTAATCTTATAGCTAATACTTCAGTACATAGTCCCTCTTGTAGTAATCACTGTCCAGTAACTACAGAGCTGAATTTTAAATCTCTTAAAACGCATGCTTATAAAAAAAACACTCCTATACTTTAATAATACAGACTACGACGGTGCTAACAACTTTCTTAATTCTATCGATTGGAATGAACGCTTACAAGGTGATACCAATAACATGAATGCTATCCTCACTGATACAAGTCTTTCAGCTATTGACCAATATGTTCCAAACAATACTGTAACTATTAGGCCCAACGATAAAATCTGGATGACGAATGACATTAGAATAAAAATTCGTCAGAGAAATCGCCAGCATTCGAAAGCTAAATTAACCAATACTCCTGCCTCTTGGAACAAATTTAGAACTATTCGGAACGAAGTGATTTCTTCTATCCGAGAGGCAAAAGAAAAATACCTTTCTAAACTCCAATCATCCTTAGTTAATAAGTCTATTCCGCCCGGTAAATGGTGGCGTATTGCCAAATCAGTTACGAATCTAAAAAACAAAAATGAAACAGATGCCCCTTTGGTTATAAACGGAGAGTTAAAATTACACCCTATTGACAAAGCTGAATCTTTCAACGACTATTTTACGTCTATATCTGTTTCCAATAAGAATGCTGACGATTTACCACCTGATTGTCCCCAACCTCAACAGACCTTCTCTACTATCAATATTACCGAACAAGACATTATAGATCAGTTACGTCTTCTCAACGCAAGTAAACCTGCAGGTCCGGATACTATTCCCCCTAAATTTATTTAAGGTATTTCTAATTCGCTTATTAAACCACTGCATGTAATATTTAACAAGTCTATTTCTACTGGTATTCTTCCGACTGTATGGAAACATTCTAATGTCACTCCAATTAATAAAGGCAAAGGTTTACGATCTGATCCATCGAATTTTCGACCAATCTCTGTTACTCCTATTTTTAGTAAAATATTAGAAAAAATTGTCTTCAAGTACATGTTTAATTTTCTATCAGAGAATAATATCATTTCCAGAAATCAATCGGGTTTTTTACCTAAAGATTCAACTACTTTTCAGCTATTGAATATATATTACACAATTGTAAAACATTTGGATAAGGGTAAAGAGGCAAGAATGGTTTTCTGCGATATAAGTAAAGCTTTTGACCGAGTTTGGCATGATGGTCTAATATATAAATTGAAAAAATATGGTATCAGCGGAAATATGATTAAGTGGTTTTCATCTTATTTAAACGATAGGATGCAGATAGTGGTCGTCGATGGATTCAGATCTTCTTGGAAAACCATTCAGGCAGGTGTGCCCCAAGGTTCCGTGTTGGGTCCATATCTATTTTTATTATATATAAATGATATATGTGAAAATTTAACTTCAGATTTGAAACTGTTTGCTGATGACACATCTTTGTATTCACTTATAGAGGGAGACCGACAGGAATCTGCAAATATTTTGAATTCTGATCTCAGGAAAATTTCCTCATGGGCAGACGCCTGGGGAATTGTTTTTAATCCAGAAAAAACAGTAGCTCTTCTTTTTTCAAGGCGGGTTGACTCCCAGACTTTACATCCTGATCTGGTCTTTAATAACCTTACTATAACAAATGTAACAAATCACAAACATCTTGGTCTCTTCTTTAATTCTATGGCTAACTGGTCGACTCATATCAATTTTATTTATGAAAAAGCATATAAAAGGATAAATATACTCAGGATGTTGAAATACAAAATTGATAGAAGGTCTCTTACAACTATATATGCTTCTTTTATTCGGCCTATCCTAGAATATGCTAGTATTGTGTGGTCTAACTCTACCCAGGCAGAATGTAACCTCTTAGAGTCAATTCAACTTGATGCAATACGTATAATTACTGGCTTAAGAAAAGGAACTAGTCATTCAGTATTATATTATGAAACTGGTATTGTACCTCTCATAGCTAGAAGACATCTACATCAAAATATTACTTTTTGTAATATTTTTAACAATAACTGTCCGCATCATATCACTGACTAACTACGACCTTTTATTAACACCAATGATGTCTATAATTTTCGCCATGCTAGATTGTTTAATATTCCTGCCTTGAGAACTCAACTATACAGCATTATTTTTTTTCCGTCCTTGATGTCTGAATGGAACAGTCCGTCCTGTCCGTTTCCCTCTATGTCTTCCGTACGTGAAATAAAAAAGGAATGCTTACAAGCTGGTATTACAGATAGTTTCCCACTGTGTTCTGAAACATTTAAATATTCTGGCGAAAGAAAAATCAATATTTGATAATATGTCAGTTAAGAAATTCCGCTAGTAATCTAAACTCTGATTTATTTTATTCTCACTTATGTGATAGTCCTGCCTGCCGGTGTGGTTTTCCGATTGAAGATTCCTATCACTATTTTCTTTATTGTCCTCTCTATACTAATCAAAGAATTCGCCTAAGTAACTCCATTGCTGTATTAGATGTTAACATTCCTCGTTCTATCGAAACTTTCCTCTATGGATATAATAGTCATGTTTTTAATTCAAATGATATGTTATTGAAGATCGTACAGGAATACATTAGAGATACCAAACGCTTTATATAAGATATTAATAATTAATTATACTTAATTGAGTTGATTTTAGATTTATTAATTAAGATGTGAAAAATTATTAATCTAAGAGGCATTTTCACATGTCTAACATACGCTTCATGATTTATTTATATTCAACTTGCAAGACTCTCCGAAATTGTCTGTTTAATCACTACGCATGTGGGTTAATGTTGCATTTATAATTAAAAAGAACAAAAATCGTCATGTTTTCATGTAAATTCAATATTTAATGATTTCCCGGTAAGTTCTGTTTGTTTTCTTGATCGGATTTTAATGTTAGGTGTCCAACGTCTTTATCGGGATGTTTTCGTCGGTTCTCCTGTTCTCGCGTGGTCACGTGACCGGCACGAAGGACTACATTAACACTTGGTCGGTAAATATGGCCAGAGCACCCGACCAACGTATTTTGTCGTACAAACAAATATGATGCACTTATTCATCGTGCTAAGAAACTAGGAAAAAGTGCTGTACATTCTTCTATTTATTCAAGTATGGTTACATAACAGCGTTATAAACTGGTGTTAATTGAAGAAGTGCCGATTAATTGACTATTTTTTAAGTAATTTTGACGATGTTTGTCATTTTCGTAAGAATGTACAGCACTTTTCGTTGTTCTCATACAATTACTTTCACGCTCTTACCTGTTTCATAGTTATTGATTTAGGGTAGTCGGGTGCTCTAGAACGATTTATAGAGCAAGTGTTAATGTTCATTCTCCAATATTGGAACTCTTCAGTGTTTTAAGTATCGAAATAGGCATATAGAAAAGAACAAACGTTAATAAACGAATGTAATGGATCGTAATTAATTCAAATACTTATTTACAGATGATTTCCAAAGACATAAGGTATAGTTAGACGTTTTCGGCTGTACATGCAAGTTTGTAAATTCGACACTGTGATAAAACCACCGTCCTCGTCGTTGCCATGACAGCCGATCGAAGCTCCGATCACGAATGCACTGTCAAAGTGAAAGTTGAAGTATTTTTCGCAACATGCCGTTTAAACTTAAAATTACATTCACACCTCAT
Organism: Pecten maximus; assembly: GCF_902652985.1. Taxonomy (NCBI): domain Eukaryota; kingdom Metazoa; phylum Mollusca; class Bivalvia; order Pectinida; family Pectinidae; genus Pecten; species Pecten maximus. The sequence goes on from NC_047025.1 coordinate 6,500,916, forward strand.
ATTTATTGGGGTTGTTTAATCATACCTGGTCAATTGAATTGTAAGAAAACTAACAAAAACACTAAAAAACACAGAATGAAGCCTTCGTGTCAGGCAGTGCAGACACAACGCGGGATCTGTAAACAATGTGACGTCATTGGAATGTACAAGTTGCAACAATGTACAACAATGTATTTTTTACATGAATACACTAATGAGCAACAAACCGGGACGCAACATTAACCCACATGCGTATTATCTTTGCTTTACTACATATATTTTCTAGTTGTGGATTTTATGTATTGTACTGTTATCAATGTAATTATCGGGAGAGGGCTAATATAGGCATTGCCTGTTGCCCAATTCCCTTTGAATTAACATCTTCAATAAAATATTCTGAAATGAAAAAATTGACATTGGTGTTTTTACAGCTTAAGTTTGGGATTTGGACGATTTTATTGTGCAACCATCGCAATGTTATACGAATATCATGGATATAAGTACCAAAAGACAATACCAGTAGTAGTCTGTAATTAGGCATCCAAATGGACACAAGGATATTTTCATATGGAATGAATTTCTGGTTTTAGTTATATTTCAACATAAACAAATTAACGAGAAATTGTGGAAATTGTACCATACAGGGAAGGTAAAAAGTGTTTGTTTAACATTGTTATAGATAGCGAAATATCAATCCTATAAAGAATTTAATTATTTTCCATCTGTAACTTTCAAGAAATGGTATATTTGAATTTGTAGTTTTGTACTCCTGAAAATTTTAACCTTTTCCAGGAAATGTTTTAAAATCAAGAAATTATCATTTCCAAATCAATTTGTTCTTTTTCGCTAACTTGAAATGTAATCATCAGTACTTAAAATGGTAATTATTGATTATCATTTCTAACCACGGTCTTTATCCTTTCCGCTTTATTAACTAATTATTGATTATCTTCCCTTTCTGACAGCATTTGTTACCACAGTCCACTGCACACACACTTTTCATGGTAATGTAATTATGATTGACCATGAAAGGGGATTATGTGTGAAGAGGAGTATGGTAAGAAGTGACTAATTGCTCACACTTTTTCGTTTAAAAAATGGGAAGTATACAGTAAACTATGTTATAAATGTTCTGGCACCTTTCCAATTCTATTAATTTTGGCGTACAGGCTCGACCGTTGACCTTTGATCAAAAGCTGTATATATATGAATGATGTCATTTTGTGAAATTTTAGGAATATCGCTTAAACGTTTTATAGAGTTTTAATGTAAAGGCAATATATGGCCAGCAGATATGTTTCTGTTAATGTGATATAATATGTTTGAAAAAATCAAAAACGCAATTTTTTTTATGAAAGTAAGTGATGATACCGAAGGGTGTTCATGTGGCACATTGGTAAAACATTTGCCTTTCACCCACAATAAGACCCCTCGCGCGCTGCAATCCGGGCCAATAAGCGTGATTAATTTAAATTGATATAACTTGTTTCGCAATCGTTAATCAATAAATAAAGTTTACATACGATAACGATGGGATCAACATGGGTGTCACCAGATTTGTTATTTTCGTAAGCAAAATCTCGAGGGATTTGAATCTCGATTGGCTCTCCTCACGTATTAACAATAAAATAAATCCCACGCAAAACATAAGCAATTTGAAATATATATATTTCTTGCTTTCTGAGTTCGGAGAAGGCATCAATTAGTTCAATATATATATATATATATATACATGTAAATTCATTATCTGTTGTTTCTAGGTTGCCACAGGTCGTTATGTATGCTGCCTTATATTTACTTTTGCTTTTCTAGTTACTTTGAAGAGCATTGGGTTTACTGTATATTCTGTTTCACAAAAGTACTAACTAGAAAGTTCATATATAGTTATGAAATTTTTATGTAATGCAGATAATTAAGACAATTTTTGAATGAATTTGTATCCGTCAGTTGAAGTCGAAATTAGTTGTATTAGAGTTTTACTGTATATGTTTTACAAGTCTTGTGCCAACCCGGGCCAATACCAAGAAAGCACCTGCTGCGTTTAAGATGCTTTCTGAGTTCGGAGAAGGCATCAATTAGTTCAAAAATATAAACGATTTTAAATATCAGTATTTTGTATAAGCTAGAATGCTGTTAGACTTGTTGTTTTATACGGAAATGCGTAAGCAAGGTTTGACAAACCATAGAGGTAATATTGTCTGTCGTTTTAAAACATTCTTCTATTTGAACCAAGAAAATCCATGAACATGTTACCAGCTAAAGATTGTTCTTTTTCAAAACTGTACTGCATTGAAATAACAAAAGAGTGATCACTGTTAAAAAATCAAACGTTTATAAACTAAATTGTTTCTATGATTTGTATTTAGATTCCCTTTAATCTCGAGCGATTAGTCCCTCATTTCATTTCCATCAATTAATCGTCTTAATGTTCTTAAGTAGACAAAATAACACTTCAATCATGTATGAAGTTTTCATGTATTGAATCAACTATGACACGTAGTCTTCAAAATTTCTGACATCAACGAAAGGATATAGATTGTTTAAATAGACGCTACCTGTATCGGAGCACCTGGTCCTTGTACAAATATATACGCTATATGATAGACGCTTAATACACTCGAGCTTCTAGTCAATGTCCATAAGAGGGATATACGTTACAAGAAAGACGTTAACTGCACAGGAACACCTGGTCCCTGTATAAAGGTGGACATAGGTCATCAAGAGACGCTTACTGCACTGGAGGACCTGGACCTTAAACAAAGAATGGATAAACGTTACAAGATAGACGCTAACTGTGCCAGAGCACCTGGTCCTGGTACAAACGAGGGATGTACCTTAACATTCTCTGGTTGACGTAACCATACATTATTTTCGCATTAGGTTCTTATTTTCTTGTGACCTCGAAAATAACTAATATCTTAAGTGGGTGGTTTTTATCACAATAACTGTCAATATTTTATGCAATATATCAAAAAGCAGCCAAGTATACCTTGATTAATATAAGCAACTAAAAAATCCACGGTATTTAATCGGTATATAAGCCTTGGCAATGAAACATATTTTCAGATTGGCGTTATCGTATTATTTTTCAGATGTCTCGTTCACGAGCTTTTTAAAAAAACTAACTCTATGTATGATGAACGCAAACATGCAAAGTCAAAAATGTATAGCATTTTATTAGATATCGGCATACTACTTGCCCAATATTTCACCTCCTTATTCAGAAAAAAATACAGTTACACCCATCCTCTTTATAACCCCTCATTCCTCCGGGCAGGTGAACTAACTTGTAAGATGTATATCATCAGTTTCTAAATACTTCTAACATACTGATTATTTGATTGCTAAAAAAGATACGGGTGAAATATCCTTAATGTTTCTGATGGAATTATGAAGAAGTAATTGCTGTTTTATCCCACAATTAACTCGTTGTAATTCTAAAGCACCTCTTATTGAGTTCGGTTTTCTTTTGTATTGTGTAATGTCGACATCTATGTTTATTTAAGGACAGACTCCATTGTGTTTAATATACATGCGTTTATACGCGGTCAAATTATACATTATGGGCGAAGCTCGCCTCTGATACCCACTCAAGCTGAACATTAAGCAGGGGTAGCGCGATGACATTAAATAACAAATACTACTTCTCCGACTATAAGTTCAATTATTTTATCATAATGTTATTTATCTGAAAATGACGCTTTAACAAACAGAGAACTTAAGTTGGTGATTAAGAAATTATATTTGTCTGCTAAAGAATTTTTGCAATTTTTTTACCAAAAAAAGGTTACTGATGTTATAAATAGAATCTTCCATTCGGCCGAATATTTTTTCTGGCGCAGTTATCAACCCTTCACGTTTGCTTCCTTTTAGCCAACAACAGACACGCATGAAATGGAAACAGAATGTATCTTACAATAGTGACCTATAGATTTGTAACAACCCATAACATACTATGTAAAGAATAATAAAATACTGACTAATGAAGTATTTCACTTGAAGTTACTACAGACAGATTAATATTTGCGTTAGTTTTATTTTAAAGATGCGAAGAATATGGATATCTAACAGGAAAATGAAATAAATGGTGAAAGAGTCAAGTGTTTAGTAAGTTGAAGTACAAAGGTAAGGCCCGAAAGCCTCTGTTGGTGATTCAAGGGAGGTAAATCTGGATGACATGTGACGCTTTTCAAGTAAGACACAACCAATTTCTTGTTATTTCTTAAAAAATAATTATACATGCTATTGCAGAAAGAATGGAATTATTTAAGAGTAAATAATAGATTCAAACAGATTTAATCGACCATAGCTGTTGATAGGACGTTAAATAATAAGAAACCATACATTTATAGTAATGACAATAAAAAAAACTTTTATTCAATTTCTTACCCTTAATAAGTAAGAACATGTATTTTTTCTTTGTGTTGCAGGATATCGTTCCGAATGTTTCCTACGACTTGACCTTGGTTGACCTCGGAAGTGGAAACTGCTCCAAAACAAGGTTTGTTATAGATGAGCTGTTGAAGAGGAAGAAAAAGCTTACATTTTACCCAGTGGACATTTCTGCAGGTATGTTTGATATAATAAATTCTTTATACCAATGCGTATCCAAGAACAGAAGAGGTTGACTATAACACAACAAACTCCTGTTATACTAACTCAGCCCGCTGTGATTCAAGTACATCTTGTGTCCACAGATGAATACACATGAACTATCATAATACTGATACGCGTTATGATTGTGTGCTTTCGCGTGTTTTAGAGTTTCTGATGAATTCGTCAAAACTATTGTCAGAGGAATACGACAATTGCCTTGAAGTCCGACCAATAGCAGCGGACTACGTTCAAGGAATAGAACAACTGAAGTAAGTTGTTACAATTGGAGGAACATCTATGTTATTGATGTCAATGTTTATATCCCCAATATCTATGTTATTTATGTCAAAGATTATATCCCCAAACATATATGTTATTGATGTCAATGATTATATCCCCAATATCTGTGCTATTTATGTCAATGATTATATCCCCCAAACATCTATGTTATTTATGTCAATGATTATATCCCCTAAACATCTATGTTATTGATGTCAATGATTACATCCCCAAACATCTATGTTATTGATGTCAATGATTATATCCCCAAACATCTATGCTATTTATGTCAATGATTACATCCCCCAAACATATATGTTATTGATGTCAATGATTATGTCCTCAAACATCTATGTTATTTATGTCAATGATTATATCCCCAAACATCTATGTTATTGATGTCAATGTTTATATCCCCAATATCTATGCTATTTATGTCAATGATTATATCCCCCAAACATCTGTTATTGATGTCAATGATTATATCCCCCAAACATCTATGTTATTGATGTCAATGATTATATCCCCAAACATATATGTTATTGATGTCAATGATTATATCCCCAATATCTGTGCTATTTATGTCAATGATTATATCCCCCAAACATCTATGTTATTTATGTCAATGATTATATCCCCTAAACATCTATGTTATTGATGTCAATGATTACATCCCCAAACATCTATGTTATTGATGTCAATGATTATATCCCCAAACATCTATGCTATTTATGTCAATGATTACATCCCCCAAACATATATGTTATTGATGTCAATGATTATGTCCTCAAACATCTATGTTATTTATGTCAATGATTATATCCCCAAACATCTATGTTATTGATGTCAATGTTTATATCCCCAATATCTATGCTATTTATGTCAATGATTATATCCCCCAAACATCTGTTATTGATGTCAATGATTATATCCCCCAAACATCTATGTTATTGATGTCAATGATTATATCCCCAAACATATATGTTATTGATGTCAATGATTATATCCCCAAACATCTATGTTATTGATGTCAATGATTATATCCCCAAACATATATGTTATTGATGTCAATGATTACATCCCCAAACATCTATGTTATTGATGTCAATGATTATATCCCCAAACATCTATGTTATTGATGTCAATGATTACATCCCCAAACATCTATGTTATTGATGTCAATGATTACATCCCCAAACATCTATGTTATTTATGTCAATGATTATATCCCCAAACATACAGTATATGTTATTGATGTCAATGATTATATCCCCCAAACATCTATGTTATTGATGTCAATGTTTATATCCCCAATATCTGTGCTATTTATGTCAAAGATTATATCCCCAAACATATATGTTATTGATGTCAATGATTATATCCCCAATATCTGTGCTATTTATGTCAATGATTATATCCCCCAAACATCTATGTTATTTATGTCAATGATTATATCCCCAAACATCTGTGCTATTTATGTCAATGATTATATCCCCCAAACATCTATGTTATTGATGTCAATGTTTATATCCCCAATATCTATGTTATTGATGTCAATGATTATATCCCCAAACATACAGTATATGTTATTGATGTCAATGATTATATCCCCCAAACATCTATGTTATTGATGTCAATGATTACATCCCCAAACATCTATGTTATTGATGTCAATGATTACATCCCCAAACATCTATGTTATTTATGTCAATGATTATATCCCCAAACATATAGGTTATTGATGTCAATGTTTACATCCCCAAACATCTATGTTATTGATGTCAATGATTATATCCCCAAACATATATGGTATTAATGTCAATGATTATATCCCCAAACATCTATTATATTATTGTCAATGATTATATCCCCAAACATCTTGGCAATTGATGTCAATGATTATATCCTCCAAAAATATGCATGCTATTAATGTAAATGATTATACCCTCAAACGAATTGGGAACATATTTTTACCTCCGTTTCTTGTAATTTCTTCTGGTTTATTCTGCCATTTATCTCGACAACGAAACTTTACATGATTGGTATGACAGCTATATCATTTTTTCAATCGGTCACCATGGATACCCTATACATGTAGAGCCATCTGATTGGTCGAAATTTAATTATTTGACAATTTCTGTTCAGATTTGGTATACAGGTGCATTTTGACATCACAAACATTGTTGCAATATCAAATAGCATCATTAACGACTGTGAAGATAGTTTTGGGACAAATGTTAGGGTTTCCATTACTTGTATTACTTGATGTAAACTTAATGCTAATATGCCAAAGAATAGACATTTCGTCCGTGTTGACATCACACATTTTAGAAGATAATGTATCTGATCTCTTACAGACGAGTAACAGGTGCAAAATTGATTCTATGGCTGTCCAGTATATTCAACTTACCATATGATGGTCAGGTCAGCACTTTAAGTAAGATATCCACTATGATGTCAGGTAGCTGAAAGTTCATGTCATATCACCACGTGGCATGGACTATGTTTTTGTTACTTTTGACATTTTAATTCAGATTTTCCACATAAAGTAATCACATGATACGAAAAGAAACATAGACAACTTTCACACACACTTACATACACAAACTGTATACTGTATATATATAACTTGAATACAAATTATGTAGCTTAGCTATAGCTAATAGGTGAATAATACATAAAAAAATTCAAAGAAGGCAGCATAATCAGTATAAGATAATGTGACAGAAGTGATGACAAAATGCATGAAACAATTCTTTTCTGTCTATTGATCAAAACGATTATGAAAAAGCCTCCATTGATGTTTTGATACAAACTGAACTGGAATACACGAAAGCGTAACATTATATATTACAAATGCCAAGGTTATAGCTTGTTTTCAAATCCTACTGAAAGATGTACTCGTATTGTGTTGTAGTTTGTAAGTGCATTTAATAAAACAAAAATGTTTAAACTAGTGTTTCATATTTCACTGTTTTCCAGATAAATGTGTACTGGTTTTTACCGCTGACATCACACAAGACGAAGAGGCTATTCTTAAGGCCTATGATAACAATACAGGTGATGGTATACTAGACATCATATGTTGTTCAAAATAATGTCATTGGTATGTTTACCTCAGATAAGGATATGTTATATTTCGTAATACAGCCAAACCTGTTGTAAAAGACACCGCTATGTAATGGATACCTATCTATAAAGGACACTTTTTGTCTGTCATTTGAGTGTTCTTTATAGAGAGTTTTGACTGTGTGTGTTGTATGAGTGTTTATAGACAGGTTTGACTGTACTTGTAAGATGATCACCTAAAAAAAGAGAAAAAAAGTATAAGTTTAGTTTTGGCCTCTGCATCACTTATATGACTTTAGAAAAAAAAATCGAATTGAGAGATTTCTATGTGCATGCATTGACAACATACAGTGATGTTCTTTGTTTTTTGTTTTTGTTTTTTATTCAGAACGAACATTCTGTCAGTATGCAATTACAAGGATGAACAGGGAAGAGGGCAGCGATATTGACCTGGCCAGGTTTACTTATCACGTAGATTTTGTCCGTAACATGAGTTACGTAAGGTCCTACATGGAGGCTAAGGAGGACACCCGTTACACTATACGTAAGTTGAGCTTTATATGTCCATATTAATGATTAAAAAATACCTAACGTAATCAGGTTAATTATGAAAAACCAGATAATTCTTTGAATCATATCAAATACATCTCAAGGTGTACGAAACATATGAAATTACATTTTGTCGAAGGAGTCCAAATCGTCACGAGCTGTTTGTCATCGAAATGGACACTGATATTCGATTAAACGTTTTATGATTCTGATATAATGAACATCTCCAATTACAGCCGGATTGTGCATCGACTTGGAGATGACAAAGGGAGAACGACTTTACTTTCATGAAGGGGCAGGACTCCGCTGCAAATATACGATGAAACAGCTGCAAAACATTGTCCAGAAGGCTGGACTTCGCTTGACCGGTACTTTCATGGATAACGAAAAGCATGTGGCTTTTTGTCAGTCTGCAATATAACAATATAAGAACAAATGAACGTCACAAGGACGGCTGATTATGCAGTCTTATAGATTAACCCAACCAAATTGAAGACAAAAATAAGCGATAGTGTTAACTTCAGTAAAACAGACAAATGTTTATGTAAAGAAAAACTGACGTCGTTTTTTATATGTGACAATCAAGCCCAAATGATATGTAACATCATACTTTACCAAGTATACAAAAATCTATTGAAATTCAAAGATGATAGCAATGTGCGAGGGGCCGCGGTGGCCTAGTAGTTGGTGGTTTTCTTGGGGTACTTGGGCTTTCCTAAGCCTCCAAAACATGGCACGTCCTTAAATAACCCTGGCGGGAAAATGATATATCAGCTGTCTCTCATTGCATGTCGAAAAGGGGAAGGAGGGAGTGTTGTCTTTTCTGGTCAGTATATGTATAGTATTTTTTATCAAAAGCTTGAAAAGCCTATCAATACATTTATTTTAAGCGTAACATTTTGTTGATTACTGTGTTAAACATTTAAATATATATATTAGAAACATTAACTACAATAATGATAATTATCATCGGTTTTCTTTTGATTGTTCTTTAACTAAGTTCAACTTTTAAACATTTTAATATCCAATATTTCGATAAACTTTTGGATAAATACTATTGATATTTCACGCAGTGCTTTGGAAAGTCCTACTTCTCGCAACAAATGTTTTCTGTTTGATAACAGTTTTAAGCTTCCCGAACACATTTTCAGAAGGACTAAATTCGGGAATGTATGTGGGAAGAAATATATATCGTATTCCCATTAGGTCTAAAAAGTGCGTATTTCACTGTTGTTTTTGTTTATCGGACAATTATAAACAACAACAAAGTCTTCAGGTTAAATAGAGGAGATTTATGCTTCAGAAACAGAACCTGCAACCTCCTCCCAGAACTGGCAGTACGTTTCGGTGTTTGACGAATCGTCCAATGAAACAATGATATTAAGCGTAAAATTGGGCCCTTCAATGGAATCTGTTTATCTCGATACATCTTTCTCCTTTCAAACAATGACAATAATTTCTGTTACAATCCCGTCAAAATATTTCACTGTGGCATGGACATTGACGACTCATGTAATCAATAAACCCTTGAAAATATGTTTCCCATAGGTCGGTTAACTCTTTTAAAAGTAAATGTACCGCACGGTAAATATTTTCTTATAGACGTTGAGATCCATTGCTGTGTGGGCGGTTTATTTATGGCCGAAAATTCCATCAGTTTAATGCCAATCTCCTTTTGATATTTCATTTCATTTCAACATATCTTATTGGAAAACAATTGGATTGAACATCAGGCTTATGCCTATATCAAAATTCTCTCCATAACATATTGAAATAATTAGTATCAGGTTATTAGTCAAGAATAGAAAGTATAATAAATATATATAGAAAGAGTATTTGTGAATAATATATAATGTTAATCTTATCTTTTCTTTATATTTTAGAAATCATTATCAAATATATATCAGTCCTTTTGAGATATCGTAAGTTTATCCTTTTCTCAGAAATTTGATAATGACTCCGAATTCAACTAAATGTTTCACAACTTTATTTCTGGTTTCACCTGGAATACATTCCTCCCTTGGACGTCATTGTGCACTGATAAAACTATACATTGTATCGACTGATTCAGAGTTGCGTCTCCGATGCCCACTCACTGACTTAAAATAATACGAAGGAATATCAATGTTTGAAGCACCTTTTGGAAGATGTCAAAGGCCCAAATGATGATTTCTCGACTTTATCGCAACGTTTAAAATACACTTTCTTGTAACTTCTGGAGCATCGTGGATAGGAATACATGTATACGTGATACTGATATAGTATGTCGCCAATTTGAGTATTTTTCGTAATTAAGAACTATATGGTGATTTATTTTCTCCGATGATATCATTATTGACAAATATAGTATCCCAAAGTGGGAGAGTATTCTATAGGGAAACTGTTAGTACTAGAGTTCTTCAGAATTGTTCCTACTCATCTTAAACTACGATATAACAGATAAAAGTTTTGTTTCTCTTCTTTTTTTTCTTCTTTTCTTTTGTCATGTGATAAAATGTCGGGACACCTTAACCACTCGGCCACCGCGTCCCCGACTGTACCTATTAACTGACTATAATAACATACTTGAAAGGCAATGTCGTGTATCATGTTTACATATCACTAATTCGTATTTTAAGGTTGCAAATATTCCTCAACATAAAGGGTTTATTATGACGTATTATTTGTTTACAGTTAGTTTCAGGCGAGGCACAGTTTCGACCATTGTGTGAATTTGAACGCGGATCTTGTGTTATACCGTTGATCAGCGGTTGTGTTATTTATTTTCGTTTCCTGAATCACGGCAGTTATGTATTCACTACAGGGAGCAGATATGATATTCGTTTCGTCCGGAAAACAATATGCTTCTGTCCAGTCGTATAAACCTACAACATTTACTGCCGAACTGTCTGACGCACACTTTAAATACTGACTATGTTTGTTGCGATACAATGTTTTCAATAAAAACTGAATTACGTTATAAATTTTAAAGTTTTAATTCTACAACCGTCGATTTGTAACGATTACGTGTCTGATATAAGAATAAACAGTTTAATGAATGACTTAAATTTAATTTTCAGTTTTACAACAATGTAAAAGATATAATAATGAAAATTCGGCTAAAATTTCCATGTTTGTCCATAACGTAGGCTCAGAGTCGTGCTACATTGGCAGATAACAAAGGCTCAACGGGGAAGTATTGTCCTGCAATTATATATATATATAAAATCAATTATTTATACACACACAATGTACATCAATAGATACGGACAGGTAAAATGGTAGATATATCAGTCTACAAAAAAAAAAAACTCAACTAAACTAATTGTTCTCTTTCTTCAAAATTGATTTGTTGAGTAGATAAATATTCTTTTCATTGTCTAATTTGGCAATGTAAAACAGTCAATATTCAACATATGAGAGAACAGTTATGAATTTGCGGACCCCATTACTCACAATATAAACAGTATGTAAAAACCGTCATTTTTCAGAGGAGTTCTTCCACCGCGGAAATAAGATAACCATCAGTCATGCTCTTTTTTCATGATATGTACCTATCGACATTGATTTTGTAAGGAGTATGCATCAAAAACCCAAGATACACCTGTTTTACCCTACTGGGGGTGCTATGGACCATAGGTATTGATATATTGGTATCGTGGTCTATTTACCTCTAATGAGCTCCGCCATGGGGACGGTGGGTAGGATGAGGTGGATGGGTAAACATTCCATGGTTGTGTCCATGACCCTCACAGCGACAGGTCTCGTCATAACAGTGCCTCATGCTGGCATCACAGTCCATTGTTACAGAGTCCATCTGACAGTCAGCCCTTGCAGAACACGCTGGACACATAATCACAAGTTTTTGATCAATATGCTTGCATTTATCTCGCGAATAGCTTAATTTTACAACATCTCAAGATTTATTGGTAACATTGGTTTTTTCCTATTCAAAAAATCGAAAGCAATGTATGACTTCTTTTGTTTGGTACAATCTACCGAAATCAAAAAGCCATGATTCTTTCTACATTCTATCATTCACAGCAGTGAGCATGAATACATAAATTAGTTAACGGGAATTATTTGCGGACAGGATGGTTCGGTTCGCAGATCAATACAATTTTAATTTGGTAATGAATTAGGTTGATATTGAACTTTTTGTCTGGTATTACCTTACATATCTATATAATACATATTCATGTGTTATTGTTTCATTTAAGTGACATATGGTTGTATCTGATTCCGGAAAAGCATGTAAAATTAATGTATTTAATCACGCAATAATGAGAATTAATACGTTTTTAATACTAATATTTTGATATTAGATAAAGCACAACGATATGACACAAGATACATGAACATTAAAGCCGTCCGTTCCTAATAAGATAGTTAAACGTAGGTATACATCATAAGATGGCTAAATAGTGATAATTATGTACAATACAATTATAATTGGATGAGAGAAATGGAAAGTGGGAGAGATAATGTTATTTGAATGTACCAAAGGGAACTTAGATGATAGCCATAAGGGAGTTAAAAACTTCTTACATCTCAAGTCGTACATCATTCAACTTAGACACAAACTTACATATACATTTATATACACTTGTACTATAGAATGTCTGCTTCTAATGTAAACGTGCTACTTAAAAGTTTCAATGTAACTAGCTGAAATGAGCAGTTTGCTTCACGAGATGTTATTACAGAGGAGTACATTTTTTTTATACATTTTGTAGTTTGTTTAGCGTTCATTCGTTAGACTTACATTAGACGTAATATGTAATTCATAACAGGAGATTTAGCAAAGAAGTTATTGAGGATATTTGTTTTTACCTTTTTATCAATATACAAACAACACGTACATAAAAATAAATCGATTAGAGTCAGCGATTTCAATCAAGTGTAACTCTATGTATGTTTTTTTGTTTTCTTTATAATACAAGCATTGTCATTTGGATGTGTAATCCCTATAGTAGCTGCATGGTGGCTAATAGGATATTCTTGTAACATTATCTGGAGCACGTGGGTAAAGTGCCTTGCCGACAGAACAACGACAGCACATGACTGTTTGTGACCCACCATGCATTTCTCACATTTTACTGGTTGTGATGATAAGAACCAAACAAACAATGTATACTTACCAATATTGTGGGTATTGCTGTGAATGCACGTGCACAAGTGGTTACTGGCGATCGCGACACATTCGACCATACCGCTTTGACAAGTAGTGTCCGCACAGTCAGTCTTGCTCTTGCAAACCTCGCCGTACACAACGGCCGCTATAAACAAATGCAAATAAAATTTAAGAAAATGCATATTTCTTCATAAATCGTTTGATCTTCAAATATTTAACGTTACGAATAAAAAACCGAAAGGAAAATATACATGGTGTTGTCACAAATGGTGTCCGAGAAAAAATCAGTTGTACCTCGAAGTAAGTGGCATCATTTAAGTTGAATATAGATTGACACTAACACATAAATAATGATTATGTAATATTATGTGGAATGTATGTTTGTAATATTTGCGAGGGATATAATTTTGCTATATTCGCGGTAATTAAATAAAGCGCGAAAATAAATACCCAGCGAATATATATAATTATGCACACAGGTATGAAAGCATTTACTGGCGAATGTTTGTTTACAAGGCGTGCTTGCGCGAAATTTATTATCCGCTAACTAGGTCCGACAGAACAACCGTGAAATATTAGCCCCGCGATATTGAACAACTATACAGTAATAAGTGTGATTGAGAATAAGCAACAGGATTGTACAAAAGACATACGATATTAGTACCTTTCAAAATAAATTGTTTGTTTAATAGAGTTGAGTAAAAAATGAATCAAACTTTATCATGCAGTTGTTTCTTTATTTCAGGACTTCAGCTGGTAATGTTGAGGACCTAAAGTGTTTATCAAAGAAGGCAATCAACAAGTTCAAAATAGGTCAATAAAATTACCAAAATCGGAATGGGAAGGTGAGAAAAGAGACACATAATTTTCGTAATTTTAGATAAAATATTTTTTAACTTGTATAATTCTAATGTGAGGCCGTGTCCTAATGATAAGTACATTTGTAATTTTTCTCGGAAGACGAAGAGTTCCAATTTCATCGCTGTGTTTCGTATATTTGATTGACAATCAATTTAATAATAATTATGATAGCAAAGACTTATGATCACAAAAGATATTTGATATAAAAACATTTCAATACAATTACTATATTGTTTTTACAACAGGAAGCTCTGCAACTGTACCATTTGGCATTATGTTTGTTACCCAACTATTTTGAATTCTTTAATTGGAGAATGATGTCAAAAACAACACTAATTGCTAATGCTAAACAAATTAAACTCTCCTTAGAGCCTTTACGCTCTCAATCTCAATGCTACATCAAAACAATAGTGTCAATTTATCTGATACAATAGATCAAAAATTGGTAGAACTGTAAGACACTGCTGGAAGTAATTTTAAATACTTAAGAATTTACACGTGCCTTACAACAGATAAAGAAATACTTAAATTGTAAGACATTAAACCGAAAATATTTAAAATTTGCTTTGTGAAGAAGATTAAGAATTTCATAAAATTGTAAGATTCTCAGCTAGATAATGCACTATAAAATAAATCTAACGCCTTAATTGTAAGGCTCTAGCTGAAAGAAATTCAACACTTACCCATGAGGCCTACCAAAACTAGAGCGAATGTGGAGTTCATTGTCTGAGGTCGTAAGGTCTGATGTCAAGTATTTCAGACTTATGGCTCTATATATACTAACCTGTTGACCAGTGTTAGATAATGCCATCACGATACAAACTACTCTTAGCCAGCTGGAACCATGGCTGGTTGTCACGTTTGGAAAATTACGTAAACTATGGGATTCCTTTATCAACACGAGCCAAAGGTTAACAATTTAAGCAATAACTATATACAATGTATAAACATTATTCCGTTCAGTTGCTATCCGTATCGACGAAGTCATACTTTTTTTTTGAAGATTGACTGTCTTTGAAAATCCCTGTCTCTATAGCAATATTATGTCATCATTTATCCTGGTTTCCAGCATCTTTCGCCCCCAGCATCACTGAAACTGATGCAAAATATAATGTCATTTCATTTATAATTGATTCATATTCAAATTTGCTATTCAATTTTGCTTCTTAAAAACTGATTGATATGTGTACTATAAAATGTTCTTTGTATCTTACGAAATGTACGATCATAGGTTCTGTGGTCGAAGGAACTAATTTAAGCTCTAAGCTTGTTTCCCAATCCCATATGAAATATCTGTTTATTTTGGGTATTTTGAGCATGGAATGCAATATTGTTTCAATATACACCCGAAAACAAATAAAAATGGCCACTATTTGTACAAAATTTGGCAAGGGCATTAAATTGGTATACAGTGTGGTTTTAATTTAAAAAAAAATTATACTCAAAGTGTTCAAACTGCACAAGGATATAAAATATAACTTAATTGTAATTATGGCGACCATAAAATTTTCTCGTCGTCTCATCAACATGCCATTGTTGCGTGAATGTCCCACTAAGTAATGCTTTTGGTTCAGTCCGTCTGGCATATTTGGAGTGGGACAACTAACTCGCCCGTTGTCAGTATAATGTGACCTGGTCAGGTATCCTGCCGGGTGTGTTCGGTAGCATGCTTCAGTGAGGTAGCACAGTAGGGTCGACATCAATTCAGCGCTACCAAAAGGAGGGAAACACGAGCATACCGCAGCATCCCAAAATCTCGCATAGATAAGAGAAGACCGTCCTTTAACGCCCACAACTTTTGATAGGACATTAACAATGCTAATCTAATTTTAACATCAACCTGCATTGTGCTGTTTTTTTTTCACGAAGTTAGTCAACATCTCTCTAAATCATGATTTTGCGAACAGGATTTTGAGTATCAAATCGAATGAGGACATATGTGAATCAAGATCAAGTGGCTGATGTTACAAACTACATTTTTATCATGATGTGGATTAAATAGCATGCCAAAATGCGTATGAGGTTAAATGATAAAGGTTTAACAGCCAAGTATAATCAATATTCCAGTTAACTTACTAAATATAGCCCTAACTTTAAAAATACATTGCAAAAAATATGTTTTTAATTTTTCGAAGGTACATTGTAGTAATCAGCATTGTAACAGGCAATAAGTCTCCCGAAACCAACATTTAAAGGGATATTTAGCGATAGTCAGGGAAAAGATACAGGTAAAATATCGAGTGATCTAATGTGATTCTCTTAGTACCAAACCAGATCGTCATGGTCCACTGATGCGCTGTGCTTAGTCAGCGGACTGTTTAGTTGTTGCTTATACATGTAATATATGTTATGTAATTGTTTACACTTTACTTCGAACAAATACGGAGTAAATAGTTTATCTTACTTTTTATCCCAATGACAATTTCCTATCTCAGTATCTGTATCTTTGTATTAATTACTTAATATTAAATATACTATAAATATTGAAAATATCAAGAGATAAAAAAAACCCATTCACACTCCGAACCTTCAGGCTGCCAAGTGGTGGTTCTATCATATAAGCGAAGAAGACTTCACGGCTAAAGAAGGTTATATTTTAAGCCTTGCCGGACCTAGCTATAGTCGATAGCGATTGTTTCATGATGCTTAATTTTACTTCCTTGAGATATATCAATGCGCTGATGTAATTAGTTCCTGTTACTCAGGGATGAGAAAGTGGCGCTGTAATCTTTTCCTACCTAAAACATAGAAGAAGATTGATGGAAAGAATAGTATCTGATGCTTATTGTCAAAATGTTCTTTTCTTTTAGAAGTAAAAAAAAAGTCAAATATCTGTGCTGTGTTAGAGAAGAAGAAGCCGATGAACTTCGCTTCCCAAGAAAATTATTAATTGTTGGACATTGTTTTGGTTGTTCCATCTGCCCCCTGTTGTTGTCGCCTATCAGGCCGATAAACAGATGAGTGTGTTCCCTGAGGTTGTTATACAAGATCACGGATACACATGACAACGGCTTGTGAGTCATGCTTACAAAGACACATTTGTTAGTTATCCAATATGTTTAATTGGTTGGCATAAAATACATGTTTGATTTGTGACTGTTTTAAATCCAAATAGTGATTGAAGGTAGATAAAATCTGGAACTATTACAATAAGTGGTTTGATTTTATTTAATACCGTCATGATTTGCTATATGTAAGGAACCATGCCAGAGAGAGCTGTGCATGCATTGCAGTCAAAGTTGATGTGTTACTGTCTCATAAACCGCTTCCATCAAAGATAACTGTCATTTCTCAACTGTTGTTGATATTTTTTTTGAAAGACCCGTAATCCTTCAAGATTTTCAGCGAATTGACTAATTCAAATTCCTCTTTCGCTGAAAATCTTGAGCTTAACGGGTCACTCAAAAAAAAAAAAAAGTTCAATGCATTAATTGGTGATATAAGTTTTTAATGAATTAATAATGTAAAATAATTAATCAAATTAATGATCCTTTCATTCATTAGCTCAGCTTACTCGTATATCATTTGATAGATTATACTAGTTAATAAGACCAATATCTTAGTAAACATCGGTCATTTGTCATAGCCAGATTTTAAGTACCTGGAATATTTTGATTATCTAATGACAATCTATTTAATGTTAAATCTAAACATTTTATCAAATAAGTTTTTCCATTTTTGGAAATAGGATTTAAGTTGTCTTTTGGCACATAGAATATAAGACATTTTGAAATGTAGTCCTCGGATGCGCTCTTTGTCTAAAAATATCTTGATTCGGGGAAAAATACCTCGCAAGTTGCAAAAGCCCGATGATGCAAATATGGTAATACGGTGTTATAATGAAATATCCATTGTAATTAAAAAACACATTTATACGCAAATATGAACATTTATATGTCATAGATATACTTTTTGTATTCAAAAGCTTAGATTTTGACATTTATGGTTTTTTCTCTCTATTTTTGAGAAGGCTACCTTTTTGTTGCAACATTCATATATGGAATACTTTTTTGGTTGAGGTCAGTTTTTATTAACCTGATCATGACGTCATTCATTAGTCTGAGATGTCTATAACAAAATGGCATTTTTGGGAAGAATAACTTAAATAGAATATGATTTAATGCTATTTTCATAATTTGCCGAAGAAGTTGTTAAAATCTTATACTTATCAATTGAAATATCGGTCAATATGATCTTCAAAAAGAGCCCCCGTCCTATCCACAAGAGTTTGATAAATACACTTCAAAGGTGGTACAGTAAGCAACTATTTCTATCTTCTTGAACGTATTTCGTGCGAAAAAACCCTCCAGCTTTCTAACGGTTGATTTCAGAGACTTTTATTCCTTTATAAAGCATACATCAGTTTGTGTGAAAAACCAAAAATAAAATGTGGTGAATTTATTTTCGAGTAAAGCCTCGAATATAATACCAAAGGTGATGATAGGGGCTAAATGTTCAATTCATACATCTGTATAAAGGACGTCTTGGCTGTTTTGACTCTCAGTAGGAAGTATATAGGAACGATGTTGATGTAGACATAATTACCATTACCACACGCTGATATATACAAACATTACCATTGAATTCGAGGTGGACTATACAGTAAGATCACGTGATTAACTCATGCTTGTTATCTATCAGGGCCGTGTTCTAGGCTCCTTTCACTGATACGTCATGTGGTGGTTTTCCTGGTCAAATGGGTCAATCATCTTTGTCATGAATTTGTAAAAGGCTTCCTTACATAGAATAGATATTTAAGGATTGAAAATTACTTTAGTCGATACATTGGGGTGATATTTAATGAACTGCAAAGCATGTTGAATTTGTCTCAAGAGCAACTCAATTCGTGAATTTATGAAATCGACCTAAGCAACAGTCAATACTTATATTTCAGATTACACGCATTCATCCTAATAAATTGCAGAAATACTATTAGTCTTCTACGTACTAGAAATTGTGTAAATCTGATGGTTTGCGTTGAAAGAAATTGACCGTCATTAGATGAAGACCAAACAGCAAACCAAAATACGATTATGCAATATAAAAAATGCATGATTTCAATGAAACAATAATTTATCGTTGAACTTTAAAGTTATTATAAAAACACTCCGCCAGCTGTGCAGAAGAAGAATGACTAGATTGTGTTCAAAAGCTTGGATTTTTGTTTCCCGTTTCGATTTTAAATAAACAGCCATCTTTACGAAATATGTAACCGAGCTGGTTGTAACCTTGGTACATGCCCTATAACTGATTAAAAGGTGCAGCTTCATTTATTGAATGTTAGTTGATAGTTTTTACATTGATTCAGATCAAATGGAGCCATTATTTCGACCGCCTGACACACAGGGGCTTGACATTTGATTATCGGTCCATTGCACAGTCGGACGATTACAGGAACAGAATTGAATCGGACCGTTTCAGTGATATTTTTTTTTATTATAAATGGGCATATTTAAAACATTATGAGCTAATTGTGAATATATACAAACCAAGCATCACTCTGGAGTGGGAATTTGGGATTTTTATCTATATTTTTGTTGAAAATCTCATTTAAATTTTCATAATTTTAATATGGATGAGGCCTATGTCTATTTCTAAAGGATATTATCCAACTTCAACACTCGAAGATAACTATAGCTAAAAGGGAGAGCTAAAAACGCTCGTTAAAAATAGATAAAATAATTTTGGTTTACTTATAGGCCCGAAGAACAGCCAATCTGAATAATAAAAATCTAGAGAACCAATGGAAGTATTTTGTGACGATAAAGCATTCCAGTCTGTGATTGTTCTGTGAAAGTATGAAGATTTTCTTTTGTGTTTTCCACTTTACATGATGGAATTTAATATGGATCAAAGTGGGAATTTCGAAAGAAAAGGTTCGGCAGAATGAATGAATTGTTCTTTACGCCCATTTGGTTTATTTTTTTTTAGCTTTATTTGAAAAGATGATGCAAGCCTTGGGTCTTTTCTTCTATTTACTAAAGAGCGCCATCCAAAGTTATTCATAATATCTTCAAACACTAGAGCTGGTTTATTGGATACATAACGGGCAACTCTGTGTTGAACCATGTCAATGTTGTTTATGTCGTTTTTCAAGTATGGATCCCGGGTAGAACAAACAAATTATAACGTTGGTCTTACAAATGAAAATAAGCTGGAACCCTATTTTGATATTTCTTCTTAGTAAGCCAAGGGTGGAATTTGGCTTTGCACGTGTATTATTAATATCGGCTTCCCACTTATGATTAGATTGGAGAATTATTCCAAAGTGTTTCTATTACGTTCCTTTCCAAGTAGTTTGTAAGAGAACTGCACTGGGTTTTTATTGTTGGAGATGGATTGGATGGAATGACACATCCCAACGACTTTCCCAGAGCGCCAACTTGTCTAAGTCTTCCTGTAGGTTATCAGCATTTGACTTAGAACTTAATGTCAAATACATGATGCTATCGTCAGCAGACGCCTAACAGTAGACTTGGTGTTTGGAGATGTCGTTCATATTGAAAGGGAAAAGACATGGGCCGATGACAAAGCAAACGTTACTTTGATGGGTTCAGAGTTTTGGCCATACACTGTTCTCTGTCTGATAGTAAACTTTCTATCCAGGTGTTGACTTTATCATTTACTTCCATACTATCTAAGCTGTTGACAGAGTAGAAAATGATTTGCTCTGTCAAGGGAAGTCCATGAAGAGGACATATCGCTCTGATTTCCATCATCTACAGTCTGTGATACATCTTCTAAGAAATCTAATAGCTGACTCTCGCATGATCTTCATTTGCGGAAACTCGTTGGAGTTGGTATGTGATGCTATGGTTCATAATGTTGGATACTATAATGTGCTCTAGGATTTTACAGAGTACACAGGTAAATGACATTTGCCTATAATTTATGTACTTTGCAGGATTTAGCAATTTGTTGAAAAATATAAATAGGGTTTGGGCAATCTCAAAGAAAGTTCTTTCAATACTCCTATTGCCTATAATTTATGGACTTGCCAGCATTTAGTAATTTGTTGAAAATTACTTAAAGGGTTGGGGCAATCTCGAGAGAAAGCTCTTTCAGTACTTTTGGTTTCACACTGTCTGGACCTGCTGCTTTACCTGGATTTAGATTACTCAAGAGCTGGGCAATACCTTTTGTTCTGATAGTAATATCAGGCATGACCGGAAATTCCGAATGGAAAGGCATACTGCATTGACGGGGAAACTTGTCTCCCGAGATGTTACGTTTTTTTTCTTTTAAAAACCGATTGAAATTGTGCATTTAAAACACGTGCTTTGGCGACAGGGTCATACACTAGTTTCCCTTCTACTTTAAGAGATGATACGTCGTTATAGTCTGTTCGTTTTTGCTTAATTTAAGACCAAAATGTTTTCATGCAACTGTGTTTTCTTCGTGATTCTTGGGAATTAATATGCCCTAAATATATTGCCAGTATGGTTGACGTAGCTCTTTCTGAATAACATATATATATATATATATATTTTATAAGAAAATATTATGGAAAGGTCAAAAGTTTTTTTTTGTTTTTTTGTTTTGTTTTTGTTTTGTTTTGTTTGTTTGCATTTTCGTATTTGCGGTCCCTTTTTTATACAAGTTTTTTTTTATCTTATGTTTTACCTATGGACGGAGATACTAGTATAGTTTGTCTTTAAAGGAAGCCAGAGATAATTAACATCTTAATTGGTTATGGAGGGAGTTTAGGGTAGCATAGAAAGCAGTGAGCTTCTGTCTCTACAGTCGACGTTAAAATGACCCGAAAGAAATCCAGTGCTGTGCTGTGGATGCTAGGGTCAAGCTAGCACTCACAGCGAAACGAAGGGAAGCAACTCTGATAGAGAAGATAAGATATAAGATAAGATAAGTTTATTTCTGGTTCAGGACATTTGATAGTCCTCTATAACAGACTAAAAAAAACCCAGATATTTATATACATATATATACATAACACATATCAAAAACATGTACACAGATACATTAAGATTAAATTTCAGTCCAGTATATTACATTATGTTTTATATGGTTATTTCAGCTGTATAGTTATAGAAGATTTCTTGTTTTTTTCCCCAGTGATTGTCCAAAGCGTTTTTGAAAGCGTTTATACTGGGCGCGGATACGATTATTTCACGTAGACTTTTCCAATATTTTACTGTCCTTATTGAGAACGTTTTTGTTTTTTTTTTTAGATCAGAGTGTATGTTTCTTTTGTGCTAAATTATCAATCATAAACTAAAATATTTGATTTATTATAACGGAAGAAACATATACACAAATAACTTGGATGTAAGATTGAAATATTTCAGATGTTTTCTTATGAGGATTTTTTTTATGTTGAATTTTTTAATATTCCGGAAAATCATGATAATGTACTTTTATTAGTCTATCCCATCCGACTCCAAATGACGCTTGAAGCGGGAGGTACAATGTCGAACTTGGCTAGGACCTAAAAGATGGAAAACAACAGCGCCGACATCTCAGACAAACGTACACGATTTATTGATTGTTTCCTCCCTTCTTGATCTAATCAAACCCATATATGCCTTTATATTATATTCGTGCACTGTACAGACAGTCATAGTCACTGAAAGCCCTACATGATACAGGTTCTCTGACTATGAGTCTGACTCCCGGGGCCTGTTCGTTTATGCGGTTGGGGTATTTACCGAAACGGACCGAAACGGAGATGGAATTACCGAAACGGAGGAAAATGGGGCTAAATTAGCATTCTTTTCAGAGAACGGACTCGAATATATGTTCTACAGTGCCTAACTGTGTCATATGTAAAATATCGGGGGTTTATTTGACCGAGAAGTATTTTAATTCGATTTTTTAAACATTCGAGATTAGCGGCCCGATTGTCGTCCGGGTTGCATTACCGAAATGGCCGATAATGGACCCGAAATCGATATTTTTACAAGAGAATGGACCCAATAGAATAATATTTGGTGTGTATAGATGTCCGAGGTAAAATATTTTTTATTTCTTTTGCCTAGAAGTATTTAAAAATAATTATTAAAATACCCGATTGATGGCCCAATTTTCGATTGAGACGAACTACCGAAATGGAATTAAATTTACCTGAATTATCTGTTTTTGAAGAGAAAGGGCCCAAAATATTATTCTTCAGTAGATAATTGAATAATGTATGAAATATTAGGGGTTTATGTGACCTGGAAATGTTTTAATTTATTTTTTTTAAAACTCGCGATTTCACATTCGGATTTCACAGAGTCGCTCGCATAGGGCGTGAGTAAAAGAAAGAGCCGGAAAACGGAAATCCGGATTATTGTAAACACATGCAAAAATACTTATAAATTTAGTTATAATTAATAAAAGGATTTCTTGTTCTTTATAGGTTTTTAAACTATAGAAATACCGTGTTTTATTCTCTAAGTTGTTCTTTATAGGTTTTTTAACTATAGAAATACTGTGTTTGATTCTCTAAGTAAAATTGTTGTGGAACCTTTGGTATTTTTTAAAACAATTTATTTTAACAACTTATAAAAATAGTAATTTTTTATTCTCACCAATCCATATTTCAAACTTGAAGTAATTAATTAATTGAATTGAGTCAAGGCAATGAATTAATATTTTTTCTTATTATTTTTTTAATAAACTGCAAAAAAGTGTCCAGATGACTTTTTGTGCCATGCTGTCACAAAATTTCCATTATAATTCTAAAATCAAAAATTAACATAAAAATATGATAGCCTGTCAAAAAAAGCGAGTGTAGTATACAGTAATCCCAATCATGTCAGTGGATAGTGGTACATATGCATATTACTGTTATATGAACAGATCTTTTTTCTTATAACTTTAGAATGATCGAATGTTATCAAATTTAGATTAAGACTCATCAAGAACAATAAGTGGATTATTATAATTGAATTCTAAATGAAATCAACATGTCAGTGTAATTTCAGTAAAAATTCATTATTGTTAAAAATCAGATCCATGAATAATATCTATTCTAAAAAAATCAACAGAATATTCATAATCCATCAGCTGTATACATGTATGTATAACAAGAGATCCCAGAGGGATCTACGCATCCACCATTGAGATTGATCTCTTTTCTACTTTTCCATTCTTTCCCCTCTTACTTTAATTCTTTTAATTATATGGGAAACCTACATATGAAGTCTAAGTTAGATCTTAAGAAAAACTTTTGGAAAAGTATCAATAACAGATTTAACTGTCGATACGTATGGTGGGCTGGCTGCCTTTAAGACATTTTGTTTTCCTGATCAGACTCAAAGATAAATAGGTAAAAGTAGGGATTAAGGGAATTTGTTAGGCAGTACTTTTAAAAAAAATGGGAATTATAAGGAATTCTTTATGTACTTCCATCTGATGATGGTGAGCAAAAATCTTTATTCTGTAGGTTTTCTTTTTTGTATGAATAAATTACTTAAAACATTCTGTCTTTTTTAAGTTATAGGAAATATTTAGCTACTTCTAACTAAGTGTATAAGTAGTGATGATATGATGATTAGATATACTTGATTAACTAGTTGTTTTACATAAGATGATCTGATATCAGTTTTTTGGTCGCTTTCGGGTCCTTTTAATCACTTTAAGTCCCTGAGAATCATTCAGGTGTCTTAATTAGGACAAAACAATTATAATTGATTTTTGCTATACTGTATCTATATCTTAATTTATTTTGAAAGATATAAATATCTTGTGTCATTTGTACAACCCTTAATCATGTTGTAAAGATTTTTAATATTTACTTGTCATTTTCAGAAAGGCGTGTACGTATACTCTTTAGGATCATGCAGATATTGTTAGAAACATTGGAAACCTAGCAACCAAACACATTATTTTAATTATTTCCTTATAAAACATGTATACTGTGCTGCTTTAAAATTCAGTAATCAACAAAAAAGTTGTTGAATTGAATTGAATTGAAAACCTTTTGGCTTTTAGAAATCTTATTAACTTTCATTCACACACATTTCATAATTAAGATACTTTATAATTGAGTGTAGAAAAAAATCAGGAAAGCTTATCATTGAAAACAAAATCTCTTTAAGTTTGTACAATAAATTATGATGTTTTTGTCCGTACCTCCTTATAATTACCATGTTGATGTTTCATAATTCCAACATTCTCATTATGATGAGCAAATTCACACACATGAAATTGTATAATGCAAAAATAAGAATTTACATTGCATGATAATACCTATTACCCAATATGCAAGAAATAGCGAGTGCAGGACAAAGAAGATTATGATCATTTCCATTTTTATGACATTAACTACTTAATTGGATCCAATTTCTGTATGAATTACTTACTTGACAATATGAATTTGCGATACGTAAATTTTACATATTACTCCACATCACCCTTTTAGCCAACTAATACTTTCAGATATGAAAGTTATTTCTAAATATTTGAAGATTAATTTTTCACACCTTGGGAGATGATTGACACGCCTGTGTAACTTACACTAATTGACCAGTGTATTGAAAGATCCCCTTAAGGGGGGGGGGGGTCCTATAACCTCTTTTTTTCACCTGTGAGATATACTTAAGAGTTAATTCCTAAGATTTAAATATAACAGGTATAAATTAAATCTTAAACTGTTCATTAAACATCAGTATAAAACTCAAAAGTTGAGTATGAATTAAAAATATTGTATCAGGTACTGAGCTTGTTACTCTTCTTTTGTGCCTTGTGCAATTAATATTAAGTACATTAAATATTCCATAATAACATTAAAATATTACATAAGCAATATTAAAAACATATGTTATTTTGATTATGGCACATTTTACCAAAATAAGAATATATCTTATAAACCCATGATAAACCTTAAATTATATATATACTGTATAATAAACCACAATATTCCAAAATATTTTAATTTAAAAAAAAAAGAAATAAAAAACTGATAAGAGGGCGTCATATAAGCAAAATATCTTGTGAAGTAGGCATGTCATATGCTTCAGTGAGATAGCACTTTAAATCTGCAAAAGTTCCGGCCTATCACAAGGAGACTTAACACGAACATACCACAGCCTCCCATAACACACATACGCACTCACCACACGCATACATACCACACACACAGGAGGCCGTCCTTAAATGACCTTAGATGTTAATAGGACGTTAAACAAAATAAACCAAACCAAACCAATCATCTAAATACAAAATAAAATCAAAGCGAACACAATATTCAATACATGAATTTTATTCAATTTTATTTGAGAGATTGCATTTTGCCTCAATTACTTATAATATTCAGACCTTTTCTATAATTAACTGAAATAAAACATAAATATCCATAGGTTTTTAAAAGATCAGTTTTGTGTTTGTTATGATATTAAAACTGATTATTAAGCAAAAATATACACACATAAAAAAAATTTACTGCATAAATGAACACTTTTAGTTCATTTATAATAAACTCCTGAAGTGAAGCTTTCGTCAATATTTAAGAGATATTTTAGTCGGACCAAAGAAACACTTTAACTTTTTTTTTTTGCAAATTTTGACACTGTTGTAGATTTATAAATTTGAATTAACCATTTACATGTTTCCAACAAGGAATTTTTCCTAAGTCTAGACTTGCATTGATTTCAGTGATAGGATGATGACGACCCAATATTTTTTAGATTAAAAATCAATTTTATGAAGTCAAAATTTACAGGTTTATAATTTTTTATTATATGGTACAGAATGTAATGATAATTGTACAAATATATCATAAATTATCACTTAGTCAAGTAAAATGATATTAGTTATAATCCTGAATATTTTGATATACACTGTAATTCAAACATACTCATTTGATGATGAGAAAATTACAACTCTTTATTCCCAGACTCTTAAACTCTTAAATAGTATGCATATCAAAGTCCTTAAATATTGGATGGATCCTGCATTCAAAACCCAATTCTTCACAAATCTTTACCAATAAGTAAAAAATCTTAATTCCTGAACCCATAGACCTTAATTTTTAACTTGTTAAACTTTTAAAATTTTAGTTCCATATTTGAGATGCCTCAATATCTAAATTAATGAACATATTGTTTTAATTCGTGAATATTTAAAGAAAATTCAGATACCACAAAATGTAATGATAATTGTACAAATATATCATAAATTATCATTAAGTCAAATAAAATGTTAATAGTCAAAATCCTGATATTTTAAGATTATTCAAACATACTCATTTGATGATGATGAAATTCAAATGTCATCACTTGATGATTTATGATTAAAATTCTTAATTTTCAGACACTTAAATTCTTAAATCTTAAACAAAATAGACTCCTGATTTTGGACAGATGATGCAGGTGTAGAAGAAATGACAGTCATGGAATCTGCTGCAAAACATCTTATAGGTTGATCATACTATTTATTAAATTCCTGAATGTTTAAAAAAAAAATCAAACATCATCATTTGATGATCAAAAATTCAAACTCTTATTTCCTTAGGCACTTATAATTATATACTCCTAACGTTGGAAGGATCCTGTCACCAAATCAGAAAACCTTAAATCCTAGACATACTTAACTCCTAATATTGGATTGATCATGCCATTTATTAAATTTAGAATTTTTCACTCATAATCCCATAAATATTAGACTTTTAACTGCTAATATTGGACAGAGGAAAGGAAATTCTTCTTCTTCTTCTTTTTCTTCTTCTTGACTTCTTTTTCTTCTTCTTCCATAAAGTAGAGGGATACAAATCCTTAATGGCTGTAGAATGAGCATATCTTACATAATGAAGGGGGTATACAAATTCTACAGCTACGGTAAATATATATATATTGGGCATATCTTACAGAAGTTAGGGGGATACAAATCCTATGGCTATAGAAATGAGCATTTCATTGTATGTCGAAACTTGGGAGTTTAGAAATCTGGCCCTCAATAAACAATTCTTTTTGTCGCTATTTCAGAAATCATAAGTACAGAAGGGATCTTTCTCAAAATATCTGCCCCCATTGATAATTACACCCTTGTAAAGTACATATCTAACCCCCATTGAATATTACATCCTTGTAAAGTACATATCTACCCCCTTTGATTCATAGAATATTACATAATTTCCATTAACCGAGCAGTTCGGGAAAAAAAAGACAGATACAACGAAGAGAAGCAATTTTTTTTTATCTTATTACCTATGATAAACTGAAATATACATTCAACAATTCAAGTACAATATTTTTAACTAAGTGTCAGATATTTTCCTAAATTATTCATTTCATTTATATTCTGAGTAGTAACCAAACCATCATATCAGGTCTGGTATAAGTTCTGGCATTGAAATCTCCAGTTATGTACACATTAATATTTGATTTATAACTTGTTATGGAATCTTGCAAAATTTGCTATTTTTGGAGAAAACACTGATTTCAGGTGCAAAATAGCAAACCACAAACTAGCTATGTTTTAGATTTTCTTCAAATTTTTACCATTATGCTACATGTATATTTTCAACTAAAGACATCTTACTTTTTAGCAGTTTTATAGAAGATTACATTACTTTCATCAAAACCAGTTTTCCTTGGGAATACATATTTACAATAACCATTTAAACAAGAGGCCCATCGGCCTTAACGGTCACCTGATTTTTGAAATATTTCAGTAAATTTGAATGAAAGAATGAATTTAAAAACAAATAAAACAAATGATAGTCAAAAATGTGATTTCCCTATAACTATAGTAAAGTGTATCCCCTCCCATGGGGCAAACGCGAGACCCCAGGGCTAGGAAATTCACAATTTTGGTAAAGCACCTTAAGACCCTTTCATCTATGAAGAGTGTTTGATTCCACCTTATCTGAGAGTAGAGAAGAAGATTTTTGAAGTTTAAGTCAATTTGACCCGTTTTGGCCCCGCCCCTCAGGCCCCTGGGGGGTGGGGACCATATAATTCACAATTTTGGTTCACCCTCAGCCATGGAAGCTTCCTGTAAAATTTCATTGAATTTGGTTCAGCAGTTTTTAAGAAGAAGTTGAAAATGTAAATTGTTTACGACGCACGACGCACGACGCCGGACAAAAGGCGATTGCAATAGGTCAACTGAGACTTCGTCTCAGGTGACCTAATAAAATTCATCTTTTTCGAATAACCAGCATTCATTTAAACATATATTGTAATAAATGGCAATTATAGATTATTATTGATAGGTACTGGAGAATTATTTCTCAAAGGTGATTAGTAGGTTCCCCTTGGTGATTAGTTAATTGTGCAAATTCAGTAAAGATTTGTGGTAAGAAAAACAAAAAAAATTGACAAGCAGCCATCTTGATTTTGGAGAATTTAAGATTGTCATCACTATTACTTGAAAAGAAGTGGAGGATGTTCCTCAAACTTCACATGTAGGTTCCACTTGTTTCTGTTATCTTATTATTAAGAGGGAAAGAAGGGAAAAGAAGAGACATTAAGAGGGAAAGAAGGGAAAAGAAGAGATAAGATCTGTCTGCTATTGAACCAATAAATACCATTCAATAGTGGGTGCCAAGATCCCTCTCGGATCTTGTTATCTTATTAGAATAACACTATATATCAGATAATTAAGTAACAACATTTTATTTCAGAATACTGGGATTACCAGGAATCTCTGTTAAAGAACAACAAGCAAGAGCAGAGGAAATAGAGCTGCTGATTTTTTTTAATTGTTGATAGATCTTTTTAATTTAATTCATTTTTTTAAAGTGCTTGTTGGTATATTACATTTGCAGTGAAATATGAGTATACAGACATGTTTGCGTGAAATATTTTTTTGAAATCTCTATTGTATTTTATTCCAATTATGGGTTTTATGCTTTAACTGTGCTTGTTTTAAAATCAGTTATACAATATATATTACATTATTTGTTCACACAAAAAGTTGATTTATTTTTTCCATAAGTGTTTAAGCTTTTAACATATTTTGAGGGGAATATTTTCTATCATCCTATGTTAACTATATAAGGCTAACTGCATGTTAGAAGCATTGTTTTCTTGTGTAACTGTTATATATATATATTCCAATGAAATTTACATTATAACTTTTTCTCTTTGTGCTTATCACTTTGTCCATGCATACCTATACAACTGATATTATATTGCACATTTGTTTTCTCATTTTCTTTTTTATTAAAATTTAATCTTTGTATTTTTCATTTTACTTAAAAATATACCTGTTTGTAATATGCTACCTTTTTTGCAGTGAATACATGACTTTGTAAAATAATTATGGAAGTCTCCTTTTTATTATTCCAATTATGGGGTTTTATGCAAAATACAGTGCTTGCTTTAAATTTGCAGTATTACAGTGCTAAATTCATTAGTTATAGAACACATATTTTATTATCTGTTTACACTAAAGATTTATTTGAGTGATTTTCCATTAGTGGGTGAAGTTTTCAAAAAATGATATCTCACAAGGGAAACATTTATTCTATAACTTTGACTTGTTTCATATTGCCAACTGTTTATTTCATGTCTTTGCCTTTGTGCTCAATAAAATGTGAAAAGTAATTATTTGTCTTATCTTGTTGAGGTTTCAATTATTTGAATTATAAACAATGGTTAAAGCACGAAGTTTAATTTTGTTTTCGAAAGATAATCAAAAACATAAATGCTCATGTATTATGCTTCATGTTTCATTTCATTAATGAAAACTGTTTAAGAATTTGAATCAAAATTTTTACCAAAGATAGGTCTGAACAACAATGTCTTCTAGTTATCATCATGGGAATGAAAGCGACAAGATTTATAATTATGAATGTCATATTGATATCTTCAACACAATTATTATGGCACGTTTGACCGACGTGGCTGCTGAATCTATCTGCATAAACTATAAACATCGGAACCATACAGAGATGAGAAGCTTTTGTACTGACATCAAGAGTAGCAAGGGATGGCACACATCTGATGTCATATAATGTTGCATTGAAATTCTTATGAGTGGTTGTAACCCTCACCTTTAATTACACTACAAAGTTAAATATTTAAAAGTTTTAAAGAAATCATTTGAAACATGTTGTAGGTCTCCAGACAAAAGTCAAATACTGAAATAAACAATGTGCAGTAGACTGCAAAAATGGTCAAATCAATTTTTTTCATGGAAACATAATTTGATAATAAAGCCTTACCAATTTCCCAATAAGTATAGAACGACAACACAATATATAATGTATATCATAATAATCTCATCAAATGTTCTGTAGGCCAAGAACTGTTGTAAAAAAAACATAACTTCTCCCTCAAATGTTTGTCAATTAATAATTAAAATATTGGATAAATAAGATTTATATTGTGTACTGTACTTGATGGAATTAATTTGTGTTACTCACCCTGAACTGACATCATTCATACATAGCTAAAAAATCTCAGATATCTTCAATAACACAAAAATGTTGAAGTCCAAATCATGTCATAAAGCAGGTGGAAGTTGTTGTTTTTGTTGTTGTTGTTTTTTAATAAAGAAGCTGTCCGATTCGTTTTTAATATATCCGGATTTCTGTTTTCCGGCTCCTTTTTTATTCATGACCAATGCGTAAACGAAAATTAGGTCGTGGATCGGGTTTTTGGATAATTATTTTAAAATACTTCTAGAGAAAACATATCAAAAATATTTTTCATATGACTTCTGTATATACCAAAGAATACTTAATTGGCTCCATTATCCCGTAAAAATATCGGTTTCGGGTCCATTATCGGCCATTTCGGTAATTCAACAATGACGGCAATGGGGTCGTGGATCGGATATTTTGATAATTATTTTTAAATACTTTTAGGCAAAAGAAATAAAAAATATTTTACCTCGGACATCTATACACACCAAATATTATTCTATTGGGTCCATTCTCTTGTAAAAATATCGATTTCGGGTCCATTATCGGCCATTTCGGTAATGCAACCCGGACGACAATCGGGCCGCTAATCGCGAATGTTTAAAAAATCGAATTAAAATACTTCTCGGTCAAATAAACCCCCGATATTTTACATATGACACAGTTAGGCACTGTAGAACATATATTCGAGTCCGTTCTCTGAAAAGAATGCTAATTTAGCCCCATTTTCCTCCGTTTCGGTAATTCCATCTCCGTTTCGGTCCGTTTCGGTAAATACCCCAACCGCATAAACGAACAGGCCCCGGGAGTCAGACTCATAGTCAGAGAACCTGTATCATGTAGGGCTTTCAGTGACTATGACTGTCTGTACAGTGCACGAATATAATATAAAGGCATATATGGGTTTGATTAGATCAAGAAGGGAGGAAACAATCAATAAATCGTGTACGTATTATTCCAAAGTGTTTCTATTACGTTCCTTTCCAAGTAGTTTGTAAGAGAACTGCACTGGGTTTTTATTGTTGGAGATGGATTGGATGGAATGACACATCCCAACGACTTTCCCAGAGCGCCAACTTGTCTAAGTCTTCCTGTAGGTTATCAGCATTTGACTTAGAACTTAATGTCAAATACATGATGCTATCGTCAGCAGACGCCTAACAGTAGACTTGGTGTTTGGAGATGTCGTTCATATTGAAAGGGAAAAGACATGGGCCGATGACAAAGCAAACGTTACTTTGATGGGTTCAGATTTTTGGCCACACACTGTTCTCTGTCTGATAGTAAACTTTCTATCTAGGTGTTGACTTTGTCATTTACTTCATACTATCTAAGCTGTTGACAGAGTAGAAAATGATTTGCTCTGTCAAGGGAAGTCCATGAAGAGGACATCGCTCTGATTTCCATCATCTACAGTCTGTGATACATCTTCTAAGAAATCTAAAAGCTGACTCTCGCATGATCTTCATTTGCGGAAACCGTGTTGGAGTTGGTATGTGATGCTATGGTTCATAATGTTGGATACTATAATGTGATCTAGGATTTTACAGAATACACAGGTAAATGATATTTGCCTATAATTTATGGACTTTGCAGGATTTAGTAATTTGTTGAAAAATATTAATAGGGTTGGGGGCAATCTCAAGGGAAAGCCCTTTCAGTACTTTTGGTTTCACACTGTCTGGACCTGCTGCTTTGTCTGGATTTAGATTACTCAAGAGCTGGGCAATACCTTTTGTTCTGATAGTAATATCAGGCATGACCGGAAATTCCGAATGGAAAGGCATACTATGTAAGCCGGGGTGGGCAATCACAACCACAAAGCATGGGCTCTTCACTATTTGTTTATTTGTATACACGAAAAACCTACAACATAAATACACAACCATCACACACAAATATAGAATAGTCTATATACACTTACCAGGCTCCCCGATCATAGTCTGTGAAGAATGACTCCAGCGGTAACAATGTTAGATACATATGTTTGGTCGATCTGGACTGTTGCGAGTCCCAGTCTGGAGTGACTGTTGGCGGGTAGAAACACGGGGCTTAGGGCGAGTAGGAAGGGAGTGTTGGGTAAAGTCCGTGGCAAGTCATACAGTCCGTTCGTCATGATCACTGGTCAAGCCTGAGATATACTCAGGACATGCACACTACACACGTGACCACATACACCATTCTACCACACTCACACAATAACAGGTACAAAGGCCCAGATATGTTACTCTGGGCTACACTACATTGACGGGGAAACTGGTCTCCAGAGATGTTGCGTTTTTTTCTAAAAACCGATTGAAATTGTGCATTTAAAACACGTGCTTTGGAGACAGGGTCATACACTAGTTTCCCTTCTACTTTAAGAGATGATACGTCATTATAGTCTGGTCGTTTTTTGCTTAATTTAAGACCAAAATGTTTTCATGCAACTGTGTTTTCTTCGTGATTCGTGGGAATTAATATGCCCTAAATATGTTGCCAGTATGGTTGACGTAGCGCTTTCTGAATAACATATATATATATTTAAGAAAATATTATGGAAAGGTCAATTTTTGTTTTGTTTTTTTTTTTGTTTTGTTTTCGTTTTGTTTTGTTTGTTTGCATTTTTGTATTTGCGGTCCCTTTTTCATACAAGTTTGTTTTATCTTATGTTTTACCCATGGACGGAGATACTAGTATAATTTGTCTTTAAAGGAAGCCACAGATAATTAACATCTTAATTGGTTATGAAGGGAGTTTATGGTATCATACTATAGAAAGCAGAGAGCTTCCGTACACCACCGTAGTTTTCATCAAAGGATTTTTGACAGTCTTTACGATAGACATTAAAATGATCCGAAAGAAATATTCAGTGGGTCAAGCTAGCACTCACAGCGAAACGAAGGGAAGCAACTCTGATAGATCAGAGTGTATGTTCGTTTGTGCTAAATTATCAATCATAAACTAAAATATTTGATTTATTATAACGGAAGAACATATACACAAATAACTTGGATGTAAGATTGAAATATTTCAGATGTTTTCTTATGAGGATTTTTTTTATGTTGAATTTTTTAATATTCCGGAAAATCATGATAGTGTACTTTTATTAGTCTATCCCATCCGACTCCAAATGACGCTTGAAGCGGGAGGTACAATGTCGAACTTGGCTAGGACCTAAAAGATGGAAAACAACAGCGCCGACATCTCAGACAAACGTACACGATTTATTGGTTGTTTCCTCCCTTCTTGATCTAATCAAACCCATATATGCCTTTATATTGTATTCGTGCACTGTACAGACAGTCATAGAAACTGAAAACCCTACATGATTACACGCTCAGACCCGGGGCCCGTCAACAGGATGGGCACACTATTCAGGTGGAATAAGACCTCATATTACCCTGCATCCAGGGCCATAAATGCATAATATATACGTATATGAGTAACTCTGACTATGAGTCTGACTCCCGGGGCCTGTTCGATTATGCGAACAAACCGATTCGTCTGTTTTAAATGTAATTTTTCAGGCATATAATGCAGTTGTTAATGCAGGCCTTGCAATTCTTTGGCAAGATTATCTGAAAGCAAAATATCTACAGGTCCGCCCTTATTTCATAAACGAACAAGTCTGGTCCAACCATTTGGCCCGCAATAAACGAAAGTGGATCCGATTGACAGTCATTTTGTACGTATGATATGGTCCAACATTTATGAAATAAGGCAATATGCAAAATATTTCCATCCCGTAAGTTAGTAAAACTGCTCCGTAAATGCATTACCATTACACGTGCCTGGGAGTATACCAAACATGTTAATGTAAATATATGATTATATATACAGTTGTAGGCCTGGATATTTTGTCCTCATTTGCAATACTACACAATTTGTGGGTATATAAAATATTATATGTCATTTTATGTTGATTTGTAGTGAATACAGCTTTAGGAGTTGAGTTAACTGCTGAAGATGTTGAGAGCAACCCAGAGTTTGTGCATCTTCTCTCGGTCCTGACCAATCACATCAACGATGAGGGTGTGTCCTCTCTTGTACATAAAGATCTCCAACAGGTAATATAACTATGCACATGTGCAATAGGAAAGGAAAGATGCAACGACCAGGTGAGGCTGGAATTCAAAGCTTATATACGTACACTGGCTACACTTGTACGATCGATCTCATATATATAACAGTGTACTGTAAAATGTGACCCACGTTACCATTTGTGCTTATAATTATACCAGCGAGTTGTGCGACATTACTGCCTCCTTCAACACAGTCGTTAACACAGAATACACACAAAACCTTATAACACCTTCTGTAGGTATTAAGTTGGGCGCCAATTGAAAATTCAACAACCAGACTTGGACTCAAACTTGGCACCTCCAAACTCTAAAGAAGCTCTAGCTAGCTATTTCAGCTACCTGGCCTCCATGGCATATCACGCCAGTGACTCGGGTTCGATTCCTGTCGAGGCATTGAGCAGCGATGTGTTTTTCCCTGTTCTTTCACAATTACTTACTTTAGGACTCGTACAACTAGATATTTTACTATGTGTTATTAATAGTGATCATGACTTTATTATTTCAGGGATGCTGTTATTGTTTTTCTTTTTTTCCCTTTGATTCCATTTATATAGAGGTTACACAACAAGTGGTTGTTGGATATGGAATTTATTTCCCACTCGCAAGTTGTTTTTTAAAAGTTACAAAAGACACGAGCTTTAGCAAGTGTCTTTTGCAGCTTTTAAAAAATAACTTAGGATTGTGAAATAGATTCCATATCCAACAATCATGAGTCGTGTGACCTGTTTCTACCACAATAATATCGGCTTGAATCAAAGGGAAATGTGGTCAAGTATAATTTCGCATATGCAAAAAAAGTGTACCAGTGACGTCCAGGACCCGGTGATGTGACGTCATTCGATTATTGATGACGTCAATAACAATTGCAGCTTGGGTCAAAGTTCGAATTCTTGACCAATCAAAAGACCAGAAGGTCATATACCACCAGTGGTATATAACATATATTTATCAAACAGTCGGCACATCTATACAATGGCTTGAGAGTGGAATAACAGAGCGTATTGTGGTAGAAATATTTCTATACCATTCATATGGGTGCCATTTTATATACTTTGGAGACAAATAGTTATATAGGCTTTTAATGGTGTAACACCTTTTATGTAAAATCTTGTTGTATTTTGCGTGATTTAGTTTAAAATGCATTTGACACTTTGATATTTTAGTGTGGATAATACATTTACATATATATGTATACACTTACTTACAGTTGGTAATTATACAACCATTCTTACTGATATCTTTTGTGACTGCGAGTTCAAAACCTACGTGGGGCAGTTGCCAGGTACTGATCATAGGACGGTGTTTTTTCTCCGGGTACTCCGGCTTTCCTCCACCTCTAAACCTGGCATGTCCTTAAATGACCCTGGCTGTTAATAGGACGTTAAACAAAAACAAAACAAAACTGAGATATATAAATAACAAATGCTGTAGTCAGTCTTCTAGTAAGCATATTTGCTTCAGCTGTTTACTGGTAAGTAACTATAAAATCCATATCATCCCTCATGCATATATGCTATAATTCTTTGGAAAAAAGGAAGCATTTTAAAAACAGTAATTATATAAAATTATCAAGAACTGTGGGCAAATCTTTCTAATGTAAAGTTGTTGATAAATTTAATTGCAATATATGGAATATGTATAATGTTTTGTATGATTATTTCTCTGTAGGCAGAAGAAGAGCTGAAACATGAAAAACACAGTTGGCTATTGCAGAAAATTCTCTACCATGAACTCGAGGAACTTCTACATGATTATGACATTAAATCTCAAGACACTGCTTTATGTACAGAAGATAGACAGGTAGATACCTATATACATCAGTAGACAGGTAGATACCTATATACATCAGTAGACAGGTAGATACCTATATATATACATGGACATCAGTAGACAGTTAGATACCTATATACATCAGTAGACAGGTAGATACCTATATATACATGGACATCAGTAGACAGGTAGATACCTATATATACATGGACATCAGTAGACAGGTAGATACATATATATACAAGATATTGGCATCAGTAGACAGGTAGATACCTATATATACATGGACATCAGTAGACAGGTAGATACCTATATATACATGGACATCAGTAGACAGGTAGATACCTATATATACATGGACATCAGTAGACAGGTAGATACCTATATATACATGGATATCAGTTTATAGCACATATCATCTTGTCATGTGAAAGCTGCTTTTCCACAAGAATTTGTTTTAATATATATTTATTTTAACTGCCTGACATCCAAAGTAGAAGCATATATTGATTTGCAACATGTAACCTGGTAACAGGATGATGAATAACATTTCTTTTATGTTTCCATTTTCCTCTAGTTCCACACAATCCTACAGGAGACATTGACACGATCTGAGATATCCGACTACTTGTACTGCTCTCCAGATCCCTCCTCAAAAAACACACTTTTGGGCCTGAGTGAAGCAGAACTGTCCCAGCAAAATCCCCACAAAAAGGTGAGTATTGATTAGCTCTGGATGTATGCCCACACAAAAGTAGGTATTGGATATCTCTGGATGTATGCCCACAAAAAGATGTGTATTTAATAGATTTGGATGTATGCCCACACAAAGGTGTGTATTGAATAGCTCTGTATGCATGCCATCAAAAATATGGTAATTGAATAGCTCTTGATGTAACAGAACAGTTGGAAATTTCACATTATCATTATACATTTATATATGTAATCATACAGTATAATGGTAGGAATGTTACATTGATCATACTAAGAAAAATAATACTATTATTGTATTGGTATATAGGGGCCGCGTTGGCCGAGTGGTTAAGGTGTCCCGACACTTAATCACTAGCTCTCCACCTCTGGGTTGCGAGTTCGAAACCTAAGTGGGGCAGTTGCCAGGTACTGACTGAAGGCCAGTGGTTTTTCTCTGGGTACTCCGGCTTTCCTCTGCCTCCAATCCTGGCACGTCCTTAAATGACCCTGGCTGTTACTAGGACGTTAAACAAAACAAACCAAGTATTGGTATACGTGTTGCATGATTATATCATAAATCTTATAGATAGACAAGCTCCACCAATAACTTTGAATTCTCTTACTCCTCATTTTCACTGATGGCTTAATTCTTTTCTTCATCCTTTGAATTCTCAATGACAGCAAATATATCTGACAAGAATTACTGCTGTAGAACTTGGACATACAGTACCGGAGTAGAAACTCTCGCATTTGCTTAATCATATTTCAGCACAAAATTACAAAATCTCGTGTGAAATTAAGATCACTGATTGTAACATTCTGTATGCACATTTAGTTCTTTTATATGAACTTTTCTGTTTGAAGTTTATTCTCTGTATGAAATATTTTCATTGTTACTCATGTTGTCAGTTCTTGTTTTACTCGTTATTATCAATGACTAATTCAAATGTAATATATGTTTTCAGCATCTTCCTTTCATACAACAAAAGCTGATCCCAGACATCGAGAAGAGACTAACAGAGAAATGTGACACCCTTATTAACTTCCATCAGACTGGTCTAAATGAGGGTAAGGATATTGATATTTGAATTTTCACATGGCTACTCTTGACATCCTGACTTACTTGGTAGAGAGATGTAATCTCATTTCTTCTGAAAATTACGAATAGATAAGAATTTTTATATCAATGTGTAAGGTCTAATCTACTCAAATATGTTATGTTCTGCTGGGTAAAAGATGCTATTCATCGGTTAGCAAGGAATTCGAATACTTGATTTCTAATCTGGCCTTAATTATTTTTGAACCTGTTTATTATAATTACTTTGTAGACAGAAATTAAGTCATACACAGCTTACCATTATGGCAAGTACTTAATTTGATTAGATTATTGACAGAGTTATTGCCCTTGATTGGGACCCCCCAGGAAATGCAATTGATCAGATTCAAATGTGATTTTCACGATGATTATTGATTATGCCACTGATAACATATTTGAGTGATGGACTAGGACAAAATTTTCGAAAAATTGTACATTTTGAACATCATGTTAAATAAGGATTTCTGAAATAACCTTAAAAAACAAATTGTTTTACCACATTGACTGCATCATTAGTATATGAATGCTTTTTGCACTTGTTCATACGATATTTTGTCAATTTGATTTGATAAAAACAAAGAATCATTCTTAAGAGTCAATTTCAAGAATTTAAAATTTTCAAAATGATCTAAGTGTTTTGAAAAATATAAGTTTTATCAAAGAACATGTACAGTGTCTATAAAATATAAAATCCAGTGCTTAAAACTTCTGGTCAGCATCTGTATCTTTGGTTAAAATATTAATCTAAATGATAGGAAAATGTTATTAACAGGAAAAAAGTAGAAATGTACAGTGTAAAATTTTGGAATGAAAATATATTTGGTGGCATATGGGTGAAATTTCATAGAAATTATTTTGTATGTTGACATAAATATATTGTTTTGTCTTTAAAAAAAAGGGGGGGGGGGGAAGGGCCCTGTTGCATCTTATCAAACAGTATTCTTCCACAAAAGATTTCATTCAGTGTACACTTTACCCATATATTATCTATTACTTTTTATAATTTTTCCACAAGATGGCATTGAAACGTCCTTCAGTCCTACAACACAGTTACCTGCCCTTGTGGAATCTGATAAACACCAGCTACAGAAAACAAAGGCTCAGTTGAAAACTCTAAAGCATGATAAGGACAAACAGTTCTGGTTGTACTATAAGGTGAGTTGACATTACAGTCCTGGGCCTGTATTCATGAAACTGTACTCATGCTCAAACAGAACTTTTGTGCTCATGCTCAATTCTGTACTCGGTGAGAACGTATTCAAAAACTGTATTCATCAATCTTTCTGAGAACGTTCTCAGCTGTGTACGGTAAATAAGAGAACTCTCTAATGTTTGGAGTTTCGTTTTGTGTATCGTGGGAATACACACGCCTGTCCTCGGAGCAAATGATACTAAAAACCGCAAGGGAATGGCAGAATCTACGCTGCAGTCAAAGAGAAAGAACCTTCAGATGTAATTTAGAAATATTTGACTGGTAAATTTTGTGAGAAAAATAAAACAATAATTGACAAATATCAATTAAGTAAATAAATTATAAGTTCTAGGCAATATAAATTGTCATATTGATAGTATCTATTCTCAGTCTGACTTAATGCTTTGTACAATTATATTGTTGCAGAAAGAGGCAATAAATTAATGGCTTACAGTGCTCGGTTAGTGCTGCAAAACATATTAATGTTTGTGTATGCATCAGAACAGGGCTGTTAAAAAAAAGAGAGAAAAAACAATGATATCCATGGTTTATATCCATAAATAACAAAACTTGTGAAAAAAAGTGAAACTGATAAAAAGGTAATAAAATAAGGTCAAAGGTCAAGGTTAAATTTTGTGTGTTGTATAGTATATCATATATGCTTTATATTGTACGTAGACTTTGATAGAGTCCCTGGAGTTACTAGAAGAGGTCGTATCCAAACACAGATTTCAGAACCAGACTGAACAAAACACTGTCACGACAGAATGGCTGGTAGGGAGATGTGATGGCCTATGTCTCAAGATCAGGTGTGTATACAGAGAATAATTACAATAGTAATTTCACTCTCTGAACATATAGATAAAGATAAACAAGATTTTACTTTCTATTTTCTGCTTGAGTGTTATCCTACGCTGTGCCCATCATTCAGTTTACAAGCAGAAAATCAGCCTATCATTAATAACCATTTTGTTAATTTCCTTTCTTTAAAAATACTTCGAAGAGAGGGGTTCAGCATCCAGTATATTTTGTCCTCCACATTTTCACTTGAAAACTTGAGTTATGTCATAAAAAAGTACCTTAAATTTGTTTTTAAGTTTTGTGGGAATCGCAAAACGGAAGTAATGTTTTTACCTGTATTTTTAGCTCAGACTATTGCTATGTGTTGCCTAGGACACGACAAATAAAAAACGATCCAATATACTGTTTGGTTAATATACAGATTTGTTTTAATACTTCAGATTGTTAGAGATGCAGGTTTTGTGCGATACTTACACCAAGGATACAGTGAAAGCTCTACATTCTGTCAGGTAGGTCCTCAATAGAATCAGGTAACTGTGTTGGGAGACTTAATTATCCCACACAAAATGTTGTTTGAGGTGAAGATGAACCAATCACCTATAATCCACAGTCATAATTTTCATGTTCTCTGAAACCTGACTATTTTGACCTCTAAGTATTGAAGTATCTTGTCTAAACCAAACAGTTAAATTGAAAATCTGATAGTCCCCTATCTAAACCAAACAGTTATATTGAAAATCTGATAGTCCCCTATTGGTGAAACCAGGGACACTTTAGGTTTCATCCCTGTCCATCTGTCTGGCTCTTCCATCCACCTGTCAGTCTGTCCACTCAATTTTCCGCACTTTTCTCAGGCGTGCTTCATGGTATGTTGGTGAAAGTTGGTATGTAACTTCAGTATGAGTAGCTACAGATCAAGTTTGAGTTTCAGGGTTTTGGGTTCAAGGTCACTGTAACAATTTTGAACGGGGGTCGGTAGGGGACATGTTTTGCTTTAGTAATACCCAGCATGCTTGTTTGAATTAAACAGTAACCGTACGGTTAACAACTGCAGCTGAATTCCTGGGTCTAATCCAGTTTGTTACATCATGCCGCTGGTTCAATCCAAGAGGTATCATTGATCTACATCACAAATTGTTATTACAGAGACCATTTGGACACAAATTTCCGTGACAGCGATAAAGAATTTCATCACATCTCACAGGCTTTACGTTCATATGAATCTGTGGGTATGGGATTTGATGAGCTGGTTGAGGAATTCAGAAAACTCAAGGAAGAGAAGGACAACAAGCAATGGGCTCTTGCAGAACTTCATCACGGCAGTGACAAAAGTGGATCAGTGGTAAAACCTTGAAATATACTTCTACTGGAGCGATTGATGCTGCCACATCTCTCTATATTTTGAGTACTCATCGAAAATGTCTCGGACAATGAAATTGTTTGCCTGATCTATGTGGAAGTGTAAAATCTTATCTTCAACTCTGATAACTCGAGCCCAGCAGTATAGATTCTTATAAAACTTGCTCTGTTACCCAGAAATCTTTGGATAAGGTAATGTTTTTTTATGTCTCTGACTTCATATTTGTAGAATTTATAGAAGAAGCCTCATGTATTTGTTGTTTTGTTACAAGTTAGCAAAGAAGCATTCGGCACAATTTAGTTTCATTAGTGATGAATCTAAGCGAAATATATTACCAAGTTGTCTAGAACGTAATCATAACTGATATGAAGTTGCAGCATTTAGAAGCTAAATTATTTTATAACACATCATGACATTAATATGTAATGCTACACTATAGCTGTGATATTTTCCCATGCAATAAAATGGAAAAAAAACCTATGGACAATACAGTACCATAATTGACGTTTGTTTGTATTTGAAGGCTCTGTCACAAATAATACATAGAGCTACTAGTCCTGTTTCCTTGGGAATGTCATTTATATGATAAATACAGCAGCATTGAATTACATCAGAACAAAAAATGTAAATCGTTGGTGAAACGATAAGTTGTATTGATATCAAAATCAATCCAGTTGTTTATTTACCTAAATCACTAATGTGCGACCTATTGCACATATAATTTTCCACAGCATACAAAAGACATAAGGATGTTATCTCCTTAGAAACCGTCCGTCGGGTTTTGATAAAATCTAGATAAGCAATTTGTGGGGGTTAGAACATGAGTAAATTCGCTACCACACATCGTCTTTCTATATTCCTTGGAGAACATACAGCCGGAACTTTAATACATTAAGCATTCAGTTTCATCACAATTCATAAGCAACATGTAACTGGTATATCATCATTGCTATCCGAAATGCAAATCCTTGAATATAAAGAAAAGTCACTCACAGAGGTTAATATTTCAAACAAGGAC
Source organism: Pecten maximus (assembly GCF_902652985.1). NCBI lineage: Eukaryota > Metazoa > Mollusca > Bivalvia > Pectinida > Pectinidae > Pecten > Pecten maximus. Next base: position 6,544,670 of record NC_047025.1, read on the forward strand.
ATTCACTTTCTATAGTTACATGCCTTCCTTTTGCACTAATTGGAAGTCAAAATAGCCATATAACCATCCCATCTTGGTTTGAAGAAATCCATGTGCCTAAAGTTTCCTTAATGCCATTTTTCTGACTTGAACACCGTCCTCCTTCTACCATCCTGGGTCTTTCCCATGGTGGTTATTCCTTGCACCTTAGTTGACAGAAGTCTGTAACCAATTGTGTTTCTCTGAACAAGTTTGTCTTTTTTCAACACCAGTACAAACTATAATTCTGGCTATAAATCTGTTCGACTACCTTGGGTGCTTACTTCATTTTTACACGTCATCCGAATGTATGAGGATGATATTTATCAAACATTTCAGTTTTGTTAACCTTCAACTCGCTAACACCAGAAACGTCATGCTCCTCGTGGGCACAGCTTAGAACATGGTAGACACTGCACAACGTTTCGTCACTTTCTAAGTACTGATCAAAATGCAGTTTTATGGCGACTCCGGCGGCTAAAATGGCTACAAATATTAACACTAAAACTATCCTGTACACCAATGTTCTGTTCAATCTCTGTTTTTGGTCGCTGCAAAGTTTGCCTTCGTGTTGTGAGTTTTCGTTGTCTGAATACTTATTGTAAGGCAGTTCTATGTATTCGTCGCTAGATAGGACTCCGTAGTTTTTTGTATTCCCTCCATTAGAAAGGACGTCATCATCTATCAGCCGTTTCTTACTACCACTGAGGCCATTCATCGTGGCAATGGAAGGATCATCTAGAGAAAAAGTGAATTATTTTTCAGTTTTGTGCTATTATATGGTTAAAGCTGCAGTAAAAACAATTTGCCCCATTAAATATACGTAGAGTTCGGGTATTATCTGTCAACAATGTATTGAGAACATATGCATGCAGTTAGATTCATTTCAGATAATGAATGCGACCACAAAAACCCAAGAATTTCTGACAGTCTAGGCAAATCTAAAAGTGGATGTTATCTTTACAGAATATTGATTAAACCCTTAAATGTCCTCTGGCAATCCTTTTCACATCTCAGGAATTAGTGAAAAATACACTTGACTTTGTGAAAAAAATCGGCTTACTATGCTAACACTAATTCATGTGCGAGAATTGTCTTCCTTTGGCAAGTGGATTATCCTGGATTTTCGCTTCAAATTTAGTTTGATCCAACATGAAATCTTTCTTTTGTACTATCCAACGTTGTAATATCGTGACTAAGTATTTGTTGGATATCAACATGCTGCAAACGTATCTATTTTGGCGCATATCTGATTACCACAACAAGGAATTCGCACACAATGAGGGATAGGTCCAAAATGAGGAATTGGACGACAATTAGGGTTTGGCCCACAATGAAAAATTGGCTCCGCTGACAGATTATATCCACTATTTCTCACAAAAATGTATACAATGGCACCCAAGGTATAGAATATATCGAATTCATAACAAACGATAAGAAAGTTCTTATAATGACGGCTAATGACGGTTACAGAACAATACCCACCTGGTGATCCTTTGTTATCCACCAATCCAGCTCGACTCTGAGCCTACGTAATGAAACAAAACGACATTAAAGTTATCCTTAACCGAATTATGAATATCATCTCTATTATACTGTTTAATTAAATTTAATACCTCAATAAAACTCTTCATCTAATTTACTTGCTCGTTTCCATGAAAAAGCGGTACCAAAGGCATATGTGTAAAAGTTTAAGAAACATTTTTTTACTTTCAGCTCAATGAGACGTGGAACACCCTTCCGCACAATTCAATATCGATTTGAAGTAGAATTAAAATAATCGAGGGTTATTTTGATTTAAAAGGTAGCTGACTGGACATTGCAGACATACATTTTCCGCTTCCTTTTCCCAGTCGGTACGCAATATCTTCAAGAAGTATGTAACTGCCTGTAGGGCGCTACTGACAATGACGCCCCACCATGCACCTACAACACAACACGATTACATATCAACAAATATTGATGCTACCACAGAATCTTTCTCTCAAATTATTAGATACTGATAATTGTGCAATATCCTTTCTATTGGTCCATAATAACATCACTAGACGATATCAGCTGTGAAGTTAGAAATAAGCAGATTTTCTAATGTTAGTAATGATAAGGACTCTTGACATGTTTCAATTTAGAAAAAAAGGGGATCGTTTGTGAAGATTTCAACTATTGCATATCCCGGATAACCTTGCGTAGATAGTATCGCGTTTAAAATAATGATTTATCGATATAAACTAATTTCTCCTTAACCTTACCGAAAACGATGAGAAATGATTATGATACAATTCTAAATGATTATAACACAGTTCTAAATGATGATAACACAATTCTAAATGATTATAACACAATTCTGAATGATTATTACACAATTCTAAATGATTATAACACAATTCTGAATGATTATAACACAATTCTAAATGATTATAACATTTCTAAATGATTAGTACACAATTCTAAACGATTATTACACAATTCTAAATGATTATAACACAATTCTAAATGATTATAATACAATTCCTACTGTTTAAATGAATGCAGTATAAACTGATTGGATTTAGATAAACTCGATATATAGATGTATTTATAGTAACATACCGTATACTCCTATGTCGGTTAGCAACAGCATTGGTATACAAATCGGCAATGCCACGACATAGTAGGATATAAAGTTAGTGACAGCTCCAAATATCTGGTTACCAACACCTCGGATGACGCCACAAAGTGAGCCCTATAATTAATCAATTGATTAATGTGCTAATAATAATCATAATTTTGAATTTTATATACTGCTGTATCAAAGCAACAAAGTGATTTAAACATTATTATTCCGTTGTGATTGGACCATTAGCATCTAGCCAATGTCTCTCAACTCCCAGGGGAACATACCGACAGAGCTGCCATTTCGGAACTAACAGCTTACACATAAACTTTCCTGCATTGTCCTACCACATAATCATTAACAGTTGAGTCAACTTGGACTCAACAAATTGTCGGGAAAAGTTCAACAGTTAGAGCTTGAAGTCCATGCTGTGAAAGAAAAGAACTTGGAATTAGAGAAAAGTGCTGAGGCAATAGGGGAATTCTATGACAATGTGAAGGAAAAAGCTGATCAAAACGAAAAAAAACATTTCTAGGGCTCACAAAGAGATTAAAACATGCAGTGATTCTATGACCGATCAAGTGACAAGCATGGCAGTAATCCAAAATGAAATGTTAAATATACGGCATGAGACTGGAGCTTTGCAAAGGACGATGGAGGATCAACAATGCCGGTCAATGAAATACAACCTTGTGTTAACAGGCCTTCTTGAACAAAAAGATGAAGTGGTCGCTGATAAAGTCAGAGATTTCTTCAAATTTGAACTCGGCATCCATAAGTATATCGAATTTGCCAATGTACATAGATTCAACAGGCACGGCAATTATCGCCCTATCGTTGTGAGGTTCCTATACTATGAGGACAAAGAGGAAGTTAAACGGCGGGGATATCTGTTGAAAGGGAAGCGATATGGCATAAACGAACAGTTTCCAGACATTGTGGAAGAGAGGAGGAAACAATTATACCCGGTAATGAGACACTATAAATCAGCTGGTCATCACGTGAAACTTGTTAAAGACAGGCTTTTCATTGATGGTCAACCTTATGAAGGTGACTCTACATGGTGCTCTGAAAGCACGAGACAGAAAGATAACCATGGTCATGGGACAAATAACTCGACCCAAAGAAATCAACAGGAAACAAGCTACACGCCGAACAACAGTAGAGCCAACAAGAGAGGGCGTTCCGCCTCCACCCCTAACAGCAATGAGGACCGAAACCAACCTCCGGCCTCACGAGCTCGGAGATCATCTACAGATATCTACAATGGATCATATACTGATAATCCCATGGGAGCTCGTTCGCCACCTGGACGAGTTGGAACAGATAGGACTAGGCTTGGTAGGAGTGATTATCACGATAATCCTAAGTCGCACCATCTTAATTGCAATGACAACAAAAGGTAGGGAGGCGCGGAGAGTGTCTGTTCAGATTACATATCCGTGGCTTATTGGAACATTGGCAAAGGTCTGTGTATTAAACTGAACGACATAGAATGTCTACAAACTATACAAAACCATGATGTAATATGTATCAGTGAATGCTGGATATCAGAGGACGATTCTTTTGAATGCCCCGGTTATTCAAAATTTGCTTATCCAAGGAAATCTGGAAAGGGAGGAGGAATGGTTATTTTCTATAAACATTGTTTATTTCACAATGTTAATATTGTTCATAATGTAAGTGATACCATTATTGTGGTGAAATTTTCCAAACAGAATTGTACGATGCATTTTATTTTCTGTTACTTTCCTCCAGAAAACAGTATATCTTACAGAACTAATGATATTGATTTATTTCAAAGATTAGAGGAAACGCTTGTAAGGTATAGTGATGTAGGTTCTGTGTATGTAATTGGAGACCTTAATTCGAGAACTGGGATTAGATATGATTATATTGAAAATGACCATCCAACTCAAGACGTAATTAATATGTTTAAATGTTTTAACTACTATCCAGATAAAACAATAACTATAAGAAAGAACATGGGTGAATTCGTTAACTCGTTTGGTAGGAGATTGTTATCTCTATGTAAATCTTCTGGTATAAGAATTGTTAATGGTCGTCATGAAGGAGACAGAGATGGAAGCTTCACTTTCTACAGTAAGAATGGTAAAAGCACTATAGATTATTTGTTAACAACTTTAGACAATTTTAAATATATTAGCCTGTTCAAGTCCGGAAAGTTTTCAACGATTTCAGATCATTCACCACTGTCTTTTCAAGTAAAGTTTAAATACCCTAATAAACCAGAGAATGCTAAAATAAACACTACAACAAGAGTGGCTAGTGAGTCTGTTAAATGGAGAAATGAAAATGTAAATATTATTAGAAATAATCTTAGTGTTAATGTAAATAATCTTATAGATATTGGGAATAGAATTGTTAGTTCACAAAATGATGTTAATGGTGTTATTGATGATTTTTGTAAACTTGTTAATACATGTGTTTTACCTTATTGTGACGTGCGTAAAGTGAGTGCGAAAAATGACAATATGAATGTTCAACATAGCTCTAAAAGGTCAGATGACAAGCCATGGTTTACATATGAATGTAAGAGAAAATATTTTGACTATAAACATGCATTGGGAAACTTCAACTGCTCTAAGTCAGAAGAAAATTATCGTATCCTTATAGAAAAAAAGACATTGTACAAAAGACTTGAAAACAGGTTGATAAGACAATATAACAGACATGAAGGTAATATGTTAGATCTGATTCGTAAGAATAACCCAAAACAGTTTTATAAATATTTCTCGAAAACTAAAAGTAGGACAATGCAGTCTAATATAGAATTGGATGAATTTTATGCACATTTCCAAAATTTAAACAATGATGATTTTGGCAATGGTGACGTGTCAATTACGGCTGGTGAGACAATTTTCGACGAATTAGATTTACAAATCAGTGAGGATGAAGTGGTTGCTGCAATAAGAAATCTGAAAAGGAGCAAAAGTTGTAGTGAGGATAATATTTTAAATGAATTTTTTATTGATTGTGAGAATGAGTTGCTACCATGTATTACAAATGTCTTCAATAATATTTTTCAGTCTGGCTTTTTCCCAGAATCTTGGTCAAAAGGTTGTATAGTTCCAATTTTCAAAAAAGGTGATATTGATAATCCGAATAATTACAGAGGTTTGACAATAATAAGCTGTATGGGCAAATTATTTACATCCATTCTTAATAAGAGGCTGATGAAATGGGATAAACAGTATAATGTAATAACGGATGCTCAGTTTGGATTTAAACCTGGTTTTTCTACAGTTGATGCTATTTTTGTTCTGCAAACTTTAGTTAACAAAACATTGAAAAATAAAAAAAGATTATACTGCTGCTTTATAGATTATAAAAAAGCTTTTGATTTAATTGATAGAAGCCGTTTATGGTCAAAACTTATAAAACAGGGAATTGATGGAAAGATGTTAAAAATAATACAATCTTTATATGATAATGTAAAGTCTTGCATCAAACATAATGGAGTATTGTCAGAATACTATAGAAACACGATTGGTTTATTCCAAGGAGAAATTTTGTCGCCTATTTTGTACAGTTTATATGTAAATGATTGTGAAATGTGTTTTATTAGAGAGAACTGCCAATCAGTGGAAATTGGTTTGATCAATCTATTTTTAATTATGTATGCGGATGATACCGTTCTGATAGCAGAGTCACCTCAGTCACTCCAAGAAATGTTAAATGCATTATATCTATATAATAATGAATGGAAATTAACTCTTAATGTTGATAAAACTAAAATCATGATATTTAGGAACGGAGGTAGACTGCGTGACAATGAAAAATGGTTTTATAATAATGTAGATATAGAAGTAGTTAATGAATTTAATTATCTTGGAATGTTGTTCAATTATAATGGAAAGTTCAAAAAAACTCAAATTCATGTTGCTAACCAAGGTAGGAAAGCTTACTTTTCCATAAATAGTAAGTTGAAAAGTCACTCATTTAATATTAAGACACAATGTTCTGTGTTTGATACATATATAAATAGTATATTAGGATATGCAAGTGAAATATGGGGGCATCATAAAGCACCAGACGTAGAAAAAGTACATACCATCTTTTGTAAAAGTTTACTTGGAGTTAATAAATCTACATGTAATGATTTTCTTTATTTGGAGTTGGGCAGATTCCCATTATATATTATCAGGAAACTAAAAAATTTTAAGTATTGGCTTAAACTGAAAAGTACTTCAAATTGTATATTAAAAGCATGTTTGGAACAGAGAATTGAGTCGAATGATGAATGGATAATTAACATTGTAAATGAACTTGATAAAGTAGGCCTTTCTTATCTCTGGCATGATACTGCAACTGATTGTTATACGTATAGTGTTATAGAAAATAGAATTAAGGATGTGTATCAGCAAGAAATCATTAATAGAATTAATGCTACATCACGAGGTGTAGTATATAAACATTTAGTCGATAATTTTTGTTTACAATTTTATCTAAGTAAGCCCATTGATAGTATTTATAAAAAGTGTCTAGCTAAATTAAGACTTTCGTCACATAATTTAAATATAGAGTATGGCAGAAAACATAATGTTCCTAGGGCTAACAGATTATGCGATTGTTGTAATTTAGAGGAAATTGAAGACGAGTATCATTTTTTACTACAATGTCCATTTTACTCTGATCTTCGTCAACAATATATTAAACATTATTATTACAGAAAGCCAAGTGTTTTCAAATTAGTCAAATTATTAAGTGTGAATAATGTTAAAGAACTAAATAAAACTGGTAAATTTATCCATTTAGCTTTTAGAAAAAGGGCAGAAAAGGTTAATAGTTAAATATTATTTTGTTAAACTAATGAGATGGATAAGCTTACAATATTATGTTGAACACTCTCCGACCATGTAACTGTTTTATTGTATACCTATGCATTTTCATGTTGTTATTTTCACTTATGGGCCGATAGGTCCTTGGAATAAATTGAACTTGAACTTGAAGTAAATTACCTTGTCCTTGTATAATACAGCTTCCGTGCCGGGACATGGCTATATACATGTAGATAAATATGTATGCAACTCGTTAATTACTACTACATTTTTTCACAAACTAATCACAACCCCATTAAAGGTAAAAACTCGTGTCAATGTATCAACTACATTGAAAATTACCTGTGCACAGTTGAACAATTCAAACAACGCCGAGACCATGAGTAATTTGGATGCAAGATCAACAACCGCCCTGCAAACAGATTCAATTAATTTAATTAACAAATTTAATATATATTTATAAAAGGATCGGTTAGTAGTCATGAACTAATAATTATTAAATACCAATTTAAACATTTTGAGTTTAGCATGATTAGAATAATATTTGAAGCTACACATTCAATATTCATTCAATTATTCTTTTGAAATTTCAGTTTTTGATATATCATTAAATGTATAATGTAGATACATGTATTTTAAAACATGCATAACTAAATACCGAAATTAAACTACCAATTAACAAATTTGCATAATCTCAAATTGAATAAAAGGTACATTGTGTACTTGCATATTGTTATTATTGATTTGATACTTCCTAATGTGTTAGGTGTTATTCTAATCTATATTAATATATATCAGTGAATGCGATTTAAATGTGTTAAATAATCTTTGAGAAATGTATAATGTGGATACGTTGTATTTTAATAACCGAATTAGTGATGTCTGGATTAACGAAGATATTGAAGACACCAAATGAGTGGCTTACTAAAAGTATTTGGTCGAGAGAAGACGAAAATACTTAAGACGCCGGATTATTGATGGCTGGATTATTAGAAGTATTTGGTTAGGATGTCGAAGATAGTGAATAAAACAAATAAGCAATGGTTAGAAGACGGGAACAATTAGGTACAATCTTACAGAAGGCGAAGATAGTAAAAACATAATCACTAGATTACTAGAAGGATTTTGTCTAGATAAGGTATGAAGATAGGGCACAAAATAAATAACTCTAAGAAAATTTATTCGAGAAGGCGAAGATAGTAAAGACACCTATTAGTGATGGCTGCATTACTAGAACGAAAATTTAGTCGAGAAGACAAAGGATAGTAAAGACACCTATTAGTGATGGCTGCATTACTAGAACGAAAATTTAGTCGAGAAGGCAAAAGATAGTAAAGACACCGAATTAATGATGGCTGCATTACTAGAACGGAAATTCAATCGAAGGGCTAAAGATAGTAAATACACTAAATCAGTGATGGCTTGATGACAAGCGTGATTATGACAAACGAATTAGTAATGAGTTAGTAAACCTGGTTAAACTATACAAAATGATAAACCTTACGGATCATCAGTAAAAATCAGAGGTAAAACCCCATTAACTGCCAACGTGAGAAGAGCGATAATCACGGAGACAACAACTGAAAGAAATTTGAAATTTAGATTGAATGAAAAACAAACACATTTGAAAATATGTATTTATATAAGCAATAACTTATCTCTTAATATATATTATTGGCGGTGATTTAAAGTATTAAATAATGATTGAGAAATGTATAATGTATTTTAATAACCGAATTAGTGATGACTTGCTAACTAGAAGGATTAAGTCTAGATAATCTGTGAAGATGGGGCACAGAATTAGTGTTGTCTGGATTACTAGAGTAACAAGTCGAGAAGGCAAAGATATTGAAGACACCAAATTAATTATTGTTCTTCATATCACGACATCAGTTGGAGGTATGTGAGAATTATGATCTGGTAACTTTTATTTGGTAAGGTTACATAATGACCATACAGAGCAAACGGAAACATTGTATACAATCCCACTTACATGATAGCAGTATAGCTACCCTGGCAGCGGTGGCGGCCTTTTTTGGTTCATTCGCCCCGAGTTGGTTTCCCACGCAGACACTGGAGGCCACAGACAGACCGAGGGGTATCTGAAACAGGATTACACGTTAATATGATATTCATAATATATATTATAACTGCCTCGTTGACATTGTTATAAAATATACAATACCAGTAAAATTAAAAGTGACTGTCCAATTTACCGTATCGATGATATTAAATATAAGCATATTATCCAGTCTTCTGTAGTAGAAATGCAGAAAACGTAATCTTGTTTACATTAGCTACCTGGATGCTAGATACCAAAAGGTAAAGGCCATTTAAAACAATTGTTTTGTTAAAGGTTTAATTTTTACAATATACATATACTGTAGAAATCATCATTCATGGCTGTACTTTGCATACATATACATACCACATTTTTTGTTTGTTTTTATCTTATGATTTTTTTCCCGAAAACCATCAAGGGTTTAAAAGACATATGCTAGTCGAGGCTTTTGATTGGTCTAAATTCAGATGCTGCCCGAATTTCATGATAAAAATGTACATCAGTTAGTTATGGCTCTAAAACATAATTTTGACATTTGTTTTGTGATTGACAACTTTCAGGTTTCCCAAAAAATCAAAATGTAAATATTTAATTTAATTTTCATCAGCATATATTAAGTTGACTACCTGAGGAGTTACTTGGCACACAACAGTCGGAATATTAACTAATCCAAATACTGGAAGTACTGAATTGTCCGATTTTGACGAAATTTGGTATGTAGGTACCATTATTATAATGAGTTTTTAAAAGCTCGGTGGTCAACTTACCATGGTAGTAAAATGGGTGCCTATGTTTGTTAAGATATTATGACCCAGGGAACAATATTGTGGTTACTTTCAGCTTCATTATCAACTACGGTGGTATTATAAGGGACTTCTGTAATTACAATTAGCACTTGTTTCTAATTTGAGCTTCAAAATCATTGGTGAAAGGAACGGAAAGTGAATGAAGCAATTCATGACATCCATGGAGTAGTTTGTGAGACTTCTGTAACGGAACCTGTTGCATTAAAACTTGTTTACAATTCATCATATTTTCACCACGTATATTTATATTTCATTTTCTTTATTGCAACACAGTCTGTTTTAACTTACCATGAACGCTAATGCCGCCGCGTTATACCCTATTGTATGACTGGCTAGGGGTACTACACCCAGAGTACCTAAATGTATTACATTAAAACAATTGTCAACAGTATATAAATAAAATATTATTGCAGCATAAAAATACATTAAGTCATAACAATACATTTCAATATTGGTCATTATAATTTCCTTAAAGTATGAAGAGTACGGTTTCATTTACAGTTTCAAACGCTGATGTTTACCCCTACGTTTTTTTTTATCTTCCTTGATTTTGTTTAAGATGCGGCGAATTCTTTAGTATATATTGCTTATAGTGCACAAAAAAACGGAGTGTACACTAAATAAACTGTGAAGTAACTTGTGCTACGAGTGCACTTTTTTCCAATTGTATGGCTCCATAGCATACAGAATATATTCAAGTTAATCCTTATGATTTAATCAACTGCTCACATTCCTTGTAAAAATCTTCATTGACGAACTTTTTTTTACGTCGCCGTATCATCCAATCAAAAACGACATTACAAACAGCGACGTCGTTGTTTACGTTATGGACCGATAACATAAATTTTGAAGCCTATGAAAATGCCTGTTACAAGCAAGATTAAATCAGTGTTCTTGTATTAAACAATACTTTTTCTATTATGATATTAACTTGGAAATCTGTAGTTCATATGAATGAATGTCACACGTTTTACTGACTATCAAGGAATATCCATAAGAGGTTAGAACTTTTATAAAAGTATTGAAATAATGCTTGCAAATAATCAGGGCGTCATCTTTTCGTGTGATCTCATGATAACCTAAAGTTGTCAACTAAACGTGATATTATTAACATTTAGGATAGAATCGCTGATATAATAGTAAAAAATAAACGTTCGATATGTTAAAGTAATAAATATGTAAAATATTCTGTATTTATACAAACCAACAATGAAGAAAAGTATTTCAAAAGTCCACCATTCCAAACAGACCATAAAAAGTCCGGGTAACGCCAGCGAAAAGAAGAGACCCCATTCATCGAAGCATTCCATAGTCCATCCTTAGACAAACAACGGAGAAAATCGAAATGGTAAATGTTGAAACAGTTCAAAAATCCGATCAATAAAAGTGTTCTAATTGGTGATGTCAATTTGAACTACTTCCTCATACCGTAAAACTGGTTGCTATTTTTGCTATTTCGCGGGCCATTGCCACGGGCGCGAAAATTTGATCCGTGAAATAATAAGACACGGGGAAATATTTTACACGAAATCCTGTGATTTAGACTTTCATCATATTGTACCGTTATATCCAAGGTTATTTCGACAATTGCGATTGATCAGAACAGATTTAAAAGAAAAATGCATGGTTTTTCCGAAAAAAAAAAAAATTATAAGCATAAATCGTTATTTAATCACGTTAAACCTTACATGAATTTGAATGCTAAAAATAGCACAGTGGAATACCCGAAGAAAAAAAGCAATAATCAGATATCCACTCATAGCCAGATCACGAAATATTAATTCGCTAAAAAAATATTCTTTCTATGAAAATTGTAACATATTTGACTCGCGAATATAACCAGCTGTAGGGTATTTTAGCTGGTGTATAAATAGAACAATTATACCTACCTCCCCATGTCTCCTTATGTCGGCCCTTGACAAGTATGTACACCAAAGTTATTAGTACGATTAGCCATTGGGTAAGAGCCACAGAGAGGGCTGCGCCCCTGAAAATATAAAAAATCACTCACCTCACTGCCACAGTTTAAATACAAATTGAAAGTTATAATCAGTAGAGACAGAAAAAAAAATTAAACTGCATTATATAATTATTTCGTCCTTCTTGAACTCATCAGTGGTTCTGAGGGCCTGGAATGTTGTGTTTGACGGAGAATACTCCTGCCACATGATAGGCCGACGAAAAGTGGCAATCTGGATGGCAAGGTGCAAAAACCAGATCATTCAATACATTTAGTAGTTTTTAATGTTTAAGTTTTTTTTTGTAATATTGGTACTTGTCCAAAATAAGAACTGTGTCGCTATTAAAATGAAGTTAGGAACGTTGAAAGGCTAATCTAAGTTGAAAAGTGATTGACGCATACTGCTGTATGGAGCGTCGGTAGTAACATTCATGTCATTCCGACTGTAGACTGAGCAGCTTATATTAATTAGATGCTGTTAATCTACACGTCATCAGCCAGATTCGGAACATATTCGGTGTGGAGACCATTGTGTTTTGTCAGGGGATAGAGGGCTTCACATGGGCTATGTGATTATCTGATTATTGACTAGCAAGCTACATAGACTAATTGTATATATAGTACGCCATGTATATGATATGTACTTATATATAAATACTGTATGTTGAAGTGTATAATACATGTATAGGTGTGTATATCAGTGGATCAGAGCTAGATGTCTGACAGGATTTATTGTGTGTGAAAAGGTATGACTTTATAGAGTTACTTGCTTGTGTGTACAATGTACATACATATATATAAATATTGTATTGACCATTTATCTTGTCACACTCTTACTCAGTCTCATTCCTTGTTTTAATGTGACAAAATGTATGATAAATGTTCATATCTTTCCCGAAGATTTGTTTGAATGTGAGAAAAAGTATTAAGCATAATAACAGTTTCGGTTTTATATGAGCTCAAAAATTCTGTTTGAGAATGATACTTGTTTCATGAATATGTGTTCTGAAAAGGTAGACGCGTCACTTGATACTTAAAAAACAACAATTAACGTTCTCAATGTGGGAACAAGGGAAGGTAACAGTCACTAAGGAGTATATCAGGAAACAACTTTTTTTAGTTCAAGGGAATTTTAGAGTTTAAAAATTCGAAGCATATACAATTACACCGAAAGCATGGGAAAAATATTATACGTACAGTATTTTAGATTCTACGGGAAATGACAGTATTAAAGATTATACGGAAATTGACGGACGGTATATCAGCTTATATTTCGTCTTTACTGTTAATTCTTCACAATCAAAATATTAGTTATGTAAATATCACGAATTAAAAAAAAATTATTGATTAGGATATCTTACTTCGGCAATGAAACTTTAACTTACATAATTCCAAAATGGAGACCAGTCAGAAACAGCGCATGCAGTCCCAGGTTAATCAGGTTTGTCACGACGGCAATGACCAGACTCGGCACAACAATGCTCTATAAATAGATCATCTCGTCACTGACAAGTTAGAAATTCAAGAAATTCAAATTTATGTATCATTTCATATTTTCTTACGTGTCAATACTAAATATACAAAATGTAAGTGTCACGATTCTGTTTGGTATTAGATGTAGCATTCTAAGCCGACTTATTTATGTTCTTTCTTTGGCTTATTTAATTAAGGGTCATCTAAATAACAAATCTAGCGATATTAATGACATTATAGAAGCGTAAACAATGTATTCACTTCTTTGGTGCAATTTAACAGAAGTAACTATAACATTTTTTAGTATGCATTATCGATAATCACGGGCCTTGCTTTAGAAATGTTACTTGTTTAGCTGTTTGTAAATTTCAACAAATCATGCGAAAATGCATGTTTCATTGGGACACCTTTAGCTAATTTATATTACATATACTGCATAGAAAGCTGTTTTGCTCACAAATGTTTATAGCACACAATAGGAGCATTAAAAAAAAGAAAAAAGGTTTGTCTGGATTCGACGACTTTGTGTTTGATTCTATTTGACCTTGAAATGCAAATGCCTGTTGTAAACAATATCACACAAATATGGCAAATAGGAAGGTATTTCAAACATTACAAATGCTGTTATTTGACACTTGAAACATCTATCTTACTATGATGAGATGTCTTACTAGTACGACATAGGAGCATCTGTTATTGATTGAAACGCCTCTCTTTAGGCCATATTAGTGATATATTATCCCCAGCTGCCATTTGCATTTCAATGTCAAAATACAAAAGAACCAGGATCAGAGGGGTCATTGTGAAGTTTCCAAACAGGAGGCTTTCCCTTTTTATTCTGTTAATCTAACAGCTACAGCTACAGCGTGGCTACACATGTTCAGGATAAAAGGTGGGGGAGGGGGATCTTACCTGCGATTGAAGATACTTCGCTAAAACAATAGCAATGACCTGACCCTGCAATGATTAATATAAAGTAACTATTCATTTTATACAGAAGATCGATTCACCTTAGATAGCGCTCCTGGTTATTTATATAAAGGGACAAGGAAAACATAAAGGTAAAATTAAATTTGGTCGAATAAAGGTATTTTATTATTATTATTATCTTTAGATAAAGTTTGAACACACTTGATTTCAAATTGTTACTACTTTTATTTTCACGTTTCTCTTATTAATTAATTTATTTTATTTTATTTTTATTTATTTTTTAATTTTCTTATTTATTATCTTTATTTTAATTTGTTATGTATTTAGTTATCTATTAATGAATTATATGGAACCAATTTTGGTTAAGATTTCCGTTAATTGTTTGCTGCATATAGTTATGTCCTTAATACTACACACAAGTACATACCGGTAATGCTGCTATGTAGACAACAGCGTATTTTCCTGCTTGTCTGGAAAAAAAGAAGTCCAATGGTTAGCAGTGCCTCACATCCTGATTTATGTAGCTATGCCACCCTTCTAGCTCTTTTCACTAAAAGTCTTGATCTCCCCAAATTAAGATGAATATATATATGTTTGGTTATGAATGTCCAAGCTTTTTCAAACTGTATGCCATATTATCTGAGCATGAACTTACTTGAAAATCCAATGAAATCCAATATGCAGAAAAATATAACATCATGGGGTTATTTCACCATTCCATCTCGATTTTGACATTTCTTTCTATTGTTTTAAGTACCTAAGGTATCAACACTTCTGTTCCCTAGCGTCTTACTCTACTGCTCTATTGGAAGGTGCTAATTACCTTGCCACAAACTCATTCTGTCCCAGAAGGATGAGGAGGTGTTCCGTATTCATCAGTACTGCCCAACATGGTAACCCACACAGCACCATGATGATCAGGCCTGAAACCGAAACCTTTGTATTTAGTTTAAATATGAGAAACACTTTGTGTATCGTGTATATCAATTAAAAAAAAAAAAAAAATATTAACATGACAACTGAAATTCATTATTAAAGTCGCTAATGTTTTCAAGCCTTGCGGTTCTCTTCATGTGATTGCAGTTATGCCATAGTTACGTTACATACATGTAGTAACTTACTTTATGACGTAATGATGTTGTTCATTGTAAGAAAAGGTAATAATGGTATAATTGGAGTACCGGCGCTTATTTTAGTGATGACGTAAAAGACGCTTACTCTTCCAGTATAGTTTATATAGGGAAATCACATTTTTGGCTATCATTTGATGATTTCTTTCGGAATTCAATTAGAATTATCAGTATGGGATGACAATTTTTTGCATGCGTTGGCCCTGACTTAACCACAAGGGCTGATGAGGCGTAAGGTTGAAATGGACTGAAACATTTCAGGACTCGGACGACCGTAAAGGCCCTTGTTCGATATTTACCCTTTTTAAAATCCCTATCGAAAACTAAGAAAACTAAGAATACTACATTTGTTCTAATCAAAGAGTGAAGACCTGTCTGTATATTGGTACAAACATTGAAGAAATTCAAACATACTTCTCTGTAAAATCACTCCCATCCGGAACTTGTTTGTGCTGCCGAATGTCTGTAGTAAACAAAACAGTACATACAAATTGTACATGAAAGCTACTCGTATGCAATAGAGCATCAGTGTCCTGTCACGTGACATACTCACCCTGCCAGACAACGTCAAAGCGACATTTGTTTGTTCATATTAGATACTCCATCAGCTTTTCCTCGTTATAGATATTCAAGACGATTTTAAAAATCGTAGTGCATAATTATACATAGAGAATCTTACATCAGTGAGTATTTGGGCGAATGGCATATCAAATTATTGGACGAAACTAATTCATTCCATATGACATGGACACGAGTGTAGGATTCTGTTTATCACATAACTTATATTAATGATATTGCAATATGTGTAAGTGAAAAACGCTCACATTAACCTTTAATTAAGACAGGAGAATTCCGACTTGTACGTACAATGTATGTTACTCCCTACAGAGACAACCATGCGACGTCATATATTAATTATGACGTCATGAATTATGTATGGCAATAGCTTAAGGCCCCTATTACAGACGTGCCTTACTATATTGATGACGTGGACCTGTCATCAGTAGTTAATACATAATAATATACCTGATAACATTTAAGGAACGGCGGGAATATCGAGGCTTCAGAACAGAATACAGCAGATAAATAATCCATTGTTTAGATAAATAATCGAATGAGCGGTTGCTTATCAGTGGGATAGCTGTATCAGTGGTTGCTAGACAGTGGGATAGCTGTATAAGTGGTTGCTAGACAGTGGGATAGGTTTTTATGTGGTTGCTATACAGTCGGATAGTTGTATAAGTGGTTGCCAGACAGTGGGATAGCTGTAGAAGTTGTTGCTAGACAGTGGGACAGCTGTATTAGTGGTAGTTGGATAAAATTCTATTATATTCGTAGTGTTAACAAATTTTACATCAAATATGTGAAACCAAACGAACAATTGCGCATGTGCATATATCATATTTACCTGCGCGAAGAGTGTGTCGCATGCCGAACCTAGGCCCATCATCACGGAATTCCCTGTTACATTGATTACCTATAGAGACAAGTGTATAAAAAAGAAAGAAACAAACACACAAACAAACACAGAATACCGATATACAATATCAATTACAACATTGAGAGTATAAAAGTGATCGGAGTCTTTTAAAAGTAAAAGGGTTTCTATACAATAACAATACTAATAAGAAGACCTGCACATAACATTAAATTTGCAGCTTTCTTAAAATTCACACAATATCTAATAAAACATAATAAAAATTGAAATTTAATTGACTTTACATACCGTGGTCGCCAGTGCCACGCCATCCAGTGTCTCCTTTCCGAGGTGACCACAAAATGTCAGACTGACAAGAAGTACTAGGAACTGCAGCAACTGTGTAACAGCCTAATAGATAAAGTAAAGGTAGACACCAATTAATAAGTAACGGTAGACACCAATTAATTAGTAATGGTAGACATCAATTAATAAGTAACGGTAGACACCAATTAATAAGTAACGGTAGACACAAATTAATATATAACGGTAGACGCCAATTAATATATAACGGTAGACACCAATGAATTAGTAATGGTAGACACCAATTAATTAGAAACGGTAGAAACCAATTAAAAAGTAACGGTAGACATCAATTGATTAGTAATGGTAGACACCAATTAATTAGTAAAGGTAGGCACCAATTAATTAGTAACGGGAGACACCAATTCATTAGTAACGGTAGACAACCAATTAATTAGTAACGGTAGACACCAATTAATTAGTAACGGTAGACACCAATTAATGAGTAAAGGTAGACACCAATTAATTAGTAACGGGAGACACCAATTAATTAGTAACGGGAGACACCAATTAATAGGTAACGGTAGACACCAATTAATATATAACGGTCGACACCAATTAATTAGTAACGGTAGACACCAATTAATTAGCAACGGGAGACACCAATTAATTAGTAACGGGAGACACCAATTAATGTGTAACGGTAGACACCAATTAATTAGTAAAGGTAGACACCAATTAATTAGTAACGGGAGACACCAATTAATTAGTAACGGGAGACACCAATTAATTAGTAACGGGATACACCAATTAATAAGTAGCGGTAGACACCAATTAATTAGTAAAGGTAGACACCAATTAATTAGCAACGGGAAACACCAATTAATTAGTAACGGGAGACACCAATTAATTAGTAACGGGAGACACCAATTAATGTGTAACGGTAGACACCAATTAATTAGTAAAGGTAGACACCAATTAATTAGTAACGGGAGACACCAATTAATTAGTAACGGGAGACACCAATTAATTAATAACAGCAGACACCAATTAATATATAACGGTAGACACCAATTAATTAGTAACGGTAGACACCAATTAATTAGCAACGGGAAATACCAATTAATTAGTAACGGGAGACACCAATTAATTAGTAACGGGAGACACCAATTAATGTGTAACGGGAGACACCAATTAATAAGTAGTGGTAGACACCAATTAATTAGTAAAGGTAGACACCAATTAATTAGTAACGGGAGACACCAATCAATTAGTAAAGGTAGACATTAATTAATTAGTAAAGGTAGACACCAATTAATAAGTAACTATAGACACCAATTAATTAGTAATGGTAGACACCAATTGATTAGTAACGGTAGACACCAATTAATAAATAACGGTAGACACCAATTAATATATAACGGTAGACACCAATTAATTAGTAATGGTAGACACCAATTAACAAGTAACGGTAGACAACACTCAATAAATAACGGTAGATACCAATTAATTAGTAACGGTATACACCAATTAATAAGTAACGGGAGACACCAATCAATAAGTTACGGTAAATACTAATTAATATATAAAGGTAGACACTAGTTAATATATAACGGTAGACACCAATGATATATAACGGTATACACCAATTAATAAGTAACGGTAGACACCAATTAATTAGTAACCGTAGACACCAATTAATAAGTAACGGTAGACACCAATTATTTAGTAACGGTATACACCAATTAATAAGTAACGGTAGACACCAATTAATAAGTAACGGTAGACACAAATGAATAAATAACAGTAGACACCAATTAATTAGTAACGGTATTCACCAATTAATAAGTAACGGTAGACACCAATTAATATATAACGGTAGACACCAATTAATTAATAACGGCAGACACCAATTAATTAATAACGGCAGACACCAATTAATATATAACGGTAGACACCAATTGATTATTACCGGTAGACACCAATCAATAAGTAACGGTAGACACCAATTGATTAGTAACGGTTGACACCAATTGATATATAACGGTATACACCAATTAATAAGAAACGGTAGACACCAATTAATTAGTAACGGTGGACACCAATTGATATATAACGGTAGACACCAATAAATCAGTAACGGTAGACACCAATTAATTAGTAACGATAGACACCAATTGATATATAACGGTCGACACCAATTAATATATAACGGTAGACACCAATTAATAAGTAACGGTAGACAACAATTGATATATAACGGTCGACACCAATTAATAAGTAACGGTAGACACCAATTAATATATAACGGTCGACACCAATTAATAAGTAACGGTAGACACCAATTAATATGTAACGGTAGACACCAATTGATATATAACGGTAGACACCAATTAATAAGTAAAGGTAGACACCAATTAATTAGTAACGGGAGACACCAATTAATTAGTAACGGGATACACCAATTAATTAGTAACGGGAGACACCAATTAATTAGTAACGGGATACACCAATTAATAAGTAGCGGTAGACACCAATTAATTAGTAAAGGTAGACACCAATTAATAAGTAACGGGAGACACCAATCAATAAGTTACGGTAGATACCAATTAATAAGTAACGGGAGACACCAATCAATAAGTTACGGTAAATACTAATTAATATATAAAGGTAGACACTAGTTAATATATAACGGTAGACACCAATGATATATAACGGTATACACCAATTAATTAGTAACGGTAGACACCAATTAATTAGTAACGGTAGACACCAATTAATAAGTAACGGTAGACACCAATTAATTAGTAACGGTTGACACCAATTAATTAAAAACGGCAGACACCAATTAATTAGTAACGGTAGACACCAATTAATTAGTAACGGTAGACACCAATTAATATATAACGGTAGACACCAATTGATATATAACGGTAGACACCAATCAATAAGTAACGGTAGACACCAATTAATTAGTAACGGTAGACACCAATTAATTAGTAACGGTATACACCAATTAATAAGTAACGGTAGACACAAATTAATAAGTAACGGTGGACACAAATTAATAAATAACAGTAGACACCAATTAATTAGTAACGGTATTCACCAATTAATAAGTAACGGTAGACACCAATTAATAAGTAACGGTAGACACCAATTAATAAGTAACGGTAGACACCAATTAATAAGTAACGGTAGACACCAATGAATTAATAACGGTAGTCACCAATTAATAAGTAACGGTAGATACCAATTAATTAATAACGGCAGACACCAATTAATTAATAACAGCAGACACCAATTAATATATAACGGTAGACACCAATTAATATATAACGGCTGACACCAATTAATTAATAACAGCAGACACCAATTAATATATAACGGTAGACACAAATTAATATATAACGGTAGACACCAATTGATATATAACGGTAGACACCAATTAATAAGTAACGGTAGACACCAATTAATTAGTAACGGTAGACACCAATTAATAAGTAACGATAGACTCCAATTAATTAGTAACGGTAGACACCAATTAATATATAACGGTAGACACCAATTGACCGATACATATGTAATGACATTGTATCTGCGACATGACATAACAGTGACAACATTAAAGACCGAGATATATGTTAGACATTGTGTCAGCGACATGACATTCTGGTGAAATGGCACAGTGAATCGGCCTTCAAATTTCCTTAATTTGAGAAGAAACCTTAAATTAAAACAGGGTGTAAGTAGTACATAAACAACAACTAACCTACATCAAAGATAAACGGCCAAGTACCAAGGTGTTAAATTTTGTCACTGCAATTTTAGGGTGCAGTCGTACGTCATATACTATAAACCTCACATTTGAATGGCCCTAGTATGACCTCTATATTACCAGATATCAATATGATATATTTAGCATATTCACTGTGTAGGTATTTATCCGGAAACCCGCACTGCTACTGGTTTAACGTACATTTCAGATGTATCCATGTCGTCAATCATGACTTTATTTAGTGTGTACATTAATTCTCCGAAACATTTGTCATACTGTATCAACATAGAACATCTAATATCTAGACAAACAATAAGACTTTGTTATTCCGATGAAGTTCTATAGTTCATTAAAATATCTGAAGCACAAAATTTCAATCATTTCCACGCAGAGTAATTTTGCCGGCGTTTTCAAGCGCTCTTTCTGTTAGATACAGAGTTTGGATATTTTCACGTGCATGGAGTAGACGATAAATAAACTTAGTTCAAACATTATTAATGAAGATTTAAACCTTTTCGTGTTCAGTACCGTTTGCAGGACTAATAGAATATATTATCAATACCTTAAAACATTAGATAATTGGTCATGTAGTAATAACGACAGTACAGACAAGTAAATTGTCGAATTTTCGAGTGCCCCTTTAAATTTGTCAACACACAA
Source organism: Pecten maximus (assembly GCF_902652985.1). Lineage (NCBI taxonomy): Eukaryota > Metazoa > Mollusca > Bivalvia > Pectinida > Pectinidae > Pecten > Pecten maximus. The sequence goes on from NC_047025.1 coordinate 6,566,602, forward strand.
ATAAATTACAAACGATCACATATATATTTATAGAGCATGAAACAGTCACTGACAGTTTACATGTATAAGTTTAGTAGATAAACAGGGAACAATATCATTATGTTTGTGATTATGACCCCTTGATTGATAATTAATTCGCCGTAGACCTATTATAATTAATTAGAAAACATATAAGATGGTGTAAATAAATACATACATGTAAATAGATAAAAAGTAAAAATAAAAGGTTAAAAACCAGTCTTATATAGATAACATTTAAAGATACGTGTACCAATCGCGTATTGTCTGTTTGTAGAATGAGGAACTCAAAATTGATTTCATGACGTCACTTCAATTGTCAAGAGTTCGGCACTTCTCCTGACAGTTTTTTTTTTTTACTCTCCGTCGTGATTAGAACTAAATAGAAAAATTCTATTTCTAGTCAAATGTAAGGTTCGCCGAGGTTAATATATCTTTCGCTTGTTCATAAACCACACAATCACCTCAACGAATGTCCATAATCATAGCGTCATTTATAACTGTTCCGAATTATTACCAGTTACTGGACGAAAGTGTCAATGTTTTGTGATAAAGGTCCACTGGTCATTGCCACATTTATGACGTCAAACTGCTGATTTTAAGCTCTTGGTCAAGGGCAGGCGAAAATTTCAATCTTCCGTTTATTAATCCATTCTTAATAATTCAAGTCAATCTTATTCATAATAAACTGTACAGTTCAAACATGATAAATGAAGACATGTTATAAATGAGTCTAATTGACTGAATTTTAAATATATAATAATGTTCAAATGATTATTGTCTTCGGTTCGGTTTTTAATTTTCGGGTTAATAAATACTCATATTCACAGCATCTTCATTCAATAGCTACAAGAAGATGAAAATAATTTTGAAAAATACAATCAAAAGATAAATAAATAAATAAACAAATAAATAAATAAATTCGTTTATACTCACCACGGGCAAAGCGATGCCTAACTGAACCTTCAACTCGCTTTTAAATCCATCTCGACACAAGGTATTGGCACATTTCGAACATCCATCATTGTTTTCCTTCTCTTCCATTTCACTTGACATAACGATTATAAGTTCTGATATCACTAACTGAGTTGGAAGATCAACAGACTACAGCCTCGTCCTCGTAATAACAGGGAGTAACTGGTACAGTTGTGTATAGTACATGTATCTGTTCTGGCGATTTTCGGACGAGCTGGTCAGTGATGCAAAGCGTATTCAATAGAATGTAGGCATACATATTCATCACTTAATCGGCGTGTTATCCTGTTGATTCGCTGTGACAGAAGTGTATATAGTGTACCTCGGGGTATCTTTTAATTACACCAACCAGAAAGCGATTCTTACCTCATAATATGACATTACATTGTGAATTGATAATGTCGCAACAAAATGGCTGTTTACGTCGCCATTTTGACATGAAAACCTGTCAAAATATACGATTTCGCCAAGGAGTGAAAAACAAACAAACAAACAAACAAACAAACCAATAACCCTAGGACCCATTTCATAAAATATCATGAAATAATAACTCATTGAAGTTCCTGTATTAATCGTAATACTGGCCTGACCTACCATGCTTTGTCAACAATACCGCAAGACGCATGTGGAATAATAACAAATAAATGTAGTAAGTTATATATTAGTTTTTCACCTGTGTTAATTTCCTTGAGCTACATGTAGAGAGTGGTTTGTTTGTTTGCTGGGTTATTCGCCCCGTGAACAGCCAGGGTCATTTTGAGGCGAAGTTTCCTTGTAGTAGTTGGTGACTACCTCACTGAACAACGTACGGAGGCCCCTCGCGTGCCATCCAGAGCAATAAGTGTCTTGCTCAAGGATACAACCACAACTTGAGATTACATTGCCGGCGCTCTGTATTAAAAAAATTATGAAACCTGTGTAAAAGTTAGAGCTAAACCCATTAACGGCTCTTGAGATGAAGTTTGAATAGGTTGTTATTCAGGAAATCCATGCACAATCTATTATAAAATGGATGCCGTGTCAAACTTTTCTCATGTCCGAAAAATAACACTTTTTCGGCTTCATTTCCTTAATATCCTCATCAATTTCCAAACGAGACCAGTGGAACTGGAGAAAAAGCTTATAGTGGGATTTTAAGATGTTACGAAAGATCTGTAAGGGAAGATAGGTGCAACAAGTTCTAATCCCGAAGGACATCAGTTTTCCTTCGGGTCAATCATTTTTTATTTTGGGGTTGTGTAAAACTATTTTTTGCATTTGTTTTTTTGTGTACATCCTAGACATTGCCCTAGTTGCCAACTTAAATCACATTATCATCGAATTGACATAAGATTAATGTTCAACATCATAGCCGAACACCTGAGACCGTTCCATTGTATAAATCTTATAATAATATTAAGATATGAATATGTTTGACCAGCTTAATAAGTTAATGTAGCATAACATTATGGACTTATTAACATTTCAACAACTTCGTCAGTTATGTTTTTATGTTACTTCTTTAAATAGGCATATTGAGAAGATCAGTTAACTTAAACTTACATCGCATGATACAATATTAATTGATCAATTATCATTTTGAAAATTAACATATAACATTACATTTAACATTAAACATATACAAACTACCATACCAGAATGTTTCGAGTAATTGGGCTTTTACTGTATTCATCTTCCTTTTTATCACCGTCATTACATATGCTATTGGCCACGTGGATAACATCGCCGGAGACCCACGGTTAATTGCAGTACGCTATGCTAGACTTATCTATAGTGACAATGACAATGACAATTGTTTATTCTCGTAAACATAAACAGTACAGTGCAGAGAATATGAACATTAACAAATGGATAACAATGATACATACTGAAACAGGATGGACATCAGTATTGTGAATTAATTATCTAACTTGCATCAATAATAAATCAAGTCAATGAAGTAAGTTGATCATGAGTTACGTAATTGAATAATGTATGGAATTTAAATGTATTTTGTCTATCATAATAATATCTAGACATATATTTGGCGTAGTTCAATCAACCGTGGGTCTCCGATGATGCATGCATAATAACAACACAAGTACCGTTTCACAATGCGTATTGTGTTATATATAGTATCACTCAGGATTTGACAGATCTATATTTGAGGATCCAGAAACAACCGCGGATAACTCGAATACCATGTATTACTCGAACTATTGATCGGGTCCCCGTGAGTTCGAGTAAGAGGGGGTTTACTGTAATTCATGATAAACACGGTACATTTCATACTTCACAAACACCAAAGCCTTCAACCACGCCCCTGTCGAGGCTAGACAGGGATATTAACCTTAACTGTCATTATGTATACTTAAAAGCTGAATTATTTTTTAAAAAGATGGTATTTTTAATAGTATTGTTTTATAAATCTTAACCTCAAATCCCTTTAGTTAAACGGACATTTCAAAGTGAATTGAAACTCATCATCTATGTCTCTCAAAGCAAACCGGTTACAAATTCTGTTTCTGCCTATAATATTAAATTGTTTACCAACTTTTATATTCAGTTTCTGAGATGACAATCTTTTAGTTACGACGTGCTTATATTTATTTTCAATATTTTTACGTAGATAAAATAGAAAACAATGATTATTAATTAAATGTTGATGTGATAAACTTTTGGCGAACCAGATTTCTGTATGTACACACACTGGGGTAGGTCAAAATGCAACTATATATGTACTAACAATTTCTCCTTGTTGTCAAGCCCCAGACTTCTCCGTTTTTTTCAGGCAATGATGTTGATCTGTAGTCGTGAGATCGAAGGAATGACCATCACAACACCGGCAATTCAGACAGGTACAGACCTTAATGATATTTATTTGATCGAGAGAGAATAGCACTGTATTTCATGGTCGTTACGAAAATAAACAGCACGAGATTGACGGATTTATCTTATTCTTCAATACAAATGTAATTGCCTAGACGTAAGAAATGTTATCCATTGACATTCAACGAGTGTGTTTACTTTACTTTAACACAACATCCCCAGAGCATTGAAGAGTATGTATAGAAATTCAAAAGGTACAATTGTTAAACGTAGAAATTGATGCAATTGTTTAGATTTTCGTACCATTCGAAATAACAAGATTTTAAGTATAAAATCCATGGAGATTAAACTAAAATTCTTTAAATGTAACCGTTCGAGCAGAGAAGTCCTATAGCTATTTGTGTCATTGTTTGCGGAACTCTCACACAATGCTTCTTAAGTCTCTGTATGACATCTATTGTCGGCCCCGGTGTGTTATAGCTTGAGGGCTAAACACCCTAGAAAGTTTATATCGTCGTTTGGCTTGATGAATTTGAAGATGCTACATCACCTGTGCCCAATTTTAAAATAGGATATGTTGGCTGAGTTGGAAGACACCCAGCGGTTTCACACTGCTTCTATAATGGCGCCCATTGTATAGAAATATACCGAATTATCACCAACAATGGAAACGGATTCTAATATAAGCCAGTAAGTATTTGATCGTCGCTTCGTCAGCTGAAAGGCCGTAAGGCCGGAATAGCGGACGTAAAACCCATAAATAAATAAATAAATGATCGTCGCTTATTACGTAAAAGATATAGAGGCGGCGTGCGGTAGAATATATTCGAGATAAGTTATTTATCCACTTTAAATTTGAAAAATAGAATTAGAAGCAGAAACTTTTTGAAGATGGTGATAGTGTTAAGTATGTAAACTTTATTTATTTTACAACTCAGAACAAGAAATATCTTTAAAAAAGATAAACGGCATATTTTAAATGCTGGTGTTTGAAAAAAGAATATTATACGGCTATGCCGAATAACGAACTAATGCGTTTTAGCACGGATAACAAAATGTTATCAGTTTGAATCATTTTTGGTGATAATTAGACTGCATTTGACTCAGGAATATAATTTTATTAATGTGTCATTGAAACAGATACATTCACTTATTAAGCTTGCATTCAATTTTAACTTTGTTTCGTTTTTAACTGCATGTCTGCATTTTGCATTTAGCGCTACATTGACCAATCACATACTTCATCGTGACCAGTAACGCCACCTGTCGCGTCATATCCGGGGCCAAAAGAATAGTATACGGCTATGCCGAAAAAAACATACTAACTTATATTAATCACACTTGTTGGCCCGGATGGAAGCGTGCAAGGGAGGAAACCGGATTACATGGAGAATCCACGTGGCCAAGCAGGTGACACCCATATCTTTCACGTCAACGATAAATCTACTGCTGCGTGCACGTTAATGTACACATGGTATACGGGGTACGGTATGGTCAGGAAAAAACAAACGGATTTGTTGAATTGACCATCCCGTGTTCTAGCTTCCCGAGAAACACAAACAGCCAAGGGAAGGGGGTTTCAAGCCACGCACCTAGGATTCACTACAGGAAGATAGTAGTACGCAGTAGTAACCTATGGGCGCAAAAGACCCTCCCCTATCCGGCCCCTCTTAAAACCGCTGAATAAATTTTCACGTCATCCAAAACCGCGCGCAAGTATTTACCACCACCCCATCAACAAAACCGCAGGGAAATATTTACCACCACACCATCAACAAAACCGCGGGAAATATTTACCACCACCCTATCAACAAAACCGCGGGAAAGTATTTACCACCACCCCATCAACAAAACCGCGGGAAATATTTACCACTACCCCATCAACAAAACCGCGGGAAATATTTACCACTACCCCATCAACAAAATCGCGGGAAATATTTACCACCACCCCACCACCATCCAAAAACGAGGAAGCCTTTCGTGGTATGAACTCTCTTCCATTTGAAACCCCTCGGACGACTTTGGTTGGTCAATTTTCAATTCTGACATCACGCAATGAACACACTAAGTAAACAATAATGTTTCTAAACGAGCTCATCTCCACGAATAATCCTGATTTTATACATATGTTGTCATTACGATGTCATGTGCATTACTAAATTATAAATTTATAATCCCCACCCCCAATACAATTTGTTAAAATGACGAAAAAAAACTGACATAAGTTTTAAATGGAAGTTAGTCTGGAGAAAAAGATAAGAACGGTAACAGAATAATATTTGTACATTGGCTTGGTCAACTAAAGTAAATAAAAGTTGTTAAAATAACAAAAGAAAACAAAAACTGAAAATAGTTTTAAATGGAAGCTAGTCTGCAGAAAAGGATATCAAAAGTATATAAAGAAAGGGAACAGAATAATATTTGTACACTTGTTTGGTCAACTTGTGAATTATTTTGAAACTGATTCGAGGTATAACACTCGATAAGGTAATAGCGGTCACGCAATTGTCTTAACGTGACAATCAGCCACGATCAAAGACAGCGTCCATGATTAACTATCGTGATGATATTGAGTAATTTCGGTCAGCAGACTGGTATATATACGACCATAGGTCAGTCGTACTGTACACCAGATCTTACAGACCTCGGACAGACAATGAACTCCACCTTCGCTTTAGTTCTTGTAGGCCTCTTGGGTAAGTTTAAATTATTTCGAATTATCATTTAATTAATGATTATTGTTTAGCTCTGCTGTACCTAACTCTCAGCTTCTACTAAAGGTGCTAATATATTGTGCATAATCATGTGTGATTGCAGGTGGTAGACTGCTTGACATATCCTAATTGATTTCACCTGCCATTCATTTAAAATTCAGTATTAAAACAAAACATTTTGGCTTTAATCTATCTAACGATCAGATTCTACTGAGAGATGTTAATATCTGGTGTCTTTTTGGCAATTCTTACAGCTCGGAACTTTCAAGATACCAATATAATGTTTAATATATCACTTTGTTGCTCAATCCTTGGTCAAAGTATATTGCCAACAAAGGCTACGGAAGATGCCAAAGAATTGATAATTCATTCGTCTTCTTACTTGATACAATACGGATTCTTGAACCTAAAAAGCGTTGTCTTAACATATGTAGTCAGAATTCTACCATGTACATTATCTTAAGCGTCATTGTCTTAAATATTTAAAGTAGATATTTTGTTTTTTGCTTTGTTTTACTGAGATCCAGCATGACAAACTCATTGAAAAGACCTTTCCTAAATATTCGACTTGAAATCGCATGTCTTGAATCGTGTCTTAAACTCTTAGGGCCTAAAGATTTTAATGGATTCAATAAATGCTTTGTAATTATGAAGATATTTCTTAAATCGCCTTATTTGCACCTGTTTCTAGCGGCTGTTGTGTACGGCGAGATTTGCAAGAGCAAGAATGATTGCGCAGACACTACTTGTCATAGCGGTATGATCGAATGTGTTGCGATCTCTGGTAACCACTTGTGCACGTGCATTCACGGCGATATGGACAATATTAGTAAGTATATACTGTATTCTGCAAAATAAGTAAAAGTCACAAAACAGTTGTACACGGTTTAAAAATAAGAAACACTAAGCAAATACATTTATACTTTCAAAACATTCATTTAATTTCCATTTCTGCTTCGTATAACGTTTAAGTACGAATAAGTCCTAAGTTGAAAAAAAATACTATCACGAATACATTAAGAGTTTCCATTCTGTTATCATATTCCTTGGAATATACACAGCACAGATGCTACAACCTCATATTATACCATAGATTGTATATATTCCTTTTAAATATCAACAAAATTGTTAATATTTTATATCCTTTGTTGCATAACATGTCATAAATCGATATTCTGTTACCACGATTGGCTGTGAAATTAATAAGGTTAGAAATGGTGGACTCCTCATTAGGCATCTTTCTTGACCAATGATTTTCTGTTTATATCCTGTGTACTTTGACAATAACCAGGGTAGAGGAATGCTTGTTTATCTTAAAATGTTTCCATTATTTCCTGCAGATTGTACTGCCAGGGCTGACTGTCAGATGGACTCTGTTTCCATGGACTGTGATAACAGTCTAAGACACTGTTACGACGAGACCTGTCGCTGTGAGGGCCATGGACACCAACACACACACCCACCTCATCCAACCCACCCTCCCCATGGCGGAGCTCATTAGAGGTAAAAGGTCCCAGATATCTTTATCGCTCTTCTTCTAAACGCTTTCCATTCCGGAACATCTTATCTTATTCTCCTTGGACATTGTCAAAGGTTTCATGCAAATCTATATTTTCTAACTGTATCGATCTTGAGATAGAATTGTCTTAAAGTGGATATTTTCTATGTTTTTGAAAAGAGTAACTAACAAAGTTTACAAACTCGTAATCAAAAATGTATTTAATTCCCGGCATTGTCAGAGTCTGTGGCACGCCTTCTTTATGCCATTTTTGTTGAATGAACCTTTTGTCATGTCTACAGACTGATGGTTATATTTCTCCACTAATATTATAGTTACATAATAACATATTATTGTCAACCGCTAACTTATTTGCATAACAAAAATTTAACTGTTCCTCTGCTGGTCTTTAACTGGTTGTCAGTTGACCATCAACTGATGAGTAATCAATTCGGATCTGTATATATATAATATTGGTATTGGACACTGTATCCATCCCTAGACCTCTCTTAAAAAGTAACCATTTAAACATGCTAGCTTGTTTTTGCATTGGAAATCAAAACATGATTTTGCATGGTACGGTTTCTATATAATTTTTAAAAGCTTATATGTTAAAAGTGCCGATAAAATTCGGGCACAGAAAAGTTAATTCAATGTATGTATCCGATCAATTTGCACGGCATTGATTGATTTAGAGAATTAGATGAACCATCTGTTTCACAGAGTTAACTTTGATTAACTGTCGTACTATCATTTCACCAGACAGAATGTAACAATCGTTGTTGTATACAAGCACTGATTTGTTTTCTATAATTTCAGGACAAATACTCGCCTGGTGATTCTTTGAATTGTTACCTGTCAATCCAGCACAATTCTGAAGCTATAGCCGAATTATTTCCCCTGTTACACTGTTATGAATTGAAATTAAAATGTATTTATTTATAAACTGTTGATCTACTTGTTGCTTAACATGAATCCAATAATCATCCGACACCGACTGACAGTACTAGTACTAAATGTACTGATTTGTAAGATCCCCGTACAGGAGGTTGAGACATGTGATGACTGGTTTATAAAAGGTCCTTAACCACGTATAACTTATATATAAACAACCTCAATTTCTCTTCTAGTTTGTTTTAGTATAATCGACGAAAATAGTTGGGACAATGAATCAGTGAGGGGTCAGAATTAGTAGGACAATTCATGGATCAGTGAAGAGGGTGACTCCGAATGATCAGTAATTGATGCCTTGATGAACCAGATTTTAATATATAATAACACGTTGTTAAAAATAGTCGCACTTTCGGTTGATTGATTGCCAGTGAAGACATGCGAGATAGTCATTAACGACGGTTTTGTTTTGTTTTGTTTTGTTTTTGTTTAACGTCCTATTAACAGCCAGGGTCATTTAAGGACGTGCCAGGTTTGGAGGTGGAGGAAAGCCGGAGTACCCGATCTGTGAAGAAAAGATCACCAGGGTGACTCCGAATGATCAGTAATTGATGCCTTGATGAACCGGATTTTAATATATAATTAACACGTTGTTAAAAATAGTAGCACTTTTGGTTGATTGATCGCCAGTGAAGACATGAGAGAGAGTCATTAACGACGGAGGTTGTAACTTGAACAAAACGGATTTAACATTGAGATCTCAGGAAATGTTATCTACAGATATAATTCAACATACAGTATGCATGCTGCTTAAATGTCCTTAGGATAGGGTTTGAAAAGAAAAGTGATCGAAATGACGTGTGTCCTTAAGTGTAATGTACATACAGTGTTATAAAATCACATATACAGATAATAATAAAATAATAATAATAATAATACATTCCATTCGCGGCCAACCATCTGCCTCTGTTCATACCAAAATGAGCATGTATATGATTTATAGTTTTATTTGCAGCAATCTGTTCCTGAATTTCCTAGTTATGAAATAATTGTGTGTAAAGTCGGGTTCTAAAAGCATTTAATTCTGGTGCTGTATATATAATGTTTGCGAGGTGGTCTCTAATTCGTTGACTATGAGGCAGCTAGTTCTTTTTATCAACGTTGACGTGCCACTTTTCTACGTTAAGCATGTAATTCACTGACAAAGTGAAACGAAGGGAGATAACTACATGTATGTTAGATCAGAATGGTGTACGAGTACGAAGCTATATATTCCATCATCAAAATACCGAAAATAGTTTAGACTTTTGTGTTTCCCAATTAATTGTATCCTGTAGGTAGATCTCTGCTTTGTATACATTGAAGCAGAAAATAATCAAATTAAGATAATATTATCTAAGGAAAGCCACCATATCAGGTTTAGTCACGTGTCGTCTTTCCGCGTTCGTCATGCTCGAGAGCGCACATCACCAAATACAAGCAAAATACTTCATATTTCCTCAATTGTTTGCGCAAAAGGAGGGGAATAACATCATCCACATGGAACCTCTCATACGGCCGCATGGGAATCATTCAGGCATTTATGATAGACTTCAAGTTTCACTTAACACAAAAAAGAAACATGGAATAAACAATAGATAATACATAACGTCTTTATGTTATAAATGTGAATTTTTACATCATTTATTGACATTCCCAGAATGTATACCATTTTAATTGGTATACGTGTATACGTTTTGACATGTCGTTCACGACTTGATCATTTGTTGTCGGTACTCACATGATCTGTCTTCGAAAAGGCCCAGTTAATAAAATGAGTGAAATGTAGAGAAGTGCTGTCATTTGTTTCACAATTTACGAGTGCGGTGAGGAATATTTAGTAACTACGTAAACGTCCGAGTATCCCATAAGAATTTCCATGTTGGATTCGGACCCTAACATTTTGTCCGATTTCAAATGGAGTTGCTTCCCTTGTGCATTGTCGAGATACTGTGTTTTGAAGGATATTTCACTTTCAAGAGTTCCCTTTACTTTTAGAGCTAGTTTTGGTTTCAATAACTTCTCGGTCGTTGGTAACTTGGTTCTTGTTCTGCGACCAATGAGTCATTGCGCAGGTAACCTAAGTTAGCGTCAAGTCTCGCTGTGCATTGCTGAAAACCAATATTGCAAGGTATAGATTACGTCCATTTTATTATTGTTTTCATTGCCTTCTCGGCCATTGGATTTTAGAAACATGGGACTGGAGGGTCTGTGTTCGATATCAAACTCTTTTATGATTTTTCGAAATTCGTGACAAAGTGTGGACCTTTGTTAATCATAGTGGATCTGGTATTCCACGGCTTGCAGACTGTTATTTGCAGTTGATTTATGGAGTCTCACTCCCGGTATCCATTAACATGGACACTTCAAAGAATTCTACCAACACTAAATAATGATCACCATCTTGCTAACACAAATCACCACCTACTATAAACCATTGCCTTGATGGAACCTCATGTGGTATTAGTTGTTCTTACGACTGGCTGATCTTGTTTGTACAATTGACACTTAATCAAAGACCTCTTACATCTGGCTATTTGTCTGCAATGTTCTACTCCCAAATGAGATTCCTGATTTTTTTCCTAACACAACTCACCTCAATACAAATGAAGTAGCACGCCTTTCATATGTTAGATCGTACCACATCATACACTATAAGCTTGTCCCGAAAATTGCATTAAGCTAATGCTGATGACAGAACATCACACCTGTCGTTTGGCCTTGCATAGAGAATAAATTGTTAGAGAAACTCTCAATGTCGGGGCTTGTTTTGTTTCCTGCTTGACTGCTGACACATCAAAAAATACGTACAATGTAGTCATCCTCCATGTTTGTCGTGTCTCGACATTCAGGCAAGTACATTAGTACTTAAAGCATCGGCGACATGGAACTCTTTTTCAAGTACTAAGTGTATATCAAAATCATAGGCTTGTATCGTCAGTAGCAGTTGTAGTCCGCTAAGTATAGTGGTTTCTTCACTATAAGGTTTGCGATCGGATTGAAACTAGACTTTCTTTCGGTAGTTGTACTGATATTAGATGTTTGTTGCTAGTAGTGAATACTACCACAAGCATCTTCTCAATATGTACATAAGTTTTTTGTGCAATGTATTGTACCGTGCCCATGAACCTAATCAATGCTGTACTCTTGTTTAGATATTTCCTTAATTACTTTCACTTTCACGGCACACGGTTTTAAACCCTGCGTGCTGAATGTATGGTCAATGAAGTTAACTGTTATCTGACTCCTTGAGGTTAACACGTTAGCATTTCTAGTTCTATCGAAGATTTAACGTAGTGTAGTACCGTGTTAATTGCCAGTCTCGCCCGCTATGAGAAAATCATCCGTGATGGTTCGACATCCTAAAGGTCCTTGAAAATGTCTGTTATAGCCCTCCAAAAACCTAAATTACAAATAAGTACGCCGAAAACGTATAACGTCCAAGCGGGTGTTAAATGTGCATAAATTGCAGCTTAGCTAATCCAGCTACATCTGCAAGAACCTTGACACTGCGTTAATTTTTGAAAAAAGTATTTGCCTCCATCTACTTTGATATTTGAGGTTGATACAGATGCGGAGTTTTATTGTTCGCCACCACCGTAGAGTTAATGACCGGTATCACTGTTAGGTCGATTTCAATGTGATGTTTATAGAATTTAGGATCCCTTCATTTCATTCGTTTAGAATATATTGCCTTGTGCTGTTTCTGATTAGACTACACCAACTCTCTTTACCACTCTCTATCAGTTTTAACTTTTGTCTTGATGCAAATCCGATAACAGGCAACGACATGACAATCTAGCATGCTACCACTAACCTACCAACAGTTTACATTCTCCTGACTGCAAGGACGTAAAAAAATGTTGACATTTTCCATTTTTTATTTTCGTTTGCACCCGTGGCTCTGTCAGATTTTATACTGTGCCCCATTGTCTATCTTAAATTTAATTGCTTTGATTTTCAGCTTCACAAACCATTCGTCATCCTTTCCTGGAGTGGTCGCTCCCACTTTGTCTGTATGACCAGTTCCGATAAAGAATGACTCGTAATATCCAATCTATGTATGTGTCAATCAGCTGTACGTTTCCCCTTTTTGGTTTAACCTTTAGGAGGGTTGCATCACTAATTACCTTGACCTCGTCCTACCGGCTTGTTTTGTTCAGTTCTATAATTTATACCTCTATCATCTCAATTTAAACTTTATTTCAGAATTGCGGAATAAGTTAAATGAATTTTTTTTCTTTGTCAATAAAAGTTAAAATAAACAAAAAAAAAACAAAAAACAAACAAACCCTGAAAATAGTTTTAAATGGAAGCTCGTCTGCAGAAAAGGATATCAAAGGTATATAAAGAAAGGGAACAGAATAATATTTGTACATTGGTATGGTCAACTTGTGAATTATTTTGAAACTAATTTGAGGTATAACACTCGATAATGTAATTCGTCACGTGATTGTCTTAACGTGACAATCGGCCACGATCAAAGACAGCGTCCATGGTAGACTATCGTGATGATATTGAGTAATTTCGGTCAGCAGACAGGTATATATGCGACCATAGATCAGTCGTACTGTACACCAGATCTTACAGACCTCGGACAGACAATGAACTCCACCTTCGCTTTGGTTTTTGTAGGCCTCTTGGGTAAGTGTAAAATTATTTCAAATCATTATTTAATTAATGATTATTATTTTTTAGCTCTGCTGTGCCTAACCCTCAACTTCTACTGAAGGGTGTTAATATCTTGTGTTTACTATGTCCTGCTTGAAACATTCTAATTCATTTCACCTGCGTCCATTTAAAACTCAGTATGGAAACAAAACATTTTGGCTCTAATCCATCTTAACGATCCAATTCTACCGAGAGATGTTAATATTATGTTTTTTCTTTGGACAATTACTACAGCTCGAAACTTTCAAGAAACCAACATAATGCTTAATATAACACTTTGTTGCTTAATCCTTGCTTAAAGTATATTCCAATCAACCAGTGACAATAGTGACTTCTTGATCCTAAAAAGATTGTCTTAACAAATAAAATCAGAAGTCTACCATGTAAACCATTTTATACGTCATTGTCTTAAATATATAAAATGAATATATATATATTTTTGTTTTTATGAAATTTACGACGAGATCAGGCATGGCAAACTCAAATGCTCAAATGTATGCCATTATGAAGGTACAATTACTAAAATCGCCTAATTTTCACCTGTTTCAAGCGGCTGTTGTGTACAGCGAGATTTGCAAGAGCAAGACTGATTGTGCAGACACTACTTGTCAAAGCGGTATGATCGAATGTGTCGCGATCTCTGGTAACCACTTGTGCACGTGCATTCACGGCGATATGGACAAAATTAGTAAGTATACGTATAAGTTTGTACTCAGCAAAAGAAATAAAACGGTTAACAAAGAAAAAATACATGTTAAGCGTCATAACATTAATTTAATTTCCATTTCTGCTTCGTATAATGTTTAAGCACAAATAAGTCATCAGTTTGAAAAAATACTATCACGAATACATTCAAAGTTTCCTTTCTGTTATTATCATCCTTGAAATATACACAGCTACAAGTGCTACAACCTCAGATTATACCATAGCTTGTATATATTTCTGTATGTTCTCTTTGATATCTTGAACAATATCAACACAATTGTTAATGTTTTGTATCTTTTGTAACAGAACATGTCATATATGGATATTCCATGACCACTATTGGCTGTATTATATATACCGTTCATATTGTTAGACTTCTCCTTATTTTTAAGATATTTTTCATGATCAAAGTGATTTTTTTTAATGTTTATATCCTGTACACTTTGATTATAGCCATTCAGTGTAGGGGAATGCTTGCTGATCTTGAAATGTTTCTATTATTTCTGCAGATTGTACTGCCAGGGCTGATTGTCAGATGGACTCTGTTTCCATGGACTGTGATCAAAGTCTAAGACACTGTTACGACGAGACCTGTCGCTGTGAGGGCCATGGACACAACCATGGAATGTTTACCCATCCACCTCATCCTACCCATCCTCCCCATGGCGGAGCTCATTAGAGGTAAAAAGTCTCAGATATCTTTATCGCTCTTCTCAACTCTCAACGCTTTCCATTCCGGAACCTCTCATCTTATTCTCCGTGGACATTGTCAAAGGTCCAATGTAAATCTATATTTTCTTATTGTAATATTTTTTGGTATATTGCTTTAGTTTTATCGATATTGAGATAGAATTGCAGTTTCGTCTTAAAGTGGATATTATCTCCATCTTTTAAAGTAGTAGCTAACAAAGTTTACTAGCTCTGGATACTTTTCCTGGCAATGAGGCGTTTGTCTTAATAAATAAACAGCTATATAGACAATATGGGAAATCCTGTACACATGCATAGTTTAGCTTTTTTTCGCACTGAAGACATTCCTCTAACATAGAACTGCGCTAATAATACTCACTTTCTTTATATTGCTTTCTACAAGCATGTGGCGGGTGCATTCATTATCGCGTTAATCTTTTCATTTTCGACTAAGCGCGAAAATGTGTGTGCACCAACAAATTTTGGTTTACAATATACATGTATATAAGAGACAATTATCTTGGATGATCAACATATACGTGCTTCCCTTACTCTATGTTAAAACCCGTCAGAAATACCGTTTGAGCAGATGAAGTTTGCCGTTAAGGAACAGGTTTTTGCATATACCTTGATACGCCAATCACATTGTATGTAATCATAGATTAGCGATTATTTTCTAATAAAATGATTTAATTTTTAAACAAACAATAATGTAAATATGAAAAATAATGTCATGTTCATCTTTGGTAATCAAACATTTATTCAATTCCTGGCATTGTCAGATCCTTTGGAACACCTTTATCAATCTTGTTTGACCCTGTGTCATGGCTAACGATTGATGACTATATTGTTGCCACGCGCTAACTTATTTGCATGGCAAAACTTTGACCGTTCCATAGCTGATCTTCGCCTGGTTATCAGTTGACCGTCAACTGAGTAATCAAGTTGAATCT
The DNA here is from genome assembly GCF_902652985.1 of Pecten maximus. Taxonomy (NCBI): domain Eukaryota; kingdom Metazoa; phylum Mollusca; class Bivalvia; order Pectinida; family Pectinidae; genus Pecten; species Pecten maximus. Next base: position 6,582,564 of record NC_047025.1, read on the forward strand.
GTAAAGATAATGTTGTTATGGGAACTGGTATCTATCACTGTACCTGTCTTAAAAGTAACCATTTCAACATGATCGCTTGTTTTTACAAAACTAAAACATGAGTGGCCTTAGTACGGTTTCGACATACTTTTTAAAAGCTTACATGTAAATACATGTACATAAGATTTGGGCACAAAATGTCAATTCAAATTAGGTATCCAGTCAGTTTGCACGGCATTGATTAATTTAGAGAATTAGACGAACCATTTGTTTCACAAAGTTAACATTTGATAGACTGCCATACTATTATTTTACCTTACAGAATATTATAATCGTTGATGTATATTGATTTCTTTTCTATAATTTCAGGACAAATACTCGCTTGATGATCCTTTGACTTGTTACCTGCCTATTAAGCGCAGTTCGGTACCAATTGCCACATTATTTTCCCTGTTACACTGTTATGAATTGAAATTAAAATGTATTCATTCATAAATTGTCGTTTATCTACCTTTATACTTAACATGAGTCATATAATCCTCCCACACCGAAAAGCAGTACTAGTTCTAATTGTACTGATTTGAAAGCCTCCTCTACAAGGTGAGACAGGTGATGGCTTATTCATAAAAGGCCCTTAACCATGGATAATAACTTAAGTTCTCTTTTGAGTTGGCAAGATATCAACAACCACAATTTCTCTTCTATTATTTTAGTGTTATCGTCGAAAATAGTTGGATTAATGAATCAGTGAGGGGTCAGAATTAGTAGGACAATTCATTGACCAGTGAAGAAAAGATCACCAGGGCGACACCAACTAATCAGTAATTAATGGTTTGATGAACTAGTTTGTTTTTAGAATAATCGGCGAAAATAGTTGGAACAATGAAGAATGAATCAGTGAATAAAGTTTAAAATGGTGATAGAGCTGTTAATCATAGAACTGAACAAAACAAACTGGTAGAACGAGGTCAAGGTCAACAGAGGTATATCCCTCCTAAAGGTTATGTCAAAAAGGGAAAAAGTACATGTGATTGACACATACATAGATTGAATATTAAAAGTGGTCATACAGACATGGTGGACGCGAGCAGTTCAGGAAAGAATGACGAATGGTTAGTGAAACTGAAAATCAAAGTAGTTAGATTTAAGATAGACAATGGGGCATAGTATACAATCTTGCATAGCCACAGATGCAAATGAAAATGGAAAATGTCAAAAAAGGAAATACAAGATGTTGGTAGGTTAGTGGTACAGCGTAAATATAGGAATAAATACGACATACTAGATTGCCATTTGCAGTTGCCTGTTATCGGACTTGCATCAAGTCGAGTTAAATCTGATAAAGAGCGGTTAAGAGAGTTGATGTACTAATCAGAAACAACACCAGACACTTATAGATAATTATATTCTAAACGAATAAAAAATATTTAATTCCAGAAGCATCACATTAAAATCGACCAAACAGTGAAACCGGTCTTTATCAATGGTGGAGGAAAATCGAACAATAAACTCCAGATCAATATCAACCTCAAATATCAAAGTTACTGGTGGTAAATACCTTTTCAGACTTTGACGCAGAGTAAGGGCTCTAGCTGATTTAGCTAGATGAGCTAAGCAGCAAATTGTGCACATTAAACACCTTTTGACAGTCTCTCAGCGTACCATTTCGTATTTTAAGTTTTTTCGAGGGCTATAACAGACATTTTAAAAGACCCTTTGAGGATGTCGAAACCATCGTGTATGATACTCTCATATGGGGCGCACCTGGAGAGCAAACGTACTAGGCTACGTCAAATCTTCTATAGAACTGAAAAAGCTAACGGAAACCTTAACGAGTTCGGTAACAGTTAACATTATTGGCAATACACTCAGCACTCAGGGTTTGAACCCGGATGACGAGAAAGTGAAAGTCATTCAAGAAATATCTGCATTAACCAGAGTACAAGTCAGCATTGAATAGACTCTTGGGTAGGGTACAATAGATTGTACAAAACATTATGCAGATACTGAATAGAAGATGGTGGTAATATTCGGAACTAGCATTAGTAAAACTACAATCCGATCGCAAACCTTATAGTGAGGAAACCACTATACTTAGCACCTAGCCGACTAAAAATGCTGCTGACGATACAAGCTTATGATTTTGATATACACTAAGTGCCAGGAATAAAGAACTTCGTGTAGCCGATGCTTTAAGTACTAATGTTCTTGCCTGAAACACGACAAACCTGGAAGAGGACTACATTGTACGTAAGTTTTGGTGTGTCAGAAAGTCCAGCAGTAAACAAAACTACCGCTGACATTGAGCGTTTCGCTAATAAATGGTTCTCTTTAGATTGCCAACCGAGAGGTGTGATGTTCTGCCATCAGCATTAGATTCATAGTATTTTCGGGACAAGCTTATTGTATGATGTAGTAGGATTTAAAACTTGAAAGGCCTGTTACTCCATTCGCATTAAGATGTTTTTGCTTAGGAAAAAAAACATGAATTTCATCTAGGAGTAAAAGAAGTGCAGACAAATGGTAGATGCAAGATATCTTTAATTTAGTGTTCATTGTGCAAAAAGGATGAGCCAGCCGTAAGAGCAACTAACACGGCATGAGCTCGAGGTTCCAACAAGACAATGTTGTACAGTAGGTGGTGATTTGTGTTAGCAAGATGGTGATCATTACTTAGTGTTGGTAGAATTATTTAAAGTGTCTATGTTTATGGATAACAGGAGGAAGACTCCAAAAATCAACTGCAAATCAGTCTGGACGTTATATACATGGGATACAAGATCTATGATTGCAAACGGTCCTCAGTTTGTCACTAATTTTGGAAATTTATAAAGGAGTTTGTGATCGAACACAGACTATTCAGTGAGTCCTATTGTTCCAAAACCCAAAGGCCGAGACAGCAGTGAAAAAAATATTAAATGGACGTAATGCATAACTGTCAATATTGATCCTCAGCAATGCACCGTTAGACTTGGAGCTAGCTAAGATTACCTGTGCAATGAATCATGGGTCGCAGAACAAGAACCCAGTTACCAACAATTGAAACCAAACCTAGCTCTACAAGTAAAACAAGTAAAGGGAAATCTTGACAGTAAAAGGCCGTCGAAAAACAATATCTCGACAATACGCAAGGGAAACAACTCCATTTGAAATCTGACAAAATGATAGGGTCCGAATCCAACTTGGAAATTCTCACTTGGTACCCGGACGCGTACGTAGTTTCTAAGGATTCCTCATCGTGCTCATACATTGTGAAATCAAATGACAGCACTTCTCTACATTATATATACATGTAAGCCTATTCAGAGACAAATTACGTGGGTATACAGTATATCGTGGACGACATGTCAAAACATATATACCAATTAAAATGGTAAACATTCTGGGAATTATATGAATTATGTGAACATTCACATGTATAACATAAAAGCGTTATGTAATATCTATTGTTTATTCCATATTTCTTTTCGTGTTAAGTGAAAGTTCAAGTCTATCATAAATGCCTGAATGATCCCCATGCGGTCGTTTGCGAGGTTCCATAATAATGAATGATGTTGTTCTCTTCCTTTAGCGGAAACAATTTTAAAAATGTATTTATTTGGTTATGTGTGCCCTCGAGCACGACGAACCCGGCAAGACGACAATTGACTATACATGATATGAGGACTTTCCTTAGATAACATTATCTTAATGAAATTATTTTCTGCTTCAATGTATACAAAGCATAGATCTACCTACAGGATATAATTCACTGAGAAACACAAAAGTCTCAACTATTTCTGTATTTTGTTGATAGAATATATAGCTTCCTGCTCGTATATCATTCTGATCTAAGAGCTACTTCCCTTCCTGTCACTCTGTAAGTTCATTACATGCTTAACTTGACACGCCAACGTTGATAAAAATAATTGTGTCTCAAAGTCAATGAATTATAGACCACCTCACAAAAATGATATATTCAGCACCAGCAGTATATGCTATTAGAACACGATTTAACACACAGTCAATTTATAACAAGGAAGATCAAGAACTACATGAACAGAGGCACATTGTGGTCCGCGATGGAAATGTATTACATTTTGTGTTATGTATTATCATTTAACCATTATTCGTATACGTGATGGTATAACACTATACATTACACTGTAGGACACACAGGTCATTTCGATCACAATTCTTTTCAAAGTATATCTTTTAGACTTTTTTTTGACATTTAACAGCATGCATACTGTATGTTAAATTAGATCTGTAGATAACATTTCCTTATATCTCAATGTTAAATTAAGTTAATTTCAGTTCTCTTCTGTTACAACCTCCATGATCAAAGTATATCTCGCATATCTTCACTGGTGATCAATCAGTCAAAAACTTAACTGTTTTGAACAATGTGTCGTTATATATTAAAATTCAGTTCTTCAAACCATTAAATACAGATTAGTTGGAGTCATCTTGATGATCTTTTCTTCACTGATTAATGAATGGTCCTACTAATTCCGACCCCTCACTGATTCATTGTTACAACTATTTTGCCTATTATACTAAAAAAGTAGAGAAATTGAGTTTGTTGATACATTGCCGCCTCAAAACAGTACCCAAATTAGTATCCATGGTTAAGTGCCTCTTATAAACCAGCCATCACCCTTCTCACCTTCCTGTAGAGGGGGCTTTCAAATCAGTACAATAAGAACTAGTACTGCCTTTCAGTGTCGGAGGATTATATTTTAATTTCAATTCATAACAGTGTAACAGGGAAAATAATTCGGCTTTAGCTTCAGAATTACGCTTGATAGGCAGGTAACACGTCAAAGGATCAACGGTTGAGTATCTGTCCTGAAATTATAGAAAATAAATTAATACTTGTATATATCAACTATTGTCATATTCTGGGAGGTGAACGGATAGTACGACAGTTTATCAAAAGTTTGGTTTGTGAAACAAATGGTTTACCTTATTCTCTTCATTAATCAAAGCCGTGCAAACTGAGCGGATATCTAAATTGTATTGACCTTTTTGTGCCCTAATTTTATCGTTACTTTAAACATATCAGCTTTTTGTGTATGTAGAAACCGTACAAAGTACACTCATGTTTTAGTTTCCAATGCAAAAAAAAAAAAAACAAAAAACAACAAAACAAAAAACAAGCTAGAATGTTTCAATGGTTACTTTCTAAGAGAGGTATAGTGATAGATACAATGTCCCATAAAAAAATTATCTATACAGATTAAACTTGTTTACTCAGCTGACGGCCAACTGACAACCAGCCGAGGAACAGCTAATAATTGCCATAAAATAAGTTAATGCTTGACAACAATAACCTGTTATTATGTAAATATAATATTAGTGGAGAAATATAACCATCAGATGGCAAAATGAAGGCGTGCCACAGAATCTGACAATGCCAGGAATTAAATGATTTGTTGACTACCAAGATGAAATCGACATAATTTTACATAGTTGCATTATTGATGACTTAACAATTGAATTATCTTATTAGAAATTAAACACTAATCTTATTGATAACATACAATCCTATAGACGTCTCATGTTTTCAAAATAGAATCAAAAGAGCACTTTGACAAATTCTATGCATAAAGCTCCTTAAAGTTCCTTAACTGTACACTTCATCTGCTCAAACGATATTTCTGACGCATTTTGACAGAGAGTAAAGGAAGTTACGTATATTTTGATCTTCCAAGATATAATTTGTTTCATATATATGAATACTGTAAATCTACATTTCTTGGTGCACACAAATTTTCGCGCTGAGTCATCAATGAAAAGATTAGTGCGTTAAGGATTCAATCCACAACATGCTTGTCGTGGAAAGTAATATAAAGCAAGTAAGTATTATTTGCCCTATACTAGGTAAGAAGAATATTTTCAGCGGAAGACGCTAAAATAAGGTTACCGCTAAAATATGGACGCGTACAGGATTTCAACGCCTTATTCCCATATTGTCTATACAGTCGTGTAATTCGTTAAGACAAACGCCTCATTACCAGGAAAAGTATCCTTGAGAAATTGATACAGTTGGTTTAACTTTGTTAGCTACTCTTCAAAAAACATAGAAAATAACCACTTTAAAACGAAACTGCAAAAACTAGAAAACTAAGGCCAAAATGCCAAAAATACAATAACAAAATATAGATTTGCATGAGACATTTGACAATGTCCAAGGAGAATAAGATGAGAGGTTCCGGAATGAAAAGCGTTGAGAAGAAGAGCGATAAAGATATCAGAGACTGTTTTACCTCTAATGAGCTCCGCCATGGGGAGGATGGGTAGGATGAGGTGGATGGGTAAACATTCCATGGTTGTGTCCATGGCCCTCACAGCGACAGGTCTCGTCGTAACAGTGTCTTAGACTGTTATCACAGTCCATGGAAACAGAGTCCATCTGACAATCAGCTCTGGCAGTACAATCTGCAATAATAATGGAAACATTTCAAGATCAGCAAGCATTCCCCTACACTGAATGGCTATAATCAAAGTGTACAGGATATAAACATTTAAAAAAAAATCATTTGGTCATGAAAATTGCCTTAATGATTAGGAGAAGTACAGCAATATTAACGGTACTTATTATACAGCCAATCGTGGTCATGGAATATCGATATATGACATGTTATGTCACAAAAGATACAAAACATTAATAATTTTGTTGATATCTGTCAAAGTATCAAAAAGAACATATAGAAATATTTATAAGCTATCGCATAATCTGAGGCTGCAACACTTGTGCTGCGTATATTCCAAGGATGATAATTACAGAAAGGAAACTCTTAATGTATTCGTGATAGTCATTTTTTGCACCTTTTGATTATTTAAACGTGATACGAATATGAAGCAGAAATTCGGAATTAAATGAATGTTTAAAAGTTTACATATATCTGTTTGTTAGCTTTTTTGACATTAACATAAAAAGGAGACTTACTGAGATACATACAAAGTATACTTACTAATTTTGTCCATATCGCCGTGAATGCACGTGCACAAGTGGTTACCAGAGATCGCGACACATTCGATCATACCGCTTTGACAAGTAGTGTCTGCACAATCAGTCTTGCTCTTGCAAATCTCGCCGTACACAACAGCCGCTAGAAACAGGTGAAAATAGTAATTAGTAATGCCGTCATAATGACAAACAATAACCAATTCCTCTACTTTTGGCCCTAAGAGTTTAAGATATGTTAATAGTAATGCGATTTCAAGTCAAATGTTAAGGACAATTCCTTACAATGAATCATTTGAGTTTGCCATGCTGGATCTCGTCGCAAATCTTGGTAAAACAAAACAAAAAATAGTTCAAATATTTAAGACAATGACGAGTACAATAATGTACATGCTAGAAGTCTAACTATATATGTTAAGACACCGATTTTATGTTGAAGAAGTCGAATGAATAACGTAATTCTTCCGTAGTCTTGGTTGATTGGCAATATCTATACTTTGGGCAACGATTAAGCACCAAAGTGATATATTAAACATTATGTCGGTTTCCCGCTGTAGGAATTGCCCAATAGACACACGAGGTATGAACATCTCACAGTAGAAGTTGATCGTTAGATGGATTAAAACCAAAATGTTTTGTTTCAATACTGAGTTTTAAATGAACGGCATGTGAAATGAATTAGAATGTGTCAAGCTGGTTATGGTAATCGTCGGTGACTAAAGTCTACCAGCTGTGTCTACCAACTGCAATCCCAGAAAGGTGTATCCAAGATATCAGCACTCTTCAGTAGAAGTTGAGAGTTAGGTACAGTAAAGCGAAAAATAATAATAATTAATTAAATGATAATTGGAAACAATTTTACACTTACCCAAGAGGCCTACAAAAACTAAAGCGAAGGTGGAGTTCATTGTCTGTCCGAGGTCTGTAAGATCTGGTGTATAGTACGACTGACCTATGGTCGTATATATACCAGTCTGCTGACCTGAAGTTACTCAATATCATCACGATAGTCTACCATGGACGCTGTCTTTGATCGTGGCTGATTGTCACGTTAAGAAAATCACGTGACGTATAACCTTATCGAGTGTTATACTTCAAATCTGCAAATGTTTTATACAATTTATTGTACCCTGCCCAAGAGCCTAATCAATGCTGTCTTGTACTCGTACTTGTACTGAGTGCTGAGTGAATTGCCAATGTAGATAACTGTTATCGAACTCGTTGAGATTTACGTTAGCTTCTTTTCAGTTCTATAGAAGATTTAACGTAGATTAGTACAGGTTTGCTCTTATGAGAGTATCATATGTCTTTTAAAATATCTGTTATAGTCCTTCAAAAAACCTGAAATAAGAAATGGTACGCTGAGAAACTTATAACATCCAAACGGTCGTTAAATGTTCACAAATTGCTGCTTACTTCATCTAGCTGAATCTGTCAGAGCCCCGAGTCTGTGTCAATTTCTGAAAAGGTATCTAAAACCAATAACTTTGATATTTGGGGTTGATACAGATCTGGAGTTGAGTTTATTGTTAAACCAGTTTTACTGTTAGGTCGATCCAACGTGAAGTTTATAGAATTAACTATCTCGTTATTTCATTCGTTTAGAATATAAGTGTGTTGCGTTGTTTCTGATTAGACTACAGCAACTCTCTTTACCGCTGTTTACTAGATTTAACTCTTGACTTGATGCAAGTCCGATATCAGGCAACGACAAATGACAATCTAGTATATCGTACTTATTGCTGTATTCACTAACCTTTCAACAGTTTGTATTGACTTTGGTGACATTTTCCATTATTTATTTTCATTTGCACCTGTGGCTATGTAAGATCTCATACCTTGCCCCACTGTCTATCTTCAATCTAACTACTTTGATTATTGGGTTCACAAACCATTTGTAATCCTTTCCTGAAGTGCTCGCGTCCACTTTGTCTATATGACCAGTTCCGATAAAGAATTACTTTTAATATTCAAACTATGTATGTGTCGATCAACCGTACTCTTTACCTTTTTGGCTTAGCATTTAGGAGGGTTGTACCTTTGTTGACCTTGACCTCGTCCTACCAGTTTGTTTTGTTCAGTTCTATGATTTATACATCTATCATCAATTTAAACTTTATTTTAGAATTGCAGAATAAGTTAATAGTATTTTTTTCATTCTGTGAATAAAAATTGTGATAATAATAAAAAAAAAAAAAAAACTGAAAATAGTTTGAAATGGAAGCTCGTCTGCATAAAAAGGATATCAAAAGTATAGAAAGAAAGGGGACAGTTAAATATTTGTAAATTGGTATGGTCAACAATACAGGTAAAACACTCGATAAGGTAATACGTCACGTAAATTTACTTAACGTGACCATTAGCCACGATCAAAGACAGCGTCCATGGTAGACTATCGTGATGATATTGAGTAATTTCGGTCAGCAGACTGGTATATATACGACCATAGGTCAGTCGTACTGTACACCAGATCTTACAGACCTCGGACAGACAATGAATTCCACCTTCGCTTTAGTTCTTGTAGGCCTCTTGGGTAAGTTTAAATTATTTCCAATTATCATTTAATTTCTGATTATTATTTTCAGCTCTGCTGTACCTAACTCTCAACTTCTACTGAAGTGTGCTATTATATTGTTTTTACTATGTCCTGCTTGAATATTCAACTCATTTCAACTGTCGTACATTTAAAACAAGAAAACATTTTGGCTCTAATCCATCTTAACGATCCAATTCTACTGAGAGATGTTAATATCTTGTTTGTCTTTTGGACAATTACTACAGCTCTGAAGTTTCAAGAAACTAACATATTGTTTAATATAACACTTTGTTGCTTAGTCATTGCTCAAAGAATATTGCCAATCAGTCAAGACTACGGAAGATGTCAAAGAATCACAATATTGATTCGACTTCTTAATTACTTGATACAATACAGACTTCTTGAACCTAATAACGTTGTCATTAGCTTATACAGTCAGAATTCTATCATGTAAATTATTTCATTCGTCATTGTCTTAAATATTTGGACTATTTTTTTTTTTTTTTATCGAGATTTGCGACGAGATCCAGCATGACAAACTCAAATGATTCATTGTAAAGAATTGTTCCTAGCATTTGACTTGAAATCGCATTACTATTAACATATCTTAAACTCTTAGGGCCAAAAGTAGAGGAATTGATTATTGTTTGTCATTATGACGGCATTACTAAAATCGCCTTATTTTCACCTATTTCTAGCGGCTGTTGTGTACGGCGAGATTTGCAAGAGCAAGACTGATTGTGCAGACACTACTTGTCAAAGCGGTATGATCGAATGTGTCGCGATCTCTGGTAACCACTTGTGCACGTGCATTCACGGCGATATGGACAAAATTAGTAAGTATACGTATAAGTTTGTACTCTACAAAAGAAGTAAAACGGTTTAAAAAGAAAAAAATACATGTTTAGCGTCATAACATTCATTTAATTTTCATAGCACGAATACATTAAGAGTTTCCTTTCTGTTATTATCATCCTTGAAATATACACAGCACACGTGCTACAACCTCAGATTATACAATAGCTTGTATATATTTCTATATGTTCTGTCTGATATCTTGAAAAATATCAACAAAATTGTTAATGTTTTGTATCTTTTGTAACAGAACATGTCATATATGGATATTCCATGACCACTATTGGCTGTATTATATCTACCGTTCATATTGTTAGACTTCTCCTTATTTTTAAGATATTTTTCATGATCAAATGATTTTTTAAAGTGTTTATATCCTGTACACTTTGATTATAGCCATTTAATATAGGGGAATGCTTGCTGATCTTGAAATGTTTCCAATATTTCCTGCAGATTGTACTGCCAGAGCTGACTGTCAGATGGACTCTGTTTCCATGGACTGTGATAAAAGTCTTAGACACTGTTATGACGAGACATGTCGCTGTGAGGGTCATGGACACAACCATGGAATGTTTACCCATCCACCTCATCCAACCCACCCTCCCCATGGCGGAGCGCATTAGAGGTAAAAAGTCCCAGATATCTTTATCACTCTTCTTCTCAACGCTTTCAATTCCGGAACCTCTCATCTTATTCTCCATGGACATTGTCAAAGGTCCAATGTAAATCTATATATTCTTATTGTATTTTTGGTATTTTGCTCTAGTTTTATATATCTTGAGATAGAATTGCTGTTTCGTCTTAAAGTGGATATTATCTATGTCTTTTAAAAGAGTAGCTAACAAAGTTTACCACTGTTGCAATTTCTCAATGATACTTTTCCTGACAATGAGGCGCTTGTCTTAACGAATTACACGACTGCATAGACAGTATGGGAAGAAGGCGTTGAAATCCTGTACACGTGCATAGTTTAGCGGTATCTTTCTTAAGCGTTTTTTCACACTGAAGACATTCCTCTAACCCAGGATTGGGCCTAATAATACTCACTGTCTTTATATTACTTTCCACGACAAGCATGTGGCGGGTGTATTCATTATCGCGTTAATCTTTTTTTATTTTCGACTAAGCGCGAAAATTTGTGTCTACCAACAAATGTAGGTTTACAGTATTCATGTATATGACACAAATTTTATCTTGGAGGATCAAGATAAACGTTACTTTCCTTGCTCTCTGTCAGAACGCGTCAGAAATACAGTTTGAGCAGATGAAGTTTACCGTTAAGGAACCGGTTTGTGCATAGACCTTGTCAATGCATTCTTTTAATACTATTTTGAAAACGTGAGACACCTATCACATTGTTTGTAATCATAATTATATTAGCGTTTAATTTCTAATGAAATAATTTAATTTCTAAATGATCGATAATGTAGATATGAAAAACAATGTCGTGTTCGTCATTGGTAATCAACTGTTTTTTTCAATTCCTTGCGTTGTCAGATTCTGTGACACACATTTATAAATCTTTGTTGGACCCTGTGTCATGTTAACAGATTGATGGTTATATTTCTCCACTAATATCATGGTTACAACAATTACATAATAACGTTATTATTGTCGAACGCTACCTTATTTGTATGGCAAAAATTTAATATTCCTCAGCTGGTCTTCAGCTGGTTGTCAGTTGACCGTCAACTGAGTAATCAAGTCGATTCAGTATTGGACACTGTATTCATCACTTTATCTCTCTTAAAAAGTAACCATTTAAACATGCTTGCATGTTTTTACATTGGAAATCAAAACATGATTGTGCTAAGTACGGTTTCTACATACTTTTTAAAAAGCTTATGTGATAAAAGTGCCGATAACATCAGGGCACAAACAAGCCAATTCAATGTATATATCCGATCAGTTTGCACGGCATTTATTAATTTACAAAAATTAGACGAATCATTTGTTTCACAAAGTTAACTTTTGATATACAGTCATACTATCATCTCACCTGACAGAATATTATAATCGTTGATGTATTATAACGAGTACTTCTTTGTTTTTTATAATTTCAGGACAAATACTTGCCTGTTGATCCGCTGAATTTTTATCCGCCAATCCAATGCAATTTTGAAGCTATAGCCAAATTATTTTCCCTGTTATGAATTGAAATTAAAATGTATTTATTTATAACTTTTTATCTTTTTTTCATTTAACACGAGTTCTATAATTCTCCGACACCGAATGGTAGTACCAGTACTAGTTGTATTTGTTTGTAAATATAAGTCCCCAATACAGGAAATTGAAAAAAGTGATGGCTGAATTATAAAAGGCCCTCAACCACGTATAATAACTTTGAGATGACAATACATTAACATACTAAATTATAAATATTATTTTATTATCTCATATATTATACAGAACTATCGAAAATACTTTGAACACAGAATCAGAGAACGGTCGAAATTAGTAAGACAATTCGTGGATTAGTGATGAGAAATAAATTCATAATGTGACCAAGATTCAAAATCAATTCATGTTTATTAAATTGCACCTGTCACTTGTTATCTTAAAACATGTAATTTTTTCTGGGAAACTCTGCCACCAATAAACATGTCCACGTGTTCATCCGAATTCCTCTTCCAGACGAGGTAGCAGTGGATCAAATCAATTTCCTGTATCAAACTAATTTAAATAGTAGCTAGGTCATTATTTTTCCTTCATACTGTTTCTGTCCAATCTTCCCTTGCCCAGTCAGGCAATGGTGTCTCATACTCCCACTTTGGCCCCTGTAACCAGAAGTAAAACACAAAAGTTTTATTAATATACATAACAAATGTAGATCAATATTACTTCATAGATTATGGAGGAAATGTTCAACAGAAACCACATAAGTTGTAGGGGTGAGATTCTCAAAAACCTGACTTTCCAGAAAATTTGTATTAATCAGTTGGATATACAATGTAAATAGTGAAAAAAATAATTATGTAAAATCTATCAAAATCATAAGCATCTGGGTAGCACATGACATACCTGTAGAATATAATTAGCCAGATGAATTACTGTAATTAAGGAAATGAATAAGTCTTTAAACATATGGAACAAAATGCACTCAACAAATTACAGGACATAATGGCTACTTCAGCAATTGCTATGATTGTTCATCAATAATGATTATATTATGACACTGCCCCTCTCCCCCAATACTGACAAACACCAAGCTTTGGTCATGTGACCATATGACCACTATTGAGATGCCACAGATAGTCACAGATTTTGCTCTTTCAAGAATTTCTCAACAGACTCCAGAAAATGTGAAATATTTCAATATATATAACTCATCTACGATATTAGTGATTATCATTGACATAAAATTTAATTCACATTTTCAAAAAAAAAAAAAAAAAGTTTGAAAGTCTTAAAAACTTGATATTTTCTAACAAATTAAAACTATAATGATTGAAATAATTAAAAGGTGTTTAAAATAATTATTAAACAATGTTAGTTAATGTGTCCCATATAGGTAGTCACCTTGTATTTAAGAGCGTGAAGGTACATGATCATATCAGCTGGCTCTGGATCTCTGAAACTCTTCTTACAGTAGAAGCATTTTTCATCAGGTACCCATTTCTGTGGGTCAAATTTTGGTTTTTCAGCTGTCACTACAGGAGAAGCCTGTCCACACTTGTCAGAGCTCAATCCTTCGGTTGGTGTATCATTATCAAAGTCACTGTTAACAAGTTTACATCGTTTAGCTTTAGGTTCTTCCTCAGGTAAGTATGTCCTAGTAAGTACAGATGAATTTGAAGCTTCTTCCTCACACAGATTTTCATCAGAAGTTTTTCCCTCACACTGATTGGAACTTGAAGCCTCACTTTGATTTAACCTACAATCACTTTCCTGAGAAGAATTAGATTGATAAGCTTTATTGTGAAAATGAGAAGAATCTGCCTCTCCTTGATGTTTGACATTTGTGTGATCAGCCTGTGCTTTCATCTCCTCCAGTCTTTTCTTAAATAATAGGTTATCTCCTTCAACCCATAAACCAGTGTTGTGATTTTCTCTAAAAGATTTCACAATCTGTAATATGGAAAAACAACATTTTTTTAACTATTCAAGTATTAAATTAAGTATCTACATGTATGTCTAAAACAAATTAATTGTGCAATACATGACAGTTTAATGAATTACTCTAGATCTCCTCTACCGAATGTTTTACGTTGATGTAGGTCAACCTACATTCTATATACGACAACCATAACCCATGTATGAAATTCAAGTGAAATTTTGGCGTGTTTAATTTTGGCTCATTCACCCCAGGCGGCAAATAAACCAAAATATAACCACATCCAAAATATCCCAAAGTATGGTATAGTGTAGGAGATAGAGCTCAAACAAGATCAAGTATGGGAGGTTAGGACAGACAGAAGGATGGACGGACAAAATGCAAAACTTCAGTCCTCCACCTATCCCCTCCCCTGTCCCGTTTTTGTTGGGGGACTAATTAAACCATTTCTAAGAAAAGATAAGTGTTTCAGGCATTCTAGACAAAGCATATTCCATATTTGTGGCCAATTAAAGTATTATTGCCAGCAATATATTCAGAAATTTTATAGCTTCAAACTGAACATTCATAAACTTTTACCTCTGTCAAAGATTTTTCCAGAATGCCACCTTTACCGTTGTTTGGACCAAAGCAGCCTTCGTTATACATGGGGTCATTTTTTATTGGAAAGCCTTCAATCAAAGAACAACATATTAATAATTTACATCCTATCTCTATCAAGCATGGCTCAATTAGAGATGAAGTGACAATCTCTCACAGTATATACATTTCAGTTGAAGTTAATGTCTGGGAACAATTAGAAAGTCTTTAATAGAAAGTCTAGAAACAATAGAAAGTCTAGGAACAATAGAAAGTCTGTGAACAATAGAAAGTCTGGAAACAATAGAAAGTCTGGGAACAATAAAAGTCTGGGAATAATAAAAAGTCTGGGAACAATAGATGGATATACAGTACCTACTAATGATATACAAAATCTGTGTATTGGTTACCTACCAAGGTACTGCAGGTGAAGTCGGATCTGGTGAGTTCTGCCGGACTGTGGCAAGCCTTAAATAAATACATTCATGCAAAATGAGGAAAATAATAAATGTTACCATGCAACAACAGATACACTATACCTCCTTCTACTTAATAAACCAAACATTTATGGAATTATATCACTGATTTAATTTATTTGACAGGTAATGTCATCAGTACAAGCATTGTCTTGCTCGTTCAAAACAGATAAATATTTTTGAAGTATGTACTTTGTCAAAAAAAAAGGAACAAAGGGATGGAACATCAGATACAGCTGAAAAAGGACTATTTTAGAATTGATGATTCTGAAAAAAATGAAGAAGGGACTTTATTATGAGGGCAGAGGCTTGTGGATAAGGGCTTTATTATGAGGGCAGAGGCTTGTAGATAGGGGCTTATTTGAGGACAGGGCTTATTTGTGGGTAAATATCTTAATAAGCCAAAAACTTACACCTGATCAAACTGGACGTTCCATTGTAGCTGATGAATTCAAACACAGTTTTGCTGGCCTTACCGCCTGGTACCACACCATACAAACTGTCTTTGGAAGACAGGACACCTAATGGTTGATCGCACTCTATGACACCTCTGAAAACAAAGATATGGTATTACTATTATTAGCTAATTTATTACTACAACTGATTTTAAAGTCTGAAAACACAGGTATTACTTAAAGGGGCTTGAGTAAAGTCTAGGTTGTCAAAATTAAACTTACCGGAAAATAGGTATTCTTTCCAAATAGTAAAAGTTTTAATCTTTAGATTAATAATTTAAAAGCAGTGATACTCTCAAGATAAACCAAAGTTCTTCGAGTATTAAGTCCTGAAAATTCTTAATTCGACTCGAAGTAACACAAATCACAGCAAAAAAAAACAAGAGGCCCATGGGGCCTGTATCGCTCACCTGGTTGGATTAGACCAAATGTTGAAATAATATTCATATTCAAATTGTTTTATTTGTAAAACTCTAACAATGCTATATATGGTTATAGTGTGGGAATCCGAACTGCTTTAAAGATTAATGAAGTCCAGACTCTCTTAGGTCTGAAAGACCTCAAGAATTGTTTATAGAACATGCATTCATCACTTTATGACTAGTAGCGATTTAAAGGAATTACCTCTATTTCACCTATTGGGCCCGCCCCTTTGGCCATTCGGGGGTCAGAGTCACCATTTATGCAAAATCTGTTCCCCTGTTTCTCACCAAATTGGGTTCAAATCCATTCATAACTTGATGACTAGTAGCGATTCAAAGGAATTACCTCTATTTCCCCCACTGGGCCCCTCCCTTTTGACTCCTTTAGGGTCAGAGCCACCATTTATGCAAAATCTGTTCCCCTTCCCCCAAGGATGTTTCTGACCAAATTGGGTTCAAATCCCTTCATAACTTTATGACTAGTAGAGATTTAGAGGAATTACCTCTATTTCCCATATTTGGCCCCGCCCCTTTGGCCCCTCGGGGGTCAGAATCACCATTTACGCAAAATCTGTTCCCCTTTCCCCAAGGATGTTTCTGACCAAATTGGGTTCAAATCCATTCATAACTTTATGACTAGTAGTGATTTAAAGAAATTGCCTCTATTACCCCTATTGGGCCCGCCCCTTTGGCCCCTCGGGGGTCAGAGCCACCATTTATGCAAAATCTTTTCCCCTTCCCCCAAGAATGTTTCTGACCAAGTTGGGTTCAAATCCATTCATAACTTTATGACTAGTAGAGATTTAGAGGAATTACCTCTATTTCCCATATTTGGCCCCGCCCCTTTGGCCCCTCGGGGGTCAGAATCACCATTTATGCAAAATCTGTTCCCCTTTCCCCAAGGATGTTTCTGACCAAATTGGGTTCAAATCCATTCATAACTTTATGACTAGTAGTGATTTAAAGAAATTACCTCTATTACCCCTATTGGGCCCCGCCCCTTTGGCCCCTCGGGGGTCAGAGCCACCATTTATGCAAAATCTTTTCCCCTTCCCCCAAGGATGTTTCTGACCAAGTTGGGTTCAAATCCATTCATAACTTTATGACTAGTAGCGATTTAGAGGAATTACCTCTATTTCCCATATTTGGCCCCGCCCCTTTAGCCCCTGTGGGGTCAGAGCCACCATTTATGCAAAATCTGTTCCCCTTCCCCCAAGGATGTTTCTGACCAAATTGGGTTCAAATCCATTCATAACTTGATGACTAGTAGTGATTTAAAGGAATTACCTCTATTACCCATATTTGGCCCCGCCCCTTTGGCCCCTCGGGGGTCAGAGCCACCATTTATGCAAAATCTCTTCCCCTTCCCCCCAAGGATGTTTCTGACCAAATTGGGTTCAAATCCATTCATAACTTTATGACTAGTAGTGATTTAAAGGAATTACCTCTATTTCCCCTATTGGGCCCCGCCCCTTTGGCCCCTTGGGGGTCAGAGCCACCATTTATGCAAAATCTCTTCCTCTTCCCCCAAGGATGTTTCTGACCAAATTGGGTTCAAATCCATTCTTAACTTTATGACTAGTAGCGATTTAAAGGAATTACCTCTATTTCCCCTATTGGGCCCCACCCCTTTGGCCCCTCGGGGGTCAGAATCACCATTTATGCAAAATCTGTTCCCCTTCCCCCAAGGATGTTTCTGACCAAATTGGGTTCAAATCCATTCATAACTTTATGACGAGTAGCGATTTAAAGGAATTACCTCTATTTCCCCTATTGGGCCCCGCCCCTTTGGCCCCTCAGGGGTCAGAGTCAACATTTATGCAAAATCTGTTCCCATTCTGCCAAGAATGTTTCTGACCAAATTTGGTCAAAATCCAATAAGAACTTTATGACTAGTAGAGATTTGAAGCAAATGTTGACGGACGGACGACGGACGGACGACGGACGTTGCGCCATGGCATAAGCTCACCGGACCTTCGGTCCAGGTGAGCTAAAAACATACAGTATTTGTATACAATACACTTTTTTCCTGTACATTTCGGTGTTAATTTCATTACTTATAGGCACAAACACTTGTATAATCATCATTCTGATATAGATTTCGTCAATAGATATTATGCATGCTTCTGATATGCAAACGAAGGAATGCCCCGTTAATACAACTTACAATCTGAAAGCATACTAGGTATTACTTATAATGACCACTTATAATCTGTTGTAAAGTCAAGAAACAGATTCCTATGTCTTGAGGAATAATTCTTCCCATGAGAATATGTATATATATGACACAGTTTGGTGAGGATCGCATCAGCATATTCCAGAATTATGTGTGGGAGGCTCCAGTATCAAAATTTGATGGGTGGTGAGGAAAAAGCCCCATTTGTCTAGATATATAATTTACTAAATATGTTTTAATATTTGATGGGTGGTGAGGAAAAAAAGTCCTATTTTTCTAGATTTATAATTTTACTAAAATATGTTTTAATATTTGATTGGTTGTGGGTCTCTGAAAATATTTCCCCACCCCTTCCACATGGATAATTTTGGAACATCCCTAATGAAAACTGCTACAATAATATGGTTTAAAACTGGAAATATTTTACTGCTGATTTTGGTGTTTTTTTTAACTGATTACAGATCTCAATCCTATTCACAGTTGAATGTACAAAGTTAACATGAAATGAAGTTTTATAAGTCGGTTGAAAATCTTGGGTATTATATTTTTCTATAACCTGAAAATTTCTATGAATATATCTAGTATGTAAAATATCCAATTTTTAAAGCAGTCATGATTTACTCTCAGAGATGGTTTTTGATAAATTACAATTGAAAGTGGAAAATGCATGAAAGGAATGTTATACAGTAGAAAGTCTCTGGCAAATAGAAAAACTAGAAAATGTCTGTAAGACACAAATGATTAGCTAGTAACATTGCATTTGCATCAGGATGGGAGGGACATGGATAACACTATATGCCCCCCCCCCCCCCCAACCATTTCATGGCGGGGGCATAACAAGATTAGCCATTGATTCTTTTCAATACCACACACAGGGAATCCCAACACTAAACAGCATATAGAACATCATACTTTTTTTCAAATTGAATTGCCAAAGTCTGCATATATAGTAAGATAATTGTTATGTCACAAACTTTTATGAAAGTGTTTTGATATGAAAGCTCATGACTTTCCACTGATTGCCATCATTAATCTAACACTGTTCTAAGACTTACTCGGGGAATTTCCCTTTAACTCTTGCTAGATATTCCTTCTGAACCCTCCTTTGAAGAATATCATCCTCCATCTCACGAGTTTTTTCTGCAGACTTGGCCATGATAAGGAGTCCTGAAGTAAGCCGGTCCAGACGGTATATTGCTGCAGACATAGCAAATAACTGTAATCTTTTCATATAATTCAATTATTAACGATTTTTAAAATGGATCTAAATAATGAATTGGCTAAAGACATAAAGAAATCTTTTCAAAAATTATTATTTTACAAAACTTTATAATAGTTAAACATTCTCATCCTTGCCTTTCTACATCCTCCATGTATTATGACATGATACATACCAGTATTTGTTTTCATTTGAATTTTAATTAATAGAAAAAAAAATGTCACAAATTAAAAGATAAGATTAAATGCAAATCATAAATATTTCTGTTGAACATATTTAAACAAGTTTTTATAAGATCATGAATATTCATTTGTATTAACAAAATCAATGTTCAACTTCTTTGAATTTAGATTTAAAATTTATCTTCAATTTGTG
Source organism: Pecten maximus (assembly GCF_902652985.1). NCBI lineage: Eukaryota > Metazoa > Mollusca > Bivalvia > Pectinida > Pectinidae > Pecten > Pecten maximus. The sequence continues at coordinate 6,602,642 of NC_047025.1, forward strand.
AAAGATAAAAATTCTTGGAAAACATGTCCACATTTTTGCCAATATATTCAAGGGTATATATAATGTACATAATTACATGTATTTACTTTGGTTGTAAACAGGAACAAAAGGCCCAATTGAACTGTATTGCTCACCTGTTCTGTAGCTATGATGATTTGTATTAACATTAAATTTAAAGTTACTTTAAATTGTGTCATTGATGCAGATCCTTTAATCAAAATTTTGTTTTTTAATGAACAAATTTGATATCCCTTCATCTCAGTATACTACAAACCCAATACCAGGAACATGGGTCTCTTCATGGTTATTGAGAAATATTTTTTTTACACATTTTAAACATGTGACTTTAAAAGGTCAAGATCATACTATATGATTAACCTTTTAGCTCATAAACCCAGCATGTTACGGGCCCAATATTTTAACCCTTGTGCCTCTTCGTTTTTTTTAATTTGGAAAAAAAAAAAAAAAAAAAATTGCAAAAAAATGAAAAAAAGAAAAAAAGCATTGAAAATTTCCAATACTTTATCAAGCATTGTTCAAAATATTGATATGGAGTTTCTGTAAGACCTACTTCGCAGATTAGTGTATCCCAGATCTTTGCCGAGGATGAAGGGGATGGAGTTGAAGCGGTATCTTCCACAGGGGTGGACGGGGATAGAGGACGGTTTGTTTATCACAATAACATTTTCATCATCTGTCACAATCTCCAAAGGAGTCCCGATCACTGGGTTCTCATGTCTGTCAAAATAATCAAGATAACGATGTACAAAATTGTCTTCATACAAATACCAATACATGTACTAAATTGTTTCAATTTTTTTGTTGAAGTTTATTTCTATTACCTGTTTATTATTTACCTGTGTGTTTCTGGTTACTTATATACCAGGTAATCATGTCTACCTGAATGTGTATTTGAATGAATTGATAGGCTGTATATTTTGGTTACCTTTGTATTTCAATTACCCTTGTGTTTCGATTACCTGCGTATTTTGATTACCTGTATATTTTGATTACCTGTGTATTATTTTGATTACCTGTATATTTTGATTACCTGGGTATTTTGACTACCTGTATATTTTGATTATCTGTATATTTTGATTACCTGTGTATTTTGATAACCTGTATATTATTTTGATTACCTGTATATTTTGATTACCTGTGTATTTTGATTACCTGTATAATTAATTTGATTACCTGTGTATTTTGATTACCTGCATGATTTGATTACCTGTATAATTTGAATACCTGTGTATTTTGATTACCTGTGTATTTTGATTACTGTGTATTTTGATTACCTGTATAATTTGATTACCTGTGTATTTTGATTACCTGTATGATTTGATTACCTGACAGTTTATTTTGATTACCTGTGTATTTCAATTACCTGTATATTTTGCAATTGATTACCTGTATATTTTGATTACCTGTATAATTTGATTACCTGTGTATTTTGATTACCTGTATGATTTAATTACCTGACAGTGTATTTCAATTACCTGTGTATTTTGATTACCTGTATATTTTGATTACCTGTGTATTTTGATTACCTGTATGATTTAATTACCTGACAGTGTATTTTGATTACCTGTGTATTCGATGTGATAAAAAATCATTATCCTTCAATATTTTGTCTGTAGTGACCACTTCACCATTTAATGAAATGTCTCCATCTTGAAGAATTTCTTCCTAGAAAATCATAAAATACATTTTCCAATTAGACAAACGATCAAGACTAGTATCAAATAAAATGGTACATAATCTGTTACAACATTAATGTAAACACTCAATACAAGGAAAAAATGGCACCTCAAATCATTGCCATGAAAAACAAACAATGCAAACAATAACCAAAAAACCGAAACTATGAGTATGTATCCTCACTTTTGGGCTGCAATTTTTATGAAACTTTTACTATCATAGGAAATAGGACTTAAATCTCTTATAAAGCAAACTCTAGCCAAGGTATATGTATATGTTTGTGTCTGTATTAAGAGTTTGAGTTTCAAGCTGAAAGCATTTTACTCACAAATAAAACATAAGTTTGTCTTATATTTCTGTTGATTCTCAAGCTGCAGTAGAAAAACGGGTCTCACTCTTTCTTCCTCAACCCCAACCCTCCTCCCCTCTCACTTTTTCCTGACACACACTCTCTCTCTCTGATTCCTAAATGAGATACATGTGAACCATCACATGCACTGTCATCAACTACTTTATTGGACATAAGGGGTCTTTTCCATGCAAGGTGGACAGTTCTCACGCAGGACACCGATTTAAGTCCAATCTAAATGTTATATTGAAAAGGAATGCTGGTTGCCGACATGTTTCGGCCTAAGGTAGGCCGTCCTCAGGGCACAGTTTACATAGTACAGTGTTACATGATGTACAGGTAGTGGTAAGTGGAGACAATGGAGGTCATGTGATAATAACAAGACATTATGACGTCATCAATAAGTTGCCTTGGCAAATTATTGATGACAACATTTAGATACCTGGATTCAGGAGTTGGCACTTTTCTTTTTATTTTGTTATTTACCTGGATTGTTTAAGAGGCCTCTGTATCTACTATGGATCCTCCTGGAACCAAGCGATGAAACAAAGCATCTTTTTGAACTCTGCAGGATGTTGGTTCTTAGAGAATTTCTCCTTAGGGAGAATTTTTTTCTCTTCTGATTTTAATTCCAATCTGACAGACTGAATGTTACAAGTTTATTGGTTAGAATTGTGCCAGTGCATTAACTTTTATTTTTGATCTAAATATCAATAAAATGCATAATACATACCATGCTCTTAGTTTTGTCCTCACCGTCCACTTGAAATTCTTTTAAAACCTTGACGAGAGAGTGACCTACCCAACGTCTCTTGACATGGGACTCAAACTTAAAGTAGTAGGGGTACACTTTCCTTAAACCTACAAAAACCAAAACCGCAAACAAGATTTCAAAGTTAATACATGCATTGTCAATAGATATTGCATACACCTGTCCAGAACTTTTTAGATTATACACAAAATATGTTCTCTTACATAACATACATGTATTATGTCATTCATGGGCAAAGTTGTACTGCAGGAAAATTAAATTATTGACAAGTGATACCTGGCCTGCTTGATGAGGATGGCCTTGTTGATGAGGATTTGATGTGCAAAAATGACCTTGAACTGATGGGCAATGACAAGAAACTCAAAACTTGCTAACTTTCTCACTTGTGATTTTTTTTTTTTTTTTTTTTTTAATTTAGTTAATTTCATGCAATATTTCTAGATTGTATATCAATCCTATGTTTTCAGGAAAACTTGATGTACAGAAGGATGCCATGACATGATGTAATTTGTATTGATTAAATCAAATGATTATTATAAGCTCTGAACCTAAATGTTTTCACCTTGGAACAAGTGATCTAAAAATTTAGAGATACTCGTGGGATACTGGTGCCCGCATCAAATGATCTGTATTCTGCTTCCTCTCTTCAGCCATACTCACAGGGGCTTGGCATGATTTTCCAAATGATGGTCCATATATATCCTTAGACACTATAATACATACATATATATATGGACCGTCATTTGGAAAATCGTGTCAAGCCCCTGTGGCCATACTAATAAGGAGTCATTTGGTAATGCACCACGTTGTTTTGGTTTAAAGTGTCCTTTCAAACTGAGTACTTATTGATAAGGCAGATCTCAATGTTTAGAAAGAATTTGATATTCTAATAATTCATTTCCCGCTGAGAAATCTTGAAATATCTATCAAGACATTTTCCAGAATGACTGCCTAGCTATTGTCCTAAAAAAATGTGATTGTTTGTCAGAAGGCTTCATAAACCAAGATTATACACTTAACTGGTATGTTTGATTCATGAATTAGTCTAGATACATATAATATGTGGACTAACCGTTCTCGTAATAATAGTCTGTCAATCCAAAGTAGTCTGTAGAAAATCCAGGATTACTATTCTTTGTCAGAGATTGGACTCTTGCTGCTTTCCTTTTTGCCTTATTGATCTCGTTTCTTTTCATCTGGAAGAACATATAATTACACATATACACCAGGTAAATGTAGAAAGCAATTAAATATATACTAGATGAACATAATTGATAAAACCTATATTTGTTTGTTTGCTGGGTTTATCGCCTTGTTAACAGCAATGGTCATTTTGAGGCAAGGTGTTCTTGTAGTAGTTGGTGGCTACCTCACTGAACAACATACGGAAGGCCCATCGAATGCCATCCAGAGCAATTAGGGTAAAGTGCCTTGCCCAAGGACACAACCACAACAGCATGCAGACCGACCTCTTTCTCAGTTTCCCGAAAAAGACTAACATACACTGAAAGGGACCTGATGTTTTACATGGCCGGTGCTCTAACCGACTGAGCTATATAGTAACATATATCATTTGTAATTAGTTTAACTCATCATTAAGAACTTATTTATCAACATTTTTAAACAATATCTTATGTACATACAAACGAACCGAGAAAAAAAAAAGCCCACAGAAATATGATACAGGATTGCCCAAAGAGATTAAAGTAGTTTTGGCCAATAAATCTATTCTGGCAATACTAATTATGACTATACTTATTGATGGAAATGAAATCAATGTTATTTGAAACCATCAGACAATGCATGTGCAATATAAACGAAAATAATTCTGTCGATGAAAATGTCTGCCTTGAGTTATAACTAGACCGAATGATTCTACGCATCATCCACTATATGATATCCGGAGTATATTTTATTAATCAGAGTAGATAGAGAACATCAGAACCATTTGGCTCTAACATGCAACCTCTCACCAGTTAACGTTACAGATATCAATATCCTTGTACCTGCCTGTGATCAGCTGGTAAGCTAATTTAGGTGACGTACATATGCATGTATATATATACTCTACTTTCACACATGAACAGAACAACATTAAAATATACATTAGTACAAAGTGGTATTTATGTAACAGGAGAAGAAAAATGAGGTAGATGTGTTTCTGTTCTGCAATAAATATATGATTAGCCTGAGTTTCCTAACCCTTGAACCATGTCTGGTAGGGCAAGATAGGAAAACGTGGAATCCGACACCATTTGATGTCGCTAAGATTTTGGTGCAAACACAATAAAATCTGGTGTGACATAGCACCTTCAATTCCTTACATATCTGGATGAATGAGATATTTATTTTATCCAAAAACATCTGTTTAGTCCCATAATGGTTTTCTATTTCATTTGTATATAGAGTATAGACCACGTTTACAGACATGGTGTCAAGGCCAGAGGAAACTCGGGCCAATATATACTGTATGCATATTGTCAAATTGGTTCTGATGACAGCATATGCTAGCTGCGATAACCCTAGCTCTGTACGACGGACAGACAATTTCTGACAGAGGGTCGTCGTCAGAGAGCAATGTAGACAGGGTATGAATATTCGTTCTAAGCATATGTCTCACTGTCAAAACTAGTCAACATTTGAATTAAAGCCGAGAAACATAGCCCTGTACATGTAGTCTACACCAGACTGAGACATGGTGTCTGGGCCAGAGGAAACTCGGGTTATAATGAGAAACTATGCTAGACATTATGGTCATCTTTCTTCTAATATTGTCGAATAGTGTGTGCCCTAGGGCTGTTTGTGATCCTCATTAAATAAATAAAAAAATAGAACAATAGTGTGTGATATAATTGACCTATTACCCTCTTCAGTGCTCGCTTGGAGAGTCCCATAGGATTTGCAACTATATCCTTCGTCTTATCGTTTACTTTTTTCGTATCATTAGGACTGTTCAACTTGTCAGCGAGTTCAAACTCATCGTTTTTATCTGTATCAGTTAGTGTGGCTGGGACAGATGTTACTGTCGATTCATCTTCCATCTTTTGGTCGACCACATCTTTTTGAGAACTAGCCATTATATTTCTTGGTTGAATATCAGTTTTTGAGATTTTTTTACGACACCAATTTCTAATCGGAAACTTGTTTGTGAAATATTTCACATAGTTCAAAAGCACTAGTCTCATGTAAAATGGTGGACATGTATTTCAATCAAAGTAATGCAAACGAACTACATGTCGTTAAATTACACAGAATTAAAACGATTAATCCGTAAAATCCAATGTATCAAGAGGCTAATTCGCCTATCATCGATAACGTGCATCTTTCATGGGCGCAGACATCTTGAAAAGTAAACTTCCGGCTACTTTCATTCTTGATTCTAGCGTACTTCCGGTAGGACACATGCAGAGCTGTCCTCTCACAAACATTCAAGCAGGAAGGTCGGGAAATGGTATTTAAATGATTTAAGGTAGGCTCAAAGTTTGTTTTACATGGAATTCTTTCAAATGCGTTAATTGATATGAATGCTTCGATTCTTAGTCAGTCCAATTGTATGCAACTTTGACAGATTTTGCCGTGCACATCTCTACAGTAGACATGATTTGCATTGATCATAGGTCAAACAATACTATTCAGTTTAGCAGTTTAAAATGATTCATTGTGTCTCAAACATGTGTTGTATATGTACATATATAGCGTATTAAGTCCTCACAGCAGGTATTTTCTTTTAAAGGTTCGTCGATCGGTTCACATCTCCTGCAGTTGAAGATGACAAGATATATGTAGTACTGTACATTATAAGCTCTAATTAGACGAAGACTACGTTCTGTAACAGGATGAAGCTGTCCTTTAGTTTGGTTGTATCTGCCCTTTTTCTTGGCTACATTGGTCACTCTATGTGGGTTATCTATGGGATTTTCTTCCCCACTCCATGTGCTAAAGGCAAGAGATGTATTTATCCATATATTGGACAGAAACCAACGCCAGAACTAGAGGTTTGTTTTCATAATTTTCTAGGACATGTACGTGTTTATTTTGTTAATCAAATTACTTTATTTTGTTACATTTTTGTAAAATTTTCATTATTTGATTAAAATATATAAAACTATTTAAATCTTGATTACATACAATGTAGATCTGTAATTAATATACAATTGTATAGCTTTATTGGCAGCTTATTAAGGTTGATTGTTATCTCCTTAAGTAATTTTTGCTCAGCTTAACTTCAACAAGGGATGTATTACTCAAAACTACTTAAACGTGCAATATGCACAAATACAGTTGATGTATATGATAACAATCTTTTTCAGATGCAAATCTTTACCTCTACAAAGCAGAAAGGTGTCAGTGAAAGTGATCTGAAGCTGATCTGGAGGAATGACAGTTTGGATATTCATCAGACATATGTAAAGTAAGAGTCAACAATGTAAAGTAAGAGCCAACAATGTAAAGTAAGAGTCAACAATGTAAAGTAAGAGTCAACATGTAAAGTAGGGTGAACAATGTAAAGTAGGGTGAACAATGTAAAGTAGGGTGAACAATGTAAAGTAAGAGTCAACAATGTAAAGTAAGAGTCAACAATGTAAAGTAAGAGTCAATAATGTAAAGTAAGAGTCAACAATGTAAAGTAAGAGTCAATAATACATGTAAAGTAAGAGTCAACATTGTAAAGTAAAGTAAGAGTCAACAATGTAAAGTAAGAGTCAATAATGTAAAGTAAGAGCCAACAATGTAAAGTCAGAGTCAACAATGTAAAGTAGGGTGAACAATGTAAAGTAAGAGTCAATAATACATGTAAAGTAAGAGTCAACATTGTAAAGTAAAGTAAGAGTCATCAATGTAAAGTAAGAGTCAACAATGAGTTTTGTCTCTTTTATTTGAAATACTGTGAAATTACTCTGTATACTGCATTGGCATTTCAAATAATTTGCGGCCAATATAACTCAACTGGCTAGAGCACTGACCACATAATTTAACCTCTGGTGTCTGGTGAGTTCCGAGGTACATGATTCAACGCTTCCTATCCGTGTTGGTTCATGTTTCTCGAGAAGCTGAGAAATGGGCCTGTCTGGTGCTGTTATGGTTATGTCCTCGGGCAAGACATTTTACCCTAATTGATCTGAATGGCATGTAACATTAACAGGCATGTAACATTAACAGGCATACCTTTGTTGTTCAGTGAGGTAGTCACCAACTACTACAAGGAGACCCCACCTCAAAATGATCCTGTCTGTCATGGGGAAATAAACCCCACAAACAAACAAACATATAGCATAAGTTTGTTATGTAATATGTGTTAGCTACCATTAAGCAACTTGTATGAAATAGATGGGTATACATGAAATGTTAAAAGAATCTGAAAATACAAAATATTATTAAGATTACTTTCAACTATGTACAGAGACAAGCTAGAATTTGAGATCATTCTTTTACAGAGATGTAAATGTTTCCATGCCGCTAAAGACAAGAAGGAATGGAACACTGTACATCCATGTGTTCGTCCATCCAAAGGGACATGATCCATTCGACAGCACCTATAGCGTACACACCTTGGTAACCATGACAACATACTCTCTGCCGCAAGCAGAGTTCTTCAGTCTGCTTGGGGACAGAAATGAGGTACAGTTAAAACATGTCAATGCTAATTACTAGCTGTTTCCCCAAAGTAGAGAAAAGCATATTGAAGGTCAGGGCTTTTTCTAAGGTTTTTTTAATAGACCCCATTCTCAATTGAAATAATTTCATATTAAATCAAACTTCCAAAATTTTACTCCCAAAAAAATCTGTACCGATTCACCAACTCTCTTCCCAAAATGAGACAAAAAAAGCCCCATACTAAACTAGTGAGAAAAAGCCCTGATGGTTATTCTAAAAAGTAAAAATAGGTTAATTAAGATGATATGTGATCTTCAAATATGTGAGGTTATCATATATTCATTACAATTAGATTTGATTGTAACTGTCACTTTTCGTTTATTTTGTTAAGAGTGAGACTCTGGACAGAAACATCCCAATCAGCCACTGGAGGAAGAAATTGTTTGTGACATTGGTGACCGACCCCTTGGCTATAGACATGCATGCAATTCCAGCCGATTTGTATAAGTTCATCAGGTAACACTCTGAAGAAATGCTATACATAATATTTAAAATCATTGGCATTGGTTAAACTCTCGGTCAATTTTGAATTTTAGTACATATTCATAAAAAAAAATATGTAAACTAATCCTATACATAATGGTAGTACTAAATAAGTAACTCAATCTCGCAATTATATATCGGGCTGGTCTCGGCCACAATTGGAAGCGAAATATCAAAGTCAGATGTTTGTTTTACTTTAATTCAAAGTACTTAATAGGTTTAATTTTTTTTTTTTTTTTTTATTTAACGTCCTATTAACAGCCAGGGTCATTTAAGGATGTGCCAGGTTTTGGAAGTGGAGGAAAGCCGGAGTATCCGGTAAAAAACCACCGGCCTACAGTCAGTACCTGGCAACTGCCCCACGTAGGTTTCAAACTCGCAACCCAGTGGTGGAGGGCTAGTGATAAAGTGTCGGTACACCTTAACCACTCGGCCACCAAGGCCCCGTACTTAATAGGTGGGAAAATCAGCTTCTTTGTTTATGTTTTCAGTACAATTAGTTAAGAATGTGTTATGGTTTCTGTTTCAGTCCTGCCCCAAATGGACGCTACTTGCCAATCGTATACATAGACCATATCAGTTTCAGAGTGAGGGATCTCCTGGTAAGGAATACAGTTGTAGCAGTTGTGGAACTTGATGGTTCAATAAATTATTCTATTAAATTATAAGAACAAAAATAAAAGCGACCTCACGTTTGTATGAATAATTGATGTTTGCAAATCTATTTGTAATGGTAGCAGCTTTGATCTCTGATTTGAGGGGGTTTTGTAATTTGGTAATTGTCAAAATAAAGAAAAGGCCTTTACATATTTTAGTTACATAATATGTCTAGTGCTCTGTTTGAGACATTTTCCAGTGCCATGTTCTCCAGGTGACTGTTTGTTTATACTGGTATATATTCTCAAAAGGTGAGGCCTCGTGGAAATATCACCTTTCCCAGGTTAACAATTTCTAGTATTAACCTAAACACAGTCAATAATTGTATAATATTAATCACTACAACATGTTATGTTGTTTGACTGTGTTATGGGTATGTTCCTCTATTTCAGAAGTATTTGATTATTGTGATTCATAATTTTTCTATTTCAGCCAATCAACAAGAGCTCAAGCACCATGCCTCTGAGTATAACATACTCGCCCATCTCGGTTGGCAAATTACGATTCTGGAACAACATGTTGGAGTCCATGAAGATGCTACATGGATTCGGTAATCTATAATTTTTCATTTCAAAATATTTCATTCAATCAAATATTTGAATTAATATAATATTTCATGATAAAGATAGAATCTAGATATAAAAAATGGATTCGACAATAGCCTAAGCCTATACAGGTCCTTTCCGCAAATTTACAATCAATTACATATAAATTTACAATTGGTGATCAATGAAAATGAGCTGTTCTGAATGTGGCAAGTTTGTGATCAAAAATTAAATCTTTTTATTCTCTATGTTGGTGAATTAAAGAAAAATGAATTTCAGTAATGATCATTGTAGAGTTATCTCCCCCTTACAGTTATTTTAGAAATGAATGCACAGTAAAGAAGCTAGTGGGTTTTTGATAAATGGGCAGGGCCTGGGTTGTGGTAGCAGGAAATCTCTGTTATTGTCACCACGACTTGCTTTTGATATTTGTCAAATGACCCATACCAACAGATAAAGTATATTGTTTCTGTAGAACCTTTTCAGCCTTTCCTTTATAGTCACATGTGAAATAAAAAAAGACATTGTTATACACTCAAAATAATTTAAAAAATAATTGTCTTAATGATAAGATTTTTTTTAGAAAACTCATAGCTTCTCAAACCATTGAAAGTAGAGTTAGAATGATTGACACTTAGGTTTCACTTCTTCAGGTTTCTCTGATAAAGATACAGATGAGGTGAAAGGAATCTTCGCTGATACAAATTTTACCTTCCTGATGCTAACGTTTGCTGTAGCTGCATTCCATGTAAGTATTGTCTCCATCATAATGATTGTATTTCTCACCTCCAAAAGTGATTGCATTTTGTTTTAATATTTAAATGTACATTACATGTCATGTACTTTCTTGTTGAATATGTATCATTTGTATCAATTTTTTCCTCAAGGTGAAGTAAATAATTTCAATTATCTCTCATACTCATTAAATACATGATATTCTACAAAAAGGTATTAAATTTTTTATTTAGTTAATTTAACAATCATATGATAAATATGAAAATGCTCTGTCAAAAATGTCTCTTACTTTATGATTAATATTATTATAAGTCTTAGAGTAAGTATATTTAATAATTTATATATAAGATAAAATATCGTCTATAAGTAATAGAGATCTTCGAATCGAATACACAGATCTTAGACAACCTTAAATGTATATAAAAGGATATCTTACATTCAACTTCACATATATCTAGAGAAAATAATATAGAGATGCTCATTTAAAGTTGACTAACAGATTGAATGAGTTTGCGATCTTCCATGATTCTTCTTTCCCTTCCAGTTACTCTTCGACTTCCTCGCTTTTAAGAATGATATAAGTTATTGGAAGGGACGTAGGTCAATGGTGGGCCTTTCTTCCAGAGCAGGTAAGATTAATGAAATATATAACTCCTGTATGATGTAGAAAGAGATATCTCAATTAACCCTGGCGATGTTTAGCTATACGAAAATCCTCTTGCATTCCAAACTTTTTTTTTTTGAAAATTTAAATCCTTCATACACAGCACCAATGAGTGGCCATGGCACTTTGTATTGGGAACTTATTGCATTGAGACATCACTAAAGATGTAATGAAATACACAACTATATGTAACAGAGCGCAGGAATTATATAAATTTAAATCACTGCCTCCGCAAGGGATCGAACCCGGGACCTCTGGCTTACTAGTCTTACGCTCAACCGATCGATCTAAAGAGAAGATCTCTCTAGCCGAGCGGTATATTGGGGCTAGTATTTACCAGGGTTACATATATTGATGATGCTATCCAACCATGGTATTGCTTTTTTAATTTGTAAGGGGATTTATTGTGAGTGGTTTGAAATGTTTTAAAATAAGGGTGTTTTCGAGCTGTGTCTACTTGAAGTGGGAGACAGGACCATCTTTTCATAGGGAATTCCTGGTTTCACAGTTATAGTTGTGGGACAAAATTTTATGTAATTAGGATGCATTTGTGTGATGCTCAATTTTCTGGTCATTGGAAATACGAAAATAACTATCCTACCACATATCAGTTGGATAATTCTGTATTTAAGTAGAAACGTAGGTATAACTGTCGCTATAATTTCTATAATTCAAGTTTTGTGTTGATGTGTAGGAGGTACCATCTAAACGCTATTGTGTTTTATGTTTCAGTTCTGTGGAGGTGTGTTTCAACAATAATCATCTTTTTCTACCTGATGGACCAGGAGACTAGTTTACTGGTACTGGTGCCTGCTGGAATAGGAGCTATTATAGAGGTCAGTCTACATATCATTTTTACTGGGGCTCGGTGGTCTTTGAAATGATAGAAACGATGCATATTAAAAATTCTTTTTAGTTTGCTTTTGGACCCATTGGAATAAATATTTCATTGGATGTTATTATTTGATACATTGTATGTTTCTGTCAGCAATGTATGAATGGGCAGTGATAGCTCAGTCAGCTTAGAGTGCCAGCTATGTTATCTCAGGTGACGATCCGAGGTGCACGTGTGGTTCAATGCTCACTACCCTTGTTTTTCAGTAAGGTAGTCACCAACTACTACAATGAGACCCCGCCTCAAAATGACCCTAGCTGTTAACGGGCAATAAACCCAGCAAGCAAACTAACAAACTTCCTTTGCTTCATACAAGCAGTGCACAATAATTCAATACAGTAGATAAATGTCTTTCAATTACAAATTAAGATCTTTAGAAAGATGTCTACACCCCCGTGTATACAATCTCATTTATTTTAATTTGAAATTTAAAGTTCTTTGTCTTTACTCAATGTATGTCTAGTCAGCTGACCATTAAAGTTCTTGTGAATATTTTCATTATCTTAGATCCAAGGTTAGAGCCAACTCCGTTGCTTTAATGAAGGTTCCGTCGGTTCATGATATCCCTTGTCTGGGTACCAATTTACTTATCCTGAACTTGTTGTGATTGACTGCTCTTCTTTCTTTGTAGGTTTGGAAAGTAAAGAAAGCTTTAAAATTAACAATACACTGGAAAGGAATAAAACCTACTTTTGAAGTAAGTTATGGTGTTTTTGCTCCTGCGAAACTTGATTCAACCTGCTGTAAATTTATACGTTTGTAGATCTCAGATTTTGCAACTATTATTATACCCGAAAATAATTATGAAACCTAAATAATTAAATCTTGGGTATTCGGACATCCTCTCTAATCAATCAATTCTGACATCTTGAATTAATGAATCCCCTGGAATATTCATGTTTATTTTAAGCCAGAGTTTGCATATCATTACCATATTCATCCAGCAAAAGTCCATTCTTGGATGTAAGCCTATCCTGTGTATTTTGCATTTCACAACTAGCAGAAATTGTTACAGTCTGTCATTCAAGTTAAATGATGTAAATATGTATTTACATGTGAATGACATATACACTTTGATTAATATAACTTTATGGTGGAGCTACAATAGCTCAGTTGGTTAGAGTCCTGGTTATAGGTAGTTACCTCAAGTGAATATCCAAAAAAAAACAAAAAAGGTGCTTGATTCGACACTCCCTACCCATGCCGGTTTATATTTCTCGGGAAGTGGAGAAATGAGACGGTTTGTGTTGTCATGGTTGTTTCCTTGGGCAAGACATTTTACCCTTATTGCTCTGGACGGCACACGAAGAGCCTCTCATATTTTGTTCAATGAGGTAGCCACCAACTACTACAAGGAGATTGTGCCTCAAAATGACTCTGGCTGTTCATGGGACAATAAACCCAGCAAACAATCATGGAATGTTACTTGTTAGGATCAATGCCATAAAGAGGAGAAATATGGATTCAGCAAAATGAAATGGAGTTATAAATATGTACAAGTGTTTGATGAAAAAGAGTTTGATGAAAAAAACTGATGAAAAAAATATGAAACAAATACACAGATTTTATTCTGACTGTAGGACTTAATTCTGCTGCTGTCAGCACAATAGATTTTGAGTAAATTCTGATGACAGCTTGGACATAATTTTACAGGAATAGCACGCAACTAGTAAAACGTAATTTTAAAGGGATAGCAGCTCTAGGGTTAATCATTGAGTTGAGGTGAAAATTCTGGTTTTAATTGATAAGTGTGGAATTTGATTTAATGTAAGTGATTTGATGTTTTAGCACTGAAGCATTGCACTTTCTTGTGTTATTTTAAGAATTGTTACTACCACTTTAATTAATATGTGATACATTTTATATATATTCTTTACAAAAAGGTTGGCAAGACTTCTGACCAGGAGAAAGAAACTGCAGCCTTTGATTCTGAGGTATGTAACAGAATGCTGATTAGACATTGTATCTCTATTATTAGTCATATATCAGTGAAACTGGGAGTACTATAGGTTTCCTCCTTGTTTGTCTGTCTGTCTGTCCATCTTTCTGTCCGTCAGTCTGTCCACTCAGTTTTCCTCTCTTTTCTCAGCCATGCTTAAAGGTATGTTGATGAAAGTACATGTAGTTACAGATCAAGTTTGAGTTTCATATTTTTTGGGTCAAAGTCAATGTCATTATTACTATTTTTAGCGAGGGCCGGTAGGGGACATGTATGACTTTAGCAATACCCAGCATGCTTGTTATAATTACCAATGAAAAACCATTGTTAACTGTTAACCCTTTCAACCCTAAGAAACTTTAGTGGACTCTACCATTCTTTCATAAGTTGAAGTCCAATATGGTCAGTAGGGGTGAAAGGGTTAAGTGTTTATTGTATGTCGCCGTACTGTTTCACTAATTATGTATTAAATCGTTACAGGCTATGAAATATTTGTCCTACCTACTGCTACCTCTGTGTTTGGGTGGAGCTGTGTATTCCCTGTTCTATACACCACATAAAAGGTAACATGCACCTGTATTTCTCGTTATCTGTGTCATATCTAAAAATGCGATAATACAACACTGATGTTTTGTCTGTAATGCTATGTGGCTGAGTTAAATGCCATATTAAAATAAATTTAATCTACTGATGTTAGTTAAATTTGATATCAAATGAAGCTATGACAATATATGAAACAGGCAATGCCTTGAAAGAGCTCAGCTACCTTATCTAGCAGTATAATTTTGCTCTAAATCTACCAATTGCTAAAATGTATAGTGTGGTCACAGGAGTTTGTATCTGGCAATAAGTATTTATAAAAGATAATGAGCTTAATACAGACAAGTCTTTTGGGTTTTTACCAACTAGATCAACTACGTTCAGTACCCATAACTCACACCAAACTTTTGGTGTTATTTCAGTTGGTATTCCTGGTGTATTCAGAGCCTCGTAAATGGTAAGTTTGTATTAAATCCTCCTTATTGACAAACATTTTTCTTCCTGCTTTTCTGTGTACATGAGGTTTCTGATATTTTTTTATTGCTGGAAACAAATTTCAAGCTGAAAAATTTATATATTATGATATAATATAATTATGTCCAAAATTTAACAATTGTCATATTATTCTATAGACTAGTACATTTACTAAGGGCTATTCGAGTAAAATATCTACCACACCCCAGGACTCCAGGTTTTGTTAAGGGGTACCACCCAAAGAATTTATTTAGTAAATTACATAGAAGTAATAGGACGGAGATATAAATATAACCATGAAAGAAGTGATTTATTTTGGAGTCCTGGGGTAAGGTAGATATTTTAATGGAATAGCCCTGATCAATTTGGTCGTAGAGATTCTTTTTACTAAAAGCAAAACCTGAAACTTTTATCCATAGGGACATCTCATTCTGCCGTGATTGCTGTCCTGAAGTGATTCTGTTTCAGGTTCAAAGTGTACTAAATACATAAAAAAACTTAAGATAAATAACAGTGCTGTTGTGTTAGACATCTTCCTTCCTTGTTTGAAACTTAATGTTATATTTTGGAATTTTAATATTTTATATCATTCTGTTTCAGGAGTGTATGCATTTGGGTTCCTTTTTATGCTACCTCAACTGTTTGTGAATTATAAGGTAAGGCTTCACTCTCCTCTCTGATGACTATATCTTGGTCTCCCTAAGATCGTAGTTCTTTCTTGCTTTTCAATTTGTTGTATACTTTTCCAATACGGGAACTGAAAACTGGCAACTTTCGAATCGACTGCAAGTTAATTAGTTAATTAAAATTTATACTGACAGTAGTAAGTAACTGTTTTCTAGATATAATTACTGATGCTCATAGAGCAGAGAATACCATATCCTCAATACTCTAAGGGTTACTGTGTCACTTTGATCAGGATCCATGGAATATGTTCATCCATGATACTCCAGAGGTTATGTTTACTTTTGCTCACGGAGCCCCTGGAATCCCGGGGATATGTACAGCTGCAATATTTATATGATTTACTCTCGACTAGCACCTCTGGGATATGTTCATCCTCGATGCAAAGAGAAAAGTGAACATGGTCTCTTAAGTATCATGGATGAGGTAATTAATATCAAAATGATTTAATATTAAATAAATAATTTTAATAATTTTTAACAATTTAAAAAATAATCATTTGTTTCAGATGAAGTCTGTAGCACATCTACCATGGAGGGCTTTCACCTATAAGGTATGTAATTAACCACACATAGGAGTGCTGCTGTAATTATGAAAGGGCCTGCATTGTTGTTTGACAGGCTTTGTTTAGTTTTAACAACTTATTGACAATTACGCTTCATAAATGAATACACTTATTCAATGAGGGTTTCCCTGTTTCCCTGGGAACTTTGTTTTGGTGTCATTACTTAGGATATGATGAGATCCTTATTCCACATGATGTAAGGAATGCATTAAAGCATTAAATATGTCAGACTGAATCAAGAAAAAAAAAAAGCATAAATTTTGTCTTCATGTTAAAATCTCTTGTTATATTTCCATGCCATTGTCTTGTTAAAATACTATTGTCTATAATTTTTGTTTTCATTTTTTTCAGGCATTCAACACTTTTATAGATGATATATTTGCTTTCATTATCACCATGCCAACCGCTCACCGACTAGCCTGTTTCCGTGACGATGTAGTTTTTGTTGTTTATCTGTATCAGAGATGGTGAGTCCCTTATAATTATATTATCTGAGGTTAAAAGTTTGTCATCTTGAATTTAATAACTTCAAGATTTTATAATTATCTTGTAATGCTTAAACTAATTTTTTACTTATATTTTTATCAGCGAATTATTGACTTTGTGATATACAAAAAACAATTTGAAGTTGTTTATGAGCTGCTAGCAGTAGTTTGATAAATATTTTTTGAGAGACCCTCTGAATATAAGAAATCATTTAGTAAATATGTTATTTTTATTAAATAAGTATTTTGCAACACTGAATGTTTTGTGATCATCATGATTATTTTCTTTATCAGGCTCTATCCAGTTGATAAAAAGAGAGTGAATGAATTTGGAAGGTCATATGAAGATGAAGATGAGAAAAAGAAGAATTAGTGGGCCAGTTGCTAAAAATTCTACAAAAGGACCAATTTTCAAGCCAAAAGGATGTATATATTTCTTAAGATTAATAAGTTGAGATTTCAGTTCACAGGGAAGTTTAGAAACAAGGAATTGTTTCTACTGCACAACTATCTTTCAATTCTTAAAGTTATTAATAAAAATTTGATTTTCCCAAAATCGAAATTGCCATATTTATATATGTGAAGGTGTAAAGTACTGTATCATCATGTATATATATATATATTTGATTGTGTAACATTGATCTACACAGAATCAAAAATATTGCAGAGACTATCCTAAATTAAAATATATTTACAAATTAACTATAAAAGCAAATTCTTTCAGTATTAAAATTTGCTGATAAAGTTCCTGTTGTGAAAGTTGAGATTAACAGAAATCCATGACTTAAGATCTGCAAATGATTAACTTTATTTACAGTTTCTGACCCAGTGAAGAACCCTTTTCAAAAATAAACAGGATTCTAGTTTATTTTATTTCTAGAAACTTCAATCCTGAGATAACTTTTTAGAGTTTCTTTTAAAATCCATGTTTTTATTGTGATTGTTTAAGTTTTCATAGAATGTGTTTGATATTGTTGGTGCTTTAAATAGTATGTTGTATGACGACGTTGTTTTCGTTATGTCCGCTATTGAAGTTTGAATCTAAATAATGAAATTTTTAATTGAAAATATTCTACTTTATGAAAATAAATATTTATTTTATTTTATAGTACATGTAGTATACAGTAAATGTATTCATATAACCAAATTTAATCAGATAATAGCACAAATATGAATTGTGTGATGTAATTATTATTGGGGTATCCAAGTTGTTTACTATTTAAATTGTATATGTTAAAAAGTTATTGTTGCAATTATAATTTAGCACAATGCTGTTATCCCTGAAATACATACATGCATGTTTGTTGTATTACCTTGCCCTTTTGAAGATTACAGAGCCTACCGGTGATCCGAGGTGATGTTGTTTTCTCAATATAAATCTGAACAGAAGAGATTTTATTACATTTTTACCAGTGAAATATCAAAAATTATTCAATCTATAAAAAATATCACTTTTGCTGATTTGACCAATCAGATTAATGATTAGAAAATACCAAAATAATTAACCAATCAGAAAGCCCGACATATATGTCAGCACCTGGACAGGGGGGACTACATTTTTTAGGGAACTGTAGGCCTAGTTATCATACGGGGTAGGTTTTTCATTGATAAAAAATGTAATAAACAGAATATCTAACAGTGTCTTCAGTAATACCAAATATATTTCACTTGTGTGGCTAATATTTTGATATTTTTCACTCGTGCTGCACACTCGAGAAATATATTTGGTATTACTGAAGACACTGTTAGATATCCTCTATTGCTTTGTTCTGATGGCTAGTCATTGATTCAATATGTTTGATCTCAAATATAAATAGTATTTGATTTTTGAATTACTCATTACCAAGCTTATAAGGTATACCTTTTTAGGTAAGCTACATTTGTATAATGGAATGGAACCTTACATACAGTTCAGCTACATTTATATTTTGGATTGAAACACAAACAAGATTTTTTAATGTTGCAACACTTCTGACAACCCAGCAAATGCCTCTTGACTTCAAGTAAAACAAATTTTGTGTTTTGGCAATTGTCCTCTGAATGTCTATTGTGGTAATATTTTTGTTTGTGTTTTGGTAATTGTCTTTGGAATGTCTATTGTGGTGTTATTTTTTGTGTGTGTTTTTTGGTAATTTTCTTTGGAATGTCTATTGTGGGGATGTATTTTTTGTGTTTTGGTAATTGTCTTCGGAATGTCTATTGTGGTGATATTTTTTTTTTTTTTTTGTGTGTTTTGGTAATTGTCTTCGGAATGTCTAATGTGGTATAATATATGGAAATTTTTAAGATTCTGTCACTCAAGAACAACCTAAAGTGAAGATATATAGATCATTGGTGTTGGTTACTGAGAAAGACCAAGCATGGTTGGTGGAGGGACTAAAATGATTATTGTTAATATTTATATAATAATCATGGTAAGCAATTAATTATATATAGATGGGGTTCGCAAATACTTTCATCTATTTTCTTGGATATTATCAGCAATTATTAACAGTGTACCATTTTATAAAGTTTATTCATTTCAACCCAAAGAAACTTGAGTGGACTCGGCCATTCATTCATCATCGGAAGTCCAATATGTTCCGTAGGGGTGAAAGGGTAAGGTATTTTGATATCAGGTTTGATGCTGATTGACTTGGTGTTTTTCTGACGGTGTAAAGTTCTTTGTATCTTTTAAAGTCGCAGAAACTATTTTGTTACCTTTTCAGAAGTGGCAATGTTGGTGTAAACATTTCATTTTATAGTTTTATATCTAGATCCTTTGCCCAAACAATATGTTAGTGAAACTTAATCAAATTTGATATGTTGATAGTTAGTTCACATTAAGAACCTATCAACACGTTTGCTGAGTACTATCCAGATGTAATGGTCCAGGGAAGTTTCGTGTCTAGCCCAGTTTCTCAGGAAGGTACCTGTGGTTTTCCACCAACTCTTAAGATATTGTGGTTTGGACATCTCAACCCACTACACTATAGATTCCTTTTATGTGTGTTTTGGGGTTAAAAACCTTGATAGTAATGCAACGCTTCAATATGTAAACGTGTATTGATTATACATAAGGTGCTTACTAATTGCTTAAATAAGTTCAAATTACTCGGAAGTTTTTTCAGTAGTTTTTGTGAAAATGTGCATAAATCTGAAGTAAAATATGGTGTTTGTTTAAAATCTTGTCAAACATTCATGTAAGACTCTAAAGTTAATGATCAACTACCTTTTTAGTAATTCAAAAGCTTTTCATAGTGTATCTTAATATTTTCCTTTATATAGACTGAGGTGTTTGTTGAAAGGACACATCTTCACTAGTGCCACTTCATTTGTGACGTGTATTGTTTTAATCAATTGGTAATATAAATTTGCCAACGGCTTCTGTTGCCTACAAAAAGAAATGAAACATACAAATGTATAAAATTATTTGATCACTTAATTAATACCTTGTATGATATTATTTGATCATTTAATACCTTGTTTGATATTATTTGATCATTTAATACCTTGTATGATGATATCATTTGATCATTTAATACCTGGTATGATATCATTTGATCATTGAATACCATGTATAATGTCTTTTGATAATGATTTGATACCTTGTATGATATTATTTGATTATGAATTTTTACCTTGCATGATAACATTTGATCATTTAATACCTGGTATGATATCATTTGATCATTTAATACCTTGTATGATGATATCATTTGATCATTGAATACCATGTACAGTATAATGTCTTTTGATAATGATTTAATACCTTGTCTGATATCATTTGATTATGATTTTTTACCTTGCATGATAACATTTGATCATTTAATACCTTGTATGATAACATTTGATCATTTAATACCTGGTATGATATCATTTGATCATTTAATACCTTGTATCATGAAATGTTCTTGCACGTGTCAAGACTACAAAATGTTTATGTATTGTTTGTCTTCGGTAGAAATTACAATTCGTGACGTTTTTGCGCTGAAATCAATCTTTATCTAGAGTGAAATCCAGATGAAATGTGTTTTGTATGTTAACTGTTTACATATACTGTTGACTTGTTTATTTACTGATGTGCATGCTTGTTTACAAACCAATTGTTCTGTACCCAAATGCCAATGACCGTGGGTTGAAAACCGAAAGTTCTATTGAAACATAGTACATATTCGAAGTATTCTTCAATCTAGATTATTGTTAGATTCTAATAAAACTGGTCACATTTTTATTATGAGTATGATGTTATTACTATTTTTTTAAGAATTAAGTGGGTGTGGTTTGTGTTTCCCTGCTTAAGTCATATGCTGGTTTCGTGTTGTTTTATTGTATTCCTTCAAGTATTTTGAACTTCTTTATTTAGACATATATTAAAACACCAATACTTGAAATTACAATTTGTCTGTGTAAAGTAATTCTTAATGCACACATATTTGTGTAGTTTGTACATTGTAAAACAGTGCATTAGATGAAATTTTATGTGAAGCGGGACCGTAATAGGCTTCACACGTTTGTCTTAATAACACTAAAAAGAACTCGTTTTCAGCAAGAAGAAACCATAATATGTTTATTTTATTTTTTCCCGCCACAAGAAACTCTAGCATGTATGCCACTGGCTTTACATTGACATCCGTTGTAATATTTGTTTCTGTACTTGACTGTGAAACCTTTTTCATCGATTTGTCGGCATCGCCCATTCACATCCTTACATACTGAAAATAGAAAAGCGCTATATGCATCTAATTGGGGATAAGTAATATGAATATAATTCGAATGACTCAATGCGCATGACATAACTTGATACATGTATCATCGACCTTGTAAATATACTGGTAATATGAAAATGGAATTAAGTCCTGCTTGAAACAACCATTCTTATTGGCTAAAATGTGTTATGCATGCACAATAACTAAAAATGAGACTGATAGTTGAAACGTTGTCTTTTATTGGCTTGGAGAATTGCAATTTTCCGTTGAAAAAAAATGTTGTCATATCAAATAATTACATTTAGTTCATTTCAAGAATTCATAATGACAACAGCAAGGGCATATTGATAGAAAGAAATTGTTGAGGAATAAAATGTGGTTTGTTTTATAGTTCAAGTTACGACTTCGTGTAATCAATTATAAGAATAGTGTTATATCTGCATGAAGAAAATCCCAAAATTGACGCATTCGTTCAATGTATGTCTTTTGTAAATAGATATGGACAACCTGTCTCCTGATAATCTGTCATTGCACCAAAATTGATGTAAACTTTTACTCATTTTACAAAAATTGCGAACTAAGTTAAATTATCTTTTAAATATTGAATATAGGATGTCTTATTGTTAGATATAATGGAGAACCTACGTAGTAGGGCAGGTGACCCCATACCTATTCATATCGGGTCAGGGAATCGAAACCCTGTCGCCTGTGTAAAATGTTATTGTGTTACCATTGTGTCCCCGACCCCTCATCTATGTGATCTGATACATTAGTATAAGTATATAAACTTACAATATCGAGCGACACTTGGTTTATAGCCGCCCCTTTCACAGGTGACACACACAAGCATGGCACATCCATTTCTGAAGACATGTTCCCATTCCTCGCCAGGCTTCCTACATTCACCTGTACGTGGGTCCTTGCAACCTGGGAAAACATGAGAAAATGTTAGCTGACAAATACTATCACTGTAATTGATCTAGGAGATACAAAAAGAAATCAAAATGGAATCATTAGTAATATATATATAGAACATGTCATAACATATATATGCTGAATAAAACAGCTGTTTAATCATTGTGGGGACTTGTCCCCCCAAAAAAAAGAAAAAAAGAGGGCAAAACACTATTATATGACCCAACGTTTTCTTGCCATCATTTTTTTTTGCGTTTTTTATCGGGTGCGAAACTTTCATAATTAATTTCAAATTTCCATGAGGATTCAGACTTAACAGGTATGGAATATGTGTTGTTTACACTTTAATACAAGGTGAGATGACATCTATTGTTTAAATATGGCTACACAATCGGTAAATTAAGACTCGATGGTCTTACTTCCAACTCTTAATCCCACGTATTTCGGTAAAACAAGTTTTTTCTCTCTCAAAAACTGATTTACTACTGTCTATTGGCTCATCATAAGTTATTGGAATGAATTCGGCACTAAAGCTGCTGAACTATGTACGTTTTCAATGTACGTATTCTTTTTGTTTGATTATTTCTAATTCATTGCCTGTGTTACCTGCTGGTTTTGTCCGTATAGACCTACTATAACGGCCATTTGACGTAGAAACCAGACATGTCCTAGTTAGACAGTTTCCTGCCGACCATTCCTCGTTTGCCTTCCTACATTTTCCCTGGTACATGCATCCTTTAAATGGAAAACCACAATATTAACACATTTAATTAAAATGAATACATATTGATTGTCCGGCTAGCCATTCAGTTCATTTTCCTATCACGTACATGTATGGCACTAGCTTTGATGTTCAGAGTCGAAGTCAAGGTATTGACTGCATGACATTATTTTAAACTCATGTGAAGGTAGTTTTGCTTTCCATTTTGTAACCAACAAAATAAAATAAAAATCTCCAGAATCAACCAGGTTTATGGCAGTAAGTGGAGGTTCTGGAAATAAATCGTTCAATCATTGACTGTAGGGAGAAAATATTATAATGTTCGCTTTGTCACCATTCAATTTTTTCATTAAGATAACATTTAATGAAAGAGTATGCAAGAGCTGTTATGGATTTCAAGTACAAATAATTTGCTTACATAGGGCTGGGGGCTTGAGAACGAGAATAAGATGGAGGTGCTAAGTATTTAGAGTAAAAACAAGTATCTACTATATAGACATCGAGGCAGACTGCTACTTAGGAAAACGTAAATTAACTGACAAAATAATGGACGTGCTAAGATAACCTATGTATAAGGCGATAACCAAATGTCTTCTACAATGTGAGTTTTTTTCTCTTCGTGTCTCGTTGGTTACATTAGCACAACATTAGGACAGAATAATGTGGGGTTCATGATGAACAATGAACGTGTCCCCTGGATTTTACTTTAGCAAATCTTCATATGTATGTATTTACTCCAAAGTAAGTAAACGCCTTTCACCCCAATGTGCACATGAAATATAAATGCTGACATGGTTTTAATTTGTTTGATTGTTTGTTTGGCAACAATTGATGACCATTGCTTTTGCACTTACCCATTGAAGATGCCACGATCCGTGGAGTGGTTTTTCCGCTAGGCAATTTGTAAGAAATGCATTTTGACGTCATGCATCTCGAATCATCGTTCCATTCCGATTCAATAGACCTGCACACTCCATCGTTACTTTTGCATTCTATCATGAAAACGATAGCAAAAGTACAATGTTAGGCATGGCAATAGCAAATAGCGATATCTGCGCTTTACCTGCAGTATTAATCATGTATCATTATATACTAGAACTACAACTAGAATTATATGTGGAATCTTGCTGTCTGTAGCAATATTGAGCAAGAAACGACGGAAGAAGTTGATAGTGTTATCCGCATGTTTTTCCAGAAGAAAATCAGTTCTTAGTGTTAGAATTCCAAATATAATGTCAAACTCTGATCGATAACACAATCCATCACCAAACTTCCATAAAATGTTAAGTAAATGAAAATATCAATAAAATATTTGGCAACATAGGAAGAAAAAAAAGAGAAATAGAGAAACTACCAATACGGGTACGAATTGGTAAATACATAATATGCTTTTTTTCTCACATTTTGAAACCAATTAGAAATCTCCAACTTTAATGTAGCTGTTCAAACTAGTTAAAATTATTACTCTTAAGAACTATTCTGAATTTGAAATGCATCAGACGTACCAGGTAACAACAGATAATGGGATCTGATCTTGACGACAGAGCTCCCAATAAAGTAGAAATGCGGATAATCCAATTAAAGTTGCTTTATCAATGATATTGGAAAGTTGCTCATCGAGAGTTCAGGATGACAGGTTTAGTTTGATACCACAGGCAATTGGATAGACTGGCCCATTGTCTCTAGAATATTTTGATTATAAGTAAAATTCAGCTTCATGATTTTGGTCTCTAGGGTATGTCTGCTTCCAAGTTTCAAAGTAGGGAGGGGCAGATAATCTAGTATTATAATTTAGCAGAACAATTCTTAATATAAACTGGCTGGTAGCAAGTCTAGCAATTGGAGTTAAGTCATACTTTGTGACCTAAACTTCAGTAAAGGTGTACGGGTAGGGTTGTTGTCGTCACAAGTGTATGTGGTACAGCTTTCTTCGATCGATTCCCCCACGGCTATACAATTTCCTTTGAAGTCCCTACATGCTGAAAGACAAAAACAACGCAACAGTTTGAGTTGACAATAAACGCAACAGAATATATGTAATATTTCTTCGTATGGCTTACCCTGTCGGAACACATGGTCTTATTCTCTTTGTATTTTGTAAATATATATCGGACTTCTACCCTGTTGTATTTTGTCCTTGTTTTATTGATTTTGATTTAGACTAACGGTTTTCTTATTATATCAGTATTCTGTGTTGTTTTCTAATGCTCTTTAATGGCGTTTAAATCATCGCAATAGATCATATTGGTATCCATTGTCTTTATTTAATTTCATGGCTCAGTAAACGAAAACATCAACTTTAGGTGACCTGTTTTAATTCATACCGACGAACTTGAAGTAAAGAATACAATTCTTACACATGAAAGCGAATCCCTAACTTCAAATCGCGGAAAGGAGGTAAAAGGACTGTCGACATATTAACGAAACCATAACCACATCCCCCCCCCCCCCCTCCTTATAATACAATCAGTGCGTCTCTTTGTCGAAAACGACGAATCGATACTACATTGTACGTTCTCAGTGTTAGAATTAAGGTTGTGACAATGTCGGGATAGAGGTTGTGACAATGTAAGAATTGCGATTGTGACAATGTAAGAACTAAGGTTGTGACAATGTAAGAACTAAGGTTGTGACAATGTTAGAACTGAGGTTGTGACAATGTAAGAATCGAGGTTGTGACATTGTAAGGATCGAGGTTGTGACAATGTAAGAACTAAGGTTGTGACAATGTCGGAATAGAGGTTGTGACAATGTAAGAATTGCGATTGTGACAATGTAAGAACTAAGGTTGTGACAATGTAAGAACTAAGGTTGTGACAATGTTAGAACTGAGGTTGTGACAATGTAAGAATCGAGGTTGTGACAATGTTAGAACTTAGGTTGTGACAATGTTAGAACTTAGATTGTGACAATGTAAGAACTAAGGTTGTGACGATGTAAGAACTGAGGTTGTGACAATGTAAGAATAAAGGTTGTGACAATGTAAGAACTAAAGTTGTGACAATGTTAGAACTGAAGTTGTGACACAAAATGTATATCTGGATATGTATATATCATTGAAACAAATTAATGAATAAGTAGATTTTTTTAGGGTTTTGATTGCATTCATAAATTGATAGACTTACCACGTTTGTATGGATCCATTCGGGCACTATATCCGTTGTCAGGAGTCCTCTTTACACTACATACATACTCAGAACATGACATATTGTGAAAACTTCCTTCATCAACACAGCTTCCACGGAACATACAACCTGCATAAAAGAACAGATATTTACAACTGTCATGTTGTATTGAAACTGGGAATCGACACTTCTCACGACTGCTTATATTCGATTTCGAACCTAACAATAATTTTATACCATATAGTAGTTTTATAGAGTTTTCATGTTATCACTTACATATTCAACAGTCATGTCATATTTATTGGTATGGTAAACTTCACTTTGGGAAATGTTAGAAAAAACAATTGTAAATATTACAAATTACATTATGTATAAACCTGTGACGTTCATATCTACTATATAGTAATGATATACATATGTACTTTCTTTCTCTCAAGTAATAGGTATGTTGTGATTAAGGCAATTAATATGTTTTTTATTCGTACCCATTTTTTGAATTTTCTTAGAAAACGTGTAGCTTGAACCTCGCTGTTCTTGTTCGCAGTAATATGTAGCACAATGTCGTCTGTCCTGGTAGGTGCCTCCCACATTCAAACAAGTGCCATCAGACATTGTACAAGCTAGTTACAACAAAGACGAAGAATGCCACATTTTTATTATATTATAAATATATATTTCAAGTCTTTACAACAGTACAGTGTCTACCCAGGTTATCCTCTATTCGTACAAGCATGATATGCACGCATCCCCTTTGTCGTTCATTCAGAAATCCAATGGACATGTTTCACCATTTTGTCCAGTATTAGGTATTATAAGAATCAGGTCAGAAACGCATCCATGGATAATTATAATTATTAGCTCATGATATTCATAATTAACATAACTTACCAGGAGTATATACCCTTCTTATATAAAAATCTATAAACATCAAATGGTTCCTGAACAAAAAGGGTTCAAGTTTTTATTTTGTGAGGTACCTTATTTGGGTAAAAGCATGCTTGAGTAGTTATTACAATTGCAATAGGTTGAATTATTCCTATTTCAGACCTTGATCTTATAATTACCGATCTTTTAGATGCTCCAAAATCAAATTGCAAAATATAAGACTGACTTGTTCAAAATGTGTTTTGTTGATAATAAAGAAATATTCGAACTCTATATTACTATGAACAGCTCTAGTTTTGGCATTCAGTAATTTTTTGATACATTCCAATGTACCAGTTTTCAGCATTATATGTTCAAAAAGGTCTAACTAACGAATATAATAGTCTACATTTATCACATACTGGAAAGTTGGCATCAACGAGGTTACGGAGCCCGACATTTTCATTTTGGATCCTACAGAAACAATCGTATTATCAAAATCGCTACGAATGTTCTAACACTATTTGCAATCAATTTCCAAGGCTATATCAACCAATTTACCAATTTTAAGCTAAATAGGTGACTGCTTTTGCATTAGACAATGATGTTCGTTTCCAGTGATTTGATTTTGTTTTCCTGCTCTGGTATGATTATATGTTAATATACATGTAACATACCTCCTGTATCGAGGCCCATGTGACAGGCGTATCCATTAGTACCCGACATACATCTCCGTAAAAAGCAGCCATCTTGAACTGTCTGGTCTATTTTATAGCATTTGTTCTTAAAACGACACACTAAAACAATAGAGATTTAAAAAAATATTACAACATATTATTATTCTTTTATCATTTTAGAATAACTTTGAACAAATGTCTAATATGTAAATCGATCATCGGCCGCCTAAGTGAAATAGCAAATATGTTACCATTGTGTCAGCCGACCAACCAAATCGATTTTTCTATGAAAAAGTGATAGTGTAAAGATGCGAATATCATTGCACATATGCATTCTTAATTGTCTACCTGAATTACTGTAAATCAACATGCTTTTTAATAGCGGGTATCTCATATCAGAGGTCGTAACATTATCTAACTTACTAGAAACTAAATTCTTTATAAACAATCTGATTGATGTCCCATTCTTTTCCATAACACACTGCAGTATGTCACAGCCATGTCCCTTGAAGGCAGTGAAAGCTTCTTTGCATTCCCCATAGTAATTGCAAGCTATGAATATAAAACGTTATTAAATCAGACGAGATTTAGATCATTATTGCAAAACTGAAATTCATCTGCGTATGTTTAGCAAATCAAACTATCCTGCTAAGAACGAAGATTTTAATCAAAAAATGTATTTCGTGTCTTTTTGGAGGTACAGAAGCATATATAATATTTATGAATTATGTGTATACAAAGTCTCGTATTGAATAAAAATTGTTGAAATCAAACATTAATCATTGATATTAGAATTGCATTTTATCGAAAAGTATTTGACAAGAATGGATTACCTCCCTTTACAAACTCATTGCCACATCTAGTAGGCTGTCTGCGACACCTGTACGTGATGCAGTTCGTAGTGTAGGTTGTTCCTAGTGGAATACATCCTCCTTTTCCATCACTGCAGCCTGATACACAAAACAGAGAAATTATATACAGGAGCGATCTATTCCACATTTTTGTAAAAAAAAAATCTCAACCAATCAGAAAGCCGCATTCTGCGTACAAAAATGGAGAATTAATTATTGAATTGATTAACTACGTTTTCCGTTTTTTACAGATTCCATCTGATGGTATTATCTTATTATTTGGTAAACTTGCTCTCTTTTCATAAAAAATGCACGTGACGTAAGTATGGTATTGTTAATGACGCACATATATCACAGGGATAAGATTTCGCGGTTGTCCAGACAAAACTGGGTTTCAGGTATTTAATTCAGGCCATTGCCGCCCTATGTATTCTGCAGTAAACACTCTTGTGTTTATAATGAATATTCGATGGGTATTGATGCGCGAAAATAAATATCCCGCGAATATTCAGTATAAAAGTGTTAATGTTTATATATGTGTTGCCTTGCTTGATTTTCTTGATGCGTTATTTTATTATTTAATTCATAAATTTGTCGTTTTTTTGCGTTTTGTTAAATTGAAATTCGACACTAAAAAAACAAAACAGAAAAAAGCCCAAAAACTTCCAAAACAAAATAAACACGAATAAGTTAATATACCAATTAAATAACGAGGACACCCAGCTAAGGAATGGCAACCTTTCATATTGGCCTTAATGGAAATCAGACAATATGTCAACATTTTTGCATTGCTCAAGACAACAAATGAATCATAGTTTTGTCATATTGTTTGAAAAAGAAAGGCTTACCTGATTTCTTCAAATAAAAATATGGCATGTACGTTGTAGGATGCAATCGGCATTCAGTGATGTAACAACCGCGTGTCTTTGCGTAACCGATATCTCGACATATGCTTCCATCCTGGCAACCTGTTCAATTTCGAATAAAGACATGTGTTTTGTTTAATGAATAATTACTTCGAAGTCATTTCAAATACAACGCATACATCAAAATAAATAATAGAAAAAAAAATCACTGTGCTCTCCTATTTGAGATCTGGGATTTAGATAAGCATACCTCAATTTTCTTTTGAAAACGATTATATTAATTGTACCATAAAAACTGAAAACAGTTTAAACTTTAACCTTCTATTAGAAATAGCTGGATTTTAAAAAATACAATGCCTCCCATGTCATTCGTTTTTTCACTTACACTTAATTTTCTCGTTTCAAACCAAAATTTGATAAAAAAATAGCAATGACTGAATCAACATTCCACATCTTAAAATCAAATATTTATTTTGCATATAGTAACGGGAAACATGATTCCTACAATGCAATTTTTGTTTTAAATTTAGGGTGAGTTTTGATGTCTTATGCCCCAAGAAGCATTCTTTATATATTGCATATTACAAAGCTGGCTTCTCTATTAATTTCCTCAAAGATACCATTAGTACAACAATGTAATATGGCTTAGTTTAATTACCTCTTTTGACTGATGTCACCACAAAGATTGTTTGTCCTCTTTCGTCTATATCCCTCTGACATATCTTCTCATCACATGTCTCCCCCTGAGTATCTATCCAGGTTTCGTTTTCCTTCCTACAAATGTCTCCGACACTGCATCCTACGTTTTTGAGACAATGTAAGTATGTGCACATGTATCATCATAACAGTAACGGTAGCTATCAGTTAACAACATTAATTTCTCCTTTTAGTCTATACTGTACACGTGCATGTTTTAGCGGTGATTCTAGATTTGATTTAGCTAATTGTAGGCTCTGTACATCATTTACATTGTGGTAGAGCAAATTTGTGGCGGTGCCTAAACGTTTTTAATGAGGATTTGCGCCAAAATAAGTACGCTGTCAGTATTATAAAAATATCCAGAATTCTATCATGACATTATACTACTATTGCTTATATTGCACCATTCATAAAATAAAACTATAATTGAATTCTCCATTTCTCTGAAGAAAACTTGATAACCTATCGTTATGATTATAAAACATTGTCGTGCTTTTGAACACTTTTTGACAGCTCCTTTACTTCATTTGTACAAAATCGAACAAATAAGGTAAGAAACCTATACACATCAAATGTGTTTAGGAAATCTAAAATCAGGTGTCAGTAAGTTTGACGTAGTTTCCCTTTAAACATCTACATCTCTACGCTATCAACTTACCGCCTTCAAAAACCTCTAGGTATTCGATACTCTGTTCCTCCTTGCATTCGTATGTCACACAACCTGTTGTTAATTTCTCCCCAGCCTTGATAAAGTTTCCATCGTTATCTTGGCAACCTGAAAAAAATATCATACCCTTAATGGAGCCCGCAACTCTTATTGCAATATCATTAACTATAAGAATTCCTCGTGCATATTATTGAGGCTTGTTTAATCGCTTGGTCATATTTTTTCAAAGCTTAGCCAAATGTTGAGAGTATGATTTAATTATCTCATAGAAAATTACAACCTTTACAAAAAAAAAATATCAACGGGAACTAGAAGTGTCATTCAAGGTAAAAGAAGATGCAAAAGGTATTTTTTCTTTTCTATAATATCAACAATTGAATTTGAGTTATGACCTAAACACTTGTTTTCTGGTAGTTAGTACTTTGATTAGGGAAAAGTGTTTCTCGCGGATTAAAGGCAATATTTACCACAGTCCAACGGCGTGTAGAAGCAGAAATACAACATTGTATTGTTATCACAGTCTTTGATCTCGGGTATAGCGCCCTTCTTCTTTAAATGGACGCCGACATTCTCGTCATCAAACACAAAGTATTCCTTTTGGTATGTCATCCCTGAGAGGAAATAGAACAAGCAACATGCTCACTGATTTACATCGAGTCATAGTATCCTGCATGTCGGCTAACCCGTTCGCGGCTTCAAATTTTTAGCGAAAAACCGACTTAAAACAGATAAGAATTGCGTTGAATATGAGCTATCACGATGCTTGCCCTTTCAAATCGTGTACAAAAACTACGACTGCTTAAACAATGGGCTAATGCACCTTGAACTTAGTCATCTGCATCAATCATCAATCAAACTTTGTAGACACATGTACAACTGTATATGTTATATCAAACTATTGTGTCTTAGCCTTAGCTAGAGGTAAACAAATTAGTTGACGTTGCTAACACATCAGATATAAGTCTGTTAAACACTATATCTAAAAATTAAGAAGAAAGAAATTATGTTGTGTGTTTATATTACTCTAACTAGGACTGAACACAAGTACTGGTACTAAGCTAAAATGATGTTTAACTTAACGACAAGGTATAGGTATACATTTTCTTTAGATATTACACAATGCCAACACCAGCCTCTAACCTCTGACGGTCTGACAGTCATCAGCGTTAGAAGCCATATACAAAGCGAAAGGCATTTCCTTTGGTAGTATAATAGGCACATCTATATCGCCGTCGGCACGACAACAAAAGTAAAACCCAGTGTTCTTCTGGTATTCGCCATCCGGAACGGTTCCTTTGACGTAATTGATCGATTCATATCCATTCAAATCATCCATCTCAATGTATCCTTGTTTAAAACCTGCAATGTTGGATGAAAACGTGCGTTCAGGAAAATCATTAAGAATTAGTCATTGCATAAGCATGGCAAAACTGTAGGAGTGAATCTTCGTCCTTAAGGTCCCAACATATCAAATACAAGTCACGATGTGTTTCTCAAATATATTAACATAATGCTAGTAAGAGCATCAATGCGCTTACCTTACTTACCTATACATATGGCAACTGTGTTGACTACTTACATAGTATTATACTAATCATTTTATTTCGCACCTACGTTTTAGCTATACGTATTTGTGTGATTTATTGCTCTCAGCAAAGCGAATGAAGATTTATTGCATTCGTTCATGCTTCTAGAAGTGAAATCCACAATATCCTTATACAGTCTAAATTCGAAAATAGTACTGCCGCCGTGGGTATGGAATGGTAACAGAAACATTATGTTAATAAAGAAAATATCTTTTGTTAAAATTCAAGAAGGGTTGTTATTTTTATATATATTCATATCAGTGCACGATTGAAAGATATGCAAATTGTTCAACCAATTGAAAAAGTACTGTTATCTATGAATATAAAGGCATCAGGAATGGGTATGACGTTGTTTTTCCATAAATATATAGTTTAAAAAGGATAGTTAAACTATCGTAAAAATGAGTTATGTAACTAAATCATGTTCTTTCATTGTTCGGCTTACTGTGAAAACTGAAAAAAGATAAAGAAATAAAAGCAAATTGTCATTGCCATATTCCGCACTAAGATATTTTAATTAATAGTGTAAGAAAATTTTTTTTTTCAAATTATGTGATTACCAGCAATAATCTAAATTGTTTGCTTTGTTTTCAAGAAACGCAACATTAGTTATTTGCGCATTATCGAAGATAACAAATATCCACATATACTTACCGTTAGGGCATTCCCCGTTTAACTGCATAATACAATAACGACCAGGGTCCCAGTACGTCTGATATCGGGGAATGAGTGTGTCATCAATCATTCCAACGTGGGAACAAAATCTGTGCTCGAAATACTTTTTTGTGTAGTTTCCATGAAGATGAAAGGGCATTGACACATAATTTTGACCGTCTCCCATGTGGAATCTGGATCCGGTTTTCCATTCCTCCTTTACATCTATCGGACACCCTCCTACCGTCTCCAGTAAGCTATAGTTCCCGGTTGGCCAGTACATTAACTCTGGCAAGTAAATAAAAAAAAAAATAATCAAAATCGCCAACAAACTTCTTGACAAAATAAATCGATGTTAAAACATTACTACGGTTTAAGCTTATCAGGACACATGTTCGGGATGTGGTCTCAGGTCGTCTCGTAACACAAGTAAAAAAATAATGCAACGTTTAGCTATATTTATCTATGTACACGTTCA
Organism: Pecten maximus; assembly: GCF_902652985.1. NCBI lineage: Eukaryota > Metazoa > Mollusca > Bivalvia > Pectinida > Pectinidae > Pecten > Pecten maximus. The sequence continues at coordinate 6,636,573 of NC_047025.1, forward strand.
GATTAAACTTAGCAGAATATAATAGATTTTTTTAGAAAATTGTTACGTTACATTAAGTAATATAATTTGAGGTCATAACTTTCCAAATTATATACTGATAATTCCATCCTGCTTGAAATAAAGATGTTCTATTTGCGTTAAGTTATCCAGTAAAAGTTACTCTTTCTTATGTTGCTTTTGATTGTTTGTAGAGCTGAAGAATGATTTAAAAGAAAAAAAAGAGTCCGTAAAGAGGATTGTTAATTATAATAGTATGCTTTAAGCTAAATTGAAGTATGAGGATTAGCTTGAATGAGATGTTTAAACTATGGGATATGACATAAACAAATTGAGCGTACTCTCTGATTGAAAAAAGATCATTAATCATAATCCTTAAAATATTGTGTAATGTCGTTTGATTGTTTTAGTTTTGTTGTTTTGTTTGTTTATTGTTTATTTACCATCAGTCATCAGGTAGAAATTGGGTGGTTCTTCGTCTTTCTCCACACATTGATACATAGAACAGCCATCATGCCAAAATGAGTTTAGTTTCTTGCATTCGCCCTGTGCGCGACAACCTGTAATGATAGAATAAAACGGAAAGAAGTGATTAGATTATGTATTGTATTAAGCAAGAATTATCAATATACATTTTGTGTATTTCGCTGGTTTGCTTTGATCTTGTATCTACAAAAATTACAATGTTAAAGGATGGCTAATTTACGAATATATTTATTAAAAAAAAACATCATTATTAATTAATAGCATGAAATAATATTTTTTTTCTTATACATTTACAATGATTACATATCAAAATGAACGTATGAAATGTAGTAAGAATGTATGGAAGCCGGTGGTCCGAACCTCATACAGTGAAGTATCTAAAAGCAATTATAAGGAGCAAGAATAAAGTTGCTCTGACCTCTATATAGCGTATACCGACAACTTGTAAAATAACCAGGACTTAGACAGCACAGCCAAACCAAAAGGAATGCAAATTACCAAACTTGAACTTACCTTTACTGATTGGCATGAATCGATAGCACGTGATATGAATCTGGCACTCCATTACGTTACAGTCGAGATATACACGGTCTCCAACCTTATGGCAAATTCCCTCCCGGTCCTCACATCCTAGAGTCCGTTATATAATCGATTCTTTATGTCACATTTGTCACATTAGTTTCCGTTAATCAGTAAGTTTAACATATGGATAAATAATATGCATATAATATTTCATTAATTAACTCCATATGCACATACACGTGAAAGCTTTTATACAAATATGTTGTTACTAGTATTCAATTGCATTGCCATTGACTAATAAATGAAGACATTATTGAAACAATATCATATTATATGAAGACTTTGATATTCGTCACAATTATAATTATGATTAAAATTTTACTACTTAGCTATTTAAACTTTAAGAAATGAGCGCCTCACCTCCCTCTAACAATGTATATTCGTTGTAGTTTTCAAAGTTAGAGCACCTGTATGTCATACACTTCTCCGTCCAGGTAGAGTTGGCATCTTTACATTGATCTTTGTATTCACAACCTTGTGAAAACATTGTTAAATTGTAAAACAGGCATAACGGGACAAATGAGTGGGTTTTTGTTTATTTATTTATATATCTATTTATTTATTTATTTTGGTGATTGTATACATTGAATTTGTATTAAGGACACATGTTTTCATCATTGTACGAATCATATCAGTATACATTGTATTAGTCGCTATGACACACACATAATATATATAATATGTGTGTGTATATAGACATAATTATCGTTTGTATGGAAACGAAGGACATTAAAATGGTCTATTGAAACAGCCTCCAAATGAATCAATAATGATACATAGTGTCTATGACTACATATATTAAGTTTCAATATTTGATACACTGTATATCCCGAATTTTTCGGCAAATAAAGTATTAAGTTTTTAAATGAGTTCAATAAATTCCATGTAAGATTATAGGATATATTAGATTGATGCTGTCGTCATAAAGCATATTTATAAGAAAAAAATTCCTCAGACTAATTTCTCTATATGCAATATCCATTTCGACGACTCAGAAAATGCATTTTGTCACAACCATATGCAATTATATTACTTGTGCGTCATTCACATTGAATGGAAAACAGATCAGTCTGGTAAAAATAATTTGTCTTTTGTAACAACGTGTATACTTAATACCTATTATAAATCAAATATCTGGCTCTTTCTGGAATCATCTTTGGGCCAGGTAAATGTTAAACATGAATGTCTTGTATCAACGAAAAAAAATCATGACAAAATAAAAAAGACAATTGTCACGACTAGAATAATAGACTGTTTGGAGATAAAAGCTTTTCAATTTCCTAATTGTTTCTTAAACTTCATTTTCAAATTTTGTCATGACATGTAAATCTGTCTAAATCTATATTGTCCGTAACCCATATACACTGTATATAGAGACAATCAGTTCACGCCAGCATAGTGAATACTAATCTTAATCTTTCGAAATGTCTACCATGTTTTTGTGTGCATGGAATGTATTCCAACAAAGACACATGCCATGCCTATCTACGTTTTCCGGATGTTACATTTCAGCTGATGACGTCTATCATAAGTTTAAAAATCTGATGAGATGGTTGATTTTGTGTCATTCAAAAACTGATCTGGTAAAAAATGCAGTTAACACAGTGCGATTGACAGCTGTTTATACTAGGTCTTTAAACATGTAAATCTGTTATTATGGAAACATCTGTAAGAGGTTTTTTGTTTGTTTTTTGTTTTTATAATCCCAGTTTTTACATAAAGGATTAACGGTGTGCGATGATTACAATCTCATTGTTACATTTAACATGTTATAGATTGCACGTAAACGCATAGCGGGTAAGATGTTCGTTTATCGATTCCTATATTTGTCTTTAATAGGTTAAATATTACATTGGACATTCTATCATCTTACATTCTAAGAATGGTTATGAAATGTATTCATTAAACTTATATAACAGAATATACATCTGGTAATTTGCTTTCGTATACTATCATTGTATACAATGTTGTAAAAAAGCATAGAAATGCAATACCGCTAACTCTTTTATCACCTAACATTTCAATAATATTTACGAAATAGACGCAAAACTATCAAATAACATGATATATTGTCGTATGAGAAATATAATCTTACCTTGGTAAATTGGCTGGTAAAATCCATTATCACATTTGTATCTTATGCACGGCTTTCCCTTCTGTGTCCACTCGTCCCCATGGTCATAGTAGATATCGTCCATTATGCACGGACATATTGGTTTACAGTGATCTATTGCGAAACACATTCACTATTAATTTACTTTAGTGTGCCACAAGAATTCCGAAATCATGTCAAGTTGTAAATAAAAAGTGATGACGTGATATACTATAGATACATTTGAATCATCAACGAGGTTTTTGTACATCTTATCTATATTAATGATGCTATATCGCCGACAGAGAGTACGTATGGTGACTGAAATCAGGAATAGTCTATTGTATACAGCACAAAAAGGTACATACCTAACACTATTAACACCTATCAAACGTTTCTGCATCTCCTTTGATCTTTTAAATCTAGAGTGAATAATTAATTAGCATCATCCCGAATAAGATACGTCGTACTCAACCTCTATATTTTGTAGGTAACTTTCGGTCTTGTAAGGATTTTTTAGGACGCTATTATCATTTCTGTCAATTGTATGATTTATTATACAAAGAGGTCATTATTTACGTTTTCGTGTCTAACAGTACTACTAGTGTATACGCTGTCGGGACTGTACCATATGAAGAGTTTTAGATATTTGATAGCATACACAATAGATATTGTTAATAACAAAGTTTCCAAAATTATGGTGAGCTACCTATTAAAAGAATGTTAAGTTTGATATGGTGCGATATATGAAAAATAAAATCAATGAAAATTTCATCATTTTTTCATTCATACATTTTGGAATAATCTTTTCGCTCTTGTTCTCTTGCCTATTCAAATTCTTGCACAAAATGGTTAAAATTTAATGTCAATTTAAAGATGAAATATCTCTTCCGGATACACAAAGTGTGAATACATTATCTAAACACAAGTAAGAAAACATTAGTACTTTAAGACACCAGTTTGCTTAATTATTTCTAAAGTATTCATGGATTGCATTTGATTCTTAAAGTCACATTTCATCGTCAAAAAGTGGTACAAGTTGACTGAACATTAACTACGGTATTATTCGACAGCATTTAAGACTTTTCAAAATTCTAAAATTATGTCCATTTTGATTCGCCGAAAAAAAAATTATTCTGTTTTTTCTCAAAATATCACACAAAACCATAAATGAGAAATGGTATGTTATGTGTTTCTATTTGTTTAATGGTATGTAACTCGTTTGTTAAAAATTTCCTGGCAATACACGAAGTATTGAAACTAAATTTTTCATTGTTTTTTTTTAAATGAAAAACATTTGCCAAATAATTTTACAATGCAGTATCTTATTGATTTTGCGTTGAAACGTCCACTGTCATTTAACAGTGATAATTGTAGTACACAATGTAAATAATAAAAAAGATATCTATACAGCATAAAAATCAAACGATGAATTTATTACGAAGATTTGTTAAGAGTCACGCAGTAATACGTCATTAAATTACGAAAACATAGTGTATACACATTGTATATCGTTATTTTATTGATAATATTTATTTTTTGGATTCAAAATTTATCCACACGACTTTGACAAATTATTATTGAAATTAGCTACAAAACGTTAACACACTATGTCTGTTACAAAATGTATATATCATATTTAACTGACAGTACTATTATTATTGTTTCACCAAAAACTATGGCTAATAATAAACAATATAAGATATACATTGACACAGATCCAAACGCGGTTAGGGTCTTATGTTTAATACGCTATATAAATAGCAGACTAATATTGCGGAAACCAAACTATTCACTGTTTTATACTTTCAGAGCAATATAATTAATTTTTCTTTGTTTTCATGGTAAATACCCAAATGTTATTGGTCGAAAAATTCTTTTCATTCTTCTATGAAAGAAATTCCGAGAATGGCGCGAAAAATGTGACGTCACAATACGACAATTTACGTTGCGTATTGATTTGAGAAAAAGAATCCCATTTAAAAACCAGTAAAATTGTACATAAAACATGTTTTAAATTGGAAAATCATTTTCAAATATTAATTATAAGCGTTGATGTCAATTTTTTTAAGTTTCATACGCGGATTCATACAGTTTGCAAACACAAGTTTGTGTCATACCCCGATGAAACTAAAAAAAATGACATCAATGCTTAAATGAATATATATATTTATGATTCGTATTTTTGAATTAGAGAAAACGATAAAAAGACGAATTTGTGAGAAAGTTATGAAACAGAGTGTTACTATAACATTTTATATTATCACTGGAGCTAGCAAATAAAACAACTTAACCTTGATATGAATATTGCTATAACAAAATAAGTCTTTTTCGTTAAAGATACCTGGTTTATCGAAGTATGACGATACTGCCGATTCGACGTGGGTGGTAGAAAGCGCCGTCAATAGGCAGACGACAGCTAACATGCTGTGACGTCGCCTTTCCACAATCTGTAACTGAAATACAATACTTTGAAACAGATGCATCATTAATGTTAAACAATTGTACAACTTACATTGTACACGCAATATATTAACATTTTTCGATACAACTTTGGAGTGAGATAGAGTAGAGCAAAACAGTGCTTTTAGCTATATCAGTATGCGGTTTAGTCTCAATCTGGCTTGAAACTGTTGCGGACTTGAAAGATTGAATTATCACTTTTACAAATCGTAGGTTTATGTAAGTGAAAAACATGTTATGACAAAAACAAAGGTCTGAAAATTTTATATGGGTATATTAGTTTAAACGTTTATAGAATGATAAGGAGCTGAACGAAAGATAACAACGTCACAGCCCAACGAGAACCATTCATTTAAACATGAAAGTTCAAATACAAAATAAATCATCAGAGAAATAAGCAAAATATCAAAAGATAAGGGAAGAGAAGTATTGCATTCCAAAAACAGGGGAGAGCTGGTATGTTACTATCAAATAAAAGAAAGTAGACTATGTCGTTACGAAAGTGCTATGACCATGGCAGAGATAAACGTCCTGATGATATGCTAAGCATTTTTCGCCTTGGAAACATGTGTTTATACTAATACGTGGCGAGGAATATCTAGGACACGCTAAATATATATGTTCAATATGAATCGGATCATATATAGATGTTGTATTCTTACTAATCTATTTATAGAATCTTACCCTGTGCAGGCTGTCACTGTCGTGAAAAAGTGAGCTATTAACATACCTGTATGTACATGTGAAATGGCTCGTAAGTAGAGAAATAACCTCACATATATCCTTTAATGTAGGTAAGGGATATCGGTGTCACAATGATGATTATTGATCATACAAAATATTTACTATACAAAGAACCTTATTTTACCGCTTGCCTATACTGTTAAGTTGGTAATATTCGCGGATACACTCAGTGTTTACTGCAGAATGTTAAAAAGGCTTGGTGCCATAATTTTAATATCCGACCGGACCAACCGATTAATATTAGCCCGTGTAATTTATCAACTGATTCTGATTGTTATTTGAACTCTTCGGATTTATATGATATGCTTTAATTTCTATCTAATTATTTATCCCCTCTATTTGCTACCGGATATGCTTCATCATTTATAATAGCAAGAGTTATCATCGGCGTCCTACTTCAACAGGGGTGATCTTAATAATCATAATGCATTAAATGCAGCTTGAAAGTTTGTAGGCACAAATTATGTATTTTTAATAAATATTTTAACACTTAAGATTCTTTTTAAATATTTTCGTTCCCTCGATCTCATCTTCAGAACGTGCTATTACAACTGTGGCTGACCAAGATTAACATGGCAGTTCTCAATTAAGTAGATTTCGCGTTACCTTCCGGAAGATATGGTTCCATGCCCATTGCATTTTTCCTGTTCCGAGTCATCGCTGTAAATCTATCGCTGGTCCGTGATTTGCATTGGTTTAGTTTATTTCAAGGAATTTCTTACGTTTGGACATTTGGTATTTTCTTTCCGTTTATCTTAATCTTATTTCATATAAATCACTTTTTATTTATTGTGGATGAGCGTCATTTGGAAATCACTCAGAAAATATACCATTCCCTTCAAAATATTACTTAAATGTTGTATCGTATATAATAGTGTCAATTTCAGTATCTAAAACGTTCGCAAACTGTAAAAACACCTGACCGCAATACAAAGAAGAAAGTATCTATTATTGATAAGTATATAGATAAAAGATTTACCTACAGCAAATACTCATTGTTTATTCGATATAGCGATTGCTTTGACAACACAGGATTCTCTTCTATTGATCCCAGCGCATCTGTTGCCATCTGATAACATGGACTTTCACAGTTTATACACATGCACAAATAGTGTTAATATGAAGGGCAAATATCGCTCAATTATATAACTAATACATTTCAGTACGACATGCTGTACCTCAAACGTGTCCTATTGATATCAGTGTGAAATACTGTACGTAAAATAGATTTGTGTCATCAGCTCTCCCGATCGATTATACAACATACTTTCTTTGTGAAATATTCACTTGTACTGTGCTGGCATGTGTTAGTCCAAGATGAGTCAAGTATATGCTAAAAAATGTAACAAAAAATAAACATATTTATGTATAAACTGATACAAGCTCATATTTGTAGATGATAAGACTGGTACATATTTGTAGATGATAAGACAGGTACATATTTGTAGACGATAAGACAGGTACATATTTGTAGATAATAAGAAAGGTACATATTTGTAGATAATAAGAAAGGTACATATTTGTAGATGATAAGAAAGGTACATATTTGTAGATAACAAGAAAGGTACATATTTATAGATGATAAGACTGTACATATTTGTAGATGATAAGACAGGTACATATTTATAGATGATAGGACAGATACATATTTTAAGATAATGAGACATGTACATATTTGTAGAGGATAAGACAGGTATGTATGTATAGATGATAATACAGGTACATATTTGTAGATAATAAGAAAGGTACATATTTGTAGATGATAAGACAGGTACATATTTATAGATGATAGGACAGGTATGTATGTGTAGATGATAAGGCAGGTACATATTTGTTGATGATAAAAAAGGTACATATTTGTAGATGAGAAGACAAATACATATTTGTAGATAATGAGACAGGTACATAATTGTAGATAATACGACAGGTACATATTTGTAGATGATAAGACAGGTACATATTTATAGATGACAGGTACATTTAGTTAGTTATTTCTCATTATTTCCTCATTTCGTACTAACATATATACTCTACTTAAATTATAATAAAATCTTCATGCTTTCAAAAGAAATAAACGAACATTATCTGAAAGTAGTGATAGCTGGCATTTTGGTTCAAAATTGTCAATCGAAAATGCATTAGATAATTACTCTTAATTTTGAGATGCTTTTAATGTTTTGACTGATCTTCAAAATCAAAAATTAAAAATTATTAAAATCTCATATTGAAAATTGTAAAATGCATTGAATTATCGGTCTTTTGCACTTAAAAAATTAGGCCTTTCATTTCGATCGAGGTCGATTGTTTTGGTCGCCTCCTATTATCAAGACGTCAAGCAAATAAATACTTCAAGATTGACGAAATAGTTTGATGGTGCAGCTTAATTTATTTTGGATGTTCTGTATCTAACTCAGTTGGTTTTGAAAGGTGCTAAATAATTTGTTTTTACGACATATAATAGAGATATTTATGTATGTTTGTAAATAACCGTTTAATGTTAAATTATCTTGATTTCGAATATTATGTTTGTATGCACATATTATAGGTTATGGTAAAAAATACTAAAAAAATGTATCATACAATTGTTTCATCATGCAAGGAAATTTTTCGGATTGAAATTCACAAACTTGTGCAAAAACGGAAATGCTCTTTCCCTCTATATAAGCTCGCGTACATTTATCCGAGATTCTTGATTTCTGATTTTTCATAGTTTGGTTTGTTTCTTATATATATATCAAGAATGGCATTTGGGACAGTTGCAGCATATTTGTAAAGGAAATGCTTATAGAAAATGTCCTTTTCTAGGTCTGCATATATCTTGAATACGTCCCTTAAAACAGAAAGAAAATACATGTGTTGATAGCTTATGTAATACAATAGATTTTTATTCTCATTAATATTCATAGTCATGATTTCATTTTACGTTAATACTTGACTGTATACGAATATTTCCTGAAGTGTCAATGATGTTTCCCAGACATGCATTGATTGAGACAGTGAATCTAAAACAATGACGACAACCGTACACGTAGCTGCATACGAGGCAAATTTCTAAAAATATTTCTACTGCTGAAATATTTCATAATAGTTCAGGCTAAATGCATTTTATAAATTTTCAGCTTGTTACATGTGTTTTATTTAGCGCCACGTAAACAATCAGGGCCATTTTGAGTAATATTCAACACTTTTCTCATTTCTACACCTATAATTAGGTTTCGTCTCATCAACTACGTGTTAGTTTAGGCTTTATTGAATACTGGTTGAACATCTTCATGACTCTGCCTATTACTAGGTTTTAGTCTTACCGACCAGAATAGTGTTCTGCAGTGTTTAATTAGTTACTGTGTTACTACCTACCCTGAATCCGCCTATAACTAGGTTTTTCCCCACCGAATATAGTAGTAATCTAGAGGCTATAGATATTTAATTGTTTACCGTCTAGTATTTAGCATACAGGTTTGGCTTATCTTCAAGGAAACAACCACAATATGACAAGTATGTTTTTCCTGAGAAACACAAAGTGCCTCGTAAGCATCAAACCACGGCCCTTGGATCTTCACCGTAGGTTGCAATCGCCAAATGCTTTGTCGGACTGTTTTATTGTGTCTTTCTTAAGATTGATATATAAATGCTGAAGGTCATATGAATTTAATCTGCTCAGAGGGTTTAGGTGACAGGCGTTCAACTTTATCATCTTCTTGTTCAATAAGTCTGACATATACTATTTAATACGTTGTGTTTCTCCAGTCAGCATAACGAAGACATGTTATAATGTATTACATTATACCTGTATAAAGTCCGACAGCACAAAGGCGTGACTGAATATTAACTTTATGAAAAGATTTGTTTTAGTATAATGGAATAAGTATTTGGTACTGCATAATTGATAATATTCGAGGGACTTTTATTTCGCTATACTCATTAAATATTGCACAAAAAAAAACAAAAAAAAAAACCCCGACTGAATAATTTTACTATTATATACATATATATATATATATATTACATAACAAAATATTATTGTTATATCTAATATAAAACAACAAATGTTCATAAGTGTTTACTGGGGATTTTTACATGGTGTTGTTTAACAGGAGGGAAGTTTTATGTCCGACCATGACAACCATGCAATATTATTCCCGTTGAATTGAAAAGGTGGTACATGTATGTTCTATAACCGACGGTGACAACCATGACATATTTCCGTGTAATTTCAAAGGAGGGAAGTTTGATATCTGACCGTGATCACCATGGGATATTATTCCCGTTGAATTTAATAGTCGTGAAGTTCCATGTCCGACCGGGACAACCGTGGAATATTATTCCCAGGAAATATAATAGATAGTTAGTTCTATATCCGACCGTGACAACAATGAAATATTATTCTCGTGAAATTTGACAGGTGCGAAGTTCTATGTCCGACCGTGCCAGCCATGAAATGTCATTCCCGTTGATTTTAAAAGGTGATATGTTCTATAACCGACTGTGACAACCATGAAATATGATATCCGTGAAATTGCAAAGGAGGGAAGTTTGATATCTGACCGTGATCACCATGTGATATTATTCCCTTTGAATTCAATAGTCGCGAAGTTCTATGTCCGACCGTGACAACCATGAAATATTATTCCCGTAGAATATAACTTTACATTATGCGGTATATACATTGTACTAGATCTCTGATTAGTAAATTTACTTTTCATTTACGTATTGTTTGGTACTATTCCTCTAGTGCACTACTAATGAGTCAATTTTCCACGAAGCAGATGTATTATACCAGTTTTTCATTATTATGTATCCTTACATATGTATCTATTTTAATTATTTAAGTTATATCTAAAGAAATTCTTTCTTTCTTTTTCTATTTTACAATTATCTTAGAGATATATAACTCTAGCTAGTAAAATATATTGTGCATGTTTATAATTGATCAGAGATGTATAATATATTTAGGACTAGTCCGTGGTAATAACAGTAATTAATACAATAATTTTGCTTTTATTTCAGGACAACATTAAGTTTAAATATTAAATACTGTAAGCGAACTTATTTTGGCGCATCATTTTAGCGCAAAACCAAATAAAAACAGATTATGAATCAGCACACCGTAGCAGACAACATAAACAGGCGTATTTAGCGTTATTAACACAATAATAAATAAGTAAATGCCTTAAACGCGAAACACGCTAAATTAAGATTACCTCTAAAATGGTACTTTTACATTATACGGAGTATATTTCAGTGACATAGAAACTAAACTCCTCTGAACTCGACTAAACGATACTGTCGATAATAATTAGGAAGTTCCCTTCTCCTTTTTACTGTTTTTTTCTGCAGAAAGAAGTATGTGACACTTGTAGATTTTAAAATAAAATGTATCAACTGAGTATTAATATAGGAATACCAAACAAAATTGTCTTATACCGTTCTTGTAGTTGAGAGGTCCATATATGTCTATCCACCAGGGGATATGAATTGAGATATCAATTAGGATATATATATATATATAAACGTATGAATGGATATGAATGAAAAGTTGTATGTCGAATAAATCCCCTCCTGCTCGAGGACACCAATTATGTACCTTCATATTTCTGATCAATAAAAATTAGTTTGAACCTTAAAATATTTAATTTTCCAGGCAATTTGTCCCTTTATCAAGACACAGGTAAATCACATACGATCACATATAGACATAGAACATGGAACAGTTACACAAATATAGTAGGTATTAACAACAATAAATATCGTAATGTTGTAAAAACGATCCCCCTTGGGATATATATATATATATAGGAATACCCTTAGTGACCTATATTCGTTTACTTGGTGTCGTCGAAGAAGCAGAAGACGCTAACCCTTGCTGAACACTTGTTTATAAATTCATTTGACATATACTTCGGTATCTAATTATTATTTTGCTCTCGTGTAATATATTTTGAGTTTTCACGCTGTATCAATTTACTATTTTTATATTTTCCGCGGCGTTTCGTCTTTGCTGTGAATTATTTAAAATTATATTCTTTAAAATGGTTTAGTAGTCGTTTTTGAATCTATGGGTATCATTTCTCTCATCGAAATCCAGGAACCATCATTACGGCATCATTGGTCCCCGAGAACATGTACTAGACCAGTATGCCAGAAAAAAACAGTTTGATCAAATGGTAAAGCGTACTAAAATTATTGCAAATAGATTTATTGATAGAAACACGTAAATATAATTTTAACCGTTTGTAGGCAAAAACATCAGGAAAACATTAAAAATAGCAGATCAAATTTTCAGAATATTGACCTAAATCAGAAACAAGAAATTCAAATATCGTAAGAAATTTATGCAGATTTTGATTACAAAACATTTCACATACACTTTTGTGTAAGAACGGTAATAATGTCCCGTAAATGATATTTACCAGCGATGACCTTGGAAAAAACAATGAAATCATAATAACATCAATTAAAAAAAAATATATGATATTACTTACCTGGGTTGTCTTGCTACAAGCCGTTAATAAGATATCATATTAAATGACTATCCCTGTATCCCAGTATCGCTAATACATGTTCTACCGAATGTTACATATATACTGTGGGCTAAAGGAGAGGTTCGTTTTTTAACTGTATAAATATCCCTCAAAGCTAACGTATTGATCTCTTCAGGTACACATTTTTCTAATCTAAAGTGTTGGCAAATCGGTAACAGATGGCCACTCCTGAAATACGACATACAATATAATGATCTGAATGAGGCCGTAATGAGCTTATATATATACTGAATTCACTATCTTTGATGTCTACGGTGCTTTTTAATAGAACTGTTGATGTGAATAATGGTCTTAATTAAAAATAGAAATCTATATGTTTAAGTTATCTATGAACATTATAAGTATTATATCAACCGGACAGAACACTAGTCAAGAAGGATATCTGTTTTGATATGTTTGTTTCGAACTTTCATGTGAAAGTATAGAGTAAAAAGTTCTTTGATTTCTGTTGTTGACCTGGGAGTTAACGACATTTGTAAACTGTTATAACCGCAGTGATATATAAACTCTGGTATAAAATATACCAAAAGAAAAGGGAATATTATCCTAATAACATAGCCATAATTCTAACTCAAAATAGGTAAAATATAAACACAAATATCGAATCATATCCCTTAAAGCGAAAAATGAGATTAAGACAAAGTGTTCCTAAATGATAAGCGTCTTCTGCTTTATCGACAACATAAAACCTCCAGGTTATATCCAGGATTAAGTCACATTTTAAATTAAAACTAGGACGGTGGCAAAGGAACCAGTAGGTAGATCAACTCGCAACAATCGCGTGTGACTTAATGACGTACGAGGAAATAGAATATTTTCAAATGAGATCCTGATGTTGACCATAGAATGTTCCTATATAGACAATTCCCATAACGTCTTTGATTAGAGGTGGATGTATCATTCAATACACAGTTAAATGTTATAATGATTTTAAGCAAATATTATGAGTTGTGTTATGTATAAATGCAGCAAAAATAGGTTAATAATCCAACGTTCTGTTAAACTGATTAATTACAGAAGTGATGTGCCATGGTATTGTTGGCGTTACGTCATTGTGGTGTTGGCAACATGTTCTATATATGTACCTGTCATACGCTAGGGATTGACATATAGGGAACAACTAACCAATTGAAAAAATATATTTTTGAAACAGCCCCTGTGTATAGAAAGTTGAGCTAAGGACAAAATGTCTGGCAGCCACTGATTGGCCAGTATGTTATGAAGTGAGAAAATATATATGTAGCCTGATAGGTTACTATCAATAAGAAATGTTGATATAAATTTCGTAAGTCCAATTGATTTTTTCCCCCAAAAGTTCAGGTAATAATAATAAACAGGTAAACATTTAAGATTTTTGAGAATTTTTACTGCGAAATTCACCTATTTTCAAAATGGCTACCCTGGAGAAAATATGAGCTGAAGGACCCAACTTTTTGTTTTGATAAGGTGTTATGTCAGACCCTAAACTTTTGTTATAAACCATAATTGTCATATTGAATTCAAGAATTTGAATGAAATACTCCAAAACGTTAACACTAAAGTATATGGGAAAACAATTGGTTGGTTGGTCTCTATAACACCTAGAGATGACAGAGACATTTAGAACACGTAAAACTGAATACAAATATTCCCTGTCTTTTGGATATGAAAGAGGAATCTCCAACTCCCTTGGTGATACTCTTGATTATCTAACTCTCGGCAGATCCAAAGGTTATGGGACCAAGAATATTCCCTCAAGGGTAGAAGATTCATCTGGCAAACCCTCAAGGTAGAGCAGATTCTATTAGTCAAACTCACTTAGAAAAACTATTTTCTTAAATTACAGATACAAATTGACCGGAATATGTGTCAATTATGTCTATATTAACAAGTATTATGTTCGGTAGTCATCAAACGAACGCAATATTCATATTCAACATTTGGTTTTGAGGACGTGATGTTACCTGCTGTTTAAGACGTTGGATTTGAGTACGTGATGTTACCTGCTGTTTAAGACGTTGGTTTTCAGGACGTGATGTTACCTGTTGTTTAAGACGTTTGTTTTGAGGACGTGATATTACCTGCTGTTTAAGACGTTCGTTTGGGTAATGTGATGTTACTTGCTGTTTAAGACGTTGGTTTTGAGGACGTGATATTACCTGCTGTTTAAGACGTTGGTTTTAAGGACGTGATGTTACCTGCTGTTTAAGACGTTCGTTTGGGTAATGTGATGTTACTTGCTGTTTAAGACGTTGGTTTGGGTAATGTGATGTTACTTGCTGTTTAAGACGTTGGTTTGGGTAATGTGATGTTACTTGCTGTTTAAGACGTTGGTTTTGAGGACGTGATATTACCTGCTGTTTAAGACGTTGGTTTTGAGGACGTGATGTTACCTGCTGTTTAAGACGTTGGTTTTGAGGACGTGATGTTACCTGCTGTTTAAGACGTTGGTTTTCAGGACGTTATTTCATCTGCTGTTTTAGCTTATCTAACAACAACTCGGTATACAACCTTCATTTGTCTCTGTAAAGTGTAAACGAATGATAGTTTACAAACTATTCTTAAGCATTGATGTCATTTTTTTTAGTTTCATCGGGGTATGAAACAAATTTTGTTTGCATACGCGGATTCTTACAGAAGTTTGCAAACAAAATTTGTTTCATACCCCGATGAAACTAAAAAATAATTTACGTCAACGCTTATAATTAATTTTTGAAAATGATTTTCTAATTTAAAACATGTTTTATGTACAATTTTACCGGTTTTAAATGGGATTATTTTTCTCAAATCAATACGCAACGTCAATTGTCGTATTGTGACGTCACATTTTTCGCGCCATTCTCGGAATTTCTTTCATAGAAGAATGAAAAGAATTTTTCGACCAATCACATTTGAGTATTTACCATGAAAACAAAGAAAAATTAATTATAGAAAAATAAATAAATAACTATCATTTTTTTCCTATTGTTTGAGGATACAATACACTTTCCAATTTCTCTATCTATAAACAAGGGTCCTTAAAAACCTAACCATATTGTTAGCATAATGAGTACACTATTTTCTGGTTTCATACTATTCTAATTACTTTTCCATTGTTTGTATTCTGAATGCAGCTTTCTGATTGGGTGAGTTTTTTCTGTTCATGGCCCTATGAAAACAAAAACGTTAATGGCGCGAAAAACGCGACGTCACAATACCACCATTGGCATTGTGTACTGATTTGTTCAAAAGAATCCCTTATTGAAGAAGTAAAATTGTACATAACACGCGTTTCAGAAATTAATTTTAAGAATTGCTTTCAATATTTAGTATATGGCGTTATGCATGATTAGGGTATTTGTGCCTGTTGCCATTGGGTATATTGAATAATTGTAATGACGTCATTAAGCTTTGGTATGTCAATGCCAGAGATACCGTCTAGTCCTTTGAAAATATTCGCCAAGGCCCTGCTGGTACAGTTGTAATAGTTTATGAAAATCTGACACTGTTATATTTGTTTTCATTTCAATCAGAGAAATCTCTCTTTATGCATTAAAATAGTAGATTTTCCCCCTTACATATGAAGACATCAAAGGAACGCAAGCTCTTTGAAAGCAATAGAACATTCTGGAAATAAGAATAATATGCTGACAGATTTTTTGACGATACTTTAATCGAGTTTTGGGTCTCTTCCTTAGATTAACTCTTTAGGCACTTAGCTTCATTGGCATATCCTAGAAGGACGAGGCAGCTATATGATGTAGTTTAATTCATTTTGGCAATGATGTATCAAATGCGCAATTTGTTTTGACAGGTGTTAATATCTTGTTTGTCTTTTCAACAATCCCAGTTATATATTAAATATAATTTTTGGAATTTTGTGTTATATTGCTGACGTCATGACTAGGGTTTTGTAATATGAAATAGATCGGTCAAATATGTTGTCCATGGTGGTGTTAACCTAGTAGGATACAAGTAAGAAGTCATGTGATTAACAATCCCAGTTATATATTAAATGTAATGTTTGGCATTTTTGTGTTATATTGCTGACGTCATGACTAGGGTGTTGTAATATGGAATAGATCGGTCAAATATGTTGTCCATGGTGGTGTTAACCTAGTAGGATACAAGTAAGAAGTTATGTGATTAAAACCTTTAAATATAAAAATAGAGTATAAACAGATAAACAGATAAGTAAATACCTAATCACCAATATAGAATTGCACAAAACAACTCTACGTCTCGGCAGTGAAGTAAAGGCCAAAAACATTAGTACTGAAATACAGAAGAGAAGTTTGAAAAATCAACATGCTCGAATATGGAATTGAAGATACATTATTTTTCTAATTCAACCATATTACAAAAAAAACATGAGTTTTTTTTCTGTACGATTCTCATTTGATTTATTAGGATAATTTTCCATTGGCGGTTGGTCTGTGTTGGATCCTTAGATATTTCTGAACTGAAGGATCCAAGTGTTAGTTACTGTTTATTTGGTCATTCTTGTATTAACGGTTCAACAAATCCTCTAAAAATCATAAAATCTATCGATTCGTTACAGGAAAAATAATGTGGAAACGTACCAGTACTTAATTTGTGTAAGGGACTTTTTCAATAAAAGGTGCTTGAAAGAATCTTTTGTTATTGTTGTGATATATTTACCGAACCAAACAAAGAACTTCCTAATTAATCAAACAGATCAGTAACCCTTGATTTGACGTAGAAGTCTATTAAAAACAACGCCAACAGTCTTGTATTACAGAGAAAGTTTTAATTTGCACTTTTGATCATTCATTAACATAAAAATGACATAAAAGTATCTGTACAGTTGAATATGACCAGTGTGATGAAATTGTCTTAAATAAAACACGGAGATGACATTCAATATTTCAATACAGCTTATCCACTTGGCCATCTTAAGACGATCGGATAAAGGGGGGAACTCTTTGAAACAGCACGCACCGTGCTCTTTAATTGAAAATTAAAATGCCAGATTAATCTTTCAACGCCTTTCAAATGGGATAAATTCTTATGAGAAATACGGGTATCAACAACATGCAGAAAATCTATATTTTGTGATGAGCTATTATATTCATATATCAATACATCTAGATTGTCAATTTTTTGCAGTAAGAACGATATAGTTATTAAGAATCTTAATCGATAGCTTCTTCAGTTTATATTTTTCCCTCTTATGTTTGTTTCACATCTGTCAATACTTCGTTTACATTAAGTTTCAGTTAGGTTTTTTTTTTAGTTTACAGACGAACTCTTTTGAAAAGGAGATATATTTAGTGAAGGATACGGTAACTCCTTAATATTATAGATGCATTGGATGATATAAAAAGCAACAAATAGCAAAATCAGATATCTAATTATATATGAAATCTAAACATTCGGCACGCTGGACCAGACATCAAGGGAAAAGACGTTACGTCACAATTTAAACAACAAATGGTCTTTTTCTATAAACATTTGAAATAATTTGAATAATTCCCAAGTCTTACAGATATCAATAGAATGCTGGAATGTTTAAGCTTTACAAAACAAATATTTGTCTCAGTTTGAAATGACACTAAAAACAAGTTGGTAATTAAATGACTGTGGAAAAAAAATTACATTTATCTTAATGTATTTTTATTAAGTATATTGTGTTGTCATGTATCAAATAAGTACACCGCTTTCATCACTTTATACACATTGGTAACCCATTTCTTAATTCCTTTTCGTCGCAGATCTGTATGCAATCAAACGCTGAAGCATCTTTGGCATTCAAAAGAATAATAACACATTTTGAGTCATATCTGTTACCGAAGAGAAAATGATTAAACTATTCATAACATCTTACCCGTTTTCAACTTCGTGACACTGTTGTGGCATGAAGGATATCATTATCTTCAATTCAATTTTATAGATAAGGTCACGGTAAAGTATGAATTTGAAAGTATCGGACTTGTGTTCGTGTCGTGACATTATATAACGATATCAACTATCACTATTCCGATGTTAAAGAGAATCATTTAATTGATTTAACATATTTAGGCAAGCAAGCTATACCTCGATTTGATGTGCGATATATTCATAGCATCATGTGGATGCAATATGTCAATCTTGATATATTTTACTCTATGATTTGTAACTGACATAAATCTGATTTAATTGCGCTAAGCTCTTTATCACACTTTGTTCTAGCCTCTTTAACACAAATTGCTCTAAGCTCTTTATCACACTTTGCTCTAGCCTCTTTAACACAAATTGCTATAAGCTCTTTATCACACTTTGCTCTAGCCTCTTTAACACAAATTGCTCTAAGCTCTTTATCACACTTTGTTCTAGCCTCTTTATAACACATTGCTCTAAGCTCTTTATCACATTTTATTCTAGCCTCTTTATCACACATTGCTCTAAGCTCTTTATCACAATTTGTTCTAGACTCTTTAACATACATTGCTCCAACCTCTTTATCACACATTGCTCTAAGCTCTTTATCACAATTTGTTCTAAGCTCTATATCACAAATTGCTCTAACCTCTTTATCACAATTTGTTCTAACCTTTTTATCACACTTTTTTCTAACCTCTTTATCACACTTTTCTTTAGTAAACCTTTGGCCATGTGATGAATGTAGTAAGATAATGACTCACAATGCCTTATGGGAATTATTAATATGAAATAATTTAACAAGTTGAATTGATTTAAAATGACAAAGCAATCAGAGCAAGACTATGTTCATCACATAGTTTATTTTATAAGTGAAAACTTTATTTATTAATTTCTATATAATGCAGGCAAATGTGACGTTATGCTTTATGTCTACAGAGACAATCAAAAGATGTCAATTGTTTATTGTCACGGCCTACGTTATTATGATAGCACACTAGTGTTAATACGAAAGTCGTTTACAGTATTAATAACACTTCCGTATACCACAGGAAAGGTATGTGATACAATGTTATAAAACCTGATTAATTAATCATTTAACGATAATGTTAGTACTGAAAGTATGTTGCATTATATGCGAATTATTCAAAACAAATTAATTTCACTAGCAATCTAATCTTCAGATTAACGCAGGTCAATTAAAAACGTAATAAAATGTAGTCAAAACATGCAAACAAATATTAAAAAGGTTTTAACAATAACCACTTTTGTTAAACAATATCAAATATCCAACAATAACGAGTATCTACAACAAAGGTAAAGGTAATTAAACATCTGGTGTTGTCGTAACAACTTTCGGGGAGAATTTTGTTAAAAGGAAAAATGATTTAAAAGCAACAGCAAAAACAAAACTACAAACGATTTTAATCATAACAACTATATACGAATTAGGATATAACTAGTATGCTATCATATTTTTTTGTTAAATATTGAGTTGCTTTCGAAGAATACTGGATCTGTATACCACTTTACCAATAAATTTGTTTCAGTTAAAACAAATATTACCAAATTAATATATAACGTCATTTTCGCGTCATTTACGCAGTCATATATGCAAAATGATTAGAACAGGAAAAAAGAATAATAATAGTAAAAAAGAAAATGAAAAACGGATTTTAATCTCATATTACGCTTAGTATATGGGAAATGCACGCTAGATAAGTTGATTGAATTGAACAACACTATTTAATGGCATTGTGAATTAGGACAAAGAAGACACTAATAATCCTGATTTAATCAATGGTAAATATGGGACCACACCCATAGTTTTATTTCACAGATGTCAAAAATAGAAACAAACACAATGTTTATCACGATACGAAATTGAATTGCAAATGCATGTGCATAAAACTTTATATTATGAAATATGATAGGTATACTGATTTTGTTGAGATATATTTTTTTCTGTCGTAACATCGCTGGAAAGTCAGAGGAAGCCTGACAGAATTGTAACATAATGGCAACCTACAGCAAAATGGCTTATTATCGTTAAGTTTTCATTTCAAAGCCATGACGTTTCTGAGATTGGGCACGGCCATTGGAAATTTGTACTTTCTGGCTATTGTTTACAGACGATTTCTGTAATTTTACGTGCAGATTACCGACAACAACAAAAATAAGTTATTCTATCTATTGTTTTAGATATTTTCATGTAAATTTATGCTGTGTCAGAATATCGCTATAGAGATTTCTTTATTTTTTTGAACCATATTTGAAGACGGGGTTAATTGTGTACAAACTAGATGAAGCCGAATGGTGTTCCCTTCAGGTAATCATAATCATACATCTTCATTTATAAATACGTATGCAAGAACACGACCCTGACGTATTTATATGGGTATGTAATTAAATCCAAGCAACAAAATGCATATATTTTCCTCGTATTGTACGAATAATCCTTTCGAAAATGAAGAACTCGTGTTGAAAGTATGACGAGCGTAACTTCCATACGTCAACAAGAGGTCAACAAATGTATCCAGCTGTATACGAAAATATTAGCACGAAGGAAATGCCAGAAAACGGTCTGCATCCAACTCTAGATTGTAATGAGGTAAAATGGAGGATATCAGGCACTTTCGGTTCGGCAATTACATATTGCCATTATAAAATTTATAAACGTTCGTCTACAATATCACAATTATTTTTGCCATCTATAGCCACCTCCACCGTAATATCCTCCGTGTTACGCTCCTCCCTATCACAGTCTGCTCGTTGTCTTTGTAACTTATGCTCAGTTGCAACTGCTGTTTTTTCTTCCTCTGGAATATCATGCAACACTCCGATATTTGACTTCCGGTCACTTTCTCCTAAATCCTCAGCTGCCTCTTCATTACAATCGTATATAGCACTTTCCTGTGAGACTGTGGCGGCCTTTGAAATACCTTTTGGGTCCATAGTAAATTTGAAATCGGAATCACTTTTAGACATAGCTTTTAACCACAGTGTTTGTTGTTGTATCAGTGTGTCGAGTTTGTATTCTAAGTTATCAACTCGTTCATAAGTGTCCTTTGCTTCACGCTGGCGTTGTGATAAATGGTTCAACATTTCATAGCGGAAACTGGATATATCTTGTTTGATTTCATCGAAGTCACCTGAAAATATTACAGTAATTAACATAAACGGTTGTATGACTACAAAATATGCAAATTGTATTAATAACAATTTATTTTTACTGAGATGTAAAAACGGTTGTATGACTACAAAATATGCAAATTGTATTAATAACAATTTATTTTTACTGAGATGTTTCCATAGTTAAATGTTTAAAGTAGTTAAACTGTTATTTCAAGCCTTTGACCGATGGTACGTAAAACGAATCAGGTAATAACGTATTTAATGACGCATTTGTTTCAAGACAATTAACTTTTGAAAGCAATAAACATGGAATTGTTGTTCTTATATTAAAATAATTCTTATCTAGAAGCGAGTAAGTGTGATTCGAGTTAAAGTATATGCTAATATTTATATACAACTTTGATAAGATATTTTACCAATGACTTCTTATTTTAAATGGAAGATATGAGCATGTATAAAGTCAAGGATGTAAATGTCAACACGGTGTTGAGAAGAAGTCAGAACGAGTAGAGACAACACATGGACACAACACAAAATGACGAAAGAAGAGAAACACGTTGATACATGTACATGATCAATATTCTGATTTCAAAAATGCTAAATAATACCATCTTTTTCTCATACTAACAGCAGAGATTTCGGCATTCAATAGAGAATGATGTCAAGTGTCTGATTTTGGCCGTTCAAATACAACTGTTACTTTTTTGTAAAATATTGTTTTGAGGTACCCCGGATTTAACGCAGAAATATAGAACTCATTTTCCAAGGGATTTTAGTTCAAACCATCAAAAACCCATAATAGCAGTTGTATTGTGTTGTCGGCGCTTAGAATATAACAGTTCTTAGGAGAGACGTGTACGCATACATATGTGTATTCATTCATCCAACATGATGTTTACAAACAAACAGAAAAGAAACATGGACAATACAAATTGATTAATACCGTAATTAACATCAGGGAAAAATAGTTATAGATTACTTCAATGATACATATATGTTTTTATTAAAGAATTTTGCGAGAAAAAAAATCACTATTTTTCTTTTGCGAATGAATTTCATCCCATCCCTCAGCTATCTAGGTTTTCTTTAGCTAAAAATGAGAAGTGCATTAAATATTGTATAAGCATTATCTCGAAGCTTACCGTACCAACTAGGGATCATATTTACAGTGAATATACAGAAAAAAATATGTTTGTATACGAAAATCAAAACATCTATTTATTTATTTTTTACATTATAATGTTGTATAATATTTTTGAAATAAATTTACTTTGGGCAATTTTATATAGAATATATTTAACGAATCCCGGCCAACAACATACTCTCTAGCTTTTTAACGAACGTTTTTACGCTTTTCCCAATGCATATATCAGTTAAAAACCTGTATACATGTATTGGTATATAAAAACTATGAAAGCAAGTGCTACGTACATTCTCCAGAGTCATCTTCACGCTGAACGTCAAAGATGTAACGCTTTACAATCCTCTTCATCACTCTCTGCAATCAAAATAGATAATCAAATATTTAAAAAAAATATCAGAATTTTTCACTATTTATCAAAATAATTTCCGTACGATTGATATCGCATTCATTTCATTGCATCAATTATTAAGTGTATACGAGTTGATACAATGATAACTTCGGCGGGTTGAGATATTTTGATTAGGTTGATAAAACATTACAGTGTACCAGAAAACATGAACATTTATATATATATATATAATTCGACAATTTACCTGTCTGCACTGTCGTTATTACTACTTGACAGTTATATATATATATTCTTTTTTTATGGTACAAATATTTTATCCCCCCCCCCCCCCATCAGGAAAAACTTTAAATGTGTGTTTACAATTATGCCAAAGCAATAACTGTATACACACATAGGTAATTGGTATGAGTTGCCAGGGTTGGGGAGTCCTTGATTCATCTCCCGAACAATAGTGTTGTCCTTATTTTTGAAGCTGAAAATTTATCATAAATAACTACATATGTTTTATTGTATTTTTTCTTTCCTTTTTAACAACATTGTGAAATCTTACTTTGTAAGTTAACTTCTCTGCGAACAGACTTGGATCGGAATCGTTGCGGACAAAACCATTGGTGGTGTGTATTCGGTCTTGGAATACCTTGATACCCTTTGTTTGGTTTCCAGCACGACTATTTTGTGACCAAGCCGCACCGCGTCTCTCTGGTGGCTAAAACACAATAAAACATACAACATTTCTATAAATATTGACGCAAAACCAAATTTCAAAATCAAACATTTTCTTCAATACTGAAAACATACAAAGTCATTTAAGCGTTTTATGTACAAATTGATTCTGTTTATTCTTTTGTTTTTTTTCTTGCTTTGTTTTGTTTTGTTTTTTATAATTATTCGTTAAGTTATTTTTAGACTTGATGTATTTTGGTACATCAATTCGGCATCGTATTAGTATCTTAGAATTACACATCATGCTATAATTTTAGGTCGATAAAATAAGTACAGGTACGTTTCGTGGAAAAATTCACCTTATGCAATATAAGTACATTGTACGAGCGAATTAAATAAATAATTTAAGACACCTAAAATATCGCACCGATAATCCTTCAACTATAACGATATAATCGAAGCGAAATTATCTTTGTTCCTGACATTACAACATTAATAAAGAATAACATTTACACAACATAGAGCGGGAACAATGAAATGTATCGGTGATAGCATGTATGTCTCCTGTATTCGGTAAGTTACGAAAAAGCACGAAACATCTAGACCCGTAATTATGAAACCATTTTCGTTTCCTTTAAACTTGCTTAAATATTAAATAGCTGTCCAGAAAGAAAACGTAATTATGGAATATGATATCGCTCTTGAAGACTTTCCGAAATTAATTCAAATTATTCAAAAAGTATTAATTCTAATTTCAGATTTATCATCAAAAATAATTTGAGCCTAAGCGCAAAAAGAGCATTTGATTACGAGTATGGTTTCATAAATACGGGCTCTGGTGTGTTTAAAATTAGAACAAATCTGTTTAAAATGCCACATTAGAAATGTATTATAGGAATGTGATGCCTTTATCTGTCATGGTAAGTTCTAAAAATATCATTCATCAGCTGCTTGTCTCAATATTCATGACACAAACACGTCTGTAATTTATTGACTTGACGTGATAAATTTAAGATAAGTTAACATGTTGCTACAGACAAAATATGTTCGTAATTGAAGATAGATTTGTTTCGCTATCAAACTGTCTTAACCATTTCAAGTAATTGCTTTTTGTATATTCCATATAAAAATAGATTACGTTAGTTTTACCATTGTAACCAAAAGGTGACTCGATTTTAAGTCATAATAAAATGCGATCTAAGACGACTCGGACATGTGGAATAAAGAAACTGCATTTATTTGCAGTTACTGAAGAATTGCAGAATGAGTTGGGTAATTTAACCTCGAGATACAGGGATGCATATTATTAAGCTTTAGAATGATCAAAAATGTAAGAAATAAAGAAATAAAAAGCTATAATGACGCTTTATATTTAAGAAAACATTCACAACAGTGTAGAAAATCGATGATGTCATTAAAAGGAAGAGAGAATAGAAATGTTTAATATTTCTTTATCCGAGCGAATCATGAACATGAAAAAATTATTCATATATTGGATTCGTAATAAAAAGAGGAACAATACATCAATGGATTAAGGTAAGAAAAAATAACATAAGTAGGCCTGTTACCTTCGGTTCTGGGGCAGGCTGTGACTATAATGAGTAAAATAATAAAATAATATTATGAAAATAATATCAAAATAATGAATATTTTATTGATGTAAATAAAAAAGTAGTCTGCGAGGTAGAACATTTCAGACACAAACTTAATGTCTTTATTTCTAGCTTCTCATGTAATTCATTAATCAAGTTCGATATATGTACACCTCCATAAAGGTACAGATCTACCTTCCGAACCGGTATAGCTACACATCCAAACATGTATAGATACACATCCAAACAGGCATAGCTACACATTCAAACATGTATAGATACACCTCCAAACATGTATAGATACACCTCCAAACATGTATAGATACACTTCCAAACATGTATAGATACACCTCCAAACATGTATAGATACAACTCCAAACATGTATAAATACACCTCCAAACATGTATAGATACCCTCCAAACATGTATAGATACAACTCCAAACATGTATAGATACACTTCCAAACATGTATAGATACCCTCCAAACATGTATAGATACACTTCCAAACATGTATAGATACAACTCCAAACATGTATAGATACACTTCCAAACATGTATAGATACACCTCTAAACATGTATAGATACAACTCCAAACATGTATAGATACCCTCCAAACATGTATAGATACCCTCCAAACATGTATAGATACACCTCCAAACATGTATAGATACCCTCCAAACATGTATAGATACAACTCCAAACATGTATAGATACACCTCAAAACATGTACAGATACACCTCCAAACATGTATAGATACAACTTCAAACATGTATAGATACACCTCCAAACATGTATAGATACAACTCCAAAAATGTATAGATACAACTCCAAACATGTATAGATACACCTCAAAACATGTACAGATACACCTCCAAACATGTATAGATACACCTCCAAACATGTATAGATACACCTCCAAACATGTATAGATACACTTCCAAACATGTATAGATACCCTCCAAACATGTATAGATACACTTCCAAACATGTATATTTACATTTGGATGGCAAAGCCATGATATAAACAAACTAAACAAATTTGCAGTCTATGAGAGTATAACTGACACCCAAAGCGTGACACCATTCTATGCATAACTGACACCCAAATCGTGCATTCGGGTGTTATTCATACGCGACCGGGATCCCCCGGAACTACTTGCAACCAATGTAAACAAATGGCATCTTATCATTGCTCATCATGCTATCGGATAGAGTACGAGACCAGAAAACAAATTCTTAAAATGTAAAACGAAAATAAAGGTAAGAATGGTTAACAATCACGAAAATAGAAATAAAACAAGATTTAATAAACACATATGTTGACAGATATTTGTTCCGGGGCCAGAGTGGAAAATCATTACACACCACATTGTTTGCGCGCCACCGCCATCCAGTGTTTGAATGACAAAAAAATTGAAACCCGCCACATCATGTTTATGTCAAATCATAAGAACGAGGCTTCTCTCCGGTCGTACAATAGAACAGTTTCTTCTTCACAAAAGAAAGCATCAAGTGGTGCATTACCGTGTCTAACGCATCCTAAATTTGAAACAGCCATGGTACCCGTCACAAGCAACGTTGTCGCTGAAGCTCATCTAACTCCCTCGGCCACTGTCACTTCTCTCATTGGTCGTATCCCTGACACCGGTGCTGTTGTAGCTACTATAAACTGTAATCAGGTCTCCATGCAATCAAAGAACATGTTTACATCTGGTTTTTTGGCGAATTCCACTTTCTCCCACTGCACATTCAACTTTCATAGCTAAACTCTGTCAATGCTGTCAGCCGTTGCGTGCGCGTGGTGACGGGTGAAATTTCCATCCGCATAATTGTTCCGGATGGTAAATTTAAAAAAAAAAATCCGAAATCGTTAACAAACTGAATAATTCATCCGTATATTCTGAAATACTGACTACCAATATTATTGATATTGTTATTAAAATATCTGATGATGTTTTCAGTATTTTTTTAATGATTTCCACGCACTATTTTTTTTATTTTTTTTTGCCAATCAGCACGTGAATCACAATAGGCTGTTCAATTTGTTGACCTCTGACAGTGGAAACGTCGGTAAAAGTCAGATTTCAAATTAAAATGAAAATTAAAGTTGAAATCGAAAAGAAACTAATATAGAAAACGTAAATATAAGCATTAAACTGTCTTTTTATGGATTATATGGTCTATATAGATGCCAGAGCTTTGCAGACAATCATTTCATAATGCGCTAGCGCGCATTATGAAGATTGTCTGCAAAGCTCTGGCATCTATATAGACCATATAATCCATAAAAAGACAGTTTAATGCTTAAATAGATACAACTCCAAACATGTATAGATACAACTCCAAACATGTATAGATACACCTCCAAACATGTATAGATACCCTCCAAACATGTATAGATACACCTCAAAACATGTATAGATACACCTCCAAACATGTATAGATACAACTCCAAACATGTATAGATACAACTCCAAACATGTATAGATACACCTCCAAACATGTATAGATACACCTCCAAACATGTATAGATACACCTCCAAACATGTATAGATACACCTCCAAACATGTATAGATACACCTCCAAACATGTATAGATACACTTCCAAACATGTATAGATACAACTCCAAACATGTATAGATACCCTCCAAACATGTATAGATACCCTCCAAACATGTATAGATACACCTCCAAACATGTATAGATACACCTCCAAACATGTATAGATACCCTCCAAACATGTATAGATACCCTCCAAACATGGATACCCTCCAAACATGTATAGATACCCTCCAAACATGTATAGATACACCTCCAAACATGTATATATACACCTCCAAACATGTATAGATACCCTCCAAACATGTATAGATACAACTCCAAACATGTATAGATACAACTCCAAACATGTATAGATACTCCTCCAAACATGTATAGATACTCCTCCAAACATGTATACATACACCTCCAAACATGTATAGATAAACCTCCTAGCATGTATAGATACACCTCCAAACATGTATAGATACAACTCCAAACATGTATACATACACCTCCAAAAATGTATAGATACAACTCCAAACATGTATAGATACACCTCCAAACATGTATACATACACCTCCAAACATGTATAGATACAACTCCAAACATGTATAAATACACCTCCAAACATGTATACATACACCTCCAAACATGTATAGATACAACTCCAAACATGTATAGATACACCTCCAAACATGTATAGATACATCTCTCCTGATATGCACAAAACTTTACCGAATAAAGATTCGTTTTGACTGATTGATGACCGATTGTTAAAAATGTCACTTAAAAGAAATCGAACCATTTTAGAATAGGCACCAAGTACATTCGTTATTGTAGTCCCATTATGATAACCTTGAAACATATTCTGGTCTGACAAAATGCTAATTCCACCATAGATAAATAATTATTAATGGTTAATGTTTAAAATCAATATGATTCTTAAACGTGTAAGTCAGCTCCGCAGAAAAACTCTATCAATAATGTGGATTTATGGATATACCGAATGATTTCCTCATTAGTTTGTATGCTATATCTGTGGTACACCCGTCTGTCAAACATATAAATGCCCCATGTTTGTTGCCCCGACGTTATACCGTACCGAGTTAGTGGCTCCAGGACTCATATTAAACATCTCGATATCCTTTACACGGCCTGGGTGTATTGGATGGGGCTCGTCCTGGTCATCCTTCTTCGCAAATGTCCTCCAACAATATGAAGCCGTATTGTAGAAAAACTTGGGTGTTGGTACGATGTTAAATGGTATAGGCAGCGTAGCGTCATCCTTAATGTATTCCATATATAACTTACTACGAGCAAACTTCCACTCCGTGTCTGCTTCACCCTGGATATAATGAGATGGACACTTAAGTACAATGACAAAACGTTCATTTTACATCATGATGAAAAAAAAAAAAAAAAAAAAAAAGAATTTTTTTTTACAATTTACATAATAATGAAAACGACACTCACTATATCAAACTACATTTAATCAAAGTTATGACACGTTTTCAAAATGAGAGCCGTAATTTCGATAAGGAACCACCCGTTACATAAACGAAACCACCTGACATTTCCATATTGGTATGGTACAACTATACCTAACAAACTTCGCCAATAAATCTCCTTAAACTGCTTACAATTTATTGTAAAGAGTATAGCTATCGAAAAAATAAACAATGAATTTTAAAACAAATACCTAGAAAATTTAGGCCGAAAGAAATGCAAATATATTTGGTCTGGCGTTAAGTCATTAGGGCATAAAGATAACAATTTTGAATATGATGATGGATCGATTTATGAATGCGATTTACGAATCGACCATGATCATCATTATTAAACTAATGTGATGCAAAAGTGTCGTAAAACTGATTTATTTCTTATCATTTATTTATTTTCATTTTGCAAAACGCTAATTCATGATTAAAAAAAACCTTCTACAGCTTTATATGATATATATATCATATTTATTAATTTTGTGAAATCAAATAAGTTTAACTACAAAATTGAAACGAGTATGGCCATACCTGTATTATTTCGAACGATCTTGACATCATGGCAATCAGCATATTGAGGAGCACTGTTACTGTAGCGATGTTGTAAGCCCCGAAGATCCAATAACCAACGGTCTGGGTGAAAATGTGTCCAAACTCTCCAAGCTCTACTGCGGTTGTCTCCCCTCGACCAAATAATGACCAGAATACCGTTCGGAATGTAATGTGTGGACTAAAGTGAATAAGATGAAAATGACGTCATTCATGCGTTTGTGACAAACATTGTAGCGATAAATGTCAAAGAAGTAATCATATGCCAAGCTAGTCACCCGATGTTTCTATCGATTAAGAATGAAAGGCCATACACAGATCCAATATATTGCGATTGAGAAGAGTAATTTACAACCTATACAATATACTACAAAACAGGTAGCTAATGTCAAGCAATAAATTTACAAGTTCCATCGAACATGTTGCTGTTAGACGAGTCCATGCCGTATGTTCCAAATGAATATGTAGACTATAACCAGTTTTATCATGATACGAATGTATATATTTCCTTTTCATACAAAGCAAGAACACTGCCAGTAACTACACTGTAGACAACTAGTATTTTTGTACTATGTTCGACAGATATATTTTTTTCACTTGGGCTATTACGTTGACAACATACATACATAAGACCTCATAAGGACGATTTAATATTATAACATGTATTGTCTGCACGTTATACATTTGTTTAAACATGCCCAACTAGTGTGTAAGATAGTTATTATTATCGCTTTATATAATCCGTCTGTATTCAAAGAGATAACGTTATTTTGTACAATTTGTATATATTTATTAAGTTTTCTATACATTTTTAACTGTATTGAAACTGTCTTTCTTCGGTTACGTTGCAGTGGAATGAATTTTTTGACCTCGGTTAATGTTTTTTTTCTTAGGTTAATAATGCATGTTTCAACATTATGATTGCGTAGCTTATTTAAAATATATGATGACACCTAAGTTTGGATATACGACCAAAATCAAAATCCAATGCAAAATACAAAATTATTATGTATATATTATGTAATAGCGGCAGTTATAAATACCATATCCTATTGAGAAGAATGTGATACAGACGAACACCGACATAATCACAAAATATGATTCCAACTCAAAATCGATGAAACAAGAGCAACATATCAACGAATATATAGATTTGTTTAGAGACCCATCAAAAAGTTCACGTAGAACAAACAAGGTGCTCCCGAAAACGTTAACGTCTAAATTTTCAACCTACACAATATTTGGGATAAAGTGTATGCAGAAGTCTATTTCTGAATGTTTTTCTTTACTTAAAAAGATCCACCGTACCGATAGGCTCTAGTAGTATACTGTATTCTTACTTACATGCCGAAGTATTGCCCAGCAAGCGTATCCTTGCTGTTGACGCTATTTTTCATAAAGACCACGTGTTTTCTCATCTCCTCTGGGTAGTACCAGTAGAGGTTGTGTAAACCAACCATGAACGCCAAGAACACTACCATAAATATCACTCCAAATTTGAGAATATCCTAAAATGATTCAGAGAATACAATGTTACATTCTGTGTAAAAAAAATCGTGCCATTCCTAAAGAACACAACAAAGCGTTTGTACAGAGAATTGAACACAAACATGAATTTATAAAATCATCTTCTGGGTTATTTAGGCTATAACGAGGTAAATATAATATATATATATATATATATAGTCAACCTTGGGATTCAATTAATGTATTTCAAATGATCAATTCAGATATATACATCAATCTAGTAGAGGCACTTTTTGTTTCCAAAGTTTATTACTAAAATACATGTTCATTCTGCAAATCACATCCTCTGATGGGTACGATGACTTTACCGCATTAATTTCCCTACCTCACGCAATTTATCATTGAAAATTATTTTAGATTAAGCCTTCATGCATTACCTATAACCAAAATATCATAACGTAGTCTTCATATACATTACTAAACATTATCCACAAAATAGTTAATTATTCTTATGTATTTTCTAAGGCATACGTACAGAAATCATCTTGGCTAGTGAAATCTGCATTGGTCCAAATAGCTCGTTGGCAGGAAGGACGTAAGACACCCTTGTGAAACTGATCACGTTCGCGAGAGCAAATAGTCCCTCTGCGACATTATGTGGATCCCATGCACTCCAATACGACCGATCTGAAATAAAAAAAAAAAATAATAAATTTTGATATTTCATACATCAATATTAAGAACAGTAGATAGGCTGAATACCGGAAATGAGCAGTAGTGTAAGAGTGTTCATAGCTCTATGCTTTGGGTATTTTGTTACGGCTGCAGTATGTTACTTAATATATTTTGTGAATATATGCAATTGAAAATAATGATTCAACAAAGACGAAAAAGCAAGGAAAATTGAAATTACATGTACCGTTATATGGCATCATATTTTTCTCAACAACGATAACATACAGAGTTTTTTTTCTATGGCCACCCTGTCTAATCACAATATATTATTGGCTTGCGCGAATGTATACCTGCAATGAGCCAATACATTTGTGATTTCGCCACATGTTCTCCTTTAGCCAGGGCTAACCACGATGACGATCTACTGAAGAACACTAAAGCCATATTAACCTGTAATATATAAAAACAAACAAGTACTGATCTAGTTCATACTAAGTAATAATGGTACGCATACTTTGGTGAAGCTTACATGACATATCAATGCACGACATTAATAGGCGTTGAATAGGTACAATACAATTAGTGTGAATCTCATAAACAAATGTATGTACGAACTAATCTAAGTCACTTAACACATAATGGGACAATATACATGTAGTACCAATTAGAAAATACTTTTAAAATCAGGACATTTTTTTTATGATAATCATGACGTAAATCGGATTCTTGAAAGCTAGATTTGTATAGCGGATGTCTCCTTAGAAACAGAAGACGCTTACTATTGCGGTGAACTAGGTCGTCCTCATCTTATACTTTTTCAAACGGCACCATTTTTTCTCTTCAAGTTTTGCCCTCGTTCTATCAATTTGGAGTTATAATTATGATCATTTTCATTGTGTCGGTGTTTACATGGCCTCACATTAAATGCGTAACTGTGCGTAATGATCATTTTAGTACGATTGAGAACATTATCAAGAAATTATTTAGAATCATTGTCTTGCAATTATTACTTAGAGTGTTATTTATTGAATGAAATTGTGTGCCGATTATATCTATGATGAAAAGAAAGTTGCAAACGTAGTTAAATTGATGACGTCATATAATATTAAACTTAATATTTGTCTTATGAAACTCCATAAAAAGATCATTGTTGTGGATATTGAAAGCATATCAACATTCCTCTGAATAACTCTATTAAAATTTATATTATTTAATAATTAATTTTTCTTTGTTTTCATGGTAAATACTCAAATGTGATTGGTCGAAAAATTCTTTTCATTCTTCTATAATTAATTTTTCTTTGTTTTCATGGTAAATACTCAAATATGATTGGTCGAAAAATTCTGTTCATTCTTCTATGAAAGAAATTCCGAGAATGGCGCGAAAAATGTGACGTCACAATACGACAATTGACGTTGCGTATTGATTTGAGAAAAAGAATCCCATTTAAGACCAGTAAAATTGTACATAAAACATGTTTAAAATCAAAAATCATTTTCAAAAATTAATTATAAGCGTTGATGTCAATTTTTTTTTAGTTTCATCGGGGTATGAAACAAATTTTGTTTGCAAACTGTATGAATCCGCTAAGCGGCTACGCGGATTCATACAGTTTGCAAACAAAATTTGTTTCATACCCCGATGAAACTAAAAAAAAATATGACATCAATGCTTAAATGAAAGAAATTCCAGGAATGGCGCGAAAAATGTGACGTCACAATACGACAATTGACGTTGCGTATTGATTTGAGAACGCGGATTCATACAGTTTGCAAAAAAAGTTCTTTTCATACCCCGATGAAAATAAAAAAAAAATCAACCTCAATGCTTAAATAGAAGACTCACCTTCATGATGGTTATGTAGCGAAGTGTAAATGACGTAATGTATAGTGTTAGTACCGCCACATCCAGATAGTTGTAGAGGGAGTCAAAATAGTCAAATATACCGGCACTGTACACCTGTTTCACCTCCTGCCATAGCATGCCTGCCAAACATATCCAACAATTTGTATTTACATTACTGTATGCATACATCTTTTAGCGGTAATTTATTTTGGCGCATTTCGCTCTGAAAACATTCCGCTAAACTATAAGTACGCTAAAAACGTTTTGTATAGCATGCTGTTTTCTATTGCAAAGCTTAAGTATCACTAGATCTAGCCCTGTGAAGTTGGTTCGACATTTGACAAACGACATTCAAATTTTGAATGTCATATGCCGAACGTGCTAAACACGGAAGCCTAGGTGATAGGCACATAAGTGTTACCCGGTCGCCTGACCACCCGACCATTTGTTTGTTTGCTTGTTTATGTTTTACGGCCCATCGACAACTAGGGTTATTTAGACCAACCGGTTTACTATTATTTTTTATGTATGAAAATTTCATGAAATGGTAAGGAACAAAATGGAAAGCAAATAGTTGAGTATAATAATTTTAAAAGTACATTTTCACCTCGACAGTGTTATTGGTAATCTCTTTAAGTCGTTTCCAAAAATAGAATCACATCCCAATAGTGAAACATGCTATCATCCCTGCAATCCAAACAAAAAATCTAAAGCTAATAAGGACAGCATTAATCCACCTCCAAAGAATAGGCGAATGAACCACGCTAACTTCGTTCAATGAACAAAATCATTGCGATTGGCAATCCTTCGGACATAGTGCAATTAATTTTCTTTCCTCTGTTTCGTGTCAAGTCGCTTTATCTTACGCCAAAGCCTCGACTAGCTTTGGCCTGGAGCAACTCTTGGTAATTAGAAAGACCGAAGGTATAAAGCTACACTATCCGATTGGTAAACCGTGTTTAGGCTTTAGATATCAGATTGCTATCAAGTCCGATTTGTGTCAGAGATTGAAAAGGCGAATTTATAGGAAAAACAAAAAAGATTAAGAAATGTACGAATTGCGTTTTTGAAGTGGCATAATGATATATCTGAAGAAACAGTTTGTGTCACTGGTGTATATAGTATGTCTGTAGCCGAAACACCTAAGTGCTACTCCAACACCTGGTGAGAGGATAGAACTACATGTAGACTGTGAAAATCTGAAGATTGCTCTCGTCTTTTTGTGTTTATATCATTTTTTAGAATTTCATTTCCATTCCATGCAAACTTAAGCGTGCTTTGATGAAGAAAATCCCCACCAATATACCTCGCTACAGCTTAATAAAACATATTTTAACACCAAAATACAGTAAGATTTAATTTCAGAAGACTTTAGTATGTCTTTATATCCATTTTAAACTTATTGTCTGCACATGTACATGCTTTAACAGAGATGTATGACGCGTAATCTTAAAATCTGTCTTGATTGCTACACCATGAAACAAGACTGATTTCTACCGAAGGATTTATCATTTGAGGGGTTTAATGTCGTTTCGGTTCCCGCAGCCTGGAACAGAATGGATTCTACATAAGATTTAATGTATCTTAATCTTAATATCTATTTTTCCTTTATCAAAGAACAAAAAAAATGAACATACAATTTCTGCTTACAGTCCATAATACGTAAACCAGCACTTTCATACACGTATAGGTATCGATTATATTATAGTGCAATATCTCTGCAACCATCAAGCACGCAACAGCATGCAACACTTTACTTTAATTATTATCTCAAAATCGTCCTGAAATTAATCATGATGGTTTTATCAATCCCCGTCGTCCTTAGAACGGTCAGGTCCTTATAACTCCCCTGTCGTCCTGAGATCAGTCATGTCCCTATAACTCCCCTGTCGTCCTGAGATCAGTCATGTCCCTATAACTCCATTGTCGTCCTGAGATCAGTCATGTCCCTATAACTCCCCTGTCGTCCTGAGAATAGTCATGTCCCTATAACTCCCCTGTCGTCCTGAGATCAGTCATGTCCCTATAACTCCCCTGTCGTCCTGAGATCAGTCATGTCCCTATAACTCCCCTGTCGTCCTGAGATCAGTCATGTCCCTATAACTCCCCTGTCGTCCTGAGATCAGTCATGTCCCTATATCACCCCTGTCGTCCTGAGATCAGTCATGTCCCTATATCTCCCCTGTCGTCCTGAGATCAGTCATGTCCCTATAACTCCCCCGTCGTCCTGAGATCAGTCATGTCCCTATAACTCCCCTGTCGTCCTGAGATCAGTCATGTCCCTATAACTCCCCTGTCGTCCCGAGATCAGTCATGTCCCTATAACTCCCCTGTCGTCCTGAGATCAGTCCTGTCCCTATAACTCCCCTGTCGTCCTGAGATCAGTCATGTCCCTATAACTCCCCTGTCGTCCTGAGATCAGTCATGTCCCTATAACTCCCCTGTCGTCCTGAGATCAGTCATGTCCCTATAACTCCCCTGTCGTCCTGAGATCAGTCATGTCCCTATAACTCCATTGTCGTCCTGAGATCAGTCATGTCCCTATAACTCCCCTGTCGTCCTGAGATCAGTCATGTCCCTATAACTCCCCTGTCGTCCTGAGATCAGTCATGTCCCTATAACTCCTCTGTCGTCCTGAGATCAGTCATGTCCCTATAACTCCCCTGTCGTCCTGAGATCAGTCATGTCCCTATAACTCCCCTGTCGTCCTGAGATCAGTCATGTCCCTATATCACCCCTGTCGTCCTGAGATCAGTCATGTCCCTATATCTCCCCTGTCGTCCTGAGATCAGTCATGTCCCTATAACTCCCCCGTCGTCCTGAGATCAGTCATGTCCCTATAACTCCCCTGTCGTCCTGAGATCAGTCATGTCCCTATAACTCCCCTGTCGTCCCGAGATCAGTCATGTCCCTATAACTCCCCTGTCGTCCTGAGATCAGTCCTGTCCCTATAACTCCCCTGTCGTCCTGAGATCAGTCATGTCCCTATAACTCCCCTGCCGTCCTGAGATCAGTCATGTCCCTATAACTCCCCTGTCGTCCTGAGATCAGTCATGTCCCTATAACTCCCCTGTCGTCCTGAGATCAGCCATGTCCCTATAACTCCCCTGTCGTCCTGAGATCAGTCATGTCCCTATAACTTCATTGTTGTCCTGAGATCAGTCATGTCCCTATAACTCCCCTGTCGTCCTGAGATCAGTCATGTCCCTATAACTCCCCTGTCGTCCTGAGATCAGTCATGTCCCTATAACTCCCCTGTCGTCCTGAGATCAGTCATGTCCCTATAACTCCCCTGTCGTCCTGAGATAAGTCATGTCCCTATAACTCCCCTGTCGTCCTGAGATAAGTCATGTCCCTATAACTCCATTGTCGTCCTGAGATCAATCATGTCCCTATAACTCCCCTGTCGTCCTGAGATCAGTCATGTCCCTATAACTCCCCTGTCGTCCTGAGATCAGTCATGTCCCTATAACTCCCCTGTCGTCATGAGATCAGTCATGTCCCTATAACTCCCCTGTCGTCCTGAGATCAGTCATGTCCCTATAGCACTTCTGTCGTCCTGAGATCAGTCATGTCCCTATAACTCCTCTGTCGTCCTGAGATCAGTCATGTCCCTATAACTCCTCTGTCGTCATGAGATCAGTCATGTCCCTATAACTCCCCTGTCGTCCTGAGATCAGTCATGTCCCTATAACTCCCCTGTCGTCATGAGATCAGTCATGTCCCTATAACTCCCCTGTCGTCCTGAGATCAGTCATGTCCCTATAGCACTTCTGTCGTCCTGAGATCAGTCATGTCCCTATAACTCCTCTGTCGTCCTGAGATCAGTCATGTCCCTATAACTCCCCTGTCGTCCTGAGATCAGTCATGTCCCTATAACTCCCCTGTCGTCATGAGATCAGTCATGTCCCTATAACTCCCCTGTCGTCCTGAGATCAGTCATGTCCCTATAGCACTTCTGTCGTCCTGAGATCAGTCATGTCCCTATAACTCCCCTGTCGTCCTGAGATCAGTCATGTCCCTATAACTCCCCTGTCGTCCTGAGATAAGTCATGTCCCTATAACTCCCCTGTCGTCCTGAGATAAGTCATGTCCCTATAACTCCATTGTCGTCCTGAGATCAATCATGTCCCTATAACTCCCCTGTCGTCATGAGATAAGTCATGTCCCTATAACTCCCCTGTCGTCCTGAGATCAGTCATGTCCCTATAACTCCCCTGTCGTCATGAGATCAGTCATGTCCCTATAACTCCCCTGTCGTCCTGAGATCAGTCATGTCCCTATAGCACTTCTGTCGTCCTGAGATCAGTCATGTCCCTATAACTCCTCTGTCGTCCTGAGATCAGTCATGTCCCTATAACTCCCCTGTCGTCCTGAGATCAGTCATGTCCCTATAACTCCATTGTTGTCCTGAGATCAGTCATGTCCCTATAACTCCCCTGTCGTCCTGAGATCAGTCATGTCCCTATAAGTCCCCTGTCGCCCTGAGATCAGTCATGTCCCTATATCACCCCTGTCGTCCTGAGATCAGTCATGTCCCTATAAGTCCATTGTCGTCCTGAGATCAGTCATGTCCCTATAACTCCCCTGTCGTCTTGAGATCAGTCATGTCCCTATAACTCCCCTGTCGTCCTGTGATCAGTCATGTCCCTATAACTCCATTGTCGTCCTGAGATCAGTCATGTCCCTATAACTCCCCTGTCGTTCTGAGATCAGTCTTGTCCCTATAATTCCCCTATCGTCCTGAGATCAGTCATGTCCCTATAACTCCCCTGTCGTCCTGAGATCAGTCATGTCCCTATAACTCCCCTGTCGTCCTGAGATCAGTCATGTCCCTATAACTCCCATGTCGTTCTGACATCAGTCATGTCCCTTTAACTCCCCTGTCGTCCTGAGATCAGTCATGCCCCTATAACTCCATTGTCGTCCTGAGATCAGTCATGTCCCTCTAACTCCCCTGTCGTCCTGAGATCAGTCATGTCCCTATAACTACATTGTCGTCCTGAGATCAGTCATGTCCCTATAACTCCCCTGTCGTCCTGAGATCAGTCATGTCCCTATAACTCCCCTGTCGTCCTGACATCAGTCATGTCCCTATAACTCCCCTGTCGTCCTGAGATCAGTCATGTCCCTATAACTCCCCTGTCGTCCTGAGATCAGTCATGTCCCTATAACTCCCCTGTCGTCTTGAGATCAGTCATGTCCCTATAACTCCCCTGTCGTCCTGAGATCAGTCATGTCCCTATAACACCCCTGTCGTCCTGAGATCAGTCATGTCCCTATAACTCCCTTGTCGTCCTGAGATCAGTCATGTCCCTATAACTCCCCTGTCGTCCTGAGATCAGTCATGTCCCTATATCACCCCTGTCGTCCTGAGATCAGTCATGTCCCTATATCTCCCCTGTCGTCCTGAGATCAGTCATGTCCCTATAACTCCCCCGTCGTCCTGAGATCAGTCATGTCCCTATAACTCCCCTGTCGTCCTGAGATCAGTCATGTCCCTATAACTCCCCTGTCGTCCCGAGATCAGTCATGTCCCTATAACTCCCCTGTCGTCCTGAGATCAGTCCTGTCCCTATAACTCCCCTGTCGTCCTGAGATCAGTCATGTCCCTATAACTCCCCTGCCGTCCTGAGATCAGTCATGTCCCTATAACTCCCCTGTCGTCCTGAGATCAGTCATGTCCCTATAACTCCCCTGTCGTCCTGAGATCAGTCATGTCCCTATAACTCCATTGTTGTCCTGAGATCAGTCATGTCCCTATAACTCCCCTGTCGTCCTGAGATCAGTCAGGTCCCTATAACTCCCCTGTCGTCCTGAGATCAGTCATGTCCCTATAACTCCCCTGTCGTCCTGAGATCAGTCATGTCCCTATAACTTCATTGTTGTCCTGAGATCAGTCATGTCCCTATAACTCCTCTGTCGTCCTGAGATCAGTCATGTCCCTATAACTCCCCTGTCGTCCTGAGATCAGTCATGTCCCTATAACTCCCCTGTCGTCCTGAGATCAGTCATGTCCCTATAACTCCCCTGTCGTCCTGAGATCAGTCATGTCCCTATAACTCCCCTGTCGTCCTGAGATAAGTCATGTCCCTATAACTCCCCTGTCGTCCTGAGATAAGTCATGTCCCTATAACTCCATTGTCGTCCTGAGATCAATCATGTCCCTATAACTCCCCTGTCGTCATGAGATCAGTCATGTCCCTATAACTCCCCTGTCGTCCTGAGATCAGTCATGTCCCTATAACTCCCCTGTCGTCATGAGATCAGTCATGTCCCTATAACTCCCCTGTCGTCCTGAGATCAGTCATGTCCCTATAGCACTTCTGTCGTCCTGAGATCAGTCATGTCCCTATAACTCCTCTGTCGTCCTGAGATCAGTCATGTCCCTATAACTCCTCTGTCGTCATGAGATCAGTCATGTCCCTATAACTCCCCTGTCGTCCTGAGATCAGTCATGTCCCTATAACTCCCCTGTCGTCATGAGATCAGTCATGTCCCTATAACTCCCCTGTCGTCCTGAGATCAGTCATGTCCCTATAGCACTTCTGTCGTCCTGAGATCAGTCATGTCCCTATAACTCCTCTGTCGTCCTGAGATCAGTCATGTCCCTATAACTCCCCTGTCGTCCTGAGATCAGTCATGTCCCTATAACTCCCCTGTCGTCATGAGATCAGTCATGTCCCTATAACTCCCCTGTCGTCCTGAGATCAGTCATGTCCCTATAGCACTTCTGTCGTCCTGAGATCAGTCATGTCCCTATAACTCCCCTGTCGTCCTGAGATCAGTCATGTCCCTATAACTCCCCTGTCGTCCTGAGATAAGTCATGTCCCTATAACTCCCCTGTCGTCCTGAGATAAGTCATGTCCCTATAACTCCATTGTCGTGCTGAGATCAATCATGTCCCTATAACTCCCCTGTCGTCATGAGATAAGTCATGTCCCTATAACTCCCCTGTCGTCCTGAGATCAGTCATGTCCCTATAACTCCCCTGTCGTCATGAGATCAGTCATGTCCCTATAACTCCCCTGTCGTCCTGAGATCAGTCATGTCCCTATAGCACTTCTGTCGTCCTGAGATCAGTCATGTCCCTATAACTCCCCTGTCGTCCTGAGATCAGTCATGTCCCTATAAGTCCCCTGTCGCCCTGAGATCAGTCATGTCCCTATATCACCCCTGTCGTCCTGAGATCAGTCATGTCCCTATAACTCCATTGTCGTCCTGAGATCAGTCATGTCCCTATAACTCCCCTGTCGTCTTGAGATCAGTCATGTCCCTATAACTCCCCTGTCGTCCTGTGATCAGTCATGTCCCTATAACTCCATTGTCGTCCTGAGATCAGTCATGTCCCTATAACTCCCCTGTCGTTCTGAGATCAGTCTTGTCCCTATAATTCCCCTATCGTCCTGAGATCAGTCATGTCCCTATAACTCCCCTGTCGTCCTGAGATCAGTCATGTCCCTATAACTCCCCTGTCGTCCTGAGATCAGTCATGTCCCTATAACTCCCATGTCGTTCTGACATCAGTCATGTCCCTTTAACTCCCCTGTCGTCCTGAGATCAGTCATGCCCCTATAACTCCATTGTCGTCCTGAGATCAGTCATGTCCCTCTAACTCCCCTGTCGTCCTGAGATCAGTCATGTCCCTATAACTACATTGTCGTCCTGAGATCAGTCATGTCCCTATAACTCCCCTGTCGTCCTGAGATCAGTCATGTCCCTATAACTCCCCTGCCGTCCTGACATCAGTCATGTCCCTATAACTCCCCTGTCGTCCTGAGATCAGTCATGTCCCTATAACTCCCCTGTCGTCCTGAGATCAGTCATGTCCCTATAACTCCCCTGTCGTCTTGAGATCAGTCATGTCCCTATAACTCCCCTGTCGTCCTGAGATCAGTCATGTCCCTATAACACCCCTGTCGTCCTGAGATCAGTCATGTCCCTATAACTCCCTTGTCGTCCTGAGATCAGTCATGTCCCTATAACTCCCCTGTCGTCCTGAGATCAGTCATGTCCCTATATCACCCCTGTCGTCCTGAGATCAGTCATGTCCCTATAACTCCCTTGTCGTCCTGAGATCAGTCATGTCCCTATAACTCCCCTGTCGTCTTGAGATCAGTCATGTCCCTATAACTACATTGTCGTCCTGAGATCAGTCATGTCC
This sequence comes from Pecten maximus, assembly GCF_902652985.1. NCBI lineage: Eukaryota > Metazoa > Mollusca > Bivalvia > Pectinida > Pectinidae > Pecten > Pecten maximus. The sequence continues at coordinate 6,678,944 of NC_047025.1, forward strand.
CTATAACTCCCCTGTCGTCCTGAGATCAGTCATGTCCCTATAACTCCATTGTCGTCCTGAGATCAGTCATGTCCCTATAACTCCCCTGTCGTCCTGAGATCAGTCATGTCCCTGTAAGTCCCCTGTCGTTCTGAGATCAGTCATGTCCCTATAACTCCCCTGTCGTCCTGTGATCATCCATGTCCCTATACCATCCCTGTCGTCCTGAGATCAGTCATGTCCCTATAACTCCCCTGTCGTCCTGAGAGCAGTCATGTCCCTATAACTCCCCTGTCGTCCTGAGATCAGTCATGTCCCTATAACTCCCCTGTCGTCTTGAGATCAGTCATGTCCCTATAACCCCCTGTCGTCCTGAGATCAGTCATGTCCCTATAACTCCCCTGTCGTCCTGAGATCAGTCATGTCCCTATAACTCCCCTGTCGTCCTGAGATCAGTCATGTCCCTATAACTACATTGTCGTCCTGAGATCAGTCATGTCCCTATAACTCCCCTGTCGTCCTGAGATCAGTCATGTCCCTATAACTCCCCTGTCGTCCTGAGATCAGTCATGTCCCTATAACTCCATTGTCGTCCTGAGATCAGTCATGTCCCTATAACTCCATTCTCGTACTGAGATCAGTCATGTCCCTATAACTCCCCTGTCGTCCTGAGATCAGTCATGTCCCTATAACTCCCCTGTCGTCCTGTGATCAATCATGTCCCTACAACTCCCCTGTCGTCCTGTGATCAACCATGTCCCTATATAATCCCTGTCGTCCTGAGAGCAGTCATGTCTGTGTTGTAAGGTCGATAAGTCGGTTAATGATATTGTCTTTAAAAGTAGGAGCTAAATTTTGGAAGATTCATAAAAAAATATATCTGCACCTTCCCGGATCTTACACCATGTAAAGAGCTTACTGTAACTCCATGTAATGATGAGTTTTATTACTGTGCTTATTTTTTTTGATAAAAATGACACCATTGTACCATTTGGTATTTTAATAGCAAAGGGGGCAAAAAAGGGAGAAAAAATTTAACTAACAATTATTATAATAATGTTAAAATGACACAATACTGTGTAGATGTTAAAATTCCACGATGGTTGTCCAAGTCGGACTTCATTTGCGGTAATGAAATTTCGCTATCACGCCTTGTTAGAATTCTGAAGTGAACACTGTACACAGGCAATATTCCTTCACGTAAAATTCACATGAAACCGAATTTTACGTAAAAAGGGCAAAAAAGTGAAATTCACATGAAATTCATATGACAAAAATCATGTGAATTTCACATGAAAAAATTCACGTGAATTTCACGTGAAGGAATATTGCCTGTGTACATGCATATGTAAGTATAAATATCTATTTTGCTCTATATACAAGGTATTTAATTACAAGTATATAGCTTTTTTAACTCCCCTTCAGAAATTATCAAATATAACATAATTATATTACAATGAAATTCTTAAACACTATTTTTTCTAACAAATTGAAGAAATGCTGTTAAAAAACATAACTTACCTATGATCCACAGCGATAACATCAGATGTATAATCTCTGGTTTAGATATGCGCACGACGAAGTCGGGTGGATATTCGCTGGATTTGTTCACTTGGAAAGACTCGTAGTTCTCGCAAATATCGTCAAAAGCTCGAATCTTATGTTGTGTGGCAGGCTGGGCGGTGATACTGGATATCAGTATCATTACCAGGAAAGTGATGAAAGACATCGTATGACCGATGAACTTAACACACGGATAACGCATTAGTTGGCCGAACTGTGGAATACAAAATGATTATTATATTTGGTTATCGCAAAATGTCTTCATATTCTGGTTGGCGAATTTTGCAAACTCATAATATCATTTTACCATATCAATGTTGAGAACGATGTCTTTATCAAATCTGTACACGTGCAGTTTCGATACAAAAATGTTTCGGAAATTTATTAGCTTGAAAGTTGGTTCTACTGTGCAAAATGCAGTAATCGATATCTTACCCTTCACCTGCCAGTGTACCTTTATGGTATTACTATACTCTAACTAATGACCCTTAATTTTTCGTGGATACTTAATGATATCTCCGTAATACACCTATATCATATATATTTTTATTTCATCGTCGTTACCTAATACTAAAAAAAAAACAAAAAAAAACTCCGCTCGTTAACAAAATCAGTATTTATTTTACTAACCTTTGACTTCGGAATAAACCAGTAGAGAATGGCTAAGATTGGGTAGCATAGAGTAATACTTATGACCATCATGCTACGGAAAAACCAGTTTGACCTCTCCAGAGATCGAAGGTCATCGTACCATATGCTGACCAGCTTTTGTTGGCAGCTAGGATGGGCAACGAACTGAAAATAAGCAGGATAAGTTATCTTACTGGCAAAAATAAAGATACCGATCATTGCAGCAATTTGAAATATATTTTCACTTAAAACATATACATGTACAATTATTTGCTCAGAACCTTTTACTAGTTATTTCAAGCAAGTTTCATCTATACCTGTTGAGAAAATGTTTATGGACGACTGACGGCGCACGACAGACGCCAGAGGATTGATGTCCCATAGCAAAGCAATAATCTTCGGCTCATAATGTAATTTGTCTCGGTTTCATAAACGATTTATGATACGCTTCCAAAATGATGACTCTAGTTTTCTGATTCCAATATAAGATGAAAGCTCATATTGGCATTTATATGTGAATTGTATATGGAGTAGCGATATTTATTTACCCAGACAAACTATAAAAGTTTAGCAATTGCTGATACCGTTATGCTTCCATTATTGCATTGTTGACAAATTATCCAGTAGCGTCCGTTTTTGCTGTTTACGTCATAATATTTAATTACGATATAATGTTCACAATCAGCATAAAATATTTTTAATTGGTAATATTCCAATTTTGTTCACGGGAAAAGATTAAAGCGTTCTATATATGTCACTAACCTTTTCCCCATTATAATGAATGGCTGGTTTGAGACTGGATAGCAGTTCATAAGTGTCGAAGTGTTTGGAGGGAATGGATTAAAGCGTTCTACATATATTTGTCACTAACCTTTTTCTCATTGTAATGAATGGCTAGTTTGAGCCTGGATAGTAGTTCATACGTGTCGTCCTCACAGTCTGGGCCTTTCTTGTTAAGAAGCTTTTCTAGCTCATCATGACCTCTGACCTTGTCCAGTAGCTTAACTACATATATACTGAGCTGGTCCGCCAAACCAAGGTACTCATTCTAATAAAGATTAACATGAAACACATTAAGTTTGATTTGATGAATATTAAGCTGACAATATAATTATATACATTTTATCTGAATTCATAAACAGGCTATGAACAATTATATGATACAGATTATAACAAATAACGAATGCTCTTTTTTCTAAAACAATATCAGCATATGATGAACTGGTGAAATGTTTGTATAGGAATTGAGAATCTGGAAAATTATGAGATGGATAGATTATTAAAACTAAATTCGTACTTTGTAATACTTTTCCACTTTTGCAACCCCACGGAGTTCCCTTGCCAATTCAAACGCTGTCAGAATAGGGTCTTTGCTGGAAAGTGAGATATAGGCACTGCTTGCTAGACCACGGTAGGCATTGAGCCTCGTTTTCGCAAGACGCCATTGATCAAATTGAATTTTATTACTACACTCCTGACAATTGCAGTAATAATGGTGCGGTTTATTAATGTTCTCGCCGCGAAGTAAAAGTAACTGTATGATTTCGAACTGATTTCTTTCCGCTGCCAATATCAATGGCGTTATGTCAGCAGAAAACGGTGAATCCTCATTCGTGGTATTAAAAAAGTAATCTGTTTCACCAAAACGCTTGTTATCCCTTTTAACGTCTCTGTATTTTGGATGCTTTAGAATGGTCTCTGCGATCTGTTCGTGGCCGGCACTGATGGCCTGGAGAAGTGCCTCGTGGATGTTAGCCAGATTTGACCGGTCCAAAAGTAGCTCGACGACCTTGGACAGAAATCAAACAACATTATAATTTGGTTGGCATGATATTTATTTACTCATATCTGCTTCACCGCAGCGTACTGTAAACAGATAAGAACTCAATCGATGTCAGACATATTAGATTACTATGAGGAAATCACGTTGTTGTCATTCAGAAAGATGGTAAAATACCAAATCACAATACGACTAAACGAATACAGCAACGATAAACTAGATCCACTTGGATAGGCATACTGTAGATGTTGTGTTCCCGGGCTTATCCTATTTCTAATGACATTTTTGGATGCATATGAAGCCATCAAGTTAGTGAATGAAAAAAAAAAATTTAAATTCCAGGAAGAAAGGACATGCCCTTTGCCATCTTACGAAATATAATTCAAAAGTCATAACCAAAATATTATCTATTAGATAATATGAATATCTGGGTCGCAATGTATATACAAACATGGATGTGAATTGTACCATATTACATCCAGATATTTATGCCATCTAATCGACAGTTTGTCATAATGAGCATGCCAGAGTATCGGGTCATTCTTTATTTAAGAACGTGGATGCGGTGTATTGGTATAAGCTGCAGGTATTTCTGGCTAGGCGATAAGGTGGTGAAGATCGTGTGTTCAAGGCCCTGAAAGGGCGCGAGTCATAAAATTGTCTTCATTCGTCATTTTTGTTTTTATATCAAATACTCGGATTTTCAATATTACTGATTCAACCAATAACGATTAATCAATAAAAACGGTATTATATAGCTTTTTCGTCTTTCTAGAACTAGTTAGGGACCCAAAGGGCAAAAATCCAGTAGGGAAGGTAAAAAGACCCTAAAGAGATGTTTAGATACGGGAGGGGATAATGTTCTTTTTCAATCAAATCGATTAATTTTCGATAAAAGGATATTTGAAAAAAAATGAAAATACGTATGGGAATTCTAAATTTTTAAGCTATTCATTAGAATTTGGAACTATTCATGCATAATTAAAATACGACGCTGCATACGATTTCATTGTAAGTCAATTTCTAATATAACATCTACACATTCTAAACTGGTATCACTATTCATGAGAAATTGAACAATTTATTTGGAATTGAAATTCTCTCCACATAATTTGATCATGAAACAGTTTCTTATTTAACATACCTCCAGATGTTCATTGCCTACTGCAAGACGAAGTGGAGTCCTGCCGATGATATCACTGTAGTCCACATTAAACGTTAGATTATCGTCCAGGATCCTTTTGACAGATGGAATGTCTCCAAACTCGGCAGCATAAATAAACTCCTCTTCAACCGATGATAACTGTCGATAACGAAATCAAACAAAACTTCAATAATCTCCTCAATTATACAACCGACTGTTCAATAGGGATTTTTGCCTCGTCTCATTGCGTACTATGGTAATATTAAAAACAAATAATCAGTCATATGTAATCCTGGCCGGCGCTCTTTATCTTCCTTGTAAATATATATTTACAGCGTATATTAGTTTGCCATTTAGTGAGATAGTATGTTTATAACTAATTAGACACTGACAAAGATTTTAATAGAATTTGAATTTAATATCTTGCTAGTTAAGGACATTGTTTTATTATTCTTTAAAGAAATATAGATATCAAAATCAATTCAATAACTGTCCGAAAAAAATCATACATAAACATAAGGATACAACATGTAAGCGAAATCATAATCTGTAATTCGAAAATCGATTAAATGAAGCAAGAAATCTTGCAGTTTTTCGATGGATATAAACTATAATGTACAAATATACAATTCACGGAGCTCATGTTATGTTAATGTGAACATCGGACATGCAATGTCGACTTTTTGTTTTATAAAGATCGAATATAGAAGATTTTTTTTTCTAATACATAAATATCAAATTTATCAAAACCGTATTATTTTATTATCATTAAATTTGATGATAGGGCACTATTACAGAATTAAATCTGCAGAGATAAGTTTAGCTCTTGCGACATTGAACACAAAACCTTGCCCTTTTATCACCGTGTTTCCATTTCTGGAACGTGACGTCACCTATATTTATACCTGACCGAACACAAGACGCTTAACCTTCAGGAATGCCTTGTCCTAATTGTGTTTATATTTTGTTCTCTATTTTAACTGCTTTTCATTAGAACTAAGATTTCGTTAATACATGTACATACATGTTGGTATATCGTTTGACGTAATATAACTGTATCTATTATGATAATCTGTTGTGGAACAGTCGATAAGAAAAGGCGGTGTGACATTGTTGCACCACACAAATTTATTGATGTGTCTCGATCGGAATTCCTTAATACGAAAACCTAGCAGCAAGCGTTTACGGATTAACTACAAAGGCCTGATTGAGTTTCCGATACCAATATAGAAGAGGAGAGCCTCTTGGCCTTCATGTAATGTAATATTGAACGTAATCTAGATTGAAGATGGTGAAACAGAAAGACAACCGGTAAAAATGTCAAGACCGCAATTGTATGATGTAAATTATGGCAAGACGGCTGTTAGGAGACATTTATGTTTGAAACATATAATAAAAAAGGCCAATTTTATTAAATATTAATTAATGATAATTCGAAATAAACAGCATGCTAATGATGTCAAGATAATTATCACGCTGTTGAAAACAGTTAACAGGAACGACGTAATCTCGTTGAAGGACAGATGGGCATTGAAGCATACATCTTACAACTGTCGATGAAATTGAAACATACATGTTATAAGTGCCGATGACATTAAAGCACAACTGTCGATAATATTGAAGCATACATGTCACAACTGTCGATGGCATTGAAGCATACATGTCACAACTGTCGATGGCATTGAAGCGTACATGTCACAACTGTCGATGGCATTGAAGCACAACTGTCGATAAAATTGAAGCGTACATGTCACAACTGTCGATGGCATTGAAGCATACATGTCACAACTGTCGATGGCATTGAAGCTTACATGTCACAACTGTCGATGGCATTGAAGCGTACATGTCACAACTGTCGATGGCATTGAAGCATACATGTCACAACTATCGATGGCATTGAAGCATACATGTCACAACTATCGATGGCATTGAAGCAAATATGTCACAACTATCGATAGCATTAAAGCATACATGCTATGAGTGTCGATGACATTGACGCATACATGTCACAACTGCCGATGGCATTGAAGCATACATGTCACAACTATCGATGGCATTGAAGCGTACATGTCACAACTGTCGATATGCTTATAAAACATGTGTTCTGCCACAAACAATATAAACATTACCAGGATATATAACTTTCAGTTCAGTATGAAATCAAAACAGCTTTCCTTTTGATGTTGCACAAGTTAATCCGAACAATGCTCCTTCGTTTCTAACAAAAGACTTCTAATCCCGCTGTCTAGAATGTGGATGGAATATCTGAACCTATTTTTAGTACAGAGAGAAAGTAACGAGTTTTCTTAAACTGTACAAGATGGATGCTACATTATAAGATAATATTATATGTTGGATAAGTCTTTGTAGTTTCCTTCCATTGTGTTTTATTGCTGTACTTAGCCGCGAACGTTGACCCAATATTTATCACTTTAATTAAAAAAAAACACACACACATATTATCTCATCACCTGTCAAAATTAATATTTTACTGGGTAGACCAATATCTTATTTATTAGGGAATATTTCTTAACTTAACAAATAATGGAAAGAAACCTCAGCTCACTTTGTCTGTTGGTCAGATGACCCACTATACAGCCGAATTAACAGCTGTAGTGGTTCCAGCGAGCAACATTTGAAAAATGTGAGCCCTTGTCGTAACCATACAAAGTGTCTGCACGATTGCGACTGGCTCAAAATGCATAGGCTCATGTGAAACTCCTCGTGTTATTATAACAATCCTTATGTTTTACACATTACATTACACTACGTTACAGTATTTAGCAATAACTATTAAATTTAAAGTGATAAAACATATTGTTAACATACAATTATTATAGTTTTCAGTGAAAAAAAACCCCAACATTAATTGAAGTTAGAATGCCATTCACTCTTTCTTAAAATGTAAAACTAATCTGTTGGTGCACGTGTCTTTTCGTTACGTCAGAATCTATATTTTTCTGTTTTGTTACACTCGTGATATGTAGTTATTCCGAGACTTTTTATTTATCATTTTAAACGTAATAGAATAATAATCGAATAAAAGAGGAAAAGAAAAGTAAAATATTTATTTATTCATAAACTCGTATGTGCACAGGAAAAAAATACAGATTTTTAATAAGAAAGGCAAGAATGGTTTTGAACACTTTTTTGGAATTTTCTTTTCAGACAGAACAACAGAAAGCGGAATGTTTTTTTTTTTTTATTAAAACGTAGGGGTTGCTGTGTATTATATTTGAATTTTTCGCCGGAAAACAAATTCTCAACATCAAGTTACCAACTGATATATCAATATTATCGGGTTAATAAAGCATTAAAATGAGACTCCCTGTCCGGATACAGTATTCCAAGTTTGTTATATTTGAAAATAATTCTTGCAAGAATTGGATGAAAGTTATCAAATACTCTTAGATTTAAATAGAAGCTCCCTATCCAGACGAAACAATCGTGACAGTGTTAGGAAATGAATCACAACGTCAACTGTGACGTCAAACGAAATGTAGGCCATAGGAAAACAAATCACACAACGTTATTTTCAGCGTTTCACTTTAACATATATTCACAATTCTAGGTAGAAAATTGTATGAAAACGCCAAATTTCTTAACATTTATTTAGGACTAAAATATCATACTGATGAATATATCCTGCTGGCGTTCAACCTGATCATGAACACATCTTTAAACAATGCATGGCGATATGAAGGTTGAAATCTCGCTTTAGTTTAATATTTATTTGTATCAAGATTTCGAGACACACAAGTTTAGCGATTCACTCAGACACACGGTAACATGAACACAACAGGATGTAGAATGTTTTATAATGAAACATTCGTACTTAGATGCTCTGGAATACAAAGCATTCTTCCGCCTTGGTCTATTATTAGCAACCATCGCAGTTCGAAGAGTGCTTGGTGCCGGCATCCCTCTAACGCCACATGGTTGCTTTAATGTAGCTATTGTCGATCAATACTGCCAAACAACTGAAAACCTAGTTCGTTGAGTATAATCTTGTTTTGATTGCCCGTCTAAAATTGCCTACAGTGATCTGCACGATTTTCAAATATTTCAATAACCTGTAGACAAATATAGTGCAACAATATAATTTTAACGCATCTCTTGACACGCCATGTACCAATTACAACCACGAACCAAGGTAAAATAACAATTATATAATTGATACTCTATTAAAATTATCTAGAACATTTCAGCTATTTCAAATTCCCCTGCAATGAAAATTATCCAAATAATACGTTTGCACTCCTATTGTGAAGTAATGATTTGGAAACAGAATTGATTACATAAATGCTAAAATTATATTTTAATTTATATTTTTATTAAGCTGTTGATCAGTATTGTAGTATTTTTGGCATTTGAACATAACTGAAGCTTAATCATATTAACACGGAATTTGTTTCTGTTGTTTCTTATCTGAGGTTTCGGGGGAAAAATCCTTACACATGACAAGACAGAAACCTCGATTTGAAAATGAGAAATGAGCTATACCTAGCCAAAACGTGCCTAGTTAACACTGGTACAGCCATGTTTGCTTGTTTTTGTTTAACGTCCTATTAACAGCCATGGTCATTTAAGGACGTGCCTGGTTTTGGAGATGGAGGAAAGCCGAAGTACGCGGAGAAAAACGACCGGCCTACGGTCAGTACCTGGCAAATGTCCCACGTAGGTTTCGAACTCGCAATCCAGAGATGAAGGGCTAATGATAAAGTGTCGGGACACCTTAACCACTCCGCTTCCGCGGCCACTACTTGCCATGTGATGCCGTTTAATCTTTATAAAAGGATGTGGCACATACAGAACCTCCGTTTTTATGGCATATTATAAGGTGTCTAGATGATGGATTAATCAGGAGCAGAACCCTTGTATGTCAAAGATATACAATTTGGAATGCGTATACATGTAATACTATTGAAATAAAACGAACGCGAATTATATACATTGATAATTGAGGACATGATATTGATTAATATACAATTATAGCCCTTTGATAAGGTTGATATGTGGTTTCATTAACATGAAAAAATATTAACCGAGGACGAGGACAAGGTTTTATTGCATATTAGATTGGAAAAAATGAGGTGTATATTTAAGGGACAATGTTTTATTGCATATTAAATTGCGGGAAATGAAATGTATATTTAAGTGGCGTGTGAATTGAACGGATAAAAACCCCTTCGGATAAAATAAAGGAGAAACCAGTGTAAGCCTAGTGTTTAATAAAATGACATACGATCAAAAATACATCATGGCCGCCTTGCTATTGTTATCGACGTATTGTTATCAACATGTTGTGCTGACCATGTTCTGTTGGAAACCAAATCCGACGTACATGTAAACATTCTGATAACCTATCCTTATGGAATGATACGGTTGTCTGTCAATCGAAATGAGCTTTTAATTGCCCTTTACCATTCGAATTTGATTATGTTTTGTGTTATACTAAAACCAGAACTCGAATACATTTGTTAAATGGGTTTAATATCACGTCGACTGCTAATGTCATTTTGAGGCAGGGTCTTACGCAGTAGCTTGTGGCTACTACACTGAAAAGCATACAGGAGCCCGTTGTATGCTAGCTAGATAACTGAACGTAGTGTCTTCCGCTTGAGCACGGCAACGACAGCAAGTAAAACCGACTGTAACATCAGCTGTGCCTGATTAGCGTGAACTCTACGGAGAGGGATCGAACACCACGCTTAGGATCTTCCACAAAGGTTGTAGTAGTCCTGAGCTACCACCATAACCCTAACTCAGATGTGAAAATAAGAATTGTCAGAATTGTATATCTTACCGATCTGTGTATACCATTGGCTTTGTCCCCTGCGAGGTTTAACCTGGACAGATTGCGTTTGTCTCGGGTAGTCCTGTAAGGCATGTTGGAGTCCAGCTGGTCATTTTGTCGTGCTGTTAATACAAGTAAGAAAAATTGATTATATCAAAACGAAACAATTCCGATCAGCATACGTCAAACTGTCCAGACGGCGCAGCATGTCATCGAATGAATTCACCTGGTACGTAATACATCATGGCTGACAAGGAGGGTCAAGACAACTGGACAACATCAGAACGTAATAAATACCCCTCCCCCTAAATATCAACAAAGCAACATCAAGTTAGCTTTCCTTGGTTAATTAATTATATGGATTAAGCAGCATGGTCTATAACATCGCTTAGAACGTGCAGCATTTTCACTAAAGCTACATTCAGTGTCAGTTCGTCGCGTAAACTGATTGGATAGACTTCCGTCTTTTTAGACAGCACTAAGGCAAAACCGTCACGAACCTAAAATTATAATGCTTGTTTTGGAATTTTCAAGGACGGACTTTTAAAGTCAATATTCGTTTTCTTTACAACCCTAGTAAAAGTAAAAACATCAATTACTGAAAATATTTCCAGGTCAATATATCCTGTTTTTCTGAAATGATAGTGGAAGCATTTCTTTTCTATTAGTCGTGAATTTCAATGACGTCAAATGCCAAAATAAATATAATTTGTCGTTTATTTACTATATCACATCCCTAGCCTTGATGCTCGTGTGACACTTATCGCTAGTCAAAACTAGAAAAGCAACTCTCTAGGTCATGTGCCGATGGAGAAATGTCACATTTAACGGGTATTTTCAAAAGGAAAAGGCTTTTCAACTATTATCGAAATAGTTAAATATATTTTGCGTAATTAACGCTTGTATTGGCATCGAAAACATAGACAAGGTTTTGGGTTTGGTTTTAAATTAGTGGTATAGTTTATAGTTATGATTCAGAGCACAATATCCTTTTAATGTCCGGAGTTATTCTAAATAATAAAAATATATAAATATACTGGTTTTTCATCCAAAATAATATAAATCCCGAAGAGGCGACCGCTGTATGTTTGCGTCAACAGACCGTTACTATCAAACAGCTATTTGTTTATACTCAACATGATAGATTGTAGTAGTTCTGGACTTGTTTCTGGCTATTGACCGTAATCCTTTTAAATGAGTGTCCAGTCCCTTAACGAGCGTAATGTTGTTTCTGACCGCGAAGTTACTCAGCGATAATTGAGCCCTAATGACCATTGTTTACTGTAGTTCGAGAGTCAATATGTGTCGTCCTATACTTAAAGAGGGGTTGGTATTGATTTTCACATAAGGGAGGCTAGTAGTGTTATCAGTCTGTATGAATAGAACAAGTCTACTTAGATTGCGATGACAGTGTGATATCCAATTAAATTATTTGACACATTGACACAGGAGTCAAAGCAAATCACATTTCAAAAACTCGAATTTTCGACTATCTTGAAATTTCTCAATATTGGTGTAATTTACACGTAACACTTGTCGCGTATTAGAATGTACAAATACACACAATTGATGCTTGATTGATAAATATCATTTGTTGTTGCTTTAGTATGCTGAAAGCCAATAGGCTGTTGGTGCAAACGCAAACCCTATTGGATAATGTTATCATTATATTCTGTAAAATATGCCCTGCCAAAAATAAGCCCCGTTCTTTATTTTCGCTGAATCATCAATTTTGAATAGTATAGGCTAAAATGGTTCATAAAAAACCCTCCCTAAACTCTAGTACTTAACTTGAGGATAACTACAGGTATCATATTAATTATTTACAGTTCTAATTAAGGCATATATAATGTACCATCCATATTGATTTGTATGCTATTAAAGTGACCACTGGTCAGTCAGCTATAATATTAACATAAAGTTAGAGCGTTTCGATGACGTCAACAATATCCCCTGTAGATGATGGAGTTGTCCCCTGTAGATGATGGAGTTGTGATTTTCATATTTCCGCGAGCAAGGCAACAATATGACGTCAGCAATTGTTATATTGAGCACACGTAAATATATACTACATGTATATTAAAATCATAGTTATCGATCTGACCTTAAAATACCTTGTAGATTGATTCAACTTATTGATGGGTGATAGATTTACATAAGTGTTTGAGACACTTGTTTCTATTTCCTATTCTGTACATTCAATCTTGTAACTATACATGTTTTGAAATGCCTGAATAAACAAAAGTTTAAACCAACTTATTGAGGCAAAATGTCAGGTGCCGATTCCATTACTTTCTGGAAACATCAACATCATTGTATCCACAAAATTGTAGAGGTTATAAAATCACAATACATACTGAACCTGATCTATTTTTAAAACATGCACTTGTAAAACGCTGGACTTTAATATCAATTTACTAAGCTATGATTGAGACCCTTAAGCTGCAAAGTAATACATACCGTGATGTACAGCTACAACAATTAATGTTGTCAGATTCACAATCTATATGATCATCATAACATCAATCCTTATACAGAAACTCACGATGTCATAGACGAAAATATTGATGGTTAACAAAGACTGAAAATCACGTGACTATCAAGAATAAGTTTTTACTAGTCTAAGTATCAGGTCGCATCTATCGTAAAAAATTGCTTAAATAAGAAATCTGATAAATGATTTCAAGTCTGTTCCGTTGAAATTTCGATTCTTTTCTCTTCCGATATAATATTGAGAGATATAATTAAAAAAAATCAATCGGCAAGGGTATCGGTTTTTCATCGCCGAATACCCATGGCTGATTGAATTACTCACTCAAGTGTAACGTACTGTAATGCAATCAACCATGATAATCCGACGATTCGCTTTTCAGCTATCGTGAAACCTTCTATCGTTAAAGACGGAACTTGAATAAATATGAAAGGAACCCTGCTGTTTCGTTTGCATCTTTTTTCTTTTTACATTTCTCCTATAAGTAATATCCGCGCAAGTGAATGTAAAACCATTGTACACCAGGCTAGAATCTTTCCACTAGACTAAGAAAATGCATTCGTGTATAGTTACTTTGATAGAATAGCCAGCTGCCTGCGGAATACCAAAGATTAGCTTGTTACCTAACTCAACACAGATCGAGAGAACGTATCTTATCCGCATCCCTTATTACTTGACTGGGTTGCATGCAAGGTTCAGATCACAGAATATCAGATATATTTATAAGTCTTTGTTGATGATGTGTGTACTACCACCCTCCAACCCTACCGACATCACGGTCACTGGGTTCGGAGTCAGAAACTATGCCGTTTGGCTCAGAGTATCATGCTGCTACATGCGTGAACAGGTGTTGTGGTGTTGTAACTCCAACACAGGGGGCCGCGATAGCTCAGTCGGTTAGAGCACCACCCACCAAACCTCATGTGGATGTTCGACGCTCACCACCCACACAGTTTGTGTTTCTCGGGAATCAGAGAAAGAGCCGGTATCTGCTATCGTGTTTGTGTCCTTTGGTAAGACACTTTACGAAAATTGCCCTGAATGGCATGCGACGGGCCTCCCGTATGTTGTTAAGTGATGTAGTCACCAACTACTACATGAAAAACCATAACTTAAAAATTACCCTGGTTGTTTACTGGGCGATAAATCCAGCAAACAAACAAACTGACCATCACTTGGAGAAAATATAATAACTACGTATATGTAAAAGAAAAAAGGGGGGCGTAATGCATCCCCTCCCATAAATTTGTATTAATTTCAATGCAGTTTTTTTTGTCTTTGACCCCGTCAATAATCCAAACTGCAAACGTTGAATGTTATATAGAAATACATCTGTATGACTAATTCATGAGCAAGGCATTTCGCTATACGCACTGTAAGGCGTTTTAAGAGTAATTTTAGATTGTCATATAAATGTCAACAAGGCTTTGTCTGAATTAATCAATAGTGTTAAACGTTTTCACACGTTTTACACAAAAAATCAATCTAGATAACGTATACTAGAGAAAGTGCTCTGTGTATTTATCTAATGGAATATGAACGCAATTTTAGGTTATGTTACTTAATAGTTCTTTACCCCCGGGCATACATAGAACTGATATTGCAAGTAAATTATCCGATTTGCAGTATACGTTTTACAAAGTGACTGTCATCAATTTCAACAAATTAGCTAATAGCTTTGCTTTTCATTTCATAATTGGATAATTGATAGATACAACCGTGCTCCTATGTTTAAAAAATCTCTTTGCTTAAAATCTCTTTTTTTCAGAGTGTAGTTGATTGTCCTGCTGTTGATCACGTGACGGACAAAGAATAAAAGATGATATCATGCTTTGAATTTGATTAAACTAAACGAATGCATTTAATCCCTAAAATTGTATATCTACATAATCAATAGACTAAAACCTAGCTCTAATAAAATATTCTACATGTTCGGAAAAGATTAATTATCAAAGACTGAAAAAAAAAAGAAAAATAAAGAAAGAAAAACAAAAAAATATCATATTCATCTGTCACTGTTTCAAGTCAAATGTGACGTAAACACAGGCTGAATATACTAAACAATACGAACATTCACATGAAACAAGAGGATAAATTCGAATAAACCACTGATATTTGCACGAAGACTTATGAAAAAGTACAATGAGAATAAAACGAATTGTTTTTGTTGTTTAAACATTCATTCACAAATTAAACCCAAGTTTTGTAACCATATGACATGTTTTCAGTTCTCACAGAGGATAGGTAAAGAAACTGTAACAGTTCAAACGTGAATTTATCCCATTTAAACATTATTCATGAAATACTTTACACACGGCTGATGCAAAATGATTCCACACACTTACAGTGTACAAAATTCATTCGAAAGAAATATATTTCAAACAGATGATCAGTAATTGTTTTGGCAGATATTTATGGGAAATACATTAAAAAATATATTATTATTCACCGTAAAATACAAGGATATAATTTACTCTAATTACTTACATCGTATTGTCATACCGGAAGGCTGCATCTAATAAACCAGCTCTGACGTAATATACACTGTCAACGTCGATGAAGACGACGACGACAACAACAAGACAATGACGACGAAGAGAGTCGAGGTGGTATGAAAAACCATACACAATTATCACCGGTACGTACAGATCCCAGAAATTCGTCGTTATTAGCACAACACACCGGTGTAAAATGGCGATCTTATAGTACGCTCAAGGAAATCAATACTGATATCAAAATAACTTATTAACCCTGGAAAATAATGAAGAAAGGACAAAAAACAACTCTTTGAAATTCTCTGAGACCCCTCACTACGACATTCCATCACGTTATGTGGAGGACTATCTGGTTTCTTCTCCAATAGTTCACGTGAAGGCTCAGCAAATTAATCAGGCGTCTTAATCAATAGACACAAAGGTCTGACCGTTCCGAAGGGTTCACTTTCTGTCAGTTGATATATATACAAGGATCAAGGAATCAGTTAAGGTACCGTACTGAACAGCCAACAAAATCACACGTTTGTCACTCTCCGTATAAATACCGTTATATACAGCTCAGCCGAACTCATACTATTTATCAAGCAACGTTCATTACAAGCTCCTCCTGAAAACCCAATGAAGCCTTTGATTTACTTCCGAGAATCGGTAATTCATACGCAAGAATATACGTACTACGCGAAACCGTATAATTATATGATTGCCGTCTTACAGCTAATGCAAGCAATACCAAGATTAATTTGATTTACAGAAGGAAATACGTTTCCCAATATTTGATTATGTACCAAAGTCTCACACCGTTTTCATCAGCACATGTTACTCTCTATACACTTGGTAAGTGAGTTTTTGATATCAAAAGCGGTATGATTAATGAGCCAGATCATTACGAGTCGGCCGTGGCTTACAAACAGCTGAAAACAGCCATATATCCTCAATCCAATGCTTCATGAGAATATGGCCTATTTACCGACTTGAAATCCTTTTATTTTGATATGGGCAATGGAATAGCTATGATTTGCGATTACACAAATATGACAGGGCTATCACAGCAGGGTCTTTGAGTGGCAAGATGAGGTCAATTACTTCTGTTAAACTGGAGCCCGGGCCTACCATTGACTGACAAGGGATGAATCAAAATAAAAACTGCGGGTTAGATTATGAACCACAGACCATCTCGTAAGCTTGAGCTAATAATAGCTGGGTTAGAGAACTCTTCAGTCATTCGCACTTGACCATTTCCCTCAGTCATAGAACTGTAGAATTCTGATTAATCCAAAAAAGTGTTGACCGTTAATCCGATATGCCAAAATGGCGTTGCTCAACGGAACAATGATATTAGATTAAAGAGATAGCAAAACAGATGGTCACTTTCTGTCCGCCGTTATCAAAACACTTCCAGTATTGCATTTCATTAGGATCCCTGAATTTGATATAGATTATTTTCTTAGTGATACGGTGCTATTTCACTCCAGTTGCCTGTATATAAATGGATATCATCAACTTATAATACCGTGTTATGATAAACAGTCACGAAAAGGCATACAAATAAAACTGGTAAAATCCCCTATACAAGATGGATATGTTTCGATTACGCTTTTGCAACCGACACGAAAATCCTCATCAGTTAATTTTTCTTCTTTACAGCTCAAAACATTGAGCGCTTCTCATCATTAAAATGACGACTTCATATTTCCTATGTTCTGTATATGAAGTATCCAAATCACAAAGTCAGGCACCCCTGCTTCCAAATTCTTAACGTTTTGGTCGGGATCCAGTTGCGATGAGTATTACTTGAACACCATGGCGTCCTCTTATTTTGTGCACTGATCGCTAAAGGATATATCCTCGTGGTTTAAGTATAGAGGTGATGTACCGTATCCATAATCCAACACAAGGTTTCTATTGGCTCTTCTGCCGCTAGTTGTATGTCGACATCGTCTGACGCGTCGTAAACCAAGGGGATACACGCCGTTATAACATACGCCTATAATCTTACTTTATCATTGGAGATAACGATTTTAAACAGGAAAGCAGATGCGCTTTTTTCATGAGAATTTCGCCAGTTTGTAGAATTGTTCTTTCGCGGCAGATAAACATTTTTGAATAATTTTGAAGGATTTAGATGGGGAGAGTTATAGCTAGATATGGGTGGTATATGTTCCATTGGCCAGTATTATATTGTAGAAGGGGTGGGGGTCACTTAAATTTACATTTAATGCAGGGTTATTGCATCATCAATAAAAAGATAGTTAACTTTTTTTATACTTTACAAATATCACTACTGTACATTATAAAATGTATAATTCTCGGCGGTGGCCGATCGGTTAAGGTGTCCCGACACTTTAACACTAGCCCTCCACCTCTGGGTTGCGAGTTCGAAACCTACGTGGGGCAGTTGCCAGGTACTGACCGTAGGCCGGTGGTTTTTCTCCGGGTACTCCGGCTTTCCTCCACCTCCAAAACCTGACACGTCCTTAAATGACCCTGGCTGTTAATAGGGCGTTAAACAAAAACAAACAAACAAAAACAAACATTATAAAACTCTGTACAGGTGAGGTTAACGCGACTTAATATTGACATTCTGTCAGTCGCTTAAATGTAAGTTAGACTGACCACCAGCCCCTTATGTTTTTGTTAAGGATTGCTCAGATACTTTCTAATACTACTTGATCTCCTCCTCGTTTGTATCTTAGGTTAGAATCAGACATATTCTAGAGACCAAGAGGCATAAAGGTCAATTTTATTTATGATTTTAATATTCTAAAGAAAGGGGGCTAGTCTTAAATGTAAGTATACAGGTAATATTTCATGATATTTCTGGATTGTAGTAAGCTTAAACATAAGTGTTTCTGTACACATAATATGCATAATAACAATTAGATTAGTTATTTACATTACGTGTGCACGTGGTTATCTAAATAGGTCAGATCATCTGATTACATTTGCAATAAATTTCTTTATTATTCATAACTGGTAATGATTACTGATTAACATTGAAATCTTAATGAAGGTGGATGTAGATAAGATATACAAGATATTTTAATGGAATTCAAATTTTAACTTACTCTTTTTTAATATGACCGCCAAAATGTTTAACACCTGATGAGAGGACTCTTATCTTCATTACGTCACTGATATTCATAGATTTTTTTTCGCATTGGGGTGTGTTAAATAAATTACATGGCGAATTCAGTTTCGGTAAAGCACTGTTTAGAAGTTTTAAAATCTTAAATATCATAGTAATTATCTCCCCTTCCGTGACAGCGTAACGTCACCTCCTAACCAGTATATCTGACCTTTTGACCCGTATAGTGACACCTAACCTCTATTCTTGACATTCCGACCAGTATACGTGACCTTCTAGTCCCTATTCGTGACCCGCTGACCCGTATATGTGACCGTCTAATCCGTACACGTGACCTCTTGACCCGTATACGTGACTTCCTAAACCATATACGCGACTTCCTGACCCGTATATACGTGACCTCCTAACCCTATATACGTGACCTCCTAACCCCTATACGTGACCTCCTAACCCCTATACGTGACCTTATAACCCCTATACGTGACCTCTTCGCCCCTATACGCGATTTCCTGACCCGTATGTCCTCCTAACCCTTATACGTGACCTCATAACCCCTATATGTGACCTCCTAACCCATATACTTGACCTCCTAACCCCTATACGTGACCTCCTAACCCCTATACGTGACCTCTTAACCCCTATACATGACCTCCTAACCCCTATACGTGACCTCCTAACCCCTATACGTGACCTCCTAACCCCTATACGTGACCTTATAACCCCTATACGTGACCTCTTAGCCCCTATACGCGATTTCCTGACCCGTATGTTCTCCTTACCCTATATACGTGACCTCCTAACCCCTATACGTGACCTCCCAACCCCTATACGTGACCTCCTAACCACTATACGTGACCTCCTAACCCCTATACGTGACTTCCTAACCCCTATACGTGACCTCCTAACCCCTATACGTAATATCCTAGCCCGTATACGTGACCCCTGACCCGTAAACGTGACCTCCTGATCCGTATATGTGGTCTGACCCGTATATTTGATATGTTGTCCGTATACGTGATCTGACCCGTATATGTGTCCTCCTAACCGGGACACGTGACCTTTGGACCTCTACACCGCCGTCGTTTGGATGAAGGGTATTATGCAATGAAGTGCATTGAATATGTCACCAACGCCTGACACTGAACGAGACAGATCCAACAATTTAATAAAGGAAGCGGAAATGGTGTATTTGGAAAGAAACAAAGAGTGTTCTTAGAACGGCAATGTATTTGAATTCCATGACGGCTCCAGGCCAGTTTCAAACACAAAGCCGACGAGATTAAACTGCGTCTGGATGAATAAACAACGTCGTCGTAGAGCTTACAGTGCATCTGTCCACACGATCACACTTTGTCGATACATAACACATGTTACCACGCCTGCCTTAAAATCGCTTTAAATATGTCACTAAGACATATCAACTATTGAAAGGTGCAATGACCTATTTCAACAGGTTTTCGTGATTTCACTTTAACAACTTAATGATATTTCTGCCCGTTTAATCAATTTGTGATTGGGCACTCCTTCCGAGGTGTGTGTCGTTCGGTGTCATAACATGGATTTTATTTGTCCGCTGAGGGCGATGGCGGAAATCGATACAAGTTTAGCCATAGATCAGTGTTAAATTTCTCTGAATTACGTCTTGCAACACTTGCAAAACGACATGTTACAATCAATATCGAAGACAAAATATACCATCAGAATTACTTATGGCAACCAACTTCATTGCAATTCTTTATTATATTATATATTTTATATTATATTGTATATTGTTGAAGTCCATGGGAACATTTTCTATGCGACATCATGATAGTATATGGAGGATATTGAATGGTTTACATCCAAAAATTAATAGTGTCAAAAACTGCGGGAATCAGTAATGACGTCATCTCTTATTGACTTTACTCCACGTCAACTTGACGGCGCCATTTTGAAAGGACTGATCAGCGCAATTTAAGCGTTTTCTGCTGTTATCGGATAAGCTGTGCTTGAATAACTAACGTCAAGTGAGTATTTTGTAAAAACTAGTCAGAATATTTCAGAAATACAGCAAAATAACCAATTTATCAATAAGTTTCAATGAGGTGAATACAAAGGTTAGCTCTGATTGGTCAAAAACGGAAAACTTCTCTTTTCACTGCAAAACTTATATTATCACTGAAAAAAATGTCAATTTTACTGCAAAATCTTATATTTTCACTGGTCATGGCTGCAATGAAAATATAAGTTTTATTAATTTGATAAATGTCTATGTTTCCCTGGCAAAAATTCAATTGAGTTTATTGCCCCTTGCGATACGAAGTAAGACTAATTCGATGATATCTGATATGCATAGTGGTTCCTTTTTCACCACCCATTTTCTCACTTTGAGAGCGTGACATTATCCGGATTTAACCTAGATCTGTATATAACGAGCGTCGTCGATAAAGCAAAAGACGCTTAACCTCCAGGTACACCTGTACTTCTCTCTTTGTACATTTTTTTCAAAGATTACCATTAACATCTTTTTTTCTTTCTTTTTTTCGATATTCTCTGTTGATTTTAAGAACAGATTATTTCGGTAATGAAATAAAACTAGATGCTTTATTATATATCCAATGTCACGTAAACCACGCTTAATCAGAAGGTAGGACAATGGTTATAACACATCATATGATATATAATATGCATGTGCATAATGGCTACTGTAGCTCTCATGAAAAATGTCGATTTCTATTATAATCTGGATATATATGTATTTCCACTGGAAACAGTTCAATACCCTCTATATATTACAACTGCTGTAAATGATCGTGTAACTACTTGTAAACGCAAAAAAAAAAAATGGCACATCTAAGTATGAATTCAGCGAAACATATATTTTCAATACCGAATAGCGAAGATGAAATAGCACTCTACAGCTGTATAAATCTAGTCCTTCTAGGACCCATCAATGATGCTAGGAACATCATACAGCTGTTTAGTAACTCTAGGAATCATTAATATTGCTAGGGACATCACACAGCTGTTTGTGGTCCTTCTAAGACTCATCAACGATGCTAGGGACATCACACAGCGGTTTGGTCCTTCTAAGATTCATCAATGATGCTAGGGACACCATACAGCTGTTTGGTCCTTCTAAGATTCATCAATGATGCTAGGGACATCGTACAGCTGTTTGGTCCTTCTAAGATTCATCAATGATGCTAGGGACATCGTACAGCTGTTTGGACCTTCTAAGACTCATCTATGATGCTAGGGACATCTTACAGCTGTTTGGACCTTCTAAGACTCATAATTTATGCTAGGGACATTATGCAGCTGATTGGTGCTTCTAAGATTCATTAATAATGCTAGGGACATCACAGCTGTTTGGTCCTTCTAAGACTCATTAATATTTCTAGGGACATCACACAGCTGATTGCTAATTGGTCCTTCTAGGACTCATTAACGATGATAGGGCACCATACAGCTGTTTCGTCCCTCTAGTTTTCATCAATGACGAGAGGGGCATCACAAAGCTGTTGTTTGGTCCTTCTAGTACTTATCAATAGCATAGTTGATATTGTTCACTTACTCTCTATGTAAAGGTAAATTAAATATTTTCGACCTTTTTTTAAGGAAATAGCTTCAAAATAATAAACAGATGTTCGGTGACCGATGTCATTGACAATATAATATGCACAATGTATGTTAGGTTTTCACGTTTTTAATTTTGCTATATTCGTGGTTATCTAAATTAGTGCGAAACACTGTAAATCATTGTAAAATGAACCTAAATACTTGTGAATGAATGCTATAACTGAGTATAGACCAGGCGTTGCTGCGAGAAAATTTATTATCTGAATTAAATTATAGATTGAACAAAAACACAAAAAAAAAAAAATAAAAATCGACTTTATTTATGACATTCAAGTATCTGTTTGATATCTTTATAATTCTTTTTGAAACCTAAACCTGTAAATTTAGCAGAA
Source organism: Pecten maximus (assembly GCF_902652985.1). Taxonomy (NCBI): domain Eukaryota; kingdom Metazoa; phylum Mollusca; class Bivalvia; order Pectinida; family Pectinidae; genus Pecten; species Pecten maximus. The sequence goes on from NC_047025.1 coordinate 6,701,861, forward strand.
TTACGCATATCAATCATGCGGTTTCAATTGATATCCTTAAAATCGAAATTTCACAGTATGTCGGGCTGATTTTTATTGTAATTATTTAAGACGAAGTAGAAACATATTAAGTCAACATGCTTAAGCATATTTTGATGTTATGTGATTATTAGATATATCGTCGCAGCTTAATATCATAAAAGAGACGCTGATACAATGAATCACAGCCAGTTTTAATGTCATTTAAATTAAAACCTCATATTAGGAAAATAAACTACCATCATATCTCAAGAATATCAATACATAGTCGTCAGTAAGTAAATTAAATTGATTAAAGATACGCTGTTGCGAAACAGTGTTGGTTGAGATTTGTCATTACAGTATTGCATAATCACGCGTTCTACTGACAAGCGAAGCTATAAACATGAGAGATTGGCTATTGAAAACATTTCAATCATAACTGGTTAAAGTTATTATTTGTAATAACATGTACGTATATGCTTGGACTGTGTACATCGTTCAATAACCTAATTTGGAGCTAATAAACATGACTGAAATAAAAAAAAAAAAAACCAATCCTGCTAATGTTGTTTTGCACACCATCCCTCCAAAATAAGCTCAATAAAATACTACCAATGTATACACATTGTGTATTTGGTTTACGTATAGGTGTCCAAATGGGAAAAAAGGTACATTCCAACTCGCGATATATAGGCTAGCTGTTTGACAAGTTACCGGGGAATATGATTCACTTGATATTAAATTTGATTTCAACAGAAAAATAAGAAGGGGAAAAAGAAAACCCCCAAAAAAACCAGATGTGTAAGTAGAATCCATTTGGAGGCTATTGACAACATTTTCAGAACCCATATGAAATCTTTTAATTTTTCGTTTTTTTTTTTAAATTTTCACTCAATCGAAAAAGTGAAGTAGAACATTTACTTTATCTTTAAACCCCAAACTCAAAATACACGTAATACCATGGAATAGCCATCAGATATGAAACCCAATACTGATTTTTTTTCCCATTGATATCAATTCAAGTGCTTAAAGCTGACAGTGCAAGTTAAAAAGCATCCAATTGAGATTTAAAAAAAAAACAACACATGTACAGATTTCCGAAAATCGTTTTCGAGACATCCCCCAGTTATGGTAGTGTCGTATCTAAGGACGGGCAGACATTTTTCTTTTTCGTTATGCATGGATACGAACCGCTATAAAGGCGCGTGCGTTCATTGAGACAAGTATCAGTCTATCGATACATGCGCAAAGCGACACATCTCTCCATTATTATATAGTATACGTTCTCAATACACACGCCAACGGGTTTTTGTTTTCATTGTACGCAATTGTAGAACTTGGATATGGAATTTGAAGAGGTAATTATATATATAAATATATATTTTATTTTACAATAAAAGAAACAAAAGAAAATTTTGACAATACAATAAATTTGGGCCTCAACAAAAACATGTACCTAATAAAATTATAAACAGAACTCCTACCTGCGTCTTCACAACTGTTACAGTATTATATCCATAGTTTCCATCGATATATTTTCCGTGTCTTCGTATCATTTGTGCACGTGTCATAACGCAATTAAAGCGTGATAAAACTGCACTACTGCACTACAACAGTCCTAGTGTAGTGTAGTGTAGTGTAGTGTAGACAATATGAATACATCCGAGGAGTTCCGAGTGCTAGTGTAGACGCGAGTAAAAATTGGAACTCCTCGGACTGTTTACTTGTTATCGAAATGGCTGCACCCATGAAAAACACGTGAGAAAATGGATAGAGTATTTCGGATTAATTCGTTATGCATTTTCAGAATTTATTTGGAGATTTTATTTTGAACAAGATTTGAAAGATAAACTGAGAGACACTGACCATCTTTCTGCTCAGGTTACAGGTAAGTGCTTCGTCTGTTTGGTGTCGTTCGCGAATACAGTTGTAGGTCACGTGATGTACAGATGTAGTGTAGGTGATGCAGGTGTGCCACCGTGAACACCTGAGGTTAGAGTGAATGCGAGTGTGACGAAGCACGTTCTTTTTATAGCAGCGGCGGTTTGGTTGTTTCCACGCATAACAAAAAAGAAAAATGTCTGCCCGTCCTTAGATACGACACTACCATAACTGGGGAATGTCTCGGAAACGATTTTTGGAAATCTGTACATGTATTATTTTTTTTAAATCTCAATTAGATGCTTTTTAACTTGCACTGTCAGCTTTAACAGCAGAAACATGACTAAATAAAAAGTTACGCCCATTTTCAAACCATAACATTTACACTGTCATTTTAGTGTCTAGCTCCGTATTCTAAACTAGACGGGCAAGTCTTCTTTTTAACATTCTCTACATCTATGATCTGGCAACAACCATTAAAGGACAAAGGACGTGGTCTCGTGCTTGAGATGTGTGACAAAATTGCTGTATAGTGTCAAATTGATCACTCACGTAGTTTCGTCGAGAAGATGTCAATATTACTCACGACCACGCAAAATATGATTACGTCATCATTTTATGCATTATAACTATATCACTATAATAATTATGCAGTAACGCACGTCATCAATTATTGTATATATTTTATGTACCATCGATGAATCCGATACATTGTTTGGCTTACTATGAAAACGTGGGGTATTTAAAAACAGGAAAAAACATAAAAAATAATCCATTCGTAATCAGGTACATGTATTTAGATTTAGCACTAGAAATATTTGTGCTAATTAAAGATACGTCATTTCCCAGGCTTTTATATATCCCTGACGACATCACACAGAGGAATTTGTTTTGTTTGTTTTTGTTTAACGTCCTATTAACAGCCAGGGTCATTTATGGACGTGCCAGGTTTGGAGGTGGAGGAAAGCCGGAGTGCCCGGAGAAAAACCACCGGCCTACGGTCAGTACCTGGCAACTGCCCCACGTAGGTTTCGAACTCGCAACCTAGAGGTGGAGGGCTAGTGATAAAGTATCGGGACACCTTAACCACTCGGCCACCGCGGCCCCTCACACAGAGGAAAGAGATTATTACAAATGTATATCTTTATATAATACTACCAGTGATGTCACACCAGTACAAAACAGCCAACGCCCTATATTCTCGGTTACATCATCTTGTTGTATAAACAAACTGAGTGTTCTGTTCAAACTAACGAATGTAAAAACAAAATTATTAAAATGGATTTTACTTATTTTCATGCATTTATATACTAAATTGTCAAGAGAAAAGCAGAAGATTATTTATTACCCTTAACCAAATAACACAATTTCACAAGAAAAAAAATTAAAGCGATACAATTGATTCTGGAATGTTTCTTTAACAACCCTCGCGGTATATGCAATCTATAAGATCGACGTTGGATACTGTAAATTAGTCTAATCAATCACTAACATGGAACTGAGATTATCATGGCGACCTTGGATATTAATCTAATTTTCAAATGAGGTCTGAGGTAATGTCAATGTTTTTGAGGATGAAATCAGTCTTAACGTACATTTAATGAACTTCTACACTGTACAAGGGTCACGCAAAAGGTTTCATATCAGTTGGAATCACAATAAATATATAAATAAATAAATTATAAAGAACGCGTTAAATGCGAAATAAAAGCAAGATTTATGAGATGTATACCCAGTCCAATGTAGAAACAAAACGTTCACAAAAGTTTAAATTGAACATAATGATTTCATAAGGTAAAAACTATTAAAACTTACCTTCTAGCAGTTTGTAATTCTGACCATAACATCACAATATCCATTGTTAACACTTGTTTAGCTCACGGACAAAAACTATGACCATATTTGTCTGCAAAATAGCACTGATGAATGTCCAAGATACTAACAACACTGAAACCAAAGTGAATCTCTAAAATTGACACACCTAGGTATTGTCCGAGGTCTCCATGACAACCGTGACCTATGCTATCAGTAGCTAGTTACGGTTAGCAGCATAATAGAGCGCCCGTCTGTTGTTTTCACACAGCTCATATTCCTACTTAGTCTGTAGGGTTTAGGATAGGCGATAATCTCCATTATGGACACACTTTGTCAGTAAATGTTGCGAGCCTTAAAGGAAGTCCAATGCAATTGCGGATTTTGTTCTAGAATAAATGTATGGAACTTCATAACCACGTGCTCTGTCCGATCGGAACATTAAGGGACAATGAGAGATTATAAATTAATGGTACAGTTTAATGTCTATTTAGATGGATCATGTTTACACAGTGGACATAAAACAAGCTTGACAGATATCGATCAAGAGTAAATAGTAGGTTGACAACTCCAATGAGATTTGATTTAATGCAATATGATACTTCATAATCGGTCCATCAACACAAGTTCAAACAAAAGCCAAATGATATAGAACCTAAAATAGCAAAGGGAATCTTGTAAATTTGTACCAGTCATTTATTGGCGAAGTATCCATTGTTCATATTTGAAATTATGCAATTTATTTCATGATGGGGCTACTATATATCTCCCTACCAGATTTTGACATTTTCCCTCGCCTACTAAGAAAAACCTCCGTCGCCCTCTAGGTATTAACACTTTGGTCCTTAGGATCACTGACAAGTCTAAGAAGAAACATGCTACCTAACACTTGATTTGCATTGAAAAAAAAAAACAGCAAGTTAGCGCATCGATGATTTGACGCTCCAATGCTAAATGCAAATAAATCAATTTTATGATTTGCATGGTTTGAATTTCACACAGAAACTTTTCAATAAGTATCTATCTTTTTTTTTCTATTTTGGTCAAATTAATCCTGGTGTGAAATTTAAGTGCAGTAAATTGATGAATTCTCAGAGTATTAGAATTAGTTGAAAAAAATACAGTCTCTGTAAGATTTAAGTGCTTTATGATTAATGATAAATTCCTCAATTATACTGTTCGAAAAAAATGTGTGTAAAAATACAGAGCAAAAAAAAGTCTAAATGGAAAACTTTACAAAATCTGCTTAAGGGCTTAAGTGATCAGACACCAACTTCAAATGACGTCATAATTAAGCAATCTAACCACAAGCCATGAAGCTAATAGTACTTCTTATTTACTGAAATATATAAACGTCTGATAGGGATGGTGTACATGTTTATTATTATAAATGTTTGTGATCGTCAAAATACTGCAATTGTACACATTTTAGCGTTAATTTTATTTCCGCGTTTATTATTTTTGCGGAAATTGCATAATCTATATCCTTTTTTCTATGGTATGTAATATTAGCAAACTATTTCATCGTTGCATTCCCCTGTTAGAATTTGGTGGTAAGCGTAACTGTTAATGCGCCAGATTTACCGCATTTACAGTAATAATCAAATTTCGGATGATTTGACAAGCGAGAACTGTGCATTCCATTAAACATACACGAGTATATGACCTACATAAGGTAGCCTTCATTTCCCGGAGAAAACAATAATACATTGTAAAAGGACCTAGACAAGAGGGGTATGTAAAACAAACCTTATATTGATTTTTCTTTCTTTCAATTTCCATCCATCATTTAAAAATCTTAAAACATTCTACTTTCTGCTTTCGCTCATATGTCCATTTGTATATTTTATGTCATTTAAAACATTTACGCACATCCGCTTGTAGAATTGCAAGAGAAAGACACCTTAATTGTTTGTACTGTATTATCTTAGCCTACATATCCAGAATTTGTATGGATAAATCATTTATGTATTATTCCGTATAAACCTTCAGACACATTCTAGACTTAATGCGGTCGAAGCACAGAGTGAATGAAAACAGCTTGTAGTTCATTAGCACTATGATATCAGGCACATGATATGAACACAGCTAATCAAATATGGAGAACGACAGTAGTAGTTTATTTCCCCGTTTTCACTGCCGAGCCTAACGTTTATTAAATACCATACATGTACATACATGTATTACATGCATACAAAGTCACTATAGTCATTATGATAACACATCTGCTCACCGACATTAGTTGTTAGGTTGAAAGGTCAACACATATTTGTCATGTGATGGACAAATGAAGCGATACAATGGTTCTTTGTCAATGATATTGTTAATTGGATTATTTGATCCCAGGTAAATATTGGACTTATCAGAATGTTTACAATTACATTGATCCACTTTGTGTTAATAAATGCAAACATGATAATTTAATGGTCGAAACTTTTCAGTATTTAGCCAGAATGTTAGGTAGGAAAACGTCTGTAATCACTCAGAATATAGAGTAATACATGCTAGTATACAGTTAGAATTTAGAGTTGGTAAAGGCAAGCATTCAGCCAGAATATAGAGTAAGTAAACGCCAGTATTCAGTAAGAATGCAGAATAGGTAGGGGGCCAATATTCATTCAGATTGTAAGTAGGTTAACGCCAGTATTCAGTCAGGATATAGAGTAGATAAACGCCAGTATTCAGTTAGAATGTAGAGTTAGTAAACGCCAGTATTCAGTCAGAATGTTGAGTAGATAAATCGCCAGTCTTCAGTGAGAATGTTGAGTAGATAAATCGCCAGTCTTCAGTGAGAATGTTGAGTAGATAAAACGTCAGTATTCAGTCAGAATATAGAGTACATTTTGTAGGTAAACGCCAGTATTCAGTCAGAATGTACAGTAGGTAAACGCCAGTATTCAGTCAGGATGTAGAGTAGGTAAACGCCAGTATTCAGTCAGAATGTACAGTAGGTAAACGCCAGTATTCAGTCCGAATGTAAAATAGGTAGGCGGCCAATATTCAGTAAGAATGTAAGTAGGTAAACACCAGTATTCAGTCAGAATGTAGTGTAGGTAAACATCAGTATTCAGTTAGAATGTACAGAAGGTAAACGGACAGTATTCAGTCAGAATGTTGTTTAGATAAATCGCCAGTATTTATCCAGAATGTAGAGTAGGTAAACGCCAGTATTCAGTCAGAATGTAGAGTAGGTAAACGCCAGTATTCAGTCAGAATGTTGTTTAGATAAATCACCAGTATTTATCCAGAATGTAGAGTAGGTAAACGCCAGTATTCAGTCGGAACGTTAGACGGGCATTGCGCAATTGCATTGACTTACTATTTGATCTTTGTGTATTCCCTTTTTAACCACTTGCATGTCTAGAAAATCCAATGTTGTCTCTTTACACATTTAATGAAGTGTCTTCTAAGGCATAAACTACATACAGAATTTGAATTGTACAGCATACATCTATTACATTTGAGTTTGGCATTTTTCAACAGTTATGAAATTGTAGAATCTCTTTTAATCTAGCTTTATCCTTTTCATAAACTGACACCCATCAAAAAACACCCATCTTCATTGAATAGAGACAGAAAGAGGCATAACTTCTGAAAAATAAGATAACGTTTTCCCATTGGTAAAGATGAAAGAGTCATTATGTTTTAACCACGATGCATCTGACAGTAAAAACTGACACCAGCAAGCGGGAAACATAAGATAAAATCAAAGTATGTGTTCTAATAATTTCGGACGTTCCCTAGTTGCACTGTTGTCAGCAGGTATCGACGTTATACAAAAGCCGTGTGACGTCTCCATATTAACACGCTTTGACCGATAGCACTCTAGTGTTCACACGAGCGTACATGGTGTTTTGATAATGACTACACACACAAAAAAACAAAAAGCAAAAAACAACAACAAAAAACAAAGATGTGATATACGCATATACTTATCTTATAAACTTACCTCTGCTGTACAATCATTTATTTATCAAACCAACAACCATTTATTTAACGTTCTCTTAATCATTTTTTTTCAGATATTGACATGGAAGTACAACTCAGTCCCACACAATCAGTTTTCTTATTATCCATACCAATGTGTTGTTGAAATTTTCTGTTCCTCATTTTATTGGCTCATACAAAATTGTATCTACCCTCTACCAAGCAGTTATTGCTTTATATACAGTCAAAGTTGCTACAAAGATTTTCGTTTTTCCTTGGCCCTAAATGACGAAAATGTCGATGAGCCATACAACAATACAATAAAATGTAAAATAATTGTTCTTATTGCTTTGATACCTATGTAAACGCATTGAAAGCGCTGTTCATTTCTTACTGTACCTAAATACCTATATATGAAGGAAAACGGCTAGGAAAACTCAGCATACATAAGGTCTAGATATGGAGGTCAAATATATTACATTATAATCTATGTATACACTGTGGATTAGAATTGTGGTGTACAATGTTGCAACAATAGTGTATGTAGGTGTTATTGTTTCTCTCAAACCAATGCGATTAAAGCGCCTAAGTGATCATACCATGAACGGAAACACACGGTGAGCAAGGCGAATGCGTACTAGTTTAGATAGCCATCATTGACATATGACAGGGTTATGATTTCACAAACGTAAGGTGAGCTGTTAATGGTATTGCCACTTATAATGTCGGCCTTGTTTTGAAATAAATATGGCCGCCGCGCCGGAATGGATTATTACGACAAATACCAAGACACCTGAATTAATGTGAAACATATAGTTAATTGATATGCCATTAGGTTCCGAAAGTTTTGAATAACCAAAGCTATCATAGCTCAATTTTCAAATAATTGTGCAAATCTCAAAAGTTTCAACTTGAAAATATGCATGCCATAAATTTACCGTTTAATTCTGGAATACATTATACCTAAAGCCTGCGAAGAAATACCTCTATACTGTCATGCTGAGGTTTTAAGAGCTAACGCAGGACATGAAAAATGCAGTACTGTCACGTGATTACGCAATGGATATAATTTTTCATTCAGTAAAATGATAGCAGGCTTCCGTGTCTGCCAGTAATAAGAGCAGGATTAATCGTCTTTTATGAATGTAATATGATAATGAGTTAAGTTTTTTGCCTTATTAGGTAGCAAGATGATCCGTGTTACTAATTTCGTTTTGGTAGGATAACGTGATGACTTGTACAAAAGACACACACAATTTAAGCACCTTTCATACACATTTAGAGTTAGATACTCAAGATGGGGAATCACGTGGTCTGAAGATACGAACTCAAAATGGCGGCCACCAGTGCAGAAAGTATGAAATAAGGTAAGAACCCCAACCTGATACAAATTAATGTCGAACTTGTTTATTTCGAAGTCAATGTGGGTCCGGACAAAAACCTTATCCAAAGTACTCGAAGTAACCGGGTATATTCTGTATCGATTCTTTTTATGGACGGGACTGACTTTTTACTTCGAGTATTCATAGTTCGAGAGAACTAATTTGACTGTCATGTATCCCGTTATTAGGGGCCGAGTGGTTAAGGTGTCCCGACACTTTAACACTAGCCCTCCACCTCTGGGTTGCGAGTTCGAAACCTATGTGGGGCAGTTGCCAGGTACTGACTGACGGCCGGTGGTTTTTCTCCGGGTACTCCGGCTTTCCTCCACCTCCAAACCTGGCACGTCCTTAAATGACCCTGGCTGTTAATAGGACGTTAAACAAAAACAAACGAAACCCGTTATCCAAAAAGAGACAATATCGCTCCACTGCAATATTTTGAAAAAACAATGATTTCCCACCTTTTTACGAGATATTTATGCTTGTTCAATTGATAACGAGACATTATATTGCTTTTAAGTTTTGTGACGAGTTGACTTGCTTTGGTAAGATACTTGAACATCGGACAACTCGTCCCAGAGGTAATGTGCTATAGAGGATGACAGCCATCAGTGTAGACTCCACACTGTAGATATTTTAGCGGTTCTATGGTTTTGCACTTTTTCGTTGAAAACTTTCAGATAAATTATGAGTTTCTAAATAACTTCAAATCTACTTTTACCGCAAATATTGTGGGTGTGGCACCTCAATTAATCACTTGACTGATCTTTTAAAATTCTGCTATGCGCTGCAACTTTATAGAATTGCATTAAGTATGTTAAATCATTTTGCATAAAACAGCACAGTTATCCGTATTATTACGGGATATTTAAGAATGATTCACTGCATCATTATGGGAGTTGAAACCATTTTGGTAACGCGGCCATAATAATATATATCAAAATGAGAGCTTTTTTTCATGGAATAGTATCTATTCCACCACTAATAACTATATATCGTTTTAAAGGCACTGCGATGATAATAAATACTCTATATGAAATCACGAAGCATGTTAAACATGCCAGAAACAGAAATATCGCGAGGGACGCTGGTAGCGTGTAATTGCTGTAATTAACACCTAATTGCATATCAAATGGAAGTTGGCCATTCTAGTCGAGCAGGGGGAAAGTAATCAATAAGGCTATATTCACAGTATTTCAGCGAGTACGCTTCCTAATGAAGTAGCAGGAAAATAATCCCTGACGAAAGCAATACAATGCTTAGTGATGTTTAACAAGGAAGAAATGTGGAAAAGTGACATACAATGCGCATGTTACTGTAAACGTACCTTTTTGGCGTGTTCAAATTTTAGCGTCAAAGATTATTAAAACGAATTAGCGGAATGATAAATTAGCCCATCGACAACGCTTTCCATATGAAGCTATGTAGATAAACTACCATTTGCGCAATCGAAATTAAGCGAAATTAAGCGTGAAGTCGTTAAAATAAGATTACCGCTAAAATATGTACGGTTACAGAATGTGATTTTCTGGACATGTGTATACTGACGACATTGATTAACTCGATGCTTACTTTCGATATACAAGCAGTGTTGCCATGAATGGTATATTTTGGATATGTCCCCAGTGATTATTGGGTTTGTCATTGGCGCTGAAACATGATTTTTGATTGATCTATTGAAATAAGTTTTCGATTAAAGCACACTATATATGCATTCACAATGACAATGACAATAACTTTGTGCACGTTCTCTTCAATGTTGCTGAATAACAAGAAATTGATTCTGGATAATGACAATATCCTATATTCCTGAAATTGAATTATTGTCTTTTTCAAGTAAAATTAATTTCCACTTATGATAATTGGATTATAATTACACCATATGTTCGACGTTTCATGAAAATCTCTATCTCTATATTGTATATATACACGTATGTATGGAAAGATACATGGATTTCTAAAAATCGCCAAAAACCAAGACACTCGTTTTGCGACAAATTAACCATACTGTCGCAAATCTCCGACGCAACACAACATACTGATTTCCATTATTTAATTTATTCCGAAGGATTTGTCATGTCTGTTTTTTTCTTTTCAGAAACCATTTATAAGCACAGTCTATGGCAAGGGTTGTGTGGCTGACATGTATGAACGCATTAGAGAAGGGCACAGCAATATATACGGTTAAACAGAAGGGCGCAGACCATTCTATGACTACTGAGTGGACAACGTGTATAGCTGTTGTGACGTCAGAGTATATATCCATAGTTATCAAGAAAATCTGTCCATGTTGATGTATATGAGAACACGATATTCTGTATAACAAGCGGACGACTGGACGAAGTGCTCTCATCCTACCGGCTACATTTAGCGGCGTGCTCTATCAAATCGAGCAAACCCTACAATCATCTCTTACGGCGAGAGTGACATCTACTCTGTCTTCACAGGAAGATGTCATGATTTGAATGTAAAATTGATCAAAGCATGAAGAGCATTTCTTCACGTTATCATATAAATCACGGAAGCCGTTGATCAACATTGTGAAAAAATGTTTTCAGCAAAAGAATCAAATCAATCTTTTTTTTTAAAATGTCTTAAAACTATTTACATGAACAAATATCAATAAGAGTACGAAGAAGTAAAATATTTTTTTACGTTTCCAGCTGACTAAGCTTCCTCTATATATACTTGTACACTAGCCCGGTTGTTCTGTGTTTTACTGTATGTTAACAGATTCAAACGAAGAGGAAATTACACTAGAAATTATTAAAACAAAAAAATATGTTTTTCACGTTTCCTGATTGGCTCAAATATCAGAACTTCGTTCTTGGTTGATATTTTTTCAGGTTAATAAAACCATGCACCGACCTTATCAAGAGTCTATAATTGTATATTATTGAAGCCAGTTAGCAAAATCAGTCACATGACGTGTGTGTATTGGCGTTCCTATCAAAACATACAACCTTCAGGATTCTGACTAGACGTAGCCGTATCGTGCGTGCTTGGCACCACATGGGCAACATAAGACACATGCATAGCAAGGTAGTCTTATCGTTGAAAATATTCGTATAAAAGCAAACACGGTCGTAATTGGCTAATGCAATTATGCTAGTTTTGGCTAATTGAGGTATGGCATATTTACTTTCACGATAAGGACAAAATGACATTCAAAGATTAGAAAGTTTACGAGGCATCCGATCATGACGAGTTTTGTGACGTGTAATTATATGAATCATTATGTTGAACAAGTTGTTGTCTATTCGGATATTAGATGCTTGTTCTAGGGCGAAAGTTCGGTAAAGAATAGCTTAACACATTCAACAATTAAACACTTTTAAGATTGTTTCTGTTTTTTTTTTTTTTTTAATTTGTCAATATCAATACACATTGAGTGACCGACAAAGATGATTAGGCCGCAAAGGATATTTACCTGTCATCCAGATTATATCTATATGACCTTGATTTCAATCTAACAAGCGTTTAATTGTTATATACATATTAACTTATATTTAAAACTACATTTTTAATATAAATATATATATTGTGTTCAAATGCGTATTTATTTTGTCTCGCCCACATGTCAGAACATTATCAAATTTCAACAAATCAGTGAAATGATGAGTTGATAGCCCGCAGTATGTGTCACGTGACAGTAAACATAAGTAGCAATTACCAGGGAAAACGTGACAATAAGTTGTACAGAATGTATTCTTGTTAGTTATATGTGTGGTTGTATGATCATAGGACATTGCTGAAATCTATTTCAAGGAATATGCTATAGGATGAGAAATCATTATCGCCGTAGCAATACTTTACAGTTAGCAGTAGTATATCTCGTCTATGCTTTCGGTATTCTTCCATTTCATGAATTTGCATGAGGGAATCTTTATTGTGCCAAATTGTACAAAACCATACCGACAAATTCCGTTTGTATTTATTTAAACCTTTATGACATACAATATTTATACATGTATATAAAAATGAACGTGAATATCTGATAAAACCATGTTGATACATGTTTTGTATATCAAAAGCACAAATTTCCCTGTGGGATAGTGTTGTAAAAATAGTAAGTGCACATGTTTCGAATAAAAAAGGAAATATTATTTCGTGCAGTCATGAAATGATACTAAAAACTACAAAGTATTAATACAGATTGTATGATAAAGCCAATGCTACTAAAAGCAATATTGATGACAGGAACGACTCTATCTAATGAAAACTCATATCTTAAAAGGAAGAATCAAAATACAGCGTATTAGAGATCCTACCGAAGGATAATAAATAACACGATGTAGTAATGTTAATATGCCACGAGGTGTATATTCCTTTACATATTAAAGAAAACTTTCTTTGAATTATTTCAAACAGAAGCGAATTATCTGTTTGCAATGACATTTTCTGTGGTAAATGGGGCATATTTTTTAACTCACGCGTAACTTATGGAACAGATTTGTCTTCTCGCCTCTGCAATCACAGTTTTCAAACGCTTACGAGTATATTTCTTTAGTCACAGAGCTTTGTGTATAAGGACATATGTTTAAAACCCCGAGTATCGGTTTCAAACCATTTAATGTACAAATGTTATCACTCGATTTTATTAGAAGTTCCGAGTGATGAATGTTGATGAAAACCACGGGAACGTTTTATAGTAGGAAACAGAAACCAAACCCCTATCCTTCCGGAACACCTTGCCGTATTCCTATTAATTTTTTTCAAGAGTTTTCATGCAAATTTATATTTTTATTTTGCCCTCGCTTAATTGACTTAATTTGAGTTCATATGTATAGTTTTGTTATTATGTGTGTATTCATTGTAGTTTTTTATACCCGATTTAGGTTTTCTTTGTGCTTTCGTTTGAATTTGCATTAGGTTATGACCTACGGATAATATATATTGATCTATAATGTAAAAGCATAGCGGGCAGTTGTTTAAAACATGAAACACCGCGCTGTGTCTGGTCAGAGTTACTTGCATGAATCTCCGCGATAAATCATGACATTTGACTTGGTGTTCACCGGTCTGAGCTTCGTTACTAAGACCTGAAGTTAGGAGTTGAATAATGCGTGAAGCCCGGCCATGTGGTGTTAATTTGTCTCGAAAACATGACCGTAGTTTCACCATCAGATGAAGACAAAGCATTGTCTGCGATACATTCGGATGTTATGAAACGAAACAGACAGAAAACAGAAATCAATATCAATAAATCCATCCGCTATAATACCGTATATAACGTATCTAGCAGTAAAGGGGAAGTCATATATAAACGTTATCAGGAAAAGCCGTATGCTTGTTTTCAATAACAATAAAAAAACGATCATTAAAGAATAGCTCTGTCTTGCCAACAAACGAATTCGTTAGAAATATTATTAAATGATACGCTGTATTCTGTTTTAAATTGGCCAGAATCGTTTGGGAACTTTGATAAAGTATGAAATAAAATAAAAATAATATCAAAGAAGTCTTGAATCTTGGAAATTGTAATACAGCTTTATACTAATAGATCGTATTTCTAACTTGAAGTCGATATATCGAAAACAAAATGTTTACAAAATTAGTGACAGAAAAACCTCCAGGCATATTTATGTTGATCGAACACGTACATTTAACTGCATATTTCCCTATGAGATATCGATACATCATAATATTCACGAAAATCCTTGGCAGTTTTTATTAGAACATATCTGATAAAATATTCTAACTTGATCCCCACAGCAGTCGATTTCTATCAAGGAAATGGTGGTATTAGCTTAATCGATCCACTATCAAAAGGAATGCGAAATGTAAATACCGTAATTTGAGGAAGCATTGATGAAACTATCAAGAAATGGAAATCTGTATTTTCTTTACTTTTGGTATGAGATTTGATATGAAAGACACATTGTTTAAAATTAACTGTTATTTAGTTTGACTGAACAATTATTGTCACCATATAGAATATATACAAAAGCAAATAATTTTTGTATTGAAAGTGTTCTTTTGTACAATCCTATGTAGTCAAGAGAGATAAATAAGTATATAAGTTGATAACAATAACAACAACAAAAAATAGAGAGAGACAGAGAAAGACAGAGAGAGAGACAGAGAGAGACAGAGAGACAGAGACAGGGAGACAGAGACAGAGAGAGACAGAGAGAGACAGAGAGAGACAGAGAGAGACAGAGAGACAAAGACAGGGAGACAGAGACAGAGAGAGACAGAGAGAGACAGAGAGAGAGAGACACACAGAGAGACAGAGAGAGATACAGAGATACAAAGACAGAGAGACAGTGAGAGACAGAGAGAGACAGAGAGACAGAGAGACAGAGAGAGACAAAGACAGAGAGAGAGAGAGAGAGAGAGAGAGAGAGAGAGAGAGACAGAGAGAGAGAGAGAGACAGACAGACAGACAGAGTGACAGAGAGAGACAAAGACAGAGAGAGAGAGAGAGAGAGAGAGAGAGAGAGAGAGAGAGAGAGAGAGAGAGGGGGGGGGGGGGGGGTCCGGAATGGTTAGCTTTGACCTCTCTAATGGCAATGATACCGATTTAAATTTCAGTAAAAACTACCTGTATTGTACATGACGATATGCGCAATATATGGAGTGAACAATGTGTCTTCCATGGCACGTGGTTTTGAGTTTTGTCAAAAATCTGTGACAGATCAAAGTAATTCAAAGATGGATATATTTGTTTTCTGCTTGCTGCTCACAAATGAAAGACCAAAGGTTGTGCCAAAAACAAAACGTGTCCATTCCTGTGTCAGTAAAATGATCCGCGAGAGATGTCATGCCAACATATCTCCGACATGGCATTTATTTCAGTGTAGTGACACTCAAGTTAACTAGTGAGTCACATCACCATGTAAATACAGTAAACACATCCTTATAATTATTTAGCGCACTTCATCATCAATATTTCTCAAGAAAATAAACTACATGTATATCTGTTCAAGATTTACATCACACCAAAACAAATATATTAATCACATTGCCTCAAGATTTTCAATTATTTCAAATGGAAATGTCCAAATTGAGTTTCGTTATTATTAATTTGAGCCTAACCACTGATTAAAAACTATGTAAACTGTCGTATTGGGACTAATGACTTCTCGTCATTAATATCTGTTTGTGGAAATCACAAATTAGAAACTAAATATCCTGTTTCATCCTATTGATTGTTTAAAATGTTTCAATTTATTTTTCAAATTGATATCAAAACCAACCCATTTAACATCCGAATGCATCAGAAATAGTTATGGCTTGTGAATGTTTATCTAAGTAAGATCAATGGTGATGGGTTGTGAATGGTAAGCAACGTAAGATATATAGTAGAAAAGGGTTAGATGGAGATGTAAAATGTAAATTGTAAATGAAAACTTCATCTATTTTAGAACAATGGCGAAACAAGTAATATCAACTTGTATTTATCACGTTTGTTGGCCCGGAATGAAGCGAGCGTCTTACCGTTCCTCGGGAAACCGGAGTACCCGGGAAAACCCACATGGTCGGGCAGGTAACCCGTTTTCATGTCTGATCGGGGAATTGAACCCCGGTCTCCTAGCTGAAAGGCAACTATGTTACCACTGTGCCATCCGATCAACCATAGAGATAGAGTTAGCATAAAAGGACCAAGATGCGCAAAATGCGCGGGAATAACAGTAGAAAACAGGATTAGATCTTACGAGTGCTCACTATGGAAAATAGAATATCCAGATGTATATATATATTGTGTATATATATATGTCAATCGGCGTTCGCTAAAGAAACATCACAAGATCATGTAAAGTTTGGTAGACAAAGGGATTTTACTGACAAGGGTATTATTAGAACTTGTGGTGGTAACTGTACTTATCGGGTTGATTAACTTAGTGTTCCAGTAGATGGCGCTGGCGATATGATACAATATTAAAGTAGTGATGTGTTTTTGTCGTTCCTCAAACACCCCTGTCAGTGATATCATACACGTTTGTTTGATCTGTTGATTACAAGTACATTTGGGGTCGTGGATGGGATTGGTTTATATTTGTGCCAAAGCCATATCTCCTTCTAGTTTTATATATTTGAAGAGAGGGGAGAAGGGTTTTGCTATGACAAGGCGGACGAGTCTATATCTTTCATATTATCACATAATTGACCCTTTCTACCATGTAATATGTCTATGTGGAGTCATAAATACTTTGTGATTTTATCATAAAGATAGGAACTAACAGATTGTCTCTTTATAACGTCTTAGTCGCCTGTGTTCTATATAAATTAATTCGAATGTTTCAAGTTATGTTCTCATAAATATGAATTATGTGATAAACAGAATCTTACACTCGTCACTATGTAACATTGAATTTATCAACCGAGTTAAATAATTTGATGCGCCATGACCATTTCTCATTAATACAAATGTATGAGTGATATGATGAACAGAATCTTACACTCGTCACTATGTAACATTGGATTTATCAACCGAGTTAAATAATTTGATGTGCCATGACCATTTCTCATTAATATGAGTTATGTGATGAACAGAATATTACACTTGTCACTATGTAATATTCATTCATTAAACGAATTAAATGATTTGATGTGCCATGAACATTTCTCATTAATATGAGTCATGTGATAAACAGAATCTTACACTCGTCACTATGTAACATTGAATTTATTAACCTTCTTCAATAATTTTGTATTCTTCTCACATAAAGGCTTGTGGCATATCAAATTATTAAACTCGTAAATTCGATATTACATAACCGCTGATGTATTGCAGGATCCTCTATTTTCATTTCAGAATTGAATAGTGAATCAGTTTCTTGATTAAACTTAAGAGAATATAACTAAGAGGAATCTGATTATTCAACACATGTGCAACAGAAACAGGTTGGTTTGTTAGCTTGTATGACACATGTGACTTATATGTTTGTGACACAAACATACATTGAGAAATCATTCTTTCGAAATATTTTCTTCATTTGAAAAAAACCCTACATAAGCAGTTTTGCAACATGTAAAATCTTCAAATTCAATCTTCATCACTAGTTTCTCCCTTTTTGAAATTAAACCTTCTGCCAACAGTGCTTTTATTTTGTCGTAAGATAAATCTTCATACTCGATAATGTTTTACATCAGGTCAACGTGCATTCGGTAAACATGCTTGAAATACTGATGCAGAGGGATTTGGTTGTCAGGGCAAAATCTATGTACCTTCATATAAACAAATAAGACAGCAAAGTCTGACCATTAGCTCATTATTTACTATGTGATTTCTATCCCCATGCCAAACATGAAATATTGCTTTGTCTGTCTCCCAATGGAATTTGTCGGCATGTCCTTATATACACACATAAATACACTTCAATAAGGGTTGTGCTGTGTAGACAATGTTGCACAAAAACTTATTGATTTTCTATTGACAGACCGGATACACTCAAACATTGCCCAGAGCTGAGACATAAATCCACAATATTTAGTTACATCCAGAGCCTTTGGCTGATTTAATGAATTTAATTGAAAACAATGATATGTTGTTGGCTATCCGTTTTAGCTTAGCAGGCACACATTGCCTAGTGTTTTCAGTAAGAAAATAAGCCAATTCATGAAAAAAAACACGTAATAACAGTCATTCATGATATACTATTTGAAAATGACAATGTTATGTATCAGAGTGAAATCTTAAAAGCTAAAATACGATGAACTTATATTAGTCTTAAATATTTTTTCTCATTTTTCTAACACGCTCCTTAGAGTATCCCAATGCGATATACTATCACCGAAGACAGTAATTAAACTATTATAAGAAAGAAATGAGATATATTAAATTTAAATACTTCTTTTGCCAATCACAACATATGTTAAAATGATACAAAGCGATACCTACCCGGGAAAGTTGAGGAGCGGATAAGTTTCTGATACCTGTATTCCTTCCTTTGTCTCTCTTTGAACGACATTGTTACCACACGCACTGAGCTATTTATCCACAAGGTGTAATGAATATATACGATATCCGTCCTTAACACCCATGAGAATGCATTTCACACGTTGCTTCTTTCATCGCATAAAAACCTATCTGATAATTATATATTGGAAGGCTTGGCCTAATTTCCTATAACATAAGCATTGTAATTGACAACAGACGCTCATGAATCCTTGGCATGTTCCAACTCACAGCCGACGGACTTTTCCGCTTCCTCTGGAATTTGTCTTCAATTACCTTTCCAAAATCAATGAGTATAATGAATTTGATAATATTTCATTTGTCGGTTTGTTTGTTGGAAGATTTTTGAACACTGACAGATGATCTATAGATCATTTCACATCTAATGGGAATTATGTATTTAAATTCTTTGCTCAATTCTCCTCTTATCGTTCCTTGGAAATTAAATCCAGTTTAACCGAGGTTGCGATTTGCATTATAAATCCGTGTTGACGATTAATTGCTATTTTTCTCCGTGAATTCATCAGTGTTCTCGTTCTCCAACTGCTGTCTAGTAGCTATCTTAGATTTAAATAACACTGATGTAAGTACTATCACGACCCTTCATATCCTTACTTGATTGGAAATTTCTGTTACTGAAACTGGAAACCGTACAGCAAGCAGCAGGCGAGATGTTTTGTTCCAGAACTGTCATCAATGAGGTTAATCACACTTGTGTTTTACAATGCTCAGACAAATAATGATAGTCTGCACGTCAAAGAAATACAAGCGGTTATGGCTTTGGCCAATAATTGACCAATCACACTTCCAGATCCGAGCCAAACACGCTTACTACTTAATCCCTTGATAAGAATGCTCGGCAAATAGTAAGTATCGGCACTTTGGTTCACTACATTAGATTTCATGTTGCATTCTGACCAGGCATAATTGTGTATAGTTGTTCAAAACGTCAATATAGAAAATGAGCATTATATTTAACCAAACTACGCCAGGCGTTTGCAAAGGTCTTTCGTTTGTTTATCACACGTTCCTATTGTAGAGATTAAGTACAAGCGCGTTGCTGGAGGTCTTTACAGAATTTACCATAATGTATTCCGAAGATATCCGTGATTTAGATTCAAAAGCACTGGTCTAAGATCCCTGTTTGATTAGAGGGGCGTTACGGTACTACGTCCAAACAATGCATGACGTGAAAAGCTTTTCATAAATATAGCATATTATATATACACCACTCGTGTCTACTTCACAGATGTGGAAATACGTGCTACGATTTACATAGAGTTAAAGCCAATTGTGTAATCAGGATATGTCAGAAGGCTGTGTAGAGAGCCTTGTAGGCACACCAGATGTACACGAGAACTGTCCCTCTCTGCGGATAGTAAGACCTAACGCTTTATTGGCGGGATGTTAATGTCCCAAAGGACTCCAATGACAGAAGTATATCCTTGTGTTGTGTCTATACTAAGATACGGAGCGTTATTAGTCTCGTAAAGTATGTAACTTAGTATAGGAATATAATACATCATTTAGCGTTGTCTTAGAGACGTGTTTTACATACTATGCATAGCATAGTCAATTCCTCACGCTCTTAACAACCATATTCACTTCAATGACAATACTACAGATTGCAATACTGCAAGCCGCAATATTGGCACCTAAAGGTATATCTTTCTACAAAATATGTATCCCTTTGAACTATTTATCTAATTTGTTATTTTTTTTTCAAAAAATATGAATTGATTACTGTATTTTATTTGGCGCATTCAAATTTTAGCCAATTTAGAATTTTAATAAATTAGTGCATTGATGAACTGACGCGCCAAATATATTTCATATACATATAGTGTATAGAAATTGTAATAAGCGCAATCATAATTAAGCGGAATGCAACCATCGCGAAAAAAAACGCTTAAATAAGATTACCGCTCAAATATGTGCATTTACATCATCTAGAGATAAAAATTAATATCATTATTGATTTTTAAACGAAATATTCTTCATTTTTAATAATATCTACGATATACAAACGGGAAATAGCTTACATTTTAATTTCAATTGTAAACAATTATCAGTTATTTATAAACATGCCGTGCAGTGAAATATGTGTTTATTTTGCTGTTAAGATAACCAGACTTTTCCCACTGACCTGACACGTAACAGAGAGAAAATTAGCCCCCGGTAATGCTGTATAGCAACGAGTAGCAACACTCGCTCGCATATTTGGGTCAGCAAACGTGATCATTTATTTTCTTTTCACGAATATCAATATTGTAATTTGGTCTATTCTTTCCAGCATATGGCTATTTTGTACATCAGAACACCCATATAGCTATAAGTTGAGTGACAGCCAGGCTTATTATGGACTAGAAATTACTAATTATTCCGCTAAGTTAACTCTAATGACTTGTTAGATGTTAATAGAAGAATTAATTCAAACATTTTTTCAACACAGTTAATAAACAATAATCTCTATAGGAGATCTAGTCAAACCCATCTTTAAGATCACCTGAATACAGCACAGACATGTCTATAAAGGCAACCTTATTTGGCTCCCGCATATAAACGTCACTGAACCTGTATATAAAGGCCACATCTCTATTAAGACCCCTTCCATTGCGCTGCAGGTTTTTATAAACAAGTTTAAAAGTGAGCATCACATATTTGACAAGTTAAGGGATACTATCCTTCGGTCAGCAATTGAAGAAAACAATGAACTCTATCATGAAATGATCATTTTGAAATATTAGAAACCATTGACGTTGCAAATATTATGATGTAAAAGACAAACTATCATCAAATTTCGGTATTCTCTTCCTTGTTAAGCTCATAGCATATATCATTAGGGATCACTGTTTTCAGTTTCATCCATGTGCTACTCACTTAAATGTCTGAATATCTTAGAAAAACATTTGAATCTAAAGTATTTTGGGGCATACTCATCCAGCTCTTCATTTCTAGCCGACACTATTTCCATCGCATTACGTAACGATGACGTCAGTCGGTCTTTGATCAATCCTTTTTCCTGTTTTTATATATTGTATATCTTGTTACTTTTCTCTGATGGTTTCCATCAAACGTATGGATGGCTGCTTCAGATACTCTTTACCACTGAGATAAAATACTGAGGTTTACATGATTCCATCTGTCAATTTCGGTAGTCGTCGCAAACAGAGTTACATATATAACAGATAATGTGTGTAATTTCATAAAGCATAAAGTAGCATCATTAAACGGCTTGTTTTCTTTTTTATGATATGATTGGAAGGCTTATATATCATTTAAAATTTATATTAATGTTCAAGAAGTAGAGTGATACAATGTGTATACCACGAGATGACCTTTAAAACTACTTCTCTGACGTGATGGCAACACATTTTGTTTCTATCATGTGATTGTACACCTTATTATTGCTATCACGTAATGACAATCCACACTGTTTCCGTCACGTGCTTGTTTTTTCCACACTGTTGCTGCCACGTGATGGCATTCCACACTGTTTCCTTCTCACGATGACAATTCACAGTGTTTCTCCTACGTGATTGCAACACACTTGGTCGCCTTGATCACTATCACATGACTGAAATTAGTGTTTTTTATCACGTGATGGCAATACACGCTGTATCATTCACGTGATGACAATCCACACTGTTTTCTTTAAGTGATGGCATTCCACACTGCATCTGTCACGTGATTGTTTTCCCACACTGTTGCTGTCACGTGATGGCATTCCACACTGTTTCTTTCTCACGATGACAATTCACATTGTTTCTCCTATGTGATTGCAACACACGTGGTCGCCGTGATCACATGACTGGAATTACTTGTTTTTATCACGTGATGGCAATATTCGGAAAAATCTCGACGCTTAAAGTCATTTTTAGGTGATACTCTATTACTGAAGTGATAAAATGAATAACTTTTGTAGGGATGAACTAAAGGGATCGACTGACGGGGTAAACTGTTTCCAGTAATAATTTGAAGTGTGATGGATAGTTTCAGAAATAGGAAATATTTGTATTTAAGAAATGTGTTAGCAGCATTAAAAGAAAAAAAAAATACAAAAAATACAAAAAATATCACAGTCTAAACGGATATCACAAAATCAATACGACATCTTACCAGAGAGTATAATTTTATATATAGAGTGTTAGCCAATGTTTAAAGGAGTTTCATAAAGTGTACAGATCGATACATGGTAAGCTTGGATCTGACGTTCATCATGAGGATGTGTCTTTTTAACCAATCTTTCATATTTTCCCAGATATTTTATATATTTATATTTAGAGGTAACTGTATTTCCTATATTGTTTCATTTTATATATGATTATACACAGACATACGTTCAATAGTTTTATCATTTTATCAACCAGATTGTTCAAAACAATAGATAATATTTACATAAATAAACACCGTAATTATTACTCAAAATCGATAAAACAAAAGCAAACACAAACAAAATATGGATTTTCATGGAGGTCCTTCTGCAATGTACATAGAAAATAGCACCGAGTGTTCCTTTTCCCTGTTTTTATATATTGTATATCTTGTTACTTTTCTCTGATGGTTTCCATCAAACGTATGGATGGCTGCTTCAGATACTCTTTACCACTGAGATAAAATACTGAGGTTTACATGATTCCATCTGTCAATTTCGGTAGTCGTCGCAAACAGAGTTACATATATAACAGATAATGAGTGTAATTTCATAAAGCATAAAGTAGCATCATAATACGGCTTGTTTTCTTTTTTATGATATGATTGGAAGGCTTATCTATCATTTTAAGTTTATATAAATGTACAGGAAGTAGAGTGATACAATGTTTATACCACGTGATGACCTTTAAAACTACTTCTCTAACGTGATGGCAATAAATTTTGTTTCTATCACGTGATTGTACACCTTTCTGTTGCTATCACGTGATGACAATCCACACTGTTTCCGTCACGTGATGACAATGTACACTGTTTCTGTCACGTGATGATAATCCACACTGCGTCTGTCACATGATGGCAATCCACACTGTTTCTGTCACGTGACAGCAATACAGGCTGTATCATTCACGTGATGACAATCCACACTGTTTTCTTTAAGTGATGGCATTCCACACTGCATCTGTCACGTGCTTGTTTTTCCTCACTGTTGCTGTCACGTGATGGCATTCCACACTGTTTCCTTCTCACGATGACAATTCACATTGTTTCTCCTACGTGATTGCAACACACGTGGTCGCCATGATCACTATCACATGACTGAAATTAGTGTTTTTATCACGTGATGGCAACATTCGGAAAAATCTCCATGCTTAAAGTCATTTTTAGGTGATACTCTATTACTAAAGTGATACAATAAATGACTTTTGTAGGGTGAACTAACGGGATCAACTGACGGGATAACCTGTTTCCAGTAATAATTTGAAGTGTGATGGATAGTATCAGAAATAGGAAATATTTGTATTTGAGAAATGTGTTTGCAACGTTAATAGAACCCCCCCCCCCCCCCCCCCCCCCCCCCCAAAAAAAAAAAAAAATTACAAAAATATCACAGTCTAAACGCATATCACAAAACCAATAAGACATCTTACCAGAGTGTATAAGAATATATAGAGTGTTAACCAATGTTTAAAGGAGTTTCATAAAAAGTACAGATCGATACCTGGTAAGCTTGGATCTGACGTTCATCATGAGGATGTGTCTTTTTAACCAATCTTTCATATTTTCCCAGATATTTTATATATTTATATTTTGAGGTAACTGTATTTCCTATATTGTTTCATTTTATAAATGATTATACACAGACATGCGTTCATTAGTTTCATCATTTTATCAACCAAACTGTTCAAAACAATAGATAATATTTACATAAATTAACACCGTACTTATTACTCAAAATCGATAAAACAAAACAAACACAAACGAAATATGGATTTTCATGAAGGCCCTTCTGAAATGTACATAGAAAATAGCACAGAGTGGCATAGAGTGTTCCGAAATGATAAGCGTCTTCTGCTTCATAGAAGAAACCTGTTGTTATGTTAAAGTGAAACGTGAAAAGCTTCACTCGCCTTGTCAGAAGCAATTAACAACGCCCCGACAAGGCGGTGTTTAAACTGTACTGTGACAGCTACAGCGTATACCGGTAAGTACGATCAAAACAGACTTGCGATAAGCTGAATGAGTAATTTGATGACCTCTCTTCATGCCTTGGACCCCCTCATTGATCAACTACGGAGTATTTAAGCAGTATAAATGTTAAAAGCTAAAGTTGGATGCTAGGCGCGTGACATGAGGCGAATACCACGTGAACAATTCAGTATAAATTATTTCATTTAACTTAATATTGATACTGTATACATATCAATAACATGAAACTACAATTGTAATGGTAAATAAGTCAGAAGCTTGACATATGAAATTCAGTACATTCACCCTCAGAAGGAAACCTGCCTAGCAGTCCATCATGATAGACATTTTAAGATAAAACATGGCTGAATGCATATCAAAGTTATAAATAATTTTTCGTTTTGCTTGTATAAAATTGTAATATAAGGCGTAATACCTCAAAGAATCCGTTCTTTGCAACAAGCTAATAACAACAACTCTCTGGAAATGAACAGGTGGAAATTGATGACTTGGAAGAAGTCATTGCAATAACGCGGAGATAAACTTGTCTAGGAGTTTGCGGAATGACATAACGGGTTCCATCTACAGGGTCCGGCTTCAGGTCCACAGACGAATTGATTATACAGCGGCTGTTGTGACAAGCTTCGTTACTTCCTGTCTGAGGTTTAATCTGTGAACATAACCTTGTTCAGGCCCAACTGAAGTTAAATTAACACCGTAAACCTTAATGTCATTGGAATCAATACAACCTAAGTATAATATCATCGATGTAACTAATTGCATTTATTTTTGCTAATGGCGATTTTATATTTGTCTTCGAATCGATAAAAGTACATATTAGAATGAAATATATATACTAGTTGGTGATGTATGTTTCGATGTTATATTTCAATAAAGCATACTTTTGTACAATCGTACAACATAAGGTTGAAATGGAATGAATGATTATGTCAAGCACAACTGTTGAGAACAACTGTCATATCCGCCATTATCTTAAACCCACAGGAATGATACATCTGTTTTGTTTCAGGCTGTCTTCTTGTATAGTTCGCGAACATATCTAACATGTATACAGCAAGGAATATATGAGAATGGCAAGAGGCATCCAGACTGGAAATTGAAATACTGTGTCATGATAATGTATACACAGATAAAATCAGATAGCTATTGTGAATAATGGGAATATATTTCACCGAAAAATCTATAATTTTAAATTGAAACACATGTGTTGAAATGAATATACTTTAAAGTTAAAATTGTGTTCTTGGTGAAAGGCGACACGAGATAACTATCCAATTGTGTGTGGGCGAACTATTTCAGCAGCGCGTGGTGCGGTCAATAACGGCCTTATAGAACACGAGCAGTCAGGGTACGACTGAGAAGATTACAATAATTGTCATAAATGATTACCCATAATTCTACGCAACGGAAGTCGTCGTCAGCGGAAATGTCAAGCGGTCCAG
Source organism: Pecten maximus (assembly GCF_902652985.1). Taxonomy (NCBI): domain Eukaryota; kingdom Metazoa; phylum Mollusca; class Bivalvia; order Pectinida; family Pectinidae; genus Pecten; species Pecten maximus. Next base: position 6,728,350 of record NC_047025.1, read on the forward strand.
GAAGCATATGTTATTTAACTTAATACATATCGATCTGATATTGTATTTTCCGAAGCAGGGTTAAATAGTTACAAAATATATGGACCCATAAAACTCACAGTTTATGAGAGTGCCGATAGATCTTCGTCGACAGAGGAAATATATCAGACGATGTCCATCAACAAAGAAAACAATATAATCTATCGATTGACGTTTCAATTTCTGATACCAATTTCCTTTCGTCTCACATTATACATATATATATTCTTGCAGTATTACATGAAAGGTTTAAATGCCCGTTAAACATTGATTAAACCAGATAACTTCAAATTAGTTTGAATCATCAAATGGATCAGAATAAAAACCATGCTTCCATTTGTCATATTTGAATCCCATACATCTGCATATATCATGTAAATCTCACTTCCGAGTAGATTTGGTTTTCAAACATTAAATATGAAATTAAGATAGTACCTATGCTAATGACATTTTTTATCAGTTGTGATTTGCATTTAAAACTCCATCTAAATTAATCGTTTATATGAGCTAGTAACACACCTCAAAACTATTTTTTTTCTGTGAGCAATGACGACACGAGAAATATGTCAGTTTAAGGTTGCCAAGCGATCAGTAACCCTTCGTCACAAGGCCAGATCAAATTTCAAAAGATCATAATTACTGCACTTACACGGATGTTCTGCCTTCTGACACCATGAGCAGTCAAGCAGAACCAAGATCGTGTCACAACAAAATTGGCAAAACATTTCTCCAGAAGGCTCCAGATAAATCATTCATGTTTGCATGCGATGTTTTATTATAGATCTTGTCTAATTTCGTATACATCTGATGACACTGATATTCCAGTCTGAAATCTGAAATTTATTCGTCGGCAATATTTTGTTGTTATTGTTGTTGTTTATATTTTTAGGAAGATTAAAACTGGAAAAATAGAAGACAGATGATATTAGGAAAGCATAGACAATGTCGATTATTTAGATCAATAAATGTCTTGTTTTTATAATGTATAAACAATTTAATTATGGATAGCACCTTTTCTGATGTTGCTAACTTAGGTGTCATTTTATAGTTCACGTTCACTGAAATGTCCTGTCCATGCCACATATATTTCACATCTTTCCCTGTCTATTATTCTGTCATCGTGAAAAGTCTGTTATGGTTTCCTATGTATCCCATATTCGATACTCATGTTGGGATTATCAAATATCAATTCGACTGACTCTGGCATGTCTGACCTATAGGGACAGTATTCATGGTCTCCATCACAGCTGTAAACGCTCAATTTGAGGCTATGACGTCAATGCTTGGGCAGACAAGGAGAGTAATTGAAAGTGACGGTTGGTAATTTTGGGAGGTACAAGACGAGGGCAGGAATATCAGACTCGTGGTGTCAAAATAGGTTTGGCGATTGTGTAAATTTTATGCATAGAATGTCTGATGTTATTCGTCATTCTGTCTGCTGTCATAGCACGGTATTAAACTTGAGAACTGAGGTAACGTCGTCTTAAATAACCGTTCATCTCTATTATGTGACGGAGCAGCATTGCAAGGCAAAATCGCTTAACAGAGTTATACGTTTAAACTGCTTTTTTTTACCTATCTGTCAGTAGCCAATCAGCACTGTTCGTAGCTATAAATTGATTCTGTTTTGTGACGTCACAATTGTGAGAGCCACATTGAGCCAGCATGGCCAGATTAAGCCTAGTCCCACTTATTTCACAGGTTTCTGCTGTTTAATTTGAATTCTGGTAGTTGACAATGACTGATGCTGTTTCGTGTGAAGATTTACTGTGAAAACATATTTTGCCGCTACGAGTATGTTGGCGGATGCAGATCTGTAAGGACAAGACATTATAGTATAGATTTCTGATATTGCTATTTGTGTGTCGTAGATCTATGCTATAATATCTCAACTTCTCTTTCACAAAGAAAATCAATAGATATTTTCGAGTTAGACATTGAGGTGATTTTATAAGGGGCAGGGGATGTGTATGAATATCAAAGTCCGTGATTTGAGTTATTGCATTTTTGTCAAATCATGTCAGATATATGTGCATGGTTTTCTTTTCTTTCATATTCGTAATACTGCTATGTATATTTCACGATAACAGTTATTCGAAAGATGCTAACATTTTAGGCATGTCTATGTTTACTTTGAGGCGGTATATTTGTGACCTGCTGTTACGACATATCAGCTCAGATTTTTATTACACACCGCTTGTTTGAGAGTTGAATCATCAAAGATAGAAAAGTCTCCAAATACTCCATTATAACAAAGATGGAGGAATCAGTCGTCTTGTGGACTGAAAATCGAAAATGGAATGCGTGGTCAATGGTCAATTGGACTTTAGACCCGTTCGAGGTCTGGTCAAAATGCGTAACTTAAGTCTAAGCACTTGCAATTAATTGTCCAGTACTTTTCCAATCATCAATTCATTAATATAAAACTATTTATCCAACGACCAAGCTTTTCAGTATAACATAGTTATATGCATAATATTTAAATACAGTCATAACTGATCATATTACAGGGTAATATTTGTTCTTGTTGGTTTATACATGTACACCATATGGCGGACATAACACACTTGTGACGTAACAACTAGATAGGTCACTTTTCAAGGCAAATGACATTCCTGCATATCTCGAAAATGATGCAATATTTTCACATTTTTTCTTCGTAGTACCTTAGTCCACAACTTAATCTAACAAAAATAATTCATGTACACCTTGCGCATGTCACAGTTGCCAGTGTTCTGGATGTATTTCAAACAAAAAAAAATATGCAGATTTGATGCAGTGTATACTTGGAGGTACCATACATAGGTTGTTTTCATTGTGAAAAGGAAAAGTCCGTTAAGTTTATACTATGGAATGGGTACACTGAATCCAAAGAGCGATTTCTACCTTAGGTCATTGTATATATATAGAGAGAGTCTATAACTCAGACAATATGAGATAAGCACCAGCAACTAAAACTTTATTGATCTCTTCTTACTCTCATACATATCATGCTCATTTAAATTGATAAGTACAGCCCATTGACCTTCAAGGCGCCATAGTATCTACATGAAAAGTAAACGTTTTCACATTCGGTATAATTACAGTTAACACAAGCAAACACACTCACCAGAATGCTAATGTCCTAGCTACTAATAGTAACAGTTCATTTGTATACGTGTTTGAAAAATTCCTCAAACTCATCAAATTACAATATAATAGTATTTTGATTCAAACGAAGGCCTGGCAATAAAAAACCCATTCCATGTAATAAATTTAATTACACACCAGACAGATAAACAGCTCTCACTGAATACAAACATATCTAATATAACTTGAGTTTTGGGATGGAATTCCTTCCAGAAACCTTCATCCGAGAATAGTGAACTATCATGTAGATATGGCTTCACATATACAGGAACAAACACGGAGCACATGGTTTTCGGTTTTTGCCAACATGGCGGGCAGCAAGAAACAACAGCAATAGGCATGCGCAGTACACATAGGATTTCGTGATATTAAATCCCACCTGGTAGAAATAGATACTGCTTGATACTGACTAGTTATACTAATTACTGCTATGTATGAACAAAAACCGTCTTGAAACACCTATTATAATTCTACAAACATTGCAATAAGTATGAAGGATTTTGTCGACACGTACAGTTGCATAACGTTATCAAAATAATCTGACTGTTTTACTTTATTTTTTTTTGTTAACGCAATCATTTGCTTAAAAATACTGAGCTATATTGTAATGCATTCATAAGGAATTAAGTGACGTTAACCCTAATGAGCAGTGTACTATTCGGAGGAAAGCCATACCACTAATATCAATTTACATCTTTTCCAATTCCGTTAGCGAAATAGGTGGTCTTTAGTGGTGATGCAGCCACTAAAAACGATACAAAAATACATCTAGTCTTGTGTTGTTGTATAATTTTAATATAAATGTTATTGTTTTTGAAAGAATCTGTACCTGCCGTTTAACACTGACGTTGTATACATAACGCTTTATCAATGAGGGCGATCTCCTCTTTCGCAAAAAATGTCACATCAGGTTTAAGCATTAAAACATTTAGTCTCACTATCTATTTTTAACAACATACGATAGAATTAAGGTCTTAGTAAATCATAGATCCCTGTTGCTACAATATAAATCCATTGCTCATTTATAAATGATTTCTAACATTATAGACAATATCACTTTTATACAAAAACATTAAAAGCAGTCAAATAAAATAATATACGTAACTTAAGAAAGAAATCGTGATATAAAATGTTTATACTAACCTTACGTGCGTACCTATTCCACAGATCATATTGCTACACAACTGGGGTCGACAATGTTTTACGTATTATTGAGTTATTCAGAGGAAAACTCATAGTTTATGGGTGTGCACGCGTCGGGGTTGGCCTCCTATCAAACGATAACGTTGCTACATCAGCATCATCCATTAAGCTCGTCCCCGAGTACTTCCTTGTTCCGAAGCTGGCCATAGCAACTAGAGATATCATCCACCTGGAACGCGTATCAAACGTCCGGTTGACTTGATAGATTCCGAAAGAATAAATGTCTACAATGTCTGTTGTGCTGGATACATATGTAAAACGTCGATACATTACAAAATAATAACAGGCACCTAGATTCGAGAAGGGCTGTTTATCATTAAGATAATTAATCTACATGTATTGTCAGGGTGTCCAGCGAATATCGAATGTTGTCAATATTGCAAAAATGCTAACCTCCAAAATAACAATAGGTATTGTCAGGGTGTCCAGCAAATATCGAATGTTGTCAATATTGCAAAAATGCTAACCTCCAAATAACAAAATTTTAAGGCCAGGAATACTTCCATTTATATAGCTTAAAGATACTTTTTGAACAATTCGACTTGACCTTCATCTTCTGATTTACGGATGTCATTACGTAACTTGAGCTTTATACGTGTATATGTCCGAATGAATGCAGTATAGAAAAATAGGTAGATTCCCTCCGTATTCATTTTATTTCAGTTTCTTCCATTTTCTTTTATTTCCTTTATATATTGTCAAAACAGCACTATGCATTTACTATCAAACAGTCAAATTACCATATTTCCCTGGTCACATATATAAAGCATCTCGTATACTCACTTCTCTCGCCGTTACAGAAGATAATATCATTTCCATATCCTTATCATATCGGTATTATTAAGAAGATCAAGAATTGCGATAACACATATACTGGGTTTCAATAAAACATGAAAAAAGTAAAATTATGGAATCACAAACCTCTGATTGTCAAGAAGCGAAACAACTCCCCTGTTAAATTTCGACTCATACTATGCATTTTTCACCACCGAGACAATTAAGTGACGTAATATATTTGTGACATATGATATATATGTTAAGATATTATACATGCTAGCTACGTGCTAAATACGTGTAAGCTTAAACCTGTGAAATACAAGAACATTTCCACATAGTTCTAAGGTGGAGATTAATAGAATATTTCACCCCTTCTTTTGGTGTGAGATAGGGTGATCTCAACCCGAGGGGGGGGGGGGGGGGGGGGGGGGGGGGGGGGGGGGGTTAAATTCTTAATAACTTAATAATCTCCCCTCGAGGGTTGAGATCCCCCTATCCCATCCAAAAACGGGTGAATGATTATAATGATCTTACCCTGTTTTCCAATCGTGGTGTGAACCAAATCCAAATGTATGTAAACAACAACACGTGGACGGCGGATAACTATTGTGATAAGGCTGCAGCAGACGCTCTACACCTTACGATGTTTATTTCATACATTTAGTTCCGATTAGCTTTCCAAACAGAACACCAAGCACTCAGTTAACTAATGTAATTAATACTTATTTTTATTTCTTTTGTGAATAATACTGATATTTAACACTCAAACGTTCCGGGTCAGGTCATAGTGACGTCACCCTATCGAGAACAAGAGCACGTTCGAAGAGCACGTGTAGCTTGTCTTTTCCCTAGGGTGAGAAATTTCACCTCGGTAAAACTGCGGATATCTCTGTCCAGGATAAGAGAAATCTTTATCTATGTTCTATCACCAAGAGGGAGTTGGGGGAGATGAAAGCATAATCTTTCAGCTGAGGTTATACAGCATCGACCCTCTATCAGACCTAACTAGCGCACACTCTATCAGTAGTTTCTTTAAAATCCTCAATACACCCCTATAACAAGTTTTACGGCCATAGTATATTAGACCTATCATTTACGTTTGACAGTTATAGCTCGAAACAAATAAAATTATTTATGCATATTTTTGGTAATGATTATAATAGCGTGAATACCGCGTGTTATTCATTATATAAATACATTTGTATGGCAATGTGCCGTGTAGCTGGGCATAGGTTTCGTTATAGGATCAAGATCAAGATCGGACGTCTGAGAGAAGAGATAAACATGTCGGCATTGTTTATACGCAATATTAAGTGGTAAGTACACAGCAAGGAGTCAGGAGAGTTGGGGAACAGGAAAAACTGTAGACCTGATACATATGTCTGCTAATTAAAATTGACACAACTCATTTTGTGATCAGCTGTATTAGTCGATCTTATTATACGTAACATTAACCCAGAGAAAATATGGTATTATAATCGTCCGTCATCCAAACCAGACCTACGATAAAGCACCATGTGTCACTTATCTATTATTCTGGCATTTCGTCAAGTTACCAATTCATCTCGAAGAATTTTAAGTAAATTGCATATGCATGAAAACACTTAAAATGTGAATTTAGTGATACATATAATATTATATATGTGTGCATATAACACAGATTAATGCATGTAAAACTAAACAACGCTGCCGTTTTGTCTTTAGAGTTGCTAGGATAAGAGACAGAAAAATCAAAATGAGGAGAAACTAATGTTAAAATTATAATGAGGATGTTTCGATATTCACATCAATTTGGTTATTTGTTGATATGGAATAATTTTGAAAGATAATCAAAGCGAGTGTAAATCCTGAGCGGTTGACACTATTCACAGGGATAAGGGCAGAACGTGCCATCATTCCGAAACGTGTAATAATAATCAATAATAGAATGCGTGTGTATTTCACAACTGTTGAATCGCATATCGATAACTTAGATGGTATACTTGATAGTTTAATGGACATGAACTCGGCTCTTGCTTTTAAAAAAATGACATTGCTTGTATTTGACATATATTTACATAGCTATCGAGGATAAAACAAATTACGCTTATAAACATGTGGTGTTGTTTTGTTATTTTTTTAATGATATATTTTGTTCGGACTACGCATTCGTTTAAATGAATTTGAGTAAGAATCAAGATTTAGTGTACACATCGGTATTTTGCTTTAATGGGCTTTGTGATTCCTATGATCTGTCATTTGTTTTTTTTTACAGCCCGCTATTCTCTTTCGTGACCAAAATGATTTATAAACGTAGAAAGAATCTCTCAAATATACAGTGCATTCCTCTAAAAAGTGCTTAAGATAGTAGCACTGGGCAGTGTCTTGTACAATTCGTTGAGTTTGATGGGCGATAAGCTCTGCTGGGTTTTGTTTTGTTTTGTTTTGTTTAACGTCCTATTAACAGCCAGGGTCATTTAAGGACGTGCCAGGTTTGGAGGTGGAGGAAAGCCGGAGTACCCGGAGAAAAACCACCGGCCTACGGTCAGTACCTGGCAACTGCCCCACGTAGGTTTCGAACTCGCAACCCAGAGGTGGAGGGCTAGTGATAAAGTGTCGGGACACCTTAACCACTCGGCCACCGCGGCCGCTCTGCTGGGTAATATCTTTGTCTCTTGTGTCTGAACCACCAATTCCATTTACGTCACTATTTGTTTTCATAGTGGTATCGAGATAAAATAGACACGTGTTCGTGCATTTGATGCATTCTCTACCATCCTAGATCCAAACAAACAAATTAAGGAAGACAGCATGTTATATTACTTTTCTACTTTTTATGTCAATTTTGATTTACGTGAATGGTAATCCTATATATGTTTCAATTGTTGTCTTAAAGTCATGCTATACAATAATTCATTTTTCATAATTTCCTCAAGCATGATAATTTGATTGATGATTTTAAAAGCTTTCATGAATAATTAGCGCTCACCCATGATCGTATCTGAACTTTTTCACGTCACAATTGATGAATGTGTCATTCCGTACGATTCTGTGCCAACATCCTTTCTGGTTAAGTTTGCCAAATTGTAATATGATTGTATATAACTTTATGACCGAATTTTCTTTCTTATCAAATCCATATGTTATTCTGAGAAAGAAAAGAATTGTTTCAAAACTATCGATCTACACGATCGATCTGCTAACGGAAGTATAATCATCAGGCTGGCCCATTCACCGGAAGTGGAATCAGGCCAACAATTACAGAATTACCATCGTTCCCAGTAGAGATATTATCACTGACAAAGATACACATAACATAACCGGAAGTTGAATTTACAGTAAGAATCATGTGAATGTCAAATATTTATATATATATATATCTGGGTTGACTGACGTTAGTTGTCGAAAAATGGCGAACTAAGGACGAGTAATTACGCAGGGGATCTCGACAGAATCAGCCATCGGATACGGCGCCTGGTTGTGTAACACACGACATGTAATTGACCAGGGAAGGCACAGATACAGTTTCTCTCGCGCGTCATTAGCTTTCACTGACCGGAATGGTAACACGTAATCCAAATGTCTAATACACTTACAAATATCCCGCATTCCGAGCTCTAAAAACAAATGATATAACTCATATAATTGCCAGATTCTTGAAAACTACCAACACAAGGTTTCGAGGTTGATGAAGACCATTGTGAATATCATAAGTATTACTGCATTGTGCGATATGAAATCGACGCTTATTGACTCTTGCTCTACCACTTTCAATGATCTCCAGGCATATATCGGGTGGCGGATGACAATATATATATATCAATTATATATTGTCATTTGGCGGACTAATCTATCTTCCGCTCACCTTTGCTGTATAAGGTGTTATTCATACAAAGAATTCAAAGAAATACTATTAATAATCAAAATCTTTTCAATTACCATTATCAACATAAAAGAATGAAAATAAAAAAAAATAATTGCGGCCACTCCTAAAAAAGTGAGCCAATTTATCACCACACATTTGTCTTGCTGGTTTTTATTTGGTACACGCGTTTAGAATGAGACAATGCAGCAAACAGAGCTCTACAACATGGAAGAAACATGTCAAATAAAAAATTGATTTGAAAAAGGGAGGGGGATCAGCACTTGTCATGGAAAAATTCAAGGAAAGTTTTATTACAGTGGAGGCAAAAATTCATTTTCCTCATATTTAGTCCCCGTTTTGTCGATTTTAAGTAAGAGTTGTGGTTCTGTTTCAACCAAATTCAAGCATGTGCTTCAGCATTTCAAAGTACTATTATACAATATTCAGTATATTGATACAGCATTTCAAAATCATAGCAAGGGACGTTTGTGTGTTTCAGAACACCAACGTCGATACTTTCATCAGGCGAGCAATTCATCACGATTTAAAAAAAAAAAAAAAAAAAAAGATATATTATGCATGTATTTGGAACAAACTTTTTACATAGTAACTTATACATGGGCTGCTGTGTTTATGATACGGTTGACATTTTATGGGTGATTGATTTTACAACCATTCACTGAATTACAGATCAATGGTATCAAAGTGTGGCCGGTAAGATCAGTGGATAATCAATATTATCCTATTCTGTTGGAAGAAAAATTAAACCACCTTTCAAAAGTATTTAAAATTTGATCACGGTTAATAAACCAGGAGCGTGAAATATCATGTTCAGAAAAAAAAGAAAAAAAATTCAGATGAAACAATGGACTGATTTGTCAGTATTCTGTGGAGAAGCTTGTGACATCATCTGTCAGTAGACGTTTCTACAGCAAATTCATAGATGTTTTCAGCTAGGTCTAACCGGCCTTCAATACATCATATTAATAAGATAATTGATCTTTGGATGTTCATATTATGCATGCAGCTAAACTACTGCTTATTTTAGGTAAAGATTTCTTGCACTAGTGTCAATACTCTTCCGGTGGTTTTTCTCCGGGTACTCCGGTTTTCCTCCACCTCCAAAACCTGGCACGTCCTTAAATGACCCTTGCTTTTAATAGGACGTTAAATAAACACAAACCAAACTCCTTCCTATAAATGGCATACAGCAGGATTTGCTATTATGAAAAACCACCGGCTGCATGGACTGCAGGCACCTCAATGACCTATGAGTTTGGTAAAGGTTTGCCCGAACCCGGAAGAAAATTAATGTGTGTCCTTTTGTTGTCGTTGCGTGACCCTTTAAATCACGTGATTAACTCGACAGACATGTCACAGATAACTGATCAGACTAAACTACTAATTAAACACATGCACGGATATTGAGATCTTAAGCAGCAATTACCACCGCTAGTTCACAGCCTTTGGCGTGTTTCAATTACTAAGCACATCACTTGCATTACGACATTATTCTACCAGACAATCTTCTCTAGTTTGGATTGTTTTTTTTTTCTTTTATTTGCTTTCTCGTTGTAAGATAGGACGTTATGTCAGATCTAAATAATTTTAAGTTTCATTGCAGCATGCTAACATGCGGCCATATTGGATTTTGACATTTGAAGTTTGCTCAAATTAGGTGGAAAGAAATGTAAAAATATAGAATCGATGGTGCTTTACCCTCAACAATTTTGCATTTCCCGTCCGTTTTGTTTTCAAGTCGACTGTTCAGTCTAGTTTGGTCACGGCTGTATGGTTAATGAATGCATTACCACTTTTCATCAATTAGTTCTCATTGTTACTTTTTTAAGAATTTACTATTAGGTTTAGAGCATAAAATATTGCCTTCATTTCTTACACTAATTTAAATTGAAGACATAGTTGGGGTTTTTATAATACAAACGTTGTGATAGGAATAACAAAAGGAATATTTGTTTCCGCAAACGCATGTAGGTCGTTGAACCACAATCACTTGTCAACGTGATCCCATCGTCAATGGCTAGTTGTTATACTGTGTGTGAAAACGATCCGGAAGCATATCATCAAACCAAGGGAATTGCTTCCTACTCTTACGCTCTACGCTGTGAATAAAACAAAGTCGGATATCAATGTTGCTTTCAATACGGACATCATAGGTTAGTCATTTTAAATGATAATGCTCAGTTAATTTTGTATTTTCATAAAAATAGAAATAGATGTTATGGCAGATCTTGCTATTACGCGTCTTTCAACTCCCCCCCCCCCCCCCCCCCCTTTTTTTTTTTTTTTTTTTTGTCTGTTGGTGCGTAGCGATCCTTTTTACAATTCCCACATGCGGAGAAGTATGACATTTATTTAGTTGAGTCCGTGCGTCTATTCAGTATCCTTCTGTAGTTGGTTCATATTGGCTGATTTGACTCGAGAAGCCAGACAAAATGAATACATTTTATCATATTATTGCATTATACCTTTTTTATCCGTTTATCTGGAATTGCCTTTTTATGTTTCAAGGAATTTTATACTTTGTTTTAGAATATCAACATTCAATGACGCCATAGGTTGATTGAATGCGATAGTTTAACCATCAGCAGCGAACAAATACACGCACACACAAAAGAAGAAAAATATTCTCATAAACCATTGATAAATAGTAAGCTATACATCATAGTTTTCTTGATAAATATTCAAGACACCCTACACATATATTTAAACAGGGGACAGTAGTGTCCGGAGTAATTCTATTTTGGCCATCTACCAATTTCGGGTCGATGGGACGCAAATGCACCAGTGCAACGACGAGACATCGAGACATTATTGTCTCAATGGCGATTACCTTTGTTTCGTTGGCGTTTTTGATATCACGACAACGTGAAACGCCGAACTCAGCCAACCTACATTATCTTAAGCAACTCCATCATTGTCTACAAAATTATATATTTGGGGATCACTTAATAGAATTTCATTTAGACAACTGTATTTAGTAATCTATATAAATCATTTTGCTTTATTTCATTCAGATTAAGTTACACAGGTCGAAGCCCTCTTGCATAGCTATAACACTAAGAGCTTCCCATTTCAAATGAGATGTGAAGAATCAAATAAGATGTGGAGAATCAAATGAAATGTGAAGAATCAAATGAAATGTGAAGAATCAAATGAAATGTGGAGAATCAAATAAGATGTGGAGAATCAAATGAAATGTGAAGAATCAAATGAGATGTGGAGAATCAAATGAAATGTGAAGAATCAAATGAAATGTGGAGAATCAAATGAGATGTGGAGAATCAAATGAAATGTGAAGAATCAAATGATATGTGAAGAATTAAATAAGACGTGAAGAATTTTCCATTATCCTACATGTAGCCAGTTTGAATGTCCAGAGAACGCAATCACGACCGACTTCATTGAGGATCCAAAATGGCTGAATACACGAGTGACTGATGAAACAATATCACGGTTTACTATTGTGCTGAACACAGACAACAAAACTTAATAAATACCACGATTAATATATTTTCGTTTCTACCTTTGTATTCTACAATATACTCACGTGTTTGGTACGCCAACGTAGGAAATTTAAACTAGTTGTCCCGCTATATTTTTTATGTACATAAATGAAACATTTATACTATGGTACACTTAGTTCTGTACACAAATGAAGATTATCATTGTTTTGTACCACAATACATATGTGCACGGCATATGTATACAAACAAGCGAAAGTACATGTATTGATACAAATGCTGCCACATTCAGACAACCAAGCAATGTACAATCTTCATGTGTTAACGTTGTTACAATACAGATGAATTAGACAATATGCGGAATCCAGAATGTAACCTGAAGCTCTTGTTCCTTACCTTGTCATGAATCCCCAAGGTGCGGACACCATTGACCTCGCTTGACCATACATTAAACGGTTTGCGTAGATATAATCCATTCGATAAAATGTCATAAATCCATCGTCGACCATGTATTTCATATAAATGCAATACTCGATATCTTTCCAACGATGTACCGGCTGGGAATTTTTCTACGCGTTTCTAGGGCAGCACTTTATTGACATTTCACAGCCCTACAGAGAGTTGTATTTCAATAAGTTATATCAGTATTGTTTAAACATATCCAATGAAACGTTTTGATGCTGATAAGAGAAATTTTTAATCATCTCGCGGAATATGTTTCAAGATTAATTGAACATGGATACCAATATATATATATATAGAAAGATAATAATAAAATTACACTCTCAAAATAAAATTTGATGCTAAAACATTGTCATTAGCCGAAGATTATAACGTTGAATTGTCCCATTACGATGATTAGGATGAAACTTTATCAGGCAAATGTGCCGTTATCTATGATTTCGTAATCCATATCAACAACGGTATATGTCAGACAGTTCATGACTTATATCAACCGATATTTGTCTATCACAGCAACACTTAAAATTAAACACACTAGAATGAAAAAGCTTTCCGAATTCCAGATATACTTGTTTTGTCCTTGTTAAATTGTCCTGTACACTATACCACAAAAAAGGTTTTAAATTGGACGGAATCCTTGGTGTGCACGGATAAATAACGTGAAATCAATAGAATTATTTACGACAAAAGACAAATGATGCCCTGTATGTCAAATAAATGAAACGGAAGTGACGTCAATGATGCATAATCCTGTCAGTACGAGCCAGAATTTGTCAACTTGCAGCAAAAGAAGCAACTGGTTCTTAGTCATTAATTTACAATCGGTATCAAAATCCAGTAGCTTATAGTCGACAAATATCTGAACAATAAAGGCACATTCATAGACAAACGACCAACCCGCAAAACCGATTAGGGTTTCTTAATAGATAGAGAATCGTGGAGGTCCACCAGATGGCGGGGCGAGTATGTTTGGCCGTAGATCGCTACCAACGTCACACTATGCGTTCGCTTGTTTATACGTAATTAAATGTCTGCCGTAGAGGTTATCCTGAACTACAGGCCTACTAAACCTGACTAAACGTAACTTCACTCCCCTACCACGACGGGAGTCTGACTTGTGACTGTTCCGGCTCGGAGTCAACAGGGAAAGAAGGATAAAATTGATGCAGGAACTCTACTGTTAATGGTGGAATGTATCCGACTTGGCTTATGATTTCTTCTCGTGCCAAGTAACATTTCCATACATAAGACTTAACTCGAGAACTAATATTTTCTCGCACGCACACGTGCAGGTGCTGAATGTTTAAATATGAACGTTGCATGTTCAATATGACAGGGGATAATCTCGAGAGAGGATGACTTGTCGCAATAAATATTCGAAAGGTCAGGCATGCGATATAGAGTTCAAAAAAATCTCATTTATATTACGACATTTGAACAAGATAATGGACGATACTCTTATAGACTGTGTTATTCACAGTGGAGACCAAATGCCGAGATATATTATATAAGGTCTGCCAGTTATTGCTTGCTCGTACTAAATGTGATTTAAGAAGAAATATGGAGAAAGACATTTACAATCTACAAATCTAAAAAAAAAAAAAAAAAAAAAATCCCTAGATCCTTGTCCGGTGCTATACATAAATGTATATAGGACTGGTGGCTCAGCAAGGGAGCTAACCATGTTCTACAAAATTTCGCAATGGCTTATAAATTATCTTATTTCATTACAAAATATTTATGACATTTTCCTGAATTTTTTTTTTTTTACATTTAATGTATTAAACTACGTCATGTGAATGTGATATATGTACAATACACAGTGTAATCAAGGCATGTACAATAAACAATTGTTTGAAAACTGAAAGTGTTCTAATAATTATCGACCAGTCACAACATAGGTATTTAACCAATTGGACGCCATAATTGACATTTAAGTTAGTTGTAATTGGTGTACCATTTACTAGAGTACTGGATTATTTTAGGAAACAGAAACTGATGACACTAAATGGTTAATTGCTGTATGGATTGTAAAAACCCGAATAAACAGACTATCTGTTACGTAAGTGCATATAACGGGGTAATTTCTGTGTACCCAATCATCATTAGTACTGTTTCATGAGAAAAAGAACTTGTACATAGTCGTGGCGTTTGAATGGAAATTCGATATATCAGTAGGCCGAGCCGTCCCTGTAACATCAAGCCGTATCACTGTAAGAAAGAAGCCGTATGTTTCTTCTGCTTGCCAAAATGTCTATCACCGGCCAGCGAACCAAAACAGATCTAGAGCAACAGGTTTCAAATTGCACTCCCAATATGCCAATTTATAAATAGCTTTGTTTAATTAAACGTGTTCCATTTGTATTCTTTCTGGTAAGTATAATCAATATCACTCGATAACCTCTCATACCATTCTTATCCTAATTGCCCGCTCCTCCAACCCCCTCCCCAACCTCCCACCCCTGCCCGAACTCTGCAAACAGTCAACCCAAGGATTATAGGGGATATTACTGGTTCATATGGGGTTTGCAAAAAAAGAGGGCGGGGGTATTAAAATATTTTCCACTTGACCAAATGATTTAGAAAAAATCATATAAGATAAAAAAAAAAAAAAAAAGTGTGGCAAGTTTTAGCATTACTCTATTTAATTCAAAAGAATTTAATATATATATATATATATTTAGTACAAAATTAAAATCGCTTTACTCTATATCACGAGCATAGCGTTAACTTGTGTCAAATCTTAAATCTCAGTTTCCCTCTTGTCGCTCTAATTCGTTGTTGAGGTCACAATTCATATAGTAGATCAGAGGAACTCTGCCACTTCGTCCAAACAACTACAGACATATCGACGAATTAAGTAATGACGTCATGCAACAATGTCCTATACTCATTTTATGAGTATCTAACAAGGCGTGAGTTATAACCAAAAATAGAGACAGTTCCGGTTATATTATAAAATAACATCTAATCACTGTGGAATACGGAATCTAGCTTTGCATGGCCTTCACTCCGATAAGATTCCCCAGCTTTATGTTATAGGGCAGTATCACGGTCCGGCTAAGTCAGAACCAATTAGGTAAAGCCTGGTGAAAACTTCTCTATTGGTCCCGATAAGAAGAAATAAATGCCAGGCCAGATACTTGATGAATCGCACGGATCCTCGTCAAAGATAAAGAATGAGGAGTACTTGGATAAATATATTACTATGCACATGTGAGGTAAAGTGGTAGATGGTTTAAAGACAACTCCGTTCTGAATTATGTTTTGGGTTTCCCACCTGGGACACGACAGAAAATAATATCAATGGATTAGCATCCATATTCCCACTATAGAAGATACGTAACTTTGGCTAATGTCAGATCTCCCAGCTCTGACAGACTTCTAAAAGCAAAACCAACCGCTGTGGGAAGAAAATACGGATTGTAATTCCCTGGAGTCGTATAAATGACCACCTAACGGGCTATCAGACAGAGAGGTTCCATATATCATAACACACCACCCAAACACCAATAATGGATAGGATAGAAAAAAAGCTGATATTAGTATTAGATTGCAAAACATTCTATAACATCTCTCGATGTCAAAAATAGCCATATCAACTGATAAGAGATATATGAATTATGAAGATGATAAATCGGTTAATGATATTCTATCGGAGGATGACCCCGCTGAGACCATCAAATTGCACAAAAACCCGAAGCCTTAAATGTTTGAAATGGTTGTAACAGAGTAAGAGAAACGAGTACATTCAAATTACAAAGAGATCCTTCAAAACTCTGCTACCGCCGACACCGTGCTACCTTTAAGTAGATCGAATGTCAAAGGATTATCTCTGATATTGTAGTTCAAGTGCGATCCAATAATTTTTTTTTTTAGAATCTGAACTTTTTTTTTTCTTTCTGTTAATGAATTGTCCTTTGTCCGACGGTATCCACAGGGATCAGATACAGTCCATGTCATTGTGTAATTATACCTTCCCTTGTGTGTATAGCACATTTGGAGACATTTTGGGGGGGCTAAATTAAAATTCGGTGTTCATAATAAATGGTTTCCTTTTACCATACACACATGTGTGCGTACTTGGTCCACACGTGTCAGCACGACGTTGTTTGCATGATGTACATTGTACGCACACTGTTGTTGGTGCGTTGTGCAATCCCACAACTGCACATGGTATCTTATTGTGCAAACAACAAAAGAGAATTAACTTGCATTGTATGCTACGCATTACTAAACGTGTGTTCTGAAACACAATGATATAATTGTATTTATGTGCCTATAGAGTAATTTACATCATCGTTTTAGATAATGTTTATTTGCATCTTACCCATTTCGCTTATTATCCGGACAAGAGGTCCCGATCAGAGATTAGTGTGACTGCATAAAAAGTAAGTCACGTGACCCCCTTCGTTTTGATTGCGCACAGTTCGTTACATTTTACGCCAATGATAAATACAAGCAGTATTTACCGTCTGTGATGTAATCGATATGACTTCTAAAGATAAATTTTGTATTTGTGTTTTTTTCTGAGCAAACAACGAAGTAGAGTTACAACTTGTATGCCATACCATACATTACTTTAAGTGTGTGATATATCCGGGAGCGCGCTCCAAACTTTTGGAACTGTTGACGCCTCATACGCTAGGGCATGCGCTTAAAAACATCAAGAAATCGAAAAACGAAATTATCAAAGATAGTTTATTGCAGGTATAAATTATGTAATTGGGAGAAAGTGTTCCATCTGTATTTCATTGTAAGAGCCAGTTTATTGTTGAGCCCCATTCGACACGACGTTATATCCGAAGATTTCTTGTATATATTATGAGGTCTATGTAAAACCGGCGGTTTTCTTTTCTGTGTGTTCAACTACACGATCATCCTAAGACAAAAAAAATCGATCCTTTGACACAATACTAATACTTTATATCTACTGCTTTATTTGTCGCCTGTTGGTGACCGCTAGACTCTCGTCCTCGTATGAACCTTCCTGGTGGAATTAACGCCTCCTGTGGTCACGTTGACAGGAGGCAGCCATACCATATTTGGAAAGCGTCGTCTCACGAGATGTCGGCAAGCCCTTTCAAACTGTCAGGTTATGTTTATTTAATCCTCTCTGTATTGAATCGCTCTACTTAATAAAATAACGCTGAGATCTCCATTCACGATAAAGTCATCAAATATTACGTTTCTTCTGAAGTATTATCTCCCTTTCATCAGCTAAGTATTACAATACACACGCAAGTCAATTTCAAGTTTGATAATTAAATCTAAAATTATTTTCATTCATTTGACTAAAATGGCTAGATGTCAAGACACATTATCCTTTTGTTTACCCTATATCTGAGTTCCAGTGCCTAAATAGAGTTCATATCACCCAAGAGTACACACTGACCTAGATCTGTACGAAAAGGTTAAGCCTAAGAGTTATTGCCAATAGTATAAATTCTACTCCGTCCCATGTGATGATCCTTGTTGTCTGATCTGAGAGAGGCATATCAGGCCATTGGGACTTTGGAATTAAGGTATGATAGACATTTGAAACACCCAAAAATAAAAAAAAAGTGTAAGTTTTAGTTGCAATGAAACGAAACTTAAAAATCTACAAAAAAAATACTCCCGTAGGCCCAGCCATGAATGAATTTACTAAGAAAGGTTCGCTGCGCCATATTCCACACTGAGTTTGGTTGAAATCGTACCATCCCTTAGTCCTGACCAATCGGATTTTATCTGATACGAAAAATGGGCAAAAACCGACCGACTGCACTCCTAAATATTAACAGTTAGGAGTTCCATAGAAATTCGATTTATTGTTCAAAATCAATTGCTTTGTCAAAAATCCTTTTACATGGTCACTGTAAATTGCAAATTGTAAGTATGGAAATTAGGTCAGTGTATATTTATGCATCTGTGTGCGGACAACCATGCTCGGCGATTTCCGTCGAGACTCGTGTGATTCCGTAATCGAGATGTCCGCGTGACGTCGGTAGTTGAAAGGTAGAGCAGCCTTAATCACAGGCAAGTAATTGAAACAATAATTCCGCTCGTGCAAGGTCAAAAGGTCGTAATGATAACTTAATTTCTTTTAACTTGATGCCACGTATACATGCATTTGGTTGTTATCAAATATGTTGTCTTATCAAAATTAACCCAGTGTCATGTAATGGAAACAGTTTTACAGGTGTGACAATCATTTGTACAACATATAACTGTATATGTAGACAGTTCCAATCATGCAGGCGCATTGAACTCTCCCATACACAGATCGCTATGCATGGACTTGTCTGGTGCAGCAATAACCAAGGTCTCAAACCACAAGTCTTCAATACTTGATTTAAAATCAAACAACTTTTCATGACGACAGTAAGAGCCATGCTCTAATAGCCTATGTGTTTACTTCCGCCACAGTTGACGGAATAGCCATACAGTCCTAACTAAGCTATAAAACAGCGAATCTGTGTATTTCGTCTACAAGGTCAGCTGGAGACTGGAGACTGACCATTGTAATCAATACCGGTCCATTACGATTTTACAGAGGAGAAATGTCACCAGTCCGTCTAGTGAAGGTTTTTTTAAATGTTCGGGCGGTATCGATGGCATCACGGTAAAAGTAAGGCTTCCCCTCCGGAGACACCAGTATGGAATGGTTTAGCCTTACATGGGTCAGTTCCACGGACACAGATATCTCAACCCCAGCGAAAGATTTTGTCGGATCAGCATGATGCTTGCCGGGAATTTGACAGGTTTAAGAAGAAGAAGACGGTCGTAGCAACAATTCATTACATAGCCACAAAGTAAATGTAAATATTACCAGAATCCTCCTTGGCTTGTAATCCCCTGTCTCACCAAAAAGGAGATAAATAAACAGTTCTCTCTTCCCCCACAATAAAAAATAAAAAAAAAAAAAAAAAAAACCAACACAAAACAAAAACAACAAAAAAAACCCAAAAACCAAAAGAAAAAAAAAAAAAAAAAGGGGGGGGGGGGGTTAACCCTGTGATGTTCGTGAGGAAATAAGGACGCAGTTCAGCGAGGTGTCCTTTATTTTATTCAACAGAAATACATGTATCGAAGAAAATGATAATTCCATTTACTAATTTTGTGGTTTATTTCTATATGTAGCATAATTTCCCTCTTCAGAATTTATAGATATCAACAAAACTCTTTATTGCTTGTTTACCTTTCATATGTAAAATCTGTGGACAAGATGATATTTATACCAACTTGACGATGAAGGTGCTGAAAACATCTAAACAAACACTTAATGAAATACATTGTTTACCACTGAACTGATAACGCTCACTAAATACTGCAATATACTATACTCCAACAAATGATAAAAAAAAAAAAAAAATTAGCGTCGCAAAAACGGTCGCTTATATCAAACCAAAAATTACTATATTAAGAGGCGGGACATGATAGCCTTCTTTCAGGATGCAATTACTTTTTCCTCAACTTGGAATTAAAAAAAAAAATAGAAACACGAGATGTGACTATTAGAGAGTGTTTATACATGTACCCTATATACTGTACCATGGCGAGTATTTTCCAATTGATCATGTTTAAATGTAGCAGGTTTGTTTGTTTTTGTGTTTTATTTTAAGAAGAGTCTGTCTATATATCTAATGTTAATATCCGATGTAATAAAAACAACAAACAAAAAAACAACATGATGAGATCTGTATATCGGTTTGCATCTGATGTAAGAGTTACTTCCCTTTCATCAGCTGTTAAGATGCCACACACCGCATAAAAAGACTCTTTACAAGTTAATGTTTATTGCCGTGTGATGCTTAAAACAATTTTGAAGTTTACTGCTACATGCATCCAAGGTTATATATCAAAAATTTCACAACATCAAAAGTTCTTAGAACTATGCAACAACATGAAAAAGGAGATTTTAATCAACGGCCACTCACATTCCGATGAAGTTTACCAGCAGTTGTTCTTGCTGAGACTGCGTGTTGGTGCATTTATGGTGTAGGTGCAAAGTATTGTGAAAATAAATAAATAAATAAGAAATGGAATAAAAATTAATTAATTAAAAAATGAATATCTATCTTGAAAAATTTGCTTTGAACATATTTTTTTCAAATATTACTATTTTCGTGACAGAACTATTATATCTCTCGTTTCATTTAGCTATACATGTAAAATGAGAGGTACAAAGTATCAACGGAACCCATTTATTTTTCATCAAATTCACTCTAAATAAAGCTGTTGAAAAATCACTTTAAATAAAGCTATTAATATCATTCCACTCGATACACTGTTGCACTGTTGAGATATCTAGAACTACTTTCGTAATACATGTATACATACGGCAATTAAAAAAAAATCTAAAATCATTTTTAAGGTTGGCATGGTAATGTAGAGTACTATCGCGCACAAAATCTGTAGAAGTATGTAAGTCTGTCCACAGATGAAACTATGATGCCAACACGCAGGGTTTAATGGGATATTGTGATGTTAGATGATTCACAAATGTACAGTACTTATTTCCGCTGAATGAAGAACGAAATCCTAAAAACAGCTGAAATATTTTGATATTCAAAAGCCATCAGAGGGGTCATATTAGGAGTTTAACAAATATTATGTTACACTGAAACTTATGAGTAGGATAATATTCCCTTAGAAAAATATGCAAAAGCCCTGGAAAATAATCCCAAGAAGACAGGTAGATTTCGAATACGGAGTTTTACAATTACAGTCGTAGTCATTTACATAACACGTGCGTAATACACCATTTTAAGAGAACATGTACTCACGACTTGGGCTTCTTCTCCAGGGATCTCCCGGACTTGGACTACGGTCTCCCGGACTTGGTGTTGTGGGTGATAGGCTAGTCGGACCCGCAGAATACCTTCTTGTCTGCTGAGAGCCGAGTGTAAAATCCTTATCCATATTTGTGTTAGAGCTCAATTCAAAAGACTGTTGTTCACACAAATTGACATCTACTACAGCAATCTTTGATAGTTTAAACTAACTATTTAACACTGTAAGTCATGTATTTTGCTCTGATACGCTCCAATGATTAACTTATAATGACATACATGTGATATATGTGCCCTGTTTGAGAAATGAAATGTTGAGGGCACAAATCTTCTTAAAAGCAATAAGAGTATTTTGAAAGGAATAACTTTATCATTTCAGAGATGGCACCTGAGAGAGTAAATACCGAGAAAACCTTATGAATCTAGAGGATGAGAAAATGCACAAATGTATGTAGACGGATGATAACTAGAATCAAAACGGGTCCTCAAAACTGAAACAAACATGTTTCCAAAGCAATTCCATGCTTAATGAAGTCCTAAAGATTTCTGCAAAATATTCGTCTCCCATGAAATTACAACATTACAAACACTCCACTCATCTTAGTCTCCTAAGTATCCGACAATTAATCGCTAATAGGAACATTCATACGACGATATAAATACGGTATAGAGATTTGGCAGACATTATTGTCAGTTTACATCCAAGATTCCATTTCAGCATATCCGAAGTCACACTCCGTAACCTTTTACCGATATCACAACTCGACAGAGTGGAGTCACATTAGCTCTGAAGAGTGAAACGAAACCATATATCTCATTCCCGTATACTTTATTTGGAATATAGCCACTTCATTGCCGTCGTAAGAAGGGCATTGGACATAGTCACATCACTGCCGTCATGACAAGAACATAGCCACATCATTGCCGTCGTGACAAGACCATAGTCACATCATTGCCGTCGTAAGAACAGCATTGAACATAACCACATCATTGCCGTCGTGAAAAGAGCATAGCCACTTCATTGCCGTCGTGAAAAGAGCATAGAATATAGTCACATCATTGCCGTCGTAAGAAGATCTTAGAACATAGCCACATCATTGCCGTCGTAAGAAGATCTTAGAACATAACCACATCATGGCGTTGTGAGAAGACTCATGATGCAATATGTCGGTACAGCAATATGTTTCCCCTGACGAAATTTGGAAACGGCACAAAAGTAGATGTACTTGGTTATATCAAAATGCCAAGTTGCCATCGATTCTTCCATATGAGGATGTGTAATTTGCGATAATGTTATTAGCTATTAATTTCGTGAAATAACAACCAAGCCAAATGTAGCATCAGCTAATTAGCGTAATGGCATTTGTTCAGCGTTCGTTTCTGCCGAGATTTTGACTAACTACTACACATGTATACGGTATGTAAAATGTCGGTCGTAGTTTGACAGCTTAATTATGCATATCAACAATGGCAATGA
Source organism: Pecten maximus (assembly GCF_902652985.1). Classification (NCBI taxonomy): domain Eukaryota; kingdom Metazoa; phylum Mollusca; class Bivalvia; order Pectinida; family Pectinidae; genus Pecten; species Pecten maximus. Next base: position 6,751,516 of record NC_047025.1, read on the forward strand.
AGGAGTTTAAATACCTTAATGGCTGTTGTGTTGGCATTGCGTCATATGAATGTAAAAAAAACTAACCATGTAAAACTAGGAAACATTTTACAAAATGTACTCGTATTTGACTATTTCTTTAGATTACATGCATGTTACTTTAAAAACCACATGTAAAAAATAGATGAAGGCATGCTCCCCTTACCGCATATAAAAGCAGAAAATACACTAATCTGGTATGTTACGATGAAACTGTATCACAAGTATGTATGTATTGTTAATTACTGTTGATTTACCTGGACTGGAGACGAAGGTGACACAAAACTAATTTCTTCGCATGTAGTAACAAACGTTGGTTGGAGTTTCTTCATGCTCTGTGACAGCGTCTAGTCGAAACGGTGTTCATAATGTTGGGCGTGAACTGTTTCTAGTGAAGAGCACCGTTTTTAAATAAACAAGGGACATATTCAGTCAGATAAGCTAAACTAGGTTATCCATCAAGATATTGGTATTTACACAGATGATTGACACTTCAACCTTTATGAATCTGATCATAAGCCTGACAAAATAATGTTGTCGTCAGCATGGTGATACGCAGAAAGAAGCGATTGAAACACCTTCTAAAGTCAAACCTCAAAACAAAATAATACAAAACAGCTTTTTTATATATATATCGTTGACATATTATTATAATGAAATAAAATAGTGTTACGTTTAGCTGGGTGCTGTAAGTTTCTGCTAATTACTTTTTCCCTTTTCAATGATGCAAGCACTACGAGTTTGATATCGTGTCCTGGAGAATTACTATGGAATCCTATTATTCATCAGCTCTTAGAAATGTCTTAATATGACACCGAGTTGCCATGGTGACGATATATTATTGTGAAAGACAGTCAAATCCCTTATGAGGGATTTTGAATTGTGAATTGGCAGCAGAGAGTAGAATTCTGTGCATTATTTGACATTGCACGGTATAATTGTTACCTATAGTTTCAATGAGTATGTTCTAGGAAGACAAGAATTTCTGAGAAGTTAATTTTTATAAACGAACAACGAATACTGGCCATATTACTTTCCTGACCAAACCTGAACTTTCACTGATAAGAATCCTTCCAGTTGTTTGTGTAAATATGTATATCTATCTGTATGTTGAATGCAGATGTATGTGATGACAGTAAGGTAAGGCCTATTTAGCAGAATGTGAATATGTGTGACTACTGTAAGAAGTATAGTGTAGAATGAATGATTTATTATAGTAAAAACATTTGTCCTTAATGTATATACATGTACTCTGTTATCCAATAAGTTGTAAAACTTAATTACGGAAGAAAGTTACATTGAATTGAATTGTATTCACCGAAAAAAAGTCCAAAAATTTCAAATTGTATTGAAAAAGAAATAAATAAAAACATATGTCTTTTCTATTATTGCGAAAATAGACATCCTACATTAGATGCGAAGACGATGAGTTAAACCTAAACAATGGCCCTCCTGATTTAGGGAAGAAGACGGACAAGCGAAACGTATACAAACTAATTTACACCAATTCACAATCCACAACAGACATGAATTTTCCTCTAATAATTCTACGAAACACAAGGGAGAAAAATATTTTTGTATCCGGTGCTAAGAACGAGCACCGATATGTTGTAATCGGCGATGTTTTAAGAAAGGGGTGTTCAACGCCATCCAAAATGTTACAATATGTTTGTGTTCAACGTAATGTGCCATGTTTTAATAAAGTGGTGTTCAACACAATCCAAGATATTATGATAGGCGGTGTTCAACGCAATCCAAAATTTGATCATATGGCGGTGTTGAACGCAATCCGTGATATTATAAAATGGTGGTGTTCAACGCAATCCTTGATATTATAAAATGGCGGTGTTCAACGCAATCCAAGATGTTATAATATGGTGGTGTTCAACACAATCCGAAATTTTATAATATATATATATATATATGTTGGTGTTCAACGCAATCTGAGATTTTTTAATATGGTGGCGTCAACGAAATCGGAGATTTCATAATATGGTGGTGTTCAACGCAATCCGAGATGTTATAAAATGGCGGTGTTCAACGCAATCCGTGATTTTATAGTAAAGTGGTGTTCAACGAAATCCGAAATTCTATGATATGGCGATGTTCAACTTACAAATGCAATCCGAGATTTTATAATATGGTGGTGTTGAGCGCAATCCGAGGTTTTATGATACATGTCTGTTGGTGTTCAACGCAATCCGAGATGTTATAAAATGACGATGTTCAACGCAATCCAAAATTTTATGATATGGTGGTGTTCAACGCAATCCGAGACTTTATAATATTATGGTGTTCAATGCAATCCGAGATTCTATACATGTAATATAGTGGTGTTCAGCGAGCACTGCAGATTTTATAATATGGTGGTGTTCAGCGAAATCCACGCTGTAGACGAAGGGTAATGCTTGTTGAAAGATAAAAGCTGACATATCTGCATGTAGATATATAAATCAATTCCAATATACAGACTGTCATTTACCTGTGTGCTGTTTCGCTACCAAATTTAATATCGAGGAAGTCGAGAATCCTTCCAAGCTCACGAAAGTATAGATTTACAAGATGAATATCATAATGTTGACAAATCAAATTCAGTTATTGGAGAGATTTTACAAGAAACACCGCTTGGTGGTGGGGGTTCAAAATTGTATATATGGTGGGGTTGAACCCAAGGGCTGAGGGTATCGACCAAAAGGCAGGAAAAAAAATACATTGCTATGAACGACTTCTTCTCTATAAATATGATCTACATACCATTCATATTTGACTGGAAGCATCCCTGAGTGGTAGTGATTCAAAATTGTACCAATGGTAGGACAGGCCCTCAAAGGACAGTGGGGCGGGGACCAATAGGGGATAAAAAACAGATTCTTTAAAATCCTTCCTCTGTTGTAGAAACGAAAGGATTTGGTTCACATTTGGTGTGAAGCAAATTGCCCATCGGCCTCTTGTTCTACTTTTACCGAACACTTGGAATTAGATATTCCATGCTCTTCCTAATGAACAACAAATAGAATGTACCGTTTTTTTAAGACTCAAATTTCACAAAATAGTTAGTAAATCAAACGTTAATAGAATATTGTTTGTAAAACATGTTATAGATAAATTATATGCTTATATGCTAAGGTTAATTAACAAAAAAAAAACAAAAAAAACACACGTCGTCAAAAAGGGCGAATACCTATCAACAACATTACCACACCGTCTCCATTGCAGACAATGTTACTGCAGCATCCGCGTTAAGTCGCCATAGGCAAACATATAATAATTATCTAGAAAACTGTGTTTGCATTATTCTAAGCAAGCTGAGAAACGGGTCGGTCTGTGCTATCGTGGTTATGTCCTTGGGCAAGGCACTTTACCCTAATTACTGTGGATGGCATGCTTTGGGTCTCCCGTATGTTGTTCAGTGAGGTAGTCACCAACTACTACAAGGAGACCCCGCCTCAAAATTATCTTGTCTGTTCACGGGGCGGTAAACATTACAAACAAACAAAAAAACATTCAAATGTACCCGGCGATGAGATTTAGCTACATGTAGATTCTGTAAACGTGTAGACATATATTTGTCAGTGAAATTAAGAACTTTATCTTACGGATAAAACATATGTTTTCACTGAAGCGATGAGCAGTGAAAATACAAGATTTTGCAATGATAATATAAGATATGCGAAATAGACATATACATGAAATATAGATACTGTAAACGTTGAAATTTACGCGAGGGGGAATTTACGCTATTTACAAGGACTCCTTTTGTTCGCGATAATTTCCTCAACGCGTATTATTTTGATATCAATTTGTGTAATCTTGAACTACAAGTGAAAGTGGATCGATCGCGAAAATTACCCCCGACGCGTATAGTTCACATATTGAAATCGCGAAATTATTCCCCCGCGAAAATAACCACGTTTACAGTATATATACGGAATAGACATATACCTGAGATATAGATATATATACGGAATAGACATATGAACGAATAGACATTTGAACGAAATAGACATTAAAACGAAATAGACAGAAAAAGCGAAATAAACATATGAATGAAATAGATATTTACACGAAATAGACATATACACGACAGAATCAACATTCAACAATTGTTAAAACAAAACAGCCTGAACCATATTACATCTTTATGTTTTTGACATAGACAGAACATTCTCAGATAGAAGCCACACACGAATGCATTAGTTTATCAGTCGTTTTTTATTACATACTTTCTCGTGTACATAAAAAAATGATCTGACAGCTGTTAAAATAATACACAAGCAAAGAACCATTGATGTTGTATAATTTATCGGGGCATCTAAAAATGAGATAAAGTATCGATATAATTCCGGAATCCTATCTTAGATTTCGATAGAACATGTAAAAACATTTCCATAACAATACAAAAGCAGATGTATTGCTTTCACATGTAAAACTGGTTTATTGCTTTTTTTTTTTTTTTTTTTTTGCTTTTTTTTAACGTCCTATTAACTGCCAGAGTCACTTAAGGACGTGCCTGGTTTTGGAGGCGGAGGAAATCCGGAGTACCCGGAGAAAAACCACCGGCCTACGGTCAGTACCTGGCAACTACCCCACGTGGGTTTTTAACTCGCAACCCAGAAGTGGAGGGCTAGTGATAAAGTGACGGGACAACTTAATCACTCGGCCACCGCGGCCCCTCTGTAGTAATGATTGGCCAGCACACGTAGAAATATTAACATATCAAATGGAGGTTATTTGATTACTCGTTAAGATAAACAATAAATCTAATATCCCAGTTGATTTATATCTGTTTGGAACAAGTACTCTAAGACACGCTTGTAGAAAGATTAAATCACTTGAAATGTTTTGACAAGTAAGCATTCCAATGACATTTTATTGATAGGATGTTCTTGCACTCTGCATTGCTAATGCACGTAATTCTTCAATCTTATCTTGACACGCAATTACTATGCTACGATGTTCCGACTACACATGGTATTTTTACGCCGCAAACAGGACGTACGTTCAAAAAATTAAACGATCAAATTTCTCGAAAGGAATGCATTCAAGCTCATACGATAAAGCCGTAATTTAAACTTTTCAGATCTGCGGAAACATAGCTGCTCTAGAACAAGTCTTTATCTATGGAACGTCAAAACCGATCCCCACATCTGCATAATTATACCTCCGATTTTCTGTAACTTAGAGGGGAATTACTGCCAGTAGACGTGAAATCAGTGCTGGGCAGGTTTTTGAATTCATTTTCGTAGAAACTAAATCAGTTATCTCGATCTGACCAATTACATTTTAGTTTTAACATTTTTCTTAGCGAATACAGAATACTGAGTGAAATGTTTCTTCGGCAAATTGTTTGATATCATTGTAAATTGAAGCAGAGGTTTGGCAGTGTACATGCTTTCCAATAGCTTATCCAATTCCATTAGTTATCTAGCCAAAATGTCGATGGTCATAGTGGTATGAACCATGCCGCTTTGATTTATTTATTTATCAAATTGTTTATTTATTTATTTATATACTCATTTGTTTATTACTTTGCAACTAATTTTCATGTACATACTTTATGTATACTGAATACACCATAGTTTGAATTACCGTCTGAATTGTAAACAACAGACACAATCCAGAGCAGGAATACAACATTGTTGATGCTTATAAGTACCTTTTACATATATATAAATAATAACCTATGTAACACAAGAATGAATGGAAGCCATGCAAATCCATATGTATGAATAGTAAATAACAACCTGTTTCATTGTCGATGATAAGGACAATGGAATCGTTTATAAATTTATAAATTATCGATAGTGCAGCGCGATTGTGTGCAGTTTTAATTATAGAGGCAAGATACTTCATGGCTAATAAAAGTAAAATAATTAATAACTCTTTCAGAAATCAAATGCGAGGGTAAACTCCTAGAAGATTTCTTTGAGTATGTGACTTATTAAGCAAGTCATCTTTGTCTTTTGGTTTTATTTTTTTAACCCGCTTCCAAATTGGAGCATCATCATTCCAAAATCCTTGGGTCAATTTACCTCTGATCATGCGCCAGACAAAACCGTCCGAAAAAAATTCAATCCAGGGACAATCGTTGGCACAGGAAAAAAAACAACATATTTCATAACATTCCAGTGCTTTGATGAACAGCAATTGTCACATAAAACAAATCCGAGTCAAAGGTTGCTCGTCTTCTAGTTCAAACCTAATGAACGGAAATGTTTGATTACTTATATTATCAGGAACGGTAATCATCCCAGGAAAATCTCCGCGAAAGGCGAATTTTGAGACAAAAGTGGATAAGTTCTTTGCTCAATGCTAAATACAATTGTGTAAAAAAGAAACCTTATATTTGGTTTGGTTTATTTATTTGATCCCTATTAACATCCAGGGTCATTTAAAAGCGTGCAAGATTGTATAGGTGGATGTGGAGGAAAGCCGGAGTAACAGGAGAAAAACACCTGCCTATGGTCAGTACCGGGCAACTGCCCCACACTTTGTATGAATGGTAGTGCCTCATCACACATTTCGAAGTTTCCAGCAATTTTTAATAAAACAGCAGGTACCACGGAATATGAATGTAATCAGCAGATAATCATTTCTTAATTGTGCCTTGTTAACAAAGTCAGTGTAAATTTGTCCAATGGGAGGCGTCTTGGGAAATCTATTTCGTTAAAGGCAAAAAACGATCGAAAACAATTCTCCTGTGTCACATCAGAGAATAGTAGCTCCGAAACGCTTTGTGTATTAAATCTAGAATGCAGATAAGTTAATATTGATTCACCTTTTTAATTCACGCACATTAATTAATAACAATATTGTTTTAAATATTTAATATCGAGATGTCAGGGCATTGCTCTCGTCATATATTTGTATAGCATAATGAATTTCGAAGACCATTTATCATGAAGACAAGTTTGTTGTTTAAGTAAATAACACACATAGAATACTAAAATGTCACAAAATACGTTACTAAGCCAAACATGAGAGAAAATAGAATCAAGGATAATATTTTTTTTAGCATTTAAAATTTATATATAGTATTTAAATTAGTATCTTAAAACGCACAGAAAACCCAATCAGATTTCCCTAGGTTTCATCGAGGATACTGAATAATGAAATCAAAAGACACCAATGTACACGATCTACAATAATACAATGTATGTACCGGAGCAAGGGATACGATTAGGATGACGACCATTGTTTCTACAACCCGCATTCGTCCACATACTGTAAGCTATATCACACTACAAAAAGCTTCCACGGTAGTTGTTAACACGGCGTTGTTGTTATTATTAGTATTTTATTAATTTTTATTTTGTGTTGAGAGCGCTGTGGGATGACAAGAAAATTCTGAAACAGGCTGCACTTTTATTTAGCTGTCACATTAGGACTGCGTCACCATGACGTTCTGGCGGCGTCCGTGACAATCTGAGGATCTGCCAGCGCTGAGTAGGCCAAGTTTCATCAAAGTTCCTTAATTTAAAATTTCCAGTATAGGAAAGCATTAAAGAATCGACAATATTAACTAAAGAGTTCTCTATAAATTCTTTGATACTTTCTTATGGAAAATTCCAAGTTTAGGAACATTTATGATACTGTCTCTAAGTGCAGTTATTGTGAAATGAGTATGACAATATGTCTCGTGTACTTATAGTATTTCGACAGGGTTGGTCGCATTGGCAACGCCCAGCAAGCGTTCTTCCAACGCTGATGGACGCGGTGCAATGTATCTAATTCATATAATCGACGTGATTCTAACAGCGCAGTAACATAGATAACACTGCATGTTAAGGCCGTTGACGCACCACTGATGTACGGTGGAGACGCACAGACAAGCCCTTAGAACTTTGCGCTGAGATCATCTGCGTCCAACCACGCACATGCCAGAAGGCAGATCTACTACAAAGTACATAATATCGTATGGCGTGCTAGGTGAATCCATCGTGTCGAATGGAGATGCCACCATGTTGCAATGGCGCTGAAAGAGACACAATCGCGTCGCCTCGGCGTTCTGTATTTTTTCATCGACGCTAAGGGGATCGTCGTGAGGACACATTGACAGGACTTGTGTTTTGTTTGTTGGATATATATTTCGGTGTATATAATTATACTTTGATATGTCACAATCTGTTAGGATGTTATGCGTGTTATTTCGGTGACTACCCTCTGCCACTTTTGTCAGACAAAGGTGTCACTCAGTCAAATTCATCAGAGAAATCCTATTTTGGTATGATGAAGATGAAAGACTGTAGTCACCAATATGGCATTTGTGATATCATATACTAGTTGTGATAAACAATTAACAATCACATACTGTACATACCAACCTGAAGAAAATATTTCATAAAATCTCTGAGATAATCTCAAACTCAGTTTAATATTGAATATTCATTTCGGAATGATAGAGAAAATATTAGAAACATATTAAACATGGTTTTGCTGATTAATATATTATGTCATGTACAAGTACAATGTTGACTGATCTAACTTCGGAGGATCGTATGGGATATATAAAACCCTGATAAACATCAGCATTGCATACACGAATCACCTGCTCCTTGCACCAAGCAGCCGAGAACCAAATAAATAAATAAAACGTCAATTTTAAACATCCAACTATGGATCTAAATAATGGAGTAGACGGCATCGTTATAACAGGTATACATTGTGTAACTCTATTCTACTCCACATGCTTTCTTATGCTTCTGCACAAGTAGCTGTTGATTATGTTTAGATAATGTGTATAAAATATAATTACATAATGCCTAACAATTTTCATCAAATATAAATATCTGAACACCACTTGCATATCTGCAAAGAAATGTTCCTGATGCCTCATTCGTTTCTGCCTCACTGAACAGTATGAATGTCATAGTCGCTAAGCTATTAACGAAAGGTCTAATATGACTGTTACCCGACTGTTGCACCTACTTCAACATGGTAATTCATATATTTACCACTCTACGACATTGTCACTATATTACCTTACCAACAGCATTACCATATCATAAACTGCAAACCGGTGCATTAATAATGGCCAAGCAAACAACACCTCATATGCAGAAAATATATCAAATACATATTTTCCTTTAGAAAAAAACTAGACGGACAGTTTATATTTTGTGTTTCCACAATATCAATTTGCATAAAATATTTGTATTACATTGATAATTCTTGTCTGGTTTCTGACTAATATCTTACACACTATTTTTGACGCGGAACAACATGGTAGAGCTGTTAACAGGCTCAGAGTCGAGAATGGAGGGGGAACTTGAATTCCGTAAATGAAAGTGATGTTAAGCATTGAACTGCTTTCAGATGGCAGTTTATGGCTGATAATGCAAAGGTAAAGTTAGCACAAAGCGCTAACGCGCTTCATTAAAATTGCATTTGTCCAGTTGGCATTATCAGCTCATAACTGCCAACTGAAAGCATTTCAGTGCTTAAAAATATGCATTTACTGCTTTTTACCCTATTTATGTGACTGAAATCGTCATAAGGGATTTCCATAACCTCAGCAAAACGTGGCCTAGGTTCCTACTGTAGTGATTGGGTTGTAAATTGAACCCGTACTTACAGACAATTAAGGTTTTGTATAAAGAGAAAAAAATACTGATTATCTCAAGAGGGTAATACAAGTTGAATTCCATTCATAAAAGTTTCTGCGTAATTTCTTTGTAATCAAGCAACGTAGAAGTGGACGGATTTCGAAGATTGTCACTTGTTTAGATTAGTGTTTTGTGTAATATATCAAACTTATAAATTGTGGCTTACTCTTAGGCGCTTATACTGTATATACACTATAACACTTCGGTACTCTTGGTGAATTTACTGTCTTGTTAATTAGACGACAAGGTTAAATTTTCTAAGGTTTCGATTTGCATTCCAGATGTGACACTGTCAAACGGCGAGTACAAGTTCAAACAAACGATGGATTCTCGTAAATAGAACAAATGAAACCCTACATCCACAGAGACAGTTTGAACTGCCCTATACCTATTTACTCGTGTTCTGTATCGGAGACTTACTCAAATATTTGCTAGGGACAGGTACTACAGATATATTGAATTGTTCAAGGAAACACATTACCCTTAGTGATTTAATTGTCCGCTCTATTTCTGATCATTTCACCAAGAATTTATATACTTAGCCAGTTCCATATCACCAGAGGCACTATAAACCAATATTTTTTAAGATAAACTAGTGAATTTTCAGCACGATGTCATGGTATATTCGGTCTGTTCAGGGCATCCAGTTGACCCTTGACTTTTAGCAATTTCAGAAGTCAAATCACCTTTTCTCAGAAATCTGAAGGGTCAAAACATATGTCAAATAGACATGTCCCTTCAAACCCAAGAGTCAGATCTCAATTTGGAGAGTCAAAAAGACTCTCAATGGTCTACTGGATGACCTGCTGTTTCACTTACCCCTCAATCGTCCCATTTCGACAGCTATATATGTTGTTGAAACCAGCAAACATTTAGAATACGACTGTACGAAGGGATGAGCACTACAAGACTGATAACCGTCGGGGTGTCACCGTGAATTCCAGAATTTGATACATATTACTACCGATAATGATTTACGTGTGATATATACAAGATTATTCCGAATGATATCACATACCCCTGTCTGTACCAGATCATCATTATGGACATCATTGGAAGTATATGTTTTTGACAAATAAATGTCACGCGTCTAACAAAACTATGTAAAACGTTTGTAGAACAGTCAGTCTATGCTCATGTTTCTCTCAGAGGGGAAAACGTTTCATGTTTGAATGATGGAAATTGACACCATTTACTGATCGCTTTCATATCAGACGTTCTGCAATAAATATCTGTGTTAGTAGAGATGATAATATTGAAACATACAATACACAGATCGCTATGTAAAATGCCACTTAACCATGGAAATATTGCTTGTCTTTTTATTTCATGACAGACTAGTGTTCTGTTCTTGCAAAGCACGTAACATGATAGCTGTCGTACGATGCTGAAGCCCGATTATCCTTTATAGACCATTGCAGCAATGGAATGTGCTGACGTTCGGCTAATCATGATAAAAGTGAACCTGAGAAATAACATAACCACGTTAAACAACTAGAGACTATCTAATACAAATAAGGCATTTGTTGCTGTTTGTTTGTTTGTTTTTATCTGAAGAATAAAATTCAATACAAAAGATATCTTGAACATTCGATTAATAGACACAACTACTCACCGTTTTATTTCTTTTTAGACAAAATGAGTAAAAAGATCAAGACCTGATTTATGATGCAGTTTAACACGTATTACTCGTTACATGCTAATATACCCTCATGTCTTCTAATATTCTGTAATCATATACATTTTAGCGGTAATCTTTTTTGAGCTTTTGACAATCTAGAAGCTCTCAATTAAATTATGATTGCGTTAATAGTAGTTGATCTACATGGAAAATTATTGTTGGTGCGCCAATTTATCATTCCACTGATTTGTTTTAATTTGGTTTTGCGCTAGAACTTGAGTGCGGCAAATGCGTTTGCAGTATAATTTGAATCATCGAAAAAATGGCGTTGTTTCATTCCACACAGTTGGACAGCCGCCAATGATTTAACTCTGACCAGTTATTAGAGAAATATGAAACGGTTTGTCAGGTCATTATCGAAAGCCGTAATTATGTACAGTCTTTGTCTGTGTTATACCAGAGAAAGGGAGGTGGCTTTATGTGTGCGTTGATAATAGCCCCCATGTAATTTGATGTGTGATATACAATTATCGACCGACGTGTTAGCAAACACGCCTCGGTCAGAAAGTGAGGCATGCTTATGCCAACTTCATTGCTAGATATTCAGTCCAGTATTTTTTTCGATTTTTTTCCGGATCGTCTTCGCTGGTACATGCGTAATTGAAAACAAATCAATATTGAAAAATAAAGAAAACAATTATTAACCATACATTATATAAATAAGTAAATTATTAAATTGAATTAATTTAGCACAAAAACACCAAATAAATATATAACTTTAACAAACAGCATCCAAGTGACGTTTGATTTTACAGATTTAGGGCAAGCACATTAAAGTGTACCCTGAAAGTTACTTATTGTTGGTTAAAGTACCGTGAAGAAATTATCTGAAAATATTGTATAGTTTATGAGATATACGCGATTTTGTAGAATGCACACCTGGATGTGAATAGCATTAGTTCTAGATAGGTACCTACATCTACAAGCTGTGCACTAAGGGTTTTGTAATGTAATGTACAGATGAGTGATAGATAAAACACCTAAGAAAGAAGCATGACTGTAAAGAAAAGAAAAAAGAAAGAAAAAAATATATATATATTCCATGCATATTTTTTTACTTTTTGACCACAAATTTTCATCTTCGTACATTCAGAAATACTGTTGTTGTATAATTTAGAATTCAAAATTGGTTTGAAGTTATATGAAAAACAAAGAGAAAAGAATTAGCACTCCGTTCTTAGTTACCAGATATGAGCATTACTTTTCCGCCTTTCACATCATTAGGAGTAAAAATTAGCACATACTGACATATAAACTGAAATATATATTGTTAGTGAACAAATACGATAAAATGCATAGTGATATAACAAGCAAAAGATGTATTAAACAATAATATAATCATTGCACAATGAAAACCGTCTAATGAAGTATTTAGCGGTCGAGATATAAGTATTCAGCGGTCGAGATTTAAGTATTAAGCGGTCGAGATTAAAGTATTGAGCGGTCGAGAGTAAAGTATTTAGCGGTCGAGATTAAAGTATTTAGCGGTCGAGAGTAAAGTATTAAGCGGTCGAGATTTAAGTTTTTAGCGGTAAAAATTAAAGTATTTAGCGGTCGAGAGTTAAGTATTTAGCGGTAGAGAGTAAAGTATTAAGCGGTCGAGATTACAGTTTTTAGCGTTCGAGATTAAAGTATTTAGCGGTGGAGAGTTAAGTATTTAGCGGTCGAGAGTAAAGTATTAAGCGGTCGAGATTTAAGTCTTTAGCGGTAAAAATTAAAGTATTTAGCGGTCGAGAGTTAAGTATTTAGCGGTAGAGAGTAAAGTATTTAGCGGTCGAGATTACAGTTTTTAGCGGTGGAGAGTTAAGTATTAAGCGGGAGAGAGTAAAGTATTTAGAGGTTGAGAACAAAGTATCTAGCGTTCAGAAGTTAAGTATTTAGCGTTCAGAAGTTAAGTATTAAGCGGTCGAGATTTAAGTATTAAGCGGTCGAGATTAAAGTATTTAGCGGTCGATAGTTAAGTATTTAGCGGTCGAGAGCAAAATATTTAGCGGCCGAGAGTAAAGTATCCTTTCGGTTTTATTTTAATATTCGTAATGCTACTTACGGTTGTAATTTCGATTGCTTTGATTGCTTTGGATTCCAATATCGTTACGCTACATGTGTAGACTTTTTTCCACAGTGGGTAAACGTATTACATGATTTCCAGATTTGGATGGGGTTGAGATCAGGAGGCCTTCTTTTTCAACCACAATTTCTAAACTGATATATAACGATACATCAATACGTTCCATGATTTATCTAAAAAAAAAAGGGGGGGGGGGGGGGGGGGGGGGGGCAAAAATTGCAATGAATATCAACAATAAACACTACATTGCATCACTGCGCATGGGAGCTCTTATTAACGTGTGTCCATTTCTGGTTTCGACGAAGATCGAAAACAAAAGTTTTGCGACCATAACTAGGTAGCCTGGCCAGTCCTCGTACGGGACTAATACTCGAAGTCAAGCACGCTTTTCAGTTTTGATTCTCATCTCTCAAATTGATCGAATCTTTTGTCCCTGTTATTGAAAAGGGTATTGAAGCTATCTCCAGTAATTCAGCAAAATGAAGTGTAATCAAAATCTGAGCAGATGAGTCAAAACAGAACATCACAAATCTCGTCAGAGTAGACTTCGCTGCCTAAAGAATGTTAAAATGCATCTTTCGAAAAAAAGTGATTATGAAATATCTATGGGAATCAAAAAATAAAACAAAACAAAACCTTTCTATGTGATTCTATCGTGGTTTTAAATAAATTGCAACGGCTTAAATCACTCATACACAGAGAGATATAGCCTAGATATTCGTGCACATCTCGACCTGTTCACATGTTAGTACACCGACAGTGAGATCCATTCCGATATTCGTAAAATCATGTTAATAACCAACAGAAAAAACATATGTTGATGTTGTCTTGTATTAGAGAGGTTGATATTATTGTTTAAGTCAGATCGGCGATATTTGGGCTCCGTAATTAAGTCAAATTTCATTATTTTTTTTCCCGAAAATAGGATTATTGTAGGCTTAGACGTCACCAACGAACGGGAATCGGTGGAAGAATGTGTGGGGAATATTGTGACATTTGTGAGAGATTCTCTAGGCGTGAAATTAGAGAAAATGACATAGACATTGCCCATCGATCGGGACGATATAGCAGACATAAGCCACGCACTGTCATATGTAAATTAACACAGAGGAGGAAAAAACAACCGACGGAAATTGAGGGGAGAAAGACAACTTGTATTTGAGGACTTGACGAGAAAAAACCAGGAAATTCTAAAAGAAGCATACCGAATTAAAAGTGTTAAGCATACTTATAGCGTGGACGGAAAACTTTTTGTTGTGTAAGCAAATGCTAAAATACGTAGACTGCGCTATGACACTGAGTTGACGTACCAGTACTTTAGCGGATGACAACAATTTCAGGACGGGACTTTTTGACTGGTTATCCTTTCATGTTTGGAAACATCTTTACCAGTTAATACATATATAGATATGGGTATATGAACGAGAATGGACTTTAGGTACCTCATAGTACCGCCCGAGATTACCCTTTCTCTAGTTTATCGATTGGACATTTGTTGGAAACGTGGCTGTTTGTTTTCTGTGTTCTCTATTTTTCGTAATGGAACTATATATATACTACTGGATAATGCGGAAACAATTCATGTCATTCGGTAAGTCACTTTTAGTTACTCCTTCATTTTTATACATGTGAGTAATCTCTTTCTAGAGCCATGAAATAAAAACTCATATAAATACGTTACGATAATGTATAAAAATCATGTTTTGAAAACTGGGCTTTCCGGACGGAAACCAGTATTACTTTTTTTAAGTCTATATCCGGAAAATATTTACAGTATTCCGTATTAACTATCACTATGTCACTTCCGGTTTACATTTGTTTCCGCCAGACCATATGGTGTAGTTGATTTGAAAATATGTGTACATGAGTAATAGTAGGACTTGACGTGGTCCATTTTGATATGATTTTTTCTTTTTCTTTTTCTACACCTTTCTTTCTCTCTTTACCTCTGTGTTCTAAAGATGGGCTAGAAAACATACTACCTGTAGAAGAGAATGTAACGTGATGGATGGTTTTTCAAGCTTTTCTGTAAATTGTCGGCGTCTTGGGGATAGAATGAAACGAAAGGACGTTTTCTCCTATTTAAATGCTAAGAAGTAATGTATTTATTGCCTGCAAGATACACATTTGACTGAAGAAAATCAAAACCTTATTAGAATCTAGAAATGAACATTTATTTTGATTAATAACAATTTCGAAATTAAGGCTAATAAGGAACAGAAGGGAACTTTTTAACACTTGATATTGTACTAGATGGCTAAAGAATTACATTGATTACATCGTACGGCCAAAACGCAGACACTCCTAGTTTTTATGATTTACGAGCAGATACTATAGAGGATTTTGGTAATGATAAGTACATTATATGTGGGGATTTAAATCTAGTTATAAATCCATAGCTAGACTATGACAATAACTATAAGAATCAAAAAGACATTTTATACAATATTGTTACACAAATAATAAAAAAAATTGACATTGATTTTTTCGTATTATTTCAGTGCACTTTTTGTTTGCCAATCTGCACGTGACAAATGAATTTTGAAAAAATAGGCTGTTCTATTTGTCGAACTCCATTGACGAAATCGCTGAATATTGGCATTTTTTATGCTAACTCAATTTTAACTTTCAAAAATAACAAAAAGAATATGTCGAGAATGTAAATATAAGCATTAGAAAATGTAATCCTTAAAGAGAACTATATTCAGAAATTAGACATCATCGGACAATGTGTTATCAAGTGTAACGAATGCAACAATGGAAGCAGGATATAGGTCTGATCACTCTTTCCTTATGCTTAATTAAAATTTAATGAATTCAGAAGAGGAAAGGGATTATGGAAATGGAACTCCTCTCTGCTACATGATGAAGAATGTCTTCAGTTAGTAAAACTGTTATTCTAGCTACAAAAAGTCAATATTGTCTTCCAGTTTAAAACAGAAATGATATAATTGTAACAGGATATAATTTTATCTATTTTAGTTTTTTTAGTGATATTTGTGTTCTGATGTCTGTTTAAATGTGCCCAGATTGTATTGTGTATGTGTTTGTTCGTTTATTGGCGTTACATGTTACAGGGTGTGGTGTGTTATGTTCTCTGTGTTATGTCTTGCTGTATTTTGTGTTACAGTTTACACCCTGTGATCTAAGTCCAAAGTCTATGTCCTTTTCTTGTGTATTATTGGTCACTATTTTTATTGCCTTTGTTGGTCAGTTCTGGCGGGAATGTTTTTGTTAGAGTAGTTAGACTCCTGTCGGTCAAGCTGACTACAAGCTTATTTTCCTGGTTCAAAGATTTTAGACAGGTAAGTTTCTATTATTTCTATTATTTCTTTGATTTTTATAAGTATATCTAATTTGGGATAAGTGATAATGTTGAAATATTCGGCATAATTAGTTATTTTCTTATCTCTATCATTTACAATGACTTACAATGGGGAAGGCATATATTTACACTGCTAAGAATATATTTAAGTGTGAACCTGCACGAGATTCCCTAATTTGATAAAATGTTAATTTAACTAAAAATGCTTATTAAAACATGGAGTAGAAGAGCACTCACAACTATTAGGAGAATAAGTTTAATAAAATATCTTTTATTATTACACTTTAATCATCTATTCATGTCCTTGCCAAACTCTGATGAATGAATTCTGCAAGAGCTTAACTCAATTTTTTTCGCATTTTAATGGAATAGTAGGGCTGATAAACCAAAGAGAGACGTCACAACCAACAATTATTATGAAGGGGGCCTTAAAATGGCTAATGTAAGATTATTTATATACTTGAAATTAGGTTGGGTGAGAAGGTTATATAAGAAAACATGCAAGTTTCAAGCTATATATTTAAGACAACCTCAGACTTATATAAGCTATCTATTTGTGACAGTGGTTACATTCAGGAATGTCAGAATAAATGTAAAAAACAAAATTTGGAAGGATGTGTTTAACGCATGCATAAGGTTCAATAATTCAGATACAGTAAGGGAAAAGGGAAAGCATCATACTCACCATGCCATTATGTAGAAATATAGTTATTGGGGAAAAACATTTTTTTTACAAAGTGTGGTACAACAGCGGAGAAACAATAGATTATCGATCTAGTAAAAATTATAGCACAAGCACTTTCTATTTATTCCATAATTTTTTGAGATCTTCCAAGTAATAACAAATGTCCTTAAATATCAGGGTGTGATTGCTGCTGGCATAGCCTAACAAAGATGAACTTCGAAAAACAGCTAATAGTCTACCAAATCATTCCTAATAATATAGTACCACTCACGAAAAGTGTGAAAGGGTCTAAGGATTTATATAATCTGATGGTAAACAATAGTATTATTTCTAGAGGTAGGAGAAAATGGGAAGAAGTTTTTGAAGATGTTGAATTGAACTGGTCGGATATTTATATACATGTAACTCCTTTTAGGGTTACAAAATCACAAAACTACAATTGTTTCAATACAGAATAGTTCAACATATATTGACAACAAATGCTTTCTTGTTTAAAGTAGGCCTGGTGAATAGTCCAATATGTACACTTTGTAATTTAGAGCGAGAAATAATTATTCATATTATGTGGGGATGTCGAGAAACGTTTGCAATGTGTAGAAACACTCCTTGACGCGCTCTTTATCCCATTCCAATTTAACAAAAACAATATTCATTTTGGTGTATTTGTAAACAATAGGAATGTTACAAAAAATAGATTTGATAATGAAATTTTGATTATGATTAAGTTGTATATAATCAAGACCAGGTGTTTACATAAAATATCAAGTCCGCATGCACTAATTAATTAAATCAAAGAGTACTTTGATTTTCAAAAATATATAGCTAACGGATAAGGCGACCAGGTGCAGCAGAATGGAGAAAATGCAAAAAAAAATATTGGAATTTGCTGACAGGTAATTTTTCTGAATTGATATTATGTCCATTGTATTAATACTATTCTTTTTATTGAAGTTTCTCTACTTATTTTCCCTGGAGACCCGTGATTCTATTGATATAGCTATTTAAGAAAAAATACCTATGGTAGTTATTTTTACTGTTCCGCTTGACATGTTCGTTTGGTAAGTCTCAGTTCTAGCCCCGTCTATCTCGTTTACTTTCTCTCTCATCTAGCTTCATTTAAACAGATAATCTATTTGGATGACCAAGGTGTACATCCGCCAGGATGCTGGGGTCGTGCTGTCAAAATGTATAAACTATTTGCACAAAATTATTGAAAATATTCGCGAAAAATCTGTTCTGAGGTCGTTGTCATCCACCAGTTTTCATATCAAAACAACATAACTGCGTTTATGGATGGGGTTGGAAAATTTAAAATCTTACATTTGATACGTCACAGCTCGGAATCTATAGCGACGACCAGCCTCAATGCTTACATGCTATTGATAGCCAAACCAGGTTTGATAATTCATGTATCGAGAAAGAGAAGAGGGTTTAAATGCAGTTTTCTTTTACAGTCAATATGAACGCTTTCAGATATATTATAAAACAGTATTTCAGGATAAACTTTAATTATAATTGACATGATGCTGAATTTAACTGATTCAGTGCAAATATATGTAATAAAGATGAAATCAAAAACATCTATCATTTAGTTGGTAAGACACATTTTGAATATTCATTTTGATTTGCGTCATAATTGGAAAGTTCAGTGAATTGATATATATTCTATTCTTTTTGTCATAGCTGCAACTATCTTTCTTTGTTCTGTTACCCTCGGTTCAATGTCCCTTTAACACCTGCACTCTTGCGCCTCTGGCTGTTGCGACGACTTTGAACTCAGGTCAAAACAAACGGTTAAGTAAATAAACGGAAATTACAAAGCAATATAACGACGCACACAGGTAAATGAAACCAAACAACACCAGGTGCATATCCACAGGGAAGAATAAGATAAAGTATTATTGAAACAAGATACTAAGGATGATATAATTGTAATTAGATGGATCAAATGACTTTCGGAGAATCAATAACAACCGACTTTCGTTTCTGTCTATTAGAATAAAATGACAATTGAAACTCGAACGGAATGAACCTTGAACCAAATCAGAAGTTCAATGTCATATGTTTGTGTAGGTATTTTGTTAAGTCACAAAAATTATCACTCAATCCTGTCCATATGGGATTTCAATTAGCAGCCGATTGGCGGATTTAATGAGAGAATATGATTAGCTCTCGGGAAGCAAGCATTCCTATAAAGTTCAACGAAAGTAGAGATGTCAAATAGTTGGTTATATCCGGTATCAATGTACATGGTTCATGGTTACTGTGTTGAATGTAAGCTCGTCAATTTTGGAGCTCTTTGACATCCACGTGCATACGCCATGTCGAAATATGATATATATATATTATATGTATATATAGAGCTTATTGAATGGTTTCCCGTTTAATATAACATCTATTACACGAGTATATCGATATTTTCACGAGTGCGAAGCACGAGTGAAAAATATCGAAATATTCTGTCCTACGAGTGAAATATATATTTTATTTAACGGGAAACCATTCAATTTTCTTTTTATTGCCTTTCATAAACTTAAAAATTAAATAAAAAACATCGAAAAATTAATAGTCAAAAAGTGCGGGAATCAGCAATGACGTCATTTCTTTGTGACGTTACTCCACGTCAACATGACGGCGCAATTTTGAAATGACTGATTGATCGGAGCAATGTAAGCGTTTTTCTGCTGGTATCGGAGAAGCTGTGCATGAATAGCTAACGTCTAGTGAGTATTAAGTCAAAAACTAATCAGAATATTACAGAAATACAGCAAAATAACCAATTTATCTATCTCCGCTTCGATTGGTAAAATCGGCAAGTTTCAACGAGGAGAATACAAAAGTCCGCTCTGATTGGTCAAAAACCGAAAACTTATATTTTCACTGCAAAACTTATATTTTCACTGCAAAATCTTATATTTTCACTGAAAATCTTATATTTTCACTGCTCATCGCTGCAATGAAAATATCAGTTTTATTAGTTTCATAAATCTCTATATTTCACTGGCTAAAATGCAATAAAGAATAATATTATGCACAATGCTTGGAAATATAAATGTACATGTATATAATATAATTCATGACACCCTTCCTCCCTATTAGCGCAAAATCGAGAATTCATAGGCATATTATACTAAATATGACGACTCAAAAAACATGAGATTAAATGCTTCCGTCACATGATGTTCTTGAATTGTACATATGACATATATGTACTGTACCACACGCAGTCGTTGTCTAGCGTAACGTAAGCATACATGCATGACGAGTGGCTGATAATCCACACACATCTGTGAAACAGATTTGAACGTAAAATCTGGTAAATCTGTATGTGTTCCTCCTATCAATAAATGTTATCATTTAGGAAACTTTCACAGGTTGTATCCCCCTTTTTAAACAGGTAGTTGAACTTTGAACTATTCGCGTTACAAGTTTCTTATCATTGGTATACTATATTGTTAAGCCGCAATATATACAGTTGAATAATTAACATTGATGTATGGTGATGATTTCAAAACATTAGCTTTTGTTGCATGTATTGTCCATAAATCTTTAATATCGAATTAAACTGACAGTTTCGTAGTTTCGGAAAAAGGAAGTGGCCTAGTTTTATATAAGGTCTATTTTGATATCAGATACTATAGAAACAAATGGCAAAATTTAACCTTGTCGACAACGATCTTGCACCACATGCTGATCATAATCTAGAATTTGCTAGTTTGTAACCCTCCGAGACTATGCGGGCTCTGCGGTAGTGTCCAAACAAGAATACTATAAGTACATCGAAAAAACCTCTTCCCTAAAACCATAAGCCTGATTTTGATGAAACGTAGTAGCAATGATCCCCAGTAGATGGTGATAATTACTCTGCAAGCTTGTCATGCCTAATCCTCAATTAACAAGAGGGTCACAAAGTGCAATCAAGTATAATACTTATTGGTTGGGTTTACATTGATTGACCATTAAGTAAAGAACCATTCGTTTCCTGTCACTCCTGTCCTGTTAATTATGAAGAAAAAAACCACAGGTGAACAGGTAGTGTCTCTAAAGAATCTTCTAAACATTATTGATAACTATCATAACAGGCAAATGCTATTTGCTATTTGGTAGGATATAAAAGCAAGTTTCACATAAAATCATGGTATATGATAAACGGTATCATTTTAGAATTTGGTTTGGTTTGTTTCTGTTTAACGTCCTATTAACAGCCAGGGTCATTTAAGGACGTGCCAGGTTCTGGAGGTGGAGGAAAGCCGGAGTACCCGGAGAAAAAACACCGGCCTACGGTCAGTACCTTGCAACTGTCCCATGTAGGTTTCGAACTCGCAACCCAGAGGTTTGGAGGGCTAGTGATAGAAGTGTCGGTACACCTTAACCACTCGGCCACCGCGGCCCCTCATGCTAGAAACAAACAAAATAAAGATCATACAAACATTGTCCATTGGTTTTAAATGGTGCTAACAATGTTGAAGATTAACTACTAACTTACCTTATAAGTAAAAGTATTTATTAATAGTTTTTGTTCATGTGTTATTTATAGGGGCCGCGGTGGCCGAGTGGTTAAGGTGTACCGACATTTTAACACTAGCCCTCCACCACTGGGTTGCGAGTTCGAAACCTACGTGGGGCAGTTGCCAGGTACTGACCGTAGGCCGGTGGTTTTTCTCCGGGTACTCCGGCTTTCCTCCACATCCAAAACCTGGCACGTCCTTAAATGACCCTGGCTGTTAACAGGACGTTAAACAAAAACAAACCAAACATCATGTGTTATTTATATATCCAAAGGTTGCTGCTGATGATATGCTTATTGTTTAGGCTTGTACAAATCCCTTTGTGATTTTCTGTTACTTCTTCGATAATAAATTTACCCGTGATTGATGTACGTTGAAATGTCTGATATTCCACCCTTCCGATTCTGATTAGACGACATCAACAGGAGTTAGCCTAGATTTACATTGCAAGTTAGACTGAAGACGCCGATCCTTGCGGAACACGTCTGTTTTAAAATATATCAATGGTCTTCGTGAAAATACATTTTTACTCATATTTTTGTCCTTTTAAAGATGTTGTAGTAAGAAATTCTTTACATTTCGGATCAGTATTTTATTCTTGTTCCCGTTAAAGTTCAATGAAGATAGACTTGGTAAATATCGTTTGAAAACTATTACCACTAAAAAGAAACATTTCTCCTATAGAGAATCTGACTTGTTTGTCTTTCGTGGATTTATTTTTTGCAAAATCATTATTCATTGTATTTACATGAATGAAATTGGCACAATTTTAGATTTACCATTAACAATTTATCACAGATATTGCATCTGAGGTAAGCCAAAAAGCAGTATACTCGAATGGGCTAACTGTTTCGGGGCTCTAAATGTATCTTGGGAGAAAGCACAAAGAGATGATACATATCTTCACAAATGCAATCGAACTTTCCCTTCTAAATTGATAAGACGATGGCAAAATGTAAATGAAATATAGATAAACCGGCAAACCTTTACAGAGTACAAGAATGAGACCATGTGTTCCTAAGCAGTAAGCATCTGCTTCATCAACACCACACAAAAGGTCAAATCCGGATAATATCACAATCTCAAAAACAGAAACGGAATGATGACAGCAAAACTATCGTTCATATCAACAAGTCTTCTGACTGCCTTCATATCGCTTAAGAAAATATGATACCTATCGGCCATAACACCATCATCGGAGACCTACGGTTGCTTGCACTACGATACGCAACACTTATCACCAGCGTGTTCACTCGGCCAGAACACCTCGCTTTGATAGATACCATTTGATTAGCCCCGACACATTTTCCAGTCGATATTTTAGCCAATTAGATTTCGGGTTAAATATGCTTTATAGAAGCTGCATGTAAAAAGCAATGGCTGCAAATATTGACGTAAATGCATGTTGATTGGTTACTGTTTATAGAGTGACGTCATTGAAACGAGGTATTCTGGCTGAGTGATGCGTTTAGCGTAGTGTAGTACGGTCAACCGTGGGTCTCTGACAATGCCATAACACAGACACACGGTCTTCTTTAAGCCGAACTGATCTCGGCGTTTAAACACACCTGCAATATCATATGTACCATATATTTCAAGTAGCCACGCGTTCCGACATACCTGGTTGTTTAAGATAGCATACTCAATGACACAGGTAATAATGATACTACAGGTATGATAAAACTACAGGTAATAAGGATACTTGAAGTAATGATACTACAGGTAATAATGGTACTACAGGTAATAATGATACTACAGTTAATAATAATACTACAGGTAATGGTACTACAGGTAATAATGATACATCAGGTAATAATGATACATCAGGTAATAATGATACATCAGATAATAATGGTACTACAGGTATTGGTACTAAAGGTAATGATACTGCAGGTAACAATGATACCACAGGTAATACTTATACTACAGGTAATAATGGTACTACAGGTAATAATGATGCATCAGGTAATAATGACACTACAGGTAATGGTACTACAGGTAATGATAATATTAAATGTATTAAAATAATAATAAAGGTAATGCTACTATAGGTAATAATGATCCTTCAGGTTATACTAATACAGGTAATATAAATGATACATGTACTACTAATTCTACAGGTTATAATAATCATATAGGTAATAATAGCATAGGTAATAATTGATCTAAAGGTTATAATAAGTTTAAAACTAATATTAATGAAATCAGATAAAACGCCATCTTTTGGCTGCATTTTATTTGATAAAGCAGACCTGGGCCTTGACAGGGGTTGATACGGATAAAAAAAAAAAATCCGCGAACTTTTTCCAAAAATATTAAACTGTCCATATAGCTGGATTTTATTGAGTTATACAAAAATAACTGTCGTAATATTACTTATTCTGTTGATCAAAACATATCACAAAAAGGGTGTATACATTAATGTACAACTAATTTTGAAATGGTAGATTATGGTTACATTACGCAATCACAACTTCATCTATATACTTATGAAATACTGCCGAAAATATGACACATGACTTACCATTTCTCCCTCTGAATTTTGATCTTGATATTTCATCAACGGAAAACATTCCTTTTTCCCAGGTATATTTCCGACGTATACATCCAAATTGATAACTCTCTAATGTCCTAGTAGAACACTTTCACCTGAAACAGATATAAGGGAATCAGCTCTTAATTCTACTTCCGGTTCAATTAGAGGCAAATGTTGGTCGACTTCTTGGTCGATGGATTGAATGGCTATAATAGATTTCGGTATAAAGCGATCGATGTTTAGATTTGTTTGTTCGGTTATATACACTTCCGTTATGGCTGACGAACAACAACGGCGATAAACGTTTATGGAATTTTCCCTCTAGAGTATATTATTGCTGTCCTTGTATAAATACTTCCATCATATGATGTGTCTGTGCTGTTCATATGATATATATGTACTGTACCACACGCAGCCGTTGTCGGGAGAAACGTTAGCATACATGACGAGTAGCTGATTATCCTCAAACATCTGTGAAATGATTTTGAACGCAAAATCTGGTAAATCTGTATGTGTTCCTCCTATCAATAAATGTTATCATTAAAGAAACTTTCACAGGTTGTATCCCCCTTTTTAAACAGGTAGTTGAACTTTGAACTATTCGCGTTATTTCAGTTTCTTATCATTGGGGTACTATATTGTTAAGCCGCAATATACATGTATACACTTGAATAATTAACATTGATATATGATGATGATGATGATACCTATACTTCGGCCGCACGTGTAAAGCTTGCATAGACGGAAGTTTCAGGATGAATATTACAATCAACCAAATGCGGTCATTGATTTGAAAAAAAAGAATATGATGTAAAAGTACTCCCAAAGGTTGCCAGATAAAAAAGTGTGAAAATCCATTTCGAAATAAACGGCAATATACTATTTCAATCATTTAATTTAAATACTTGCTTGTTTTCTATTTGAGCTACGTTATAGTGGCTAACGAGTATCAGAAGCTATTTCTATTGGATAATCGAAACAAAATCCTATTGTTTGAACACCGGTATCATAAATCCATGACTTCAATCGCGCAAGTATTATTAATGATGTTACGTCAAGCAAAATGAGATTCAATTCAATTGAATTCAATTTTATTTCACTTTGTGTGCAACAAGAGCTCAATATGAAAGCTATTCGTTATTCGAAACAGCAAATAGTTGTCTAGCTTTTTATTCTTCAACGTGAATTGAAAGATGCTAACGTTTGGTGGTGGGTTTGTACAATCCATCGGTTAGGTAAGGAATGATGTAGCAGACATTATTGAAGCTGTTTGTGATGTTTGTCGATTAGCACTAATTTCTCACATTTAAACACGTACAATGTGCGTGCCATTTGTCATAGTAAAGGTAACATAAGATACATGTAGTGTTAATTCCTCTTCTGATTATCATTCCGTCACATACAATGCTAATATAATACGTGTTTGCAACACATATGTATCCTCTCGCTTACACATATGTGACCTTGATTAACATTAAATTTCTAGATATATGAGACATTTGGCTCTGTGTAGTGACAGGTTCAAGATATGTTGATAGCCCAGGTCATTTGTGTCATTGTGTTCTTGTAGCAAAAGGCAACTACGCCAAACACATAAAGATCGAGCAGAAATCGATAACGGCAAATACGGATGATAGATCTGTAAATTCATTGAACAAGAATTGTAAAACAAAGTATATCAACTTATATTAATCACGCTTGTTGTTCAGGATAGAAGCTCGCAAGAGGTCTTATTGTGGGAGGAAACCAGAGTATATGTCGTGTCTAGTTTATTGTTCTATCCCGATCATGAAATCAAACCCCTTTCTCTTAGGTTAAAGGTGATTTCGTTAACGCTGCGCACCTGACCAACTGGTGTTTAAGCCTCTGATCTGTCGCCTTTGTTAAGTTTTCTGTAGTGTCGAAATGAAGGGAAAAAAACTTATAGGTGCCACATGTTGTGCTGGAAAGAATAATTATGGTTGCACTACATGACATTTCATACACCAAATGACGTATGCTAAATATTTTGATAAGGGCCATACTCATTTCTAACTTAAACCATGTGCACATATCGAGTTTTTTATAAAAAACTTTGGTAATTATCATTCAGAAATTCTAGATTTTATATAAAACAGTGATTGTGTTTGATAAAAATCCTTGGGTTATAAAGAAAATGTTTGATATATACATAACAAAACAAACAAAAAACTGAAACAGTGCTATCCTACAAAATGTAGAATGACTCATACGAATCAAAAATGAAGGTATTGTGGATTTTGAGATGCGTATTTGTAATTTGATATGATAACGGCAACTCTCTGACGTCAGAAGTGGTAAGTTAAACTCTCGCATACAAACAAAACACCAGCCAAACGTTACAGGATTCGTAGAGAAAGGAGCCTATCGACTCTCAATCATACGTCAATGTTTAGAATAACAGAACATTTCTCACGAATTGTAATTCAATCAGGGTTCTCCAGTAAAATTATCTGATTTTTAGAAACAAATAAAATTGTTGATATAATCCCCCCCCCCCCCCCCCCTTTTTTTTTATTTGAATGCATTACATTTAGATCAATAATCTTTTGTTAACACAGAAAAGTATTCTGTAATGAAATCCGATCTGAACTTCCCTGTATTCGTTACAAAAACAGAGGGCACTTATTGGTTTCAACAGCTGGTTATTATGACTAATAACTAATAATAATATTTTGTTATGTTCATTACAGGATATTGTTACATTTAAATATATATAAATCATCTTATCGCCATCTATATTGCAAAAGTACAGACATTTTTTTGCATCATATAATACAAAGACAAACCTCCTCATATTAGTAAACTGATTTAAAAGTAACGGGTCGATGTGGCCTGTACTTACTTTAAAATACGGTACCCTGTCCTTCAGCTGACAGAGCATATTTCTTTGGCCCAGGAGGTAGAGCAGGATATTATAACGCTTGAGACCCTGGTTTGATTCCTGTCGGGCACGCGACAGGATTGTGTTTTCCTTGTTCTCTCATTATGGCGCCAAAATAATATTCCACGGTGGGGTATTGCAAGTTTTAGGTCGATATTTGGGTAAATCTCATGAAAAGTAGGGGGAGTAGTGTAATAGGAATGAGTTGGTGTAGCTTAAACATAACGTTAAATACGATGGCTGTCATACAGTTTATTGAACACTATTTGGCACAGGAGCTAGAACCGGAGATTATCACAGTTCATGTCGAGAATCGGCAGAAATGTGTTTTCCCTGTTCTTTCCTATTTGTATGAATGACTTTATTGCCATCGATGTAGCAGCAAAATGGATATTTTTCCAGAGCATAGAAATAAATCTAAGGAAGTTTTCTCTTCACTTACCTGGTTATAACATACAGAGGGAAATTGTACATGAGGATAATATTTATTTTTGTAAGATAATGGGCAAAATGTCATTTACGAGCGCAATCGCATGACAAGGTATATAATTTATAATTTGTACGGTAACAGCTGTCATGTGACAGCCCGTATCACGTGACTTAAACACCATATGTGGCAGCCTGAGGCTAATTATATCAATTTGTTGTAGTCAGTTTACAGGTAATTAGATATATATAAAATAATCTAAGATTACTAATTGAGAATGACCATCCTGAACAATAAGATAATGAAAACAAATACAATTGTTTACATAAAGTGTTGAACATTTAGTTGTTTTTTGTTTTTTTTTTAAAACATTGTTGTTGTTAGATTACCAGCATAGGCAAAACTTTTCTTTTTCTTTTTTGTTGTTGTTGTTTTTTTTTTTGTTTATAAACAGAATTTATAAGGATACTTTGGCTCTAAAGAATTAACATATTAGATACTAGCACGTTAGCCTGGTATTGACCAAAGCTTTATAGTAGATAGTCGCTTTCCGGATAAAAAAATAAAACACATTTCATTTACACGTGGTCGCAATCATATTAAAAACTGTCTCAGGAAAAAGCGTTTAACATGTTTTTGAGAAATTTTGTTTATTACCTATGATAGACAAATGGCATAGAGATTTATTTTAAAGAAATTACATCGTTTTTAAGTTGACTATGCTTTCTAAAATGAAAAAAAAATAAAAGCGTGCAATTTTGTGGTTTCTATAAAACGTTTCGATTGTCAAAAAAGGTCAAAACCTGTGTGTGTAAGAATTTGAGTGAGTCAGCATAAAGGATGGCATAAAAGACATATTTGATTATTGTAATATATATATTGTACACGCGGGATAACGACCAAAGCCTTACTCATAACAGCTGTTCCACAATATATTATAGGTAATTCAACATATTTCCATTTTGTACAAATTTATTCTCAGTTTCAACATGAAATGACATCATGTAAAAATAAAATCTGAGATGACAACTTTCTAAAAGGAAAACTTTTTTATAATCACAAACGAAAAGAGAATACCGAAATGTAAACGAAATCGTTTATCTGACTCAAATATTGATATAATGAGGACTATTTACAATATCGAACTACACGAAGCCAAATGTGATCATTCGTCCAGGTGTAAATGACGATAAGCCTCACTAGAGACACACTCTTTCTTTTATGTCAGAAATACTGTCGCCCTTGGTAAAAGGAGAATGCTTAATACGGTAAACCAGATCATCCAAATTTCATAGTAACAATATATTTCGCAAACATTGATATTAAGCCTTAAACATACCCATATAAGTTTCTGGTATATTTTTCATCTAATGCTTGTTTTATGTGAATTGTTCAGAGATTTGTTTTCAGCTAGGCTTAAAAAAGATATGTATGTAACTATATGCCTACACATCCTTTGGAATATGTGCAATCAACAAACCCCAACAATATTTTGCATATTTCGTACAAACGTGTTTAGAAAAACATTTTTCTGAAAAAAAAAGAAGAAAAAAATAGAAAAAGCAAATCTTTGCTTTAATCCACAGACTATAATAACGCTACATCTAAATGATCTCTGCTTTCGTAACATTCGTTCATTTTAAATCCTCGAAAATAACGCTAACGAACGTTTGTAGCGCCTTATTTGGGGTAATTTGGACAGGACGTATGTGATACTAAATGAGTGAAAATTGCCCATGCATTAATTCCATATTCATTTTCCTTGTGTGTCCTTATATAAACTGAACATCAAATTAAACTGTGTGCTTAATTTTGCTCCTTTAACTAGTTTCACATCAATACGTTTTATTTTGCAGTAACTGCAATAGCTATATCAAAATATAAGTAAAAATAAACTTCTAGCTTACATATTTATTATATATATATGGTCGAATTATTGTCGTAGACAAGTAGCAGAGTTGAACATGAATAAGGGCGTTTTCTAAAATGTCAATCCTCAGCGCTCAAATAGTCATGCAGACTGAAGTTAACTATCTAGAGACTGTTTAATACAATAACACAAAGATAATTAATTTCATTTTATCAAAATACCACTTTGCCATTTGTATGTAATGAATAGTACTTCCCTAATGAAATATGAACATTACTAACAAGCAAAGCTTTTGATTTGTCAATAAATTCAAAAATGAAACGTTACCATAAGGACCAATATGGCCGAGTTGCAGACATCAGCCGATATAATTGAGCAGGATGTTGCTAGCCATGGGTTCCCAGTAGATTGGATACATCGGTTTGCGAAGCTAAGTTGCACAGTGCGCAGTTCATTTCACTAAGGTATGTTGTATTGACTAGACAGTTATTTAGATAGACCAAAACTGAAGTAAGATGGAATTGGTTTAAAAGGACTGTTATTGAATGTAATCATCCAAAATCATCCAAAACTGAAGTGAGATGGAATTGGTTTAAAAGGCCAGTTATTGAATGTAATAATCCAAAATCATCACTCGTGCAAAAATATTGCTAGATATTCATACTCATAAAACAAATGTTATTTCAAATGGGGGAACCATTAAATGTCTTCTTTTTTCCGTTGTAGAATGTAAGCAGGAAGATAGTTGTGTTAGTGTATAATTGACAGAATATTAGATGTTAATTACATGAGTCGACATGCATTGTACAAAAACGCATCTAAATGCGTTTTGGCATGGCTAGGTACTTGCATACCTAATATTGATCACATTTGTATGGACGGTGGTGTATATTCGACAAATGCACCTAAGATATTTACTTTTGAGAATGAACTCGTGAAATACCACATACCGTGACGTCATTAAAAGATAAAAATTGTACAGTATTGGAAAATGGTATCGAAGAAGCGACGCCTGTCAGTCACTTTGTCAGAGGTATATGATAACAAAGTACATTGTACCAACAAGTACGCAATGTCTGAGATAAAACAGGAATAAAACATGGTGTAAAAGTCCGTTTTTAGGTGGGTCGCGAACGCAAACACTTAAAGATTGTTTAGAGGAACAAGGACGTATCTCCAACATGGAGTGCTTAGAAGTAAATGGCCGTATCTCAAATTTATCCATTTTTAGATTTTGATAAATTACAATTATAGGTGAGATTTTCTTATAGAATTTGTACTTTATATCAATTGAAATCGTCTAATTCTATAAAAAATACTGTGCGATTTAAAAGAATTAGACAATTTCCATTGATATAAAGTACATATTCTATAAGAAAAGCTCAGTCGGAATTGTAATTTATCAAAATCTAAAAATTGAAAAATTTGAGATACGGCCCTTTACTTCTAAGCACTCCATGTTGGAGATACGTCCTTGTTCCTCCACGTTGTTTTAGTAGGAAATATTGATCATGCATGATCAATATTTCCTACTGAAACAACGTAGTTATGCAACAACGGGTATGTACGTAAATCATTATGATAGCCGATAACATATTGCTAGGTATAACATCGACAAATTCGAAGTTTGATTTAAAATATTAAAATAAGACCGAAGATCCAAGAAAACGTTTACATCATCTTACGAAATTGAGCAAAATAGAATTTTTTTTTTTTTTTTCAATAAAATTCTATGTAAATAGCACTGGCCAAATGCCAAGATTTCTGACCTATATTTAAAATAATAAACTTACCAATGTAGTTCTGGGACAGGGTCCGATAGCAGAGAATAATAAACAAGTATTTAAAACAGGATAGATAAGACACGAGTAGAAATGTAAAAGCACTTTCAAAACCAATTTAAAGGGCTTTCGGTTTATAAAAAAAACATTGTGCATGCTGTAACTAGTCTTTCTCTCTTGGATTCTCTATGTTAGGCTTTCTTTCTTTTACACGGAAATCACAATTTCATTGAAAGTTTCGTAACTGAACAGTTCGGGTCAGTACGTGTTATGTGAATACATTTTTCACAACCAATACAGGTTTGAATAGGCGTGATATTTCAGTAACTACTATCTAACACCTTCATATACATTGATTGGTTAATTGTACGAGATTGCAATCAAATTATCCGGTCGCTTCGTCTTCACTTTAAGTCAAGTGTATTGAGGGGGAAAACAGTGCACAATGCGATACTAGTCAATTCGCCCAATCGATTTGATGCATGCGTGCATGTGTGCGTTCTGAGGGTGGGAGTGATATTTGTATTTTTTCACCAGATGTCATTATTACAACGTGTCCATTCACTCATATATACAATTGCACAGTCGCATGACGATTTATCGTGTAATGTAACGCATTCAACTAGAAAAAGCAAATTTGAAATGATTCGCCAAAAATTCTCATAAGAAAATTGAATTAAATTTACTTTTGTTAATTGATTACCTAAATCAGCATGTATCATCTTCAAAATTAATTTGCCCATTTATTACTCGGCTATAGAAAACGCTCTTAATGTACAAAGGTGATAATACATAATACATAATACGTGTATCACCTTTCAGTACAAATTGAGAATTACCTCCTGTTGATGTATCATTCACTGTTTCGTCCATCTAGGACTGATAAATGATGCAAATAACATCATACACTGTTTCGTCCATGAAAATGACATCATTCACTGTTTCGTCCATCTATGACTAATAAATGATGCAAATGACAGCATACATTATTTCGTTCATCTAGGACTGGTCAGTGATAGAACGGACATCATACACTGTTTCGTCCATCTAGGACTGGTCAGTGATAGAACGGACATCATACACTGTTTTGTCTATCTAGGACTGATCAGTGATCCAACGGACATCATACACTGTTTCGTCCATCTAGGACTGGTTAGTGATATAACGGACATCATACACTGTTCCGTCCAGCTAGGACTGGTCAGTGATAGAACGGACATCATACACTGTTTCGTCCATCTAGGACTGGTTAGTGATATAACGGACATCGTACACTGTTGCGTCCATCTAGGACTGGTCAGTGATAGAACGGACATCATACACTGTTTCGTCCACCTAGGACTGGTCAGTGATAGAACGGACATCATACAATGTTTCTTCCATCTAGGACTGGTCAGTGATAGAACGGACATCATACACTGTTGCGTCCATCTAGGACTGGTTAGTGATATAACGGACATCATACAATGTTTCTTCCATCTAGGACTAGCAAATGATGCAAAGGACCTAAAGTATCGATATCTAGGAGGTGAAGGGGAAACTGCAAATATGCCAAAAGAAATTTCAAAACAAGGGTAGATGTAATATCCCCATAATTTAATAAATTTTCCAAATTTTCATTTTTAAATATAAATATAAAATATTTTATGGACATGTGTTTATCAGAACATATGTATATCTGTGTATTTATCAACAACACATTAACTTACTTATTTTTCGAGACATCTGGATACCCTGCTTGTAGGAGTAACGTTAGCACTAACGCCAGGCACCAACGTTTCCATCGCCGAGGTCACTTTCTTCGTCAGTAACACGCAACACACAGATTCATCATTCTGACATTATACATGTTCTTTATACAAGTAATCTCTCTAGACATGAGATCCTGCTGACTTTTGATTAATTCTAGAGGGATTGCTCCAACTTACGGATTGTTTTGTCGTACGATGATATTGAGGAACTATTTTATAGAACTCTGGCTATTCTATGTCTGGAATACTAATGGGGAAATATATATCGATCTATATAGGTAAAAATGTAAATAAAATGTTATTTTAACCTCATTGTATCTAGCTTCAATCAGTTGCTTCTTTGTAATTATTACCAGCCCGATAGAAATATTTATCAATTATGGACCTTTACTGAGATTGATATGGTGTTTTATCAACCTGATAGAAACAATACTTTAGATGCTGTCAGGTTGATATGACAACATATTAACCGAATCAATGGTTTTCCTTGTTTATATTTGATATAAAACTTGTTCGGTTATAAAAAGAGGAGAGTGGAATTATGATCTTATCCTATCTGTTATTCCTCTTGCAACTAACCTGCAAGCAATATTGACACCAAATCTGACATCAGACTGACTACAAATCTAAATATTTGATTTCGTAAAGAAATTTCGCAATACGAGGTATTCGCTTTTTGTCGATATCTTTTGTATTAAACAATATATATCCCTGCCAATACTGAAACTATAAACACACACCTTCAGCGAATATCATATTCATCGCGTTAAAAGCTTTCCGAAAGTTATGATTATTATTGCAGTTTTATTTCTACTGCCAAATCGTAATTTCGCTAAAATTCAGTTACCCACTAAAATGTATGCACGCCAAAATACAAATGTTTACAGTATTCTTATCATTTCAAAAAGATAAAAAAATATTCGTCACAATTCAACGAATCATGAGCAGCATAAGCACAATTTTTCGGTCTTTCATGTGTAAACAAACGTCTGTCTATGGCTTAGATTAGAGATACATGTATTTTGTGTTGGTACCTGATGATCTAACGCTATTATAGAAACTTGTGTTCGGTTTGGTGTTGTTGCTGTACTCTTTTTTTTAAACTCTACATTATTTTTCTGAACTAATTACCGTTTACAGGTTAACACCTGCGCCCACATACGGTTAATAACATATTCTAAAGTACTAACTGCTGTAGCTTACTGCTGTAACTTGTCGTAATTCAACTCAGAAACAATTTTGCGAGAGCACTTCAGTACATACACGTACTTCAGTAATATATACATACTTCAATAACATATACATACTTCAGTAACATACACGTATTTCAGTAACAAATACATACTTCAGTAACATACACGTATTTCAGTAACAAATTCGTACTTCAGTACATACACGTACTTCAGTAACATATACATACTTCAGTAACATATACATACTTCAGTAACATACACGTTCTTCAACAACATACACGTAATTCAGTAACATACACGTACTTCAGTAACATACACGTACTTCAGTAACGTACACGTACTTCAGTGACACACGTACTTCAGTGACATACATGTACTTCAGTAACATACACGTAATTCAGTAACATAACATGTACTTCAGTAACATACACGTAATTCAGTAACATAACATGTACTTCAGTAACATACACGTAATTCAGTAACATACATTTTTTATTGTACATGTACTTCTGTAACATACACGTACTTCAGTAACATACACGTAATTCAGTAACATACACGTACTTCAGTAACATACACTTACTTCAGTAAAATACACGTAATTCTGTAACATACATGTACTTCAGTCAAATACACGTACTTCAGTAAAATACACGTAATTCAGTAACGTGATCGTACTTCAGTAACGTACACGTAATTCAGTAACATACATGTACTTCAGTTACATGCACGTTCTTCAGTAACAAATTCGTACTTAAGTAGCATACACGTACTTCAGTAACATACACTTACTTCAGTAAAATACACGTAATTCTGTAACATACATGTACTTCAGTCAAATACACGTACTTCAGTAAAATACACGTAATTCAGTAACGTGATCGTACTTCAGTAACATACACGTAATTCAGTAACATACATGTACTTCAGTGACATGCACGTTCTTCAGTAACAAATTCGTACTTAAGTAGCATACACGTACTTCATTAACCTATACGTACTTCAGTAACATCATACGAACTCCAGTAACAAACACGTACTTCAGTAACAAACACATAATTCATTAACATATACGTACTTCAATAACATACTCGTACCTCAGTAAAGAATTCGTACTTCAGTAACATACACCTACTAAAGAAACACATACGTACTTCAGTAACACATACGTACTTCAGTAACTTTAACGTATCTCCATTTTTACCATCCAACAAGCTCGAACAAACATAAACAAATGTGTTTTTATTACTGGTTATACTTTTACCATCTGAAACATACGTAAGCCTAGCTAAACTTGTTACCAACGTCCAGAGTACGTTAAGCTACGCTTTTTAACGCATGTGTGACCTAGGCTTTTAATTTTGGAAATAATTAGGGCGTTATCATCCTCCAAGTCGTGTCGAAATAATGGTTACATCCGGGCAAATCTCCTATCCCTATCGCAACAGAAGCATAAGCATCCATAGGTGTCAATTAATGGCAGAAATCGTCCCGTTAGCGCGTGGTGTATCATCAAAATGAGATAAAGTCTTTTAAAATGATAAAGATATTTTTAGCTCTGATTACATTTAAACAGTAGCTTAAACATATAGGTGATAGTGTACTTGCTAGCATTGAACTGTTCCATACAGATACTTTGATATAAATGTACTCTGAATAACGGACATTGTTGTTTTTGCTAAGTATAGTAGTCACGTGGACAACGTAAACAAGTAAACTTGTGTGATACGTCACATGTTGTTGTGACGTATCACACACATGTTAATTTTGTTATCAGTTGTATTAAAACCAAAATTAATTGTATACAATTGTGTTTGTTGTCCACGACGTATGTTTACCAAACATGCCATTATCATTTAACATCAGAGAAGTCTTATTCTTGACCTTTACTGTGTTTACCTGGCTTTTGTTTTCGATTTTCCATCATTTTATATCTATTTTGACAGATAAGTACAGCTTCGTTTTATGCAGCCTGTATTCGCCTATTCAATATGTTTTTATAAACAAGATTATTTTGTTTTACGTTCTAGTAACAGCCAGGGTCATTTAAGGACGTGCCAGGTTTTGGAGGTTGAGGAAAGCCGGAGTACCCAGAGAAAAAAAACACCGGCCTACGGTCAGTACAATGCACTTGCCCCACTTGGTTTTCGAACTCGCGAGCCAGAGGTGGAGGGCTTATGAGAGGGCTTGTGGGCTTGTGGGCTTGCGGGTCACCTTAACATCTCGGCCACCATGGTCCCCTTATAAATTAGTCAAATAATAAATAAATAAAAGTTGAACACTAAAACCAATATAGGTAGAAAAAGATATCAAAAAAGTTAATAAGTGAAATGCTTCAAATACAGGTCATAATGTTAGGTATCACTATAATATACTAGGTCTATGAAAAAGGCAAAGTGTTAAGTATCCCTTAAGACTGTAATCAACTTACCGCGATTGCTATCAACTGTAAAATTATCAATTACTCACAAAATGACTCATTTGAACAGATAATCAATTTCATAATTTGCCATGCAGTTCTGTTAACAATTGAATTGACTTGTCAACAAAATTGCGTAGAAAACAAGGGAGCTATAATCAATCCACCACAATGAAAAAAAAACAATCCAAAAAGTAAAGAAGTTACAATTGTATTTATCGCCTTGTACCAAAAAAGCCCGAGGAAAAACAATAAACAGGTCCGTTAAAAAAGAAACGAATCATGTCAATAATTAAATAGAAACACTCCTGGGAGTCCAACTCATTTAGGTAGTAACACGTTTCATGACAATGCCAATCATTTAGTTGTCACGACAGATTGAACACACAATGTCACACTTCTGTTTCTTTTTCTGCAACTTTTAAACACAGTATGTTGCATACAATCTAACTTTCTTCCCTATTTTGATAATGAATCATCTTCAATCAATATGGTAATCAGATGTTTACCCGACAGGTCATTCTTGTTGTTGTGCTTTATTGCAAGAGAAGACAAGGACCTCAAGAAAGCAAATGTGTACAACAGATGACGCTACATATAGGGGAAAACACGCTCTGCTGGCTTGTAAAAGCTTTACTATGGTAGAAATACTCCCGCTTCATGTTTGTAAAATCTTAAATCTCGAAAATAAGACCAACTTATTTCCTTTACCAGTAAGCAAACACGGTAAGTTATTTTTATGTAACCTTTAGTTTGTGTGGGTATGATCAATTTTGTTTAACGTCCTATTAGCAGCAAGGGCCATATAAGGACGTCCAATGCTTTTGAGGTGGAAGAAAGCAGGAACAAACCCACTGAGAAAAGCCACCGTTCTACGGTCAGTATCCGTCAACTGCCCAGTATGTGTTACTTTGTGCAATAGATAGAATATGACAAACCCTGAAATACAGTCTGTGTAGTATCCATTACCTATGTACAGTCGTGATAAAGGCGACATCAACATAATTTCGTTTCAATAGATTAGAAACAATTGTATAGGAATAACAATGGACCCATAACAATGGACTCTTGTCATCGTTTCCAATCAATATTTGTGGATTATATTGGAGAAAAACAATACACAAAAGGATCGGTCGCAAGTTATCACAACTTATCAATGTCCTCTCCCTAATACAATTATACATATGCAAAATGTATCATTTGCCTATGGATAAACAGCATATAATGATGATATTATAGAAAAAAGGAAGGAAAGAGGAAGAGATATGAAGAGAGAGGGAGAGAGGGGGACACTTGTAGGTGAAATGAGAACAAATTGTTAAAGATAGTAGAATATAATGGGCAGGTTCTTTGAATACATTGAATTGTACACGTACTTACCGGTATATAAATATTTCGCTATCAACAAAAAAATTACGAATAGCCTTGTTTGATTGTTTACCTGAGGAATGATCACGATACAAAGGGATTCCGTAGGTAATAGTTCTATATCATGTCAAAGCATTGTATTTAGTTGTTCATTATTTAATGGGCAATAAAATACAAAAAAAAAAACGTTTTCCGTCCTCTATACTATGTCCACATCGACAGGACGGACTGGCAACTAGGTTGACACGGAATAAATCATCATTAAGTTTACTAACAGTATTAC
This sequence comes from Pecten maximus, assembly GCF_902652985.1. Lineage (NCBI taxonomy): Eukaryota > Metazoa > Mollusca > Bivalvia > Pectinida > Pectinidae > Pecten > Pecten maximus. The sequence goes on from NC_047025.1 coordinate 6,789,936, forward strand.
GAATACGACAATGTAAACTGTTTACTTTCCTTTTATTCTCTATTGAACAATCTATAAGTGGGGCATTGTATTCTTTATATTAAAGAAAGTTATTCATGATTGACTTTTTTATGCCATGCAGCTTGTTTTTGAGTTTTGAGGGTATATCAAAATTTTGCGTGATGTTGTCAATGAAATGAATCTTGAGCTTCATTTAAGATAATAAGACAATGCTCCGACAAGTCCAGTCAACAAAGAAACATCGCCATTCCATTTATTGTACAGTAGGTCTGGTTCCAGCTTTAATTTTGTTCTCGCTGATTATGTTCTCAACCTTACTGGGGTAAGGAAATGAAATATTTTTTATTTCTTATCATAAATCTTTTAAACTCTTCACATTCTTAGGGTGGTATTAACTGGACACTGCAAATTAACACTTTTTCTTACACAAGCAAAAATAATAAATGTATAAATAGATGAATAAATAAAAATTTAAAACAAAAATAAAAATAAAAAGTACCCTTATCACCAGAAAAAAAGGTCGATAGTTAGCGACGTGATAACATTAAGCATTGTATTCCCTAGTCGTTATTTATGATGGAACTTTGTAGGCAAAAATAATAAAATAACGTCTCTAAAAATCTTAATAATACTCTTACCTGTAGTTACATGTATATTATACTTTGTTGTGATTGAAGTATGTTCCAGTTCAATTTTAAATAAAACGTAATTCATTATTAATAGTATGACCTAACAGATGGATCTACCATTATATGAAATGTCGCTATATCTATAGCTTTAGATAAAACACCATTATGGGCCATGTCATTCGTCACCCGTTATTCCAGTTTGTATATATGTCTTTATCATGATCATGTAAATGCCGTCCCGTGAAAACACACACGTTTGTGTCATTGTATTGCTGCAGATAAAACGGCTGTAAACTTGTGTAACGATTTCCCGATATCAAGCTAATACTACTACATTGTAAATCAATCCAAATCTATACATTGCTCGAACATTTAGTAATTGGCGTGAGGATGCGGTTATAATCTTTCACATATATCTTTTCCTGTTGCTTTTAGTAGATTCCAACTGAATCGTGCAGTAATTACTTTTTAAAAAAGCTTTGTAATTCTTGATATCTTGATCGTTAATACTGGACTCTTTCTTTGATTGGTAACCGCTGTTTTTTTTTTTTTTTTTGTTTTATTTTTGTTTTTTTGTTTGTTTTGATTGTTTTTGTTTTGTTGTGTTTTCTAAACTTGGAAAAGGCGTAACCAGTTTTATAGTTAAAAACAACTAAATATTTCTATACAGTTTTTAGTTCGTGTAATTAATTGAAAAATATATTTTCCCGAAAAAAACATTAAATGCCTGTCATTGTAAAAATAGAAGAATAATTACATTGTATTGAAAAGGAATCGCTATAAGTTTATATTATTTGTGACGTCATACAGAACGCATTCACTGTATCACATGTATTTGAGCTACAAAAAAGAATTGATATTTGAATAAAGATTTTTTTTTTTCATTTTATACTAGTCTGAACATTTTAGTTTTCCTCTGTTACTAATTCAAGAGGTGAATAAACATGTATTATATCAATAAAGTTTCCTTTCTCTTAATGCTTTAATGTATTAAAAAACAATTACAAACTTCATTTTATTATTATTTTAAATATCCTTACATGTTTGCTTAAAATTCTGAATTCCATTTAATCACAGATATAGTAAAAACTTAGATAACAGTATCTATATATGTCTGAGGATCATTTTAAAATGAAAGAAATTATTGCTAGATCATATGTATTTTCATTTGCTTAGGTGGTGTCATAAAAATGTCTTGATGCAGTTTTGCTTGAATTTTATATACAACATATTTGATTTGTATAGTAATGCTAAGGCACACACCCTCAGACCATAGTTTAATAATTCGTCAAATCTGTAGCTCACAAACCTGGTTCGTGAATCGTCATTGCAATTTAGGATAATGTCTATTATTCATATGACCGACATAGAATTGTCGATTAAATATATTCTCGTTTGTAGCTGTATATTTCGTTACGTTCTATTTATCTAAGAAGATGATCTTGCTAATCAGTGTTGTATAAACCTCATGCAAGTCTTGACATATAAATTACATTAACATAGAAATAACGATTGACAAAACTAGCGTTCGATGTCACAGATAAAACGTTACATGATACTCATGTTTTCTTATTCTTAAATCGATATTGGCTAATTCCTAACTGAAATTGCATATTAAGGCAAACTTCAACAAAACTCAAACTGACTCCTGATAATATCGTTCCTAGTTCTCAAATTTCCTCCCACCTATGAGACAAAATATCTCATTTGAAATGATTGAAAATATCTCTGGTTATACGAAAATGTTTTAGATCTCCTACAAATACGTCCCTTTTCCATACTTTGAGATTGGAATTATTCAATTCGTTCCCTTCTACATGTACATTTTGTACGTAATATCTCATTACTTATATAATATAATTCAAAAACAATAACCAATAAACAAAATCTTGTTATCATCCTTGAATCTCAGAAACACCTTATCTACTCTAAGCTAAGTTTAGGTACCTGGTGTTACTGAATATATTGTGAATTTGGCATGGTGCCGTCGTCTAGTGCTTTTTCGGATACCATGTCCATGTAACAGGGACAACGTTTCAAACGAACGGCGTTGAATGAAACCAAGGAGTAATGAAGTAATGGGTAAGTCGTGTCAAACTGACAGAGAGCAATATGTAGGTGTTGAGACAAACTGACAATTGATATATAGAATTTGCTAGCATTGTTACAGGGTGAGCTCATCCTAGACACTGTCGGTGTTGGAGACTATTGATCATATATATATAGAGGGTTAATAGATATAACAGAAATTGTACGATAAAATTTGGGCTTTGGAAATATAGAATGTACTGGTTTTACTCCCAGATGTTTGCCGTAACCTGCATGTCGCTTTTCTATTAATTTCAATTATGATACGGTTTAGCCAATACACACTTACTTGACTCTCATTTGAATATCAAAATAATAAAATACGAAATTAATTGAAATATGGACAGTAACATCCCTTCTAGATTTTGAATTACTGACGATTCTAGATGGACAAAGCAGCTGTAATATGTAGATTGATTCATTTTGTTTATTTTTCATTATCTAATCCTCACTTTGTTTTCAAGTATGTCAATAGTATAATTGTCTTCTGTACAGGTCTTTAAACCTAGCCATCGGCATAAGGGATATAACACCATTGACAATGGCAATGCGAATGTTCCTGATATGCCAAAAATAGACAGACACTACAGGTAACATTCTCTTTAAGATAAACATAAGATGAATAAAATGTAGGGAGCCTGAAGTTGGATCCGAGTTCCAAGTTCCGTTTAAGTAAAACGGAACTCGGAACTGGGTTCCGTTTTACTTATACGGAACTCGGAACTCGGAACCAACTTCAGGCTCCCTAAAAAGTTTTGCAAACGTGGAAATTTACTCAAGTCCATTAGAATGCAAAAATTCCCCTCACATGTATCATTTTGATATCAATTGCATCTTCAGTACGAAATACGAATCAAATTACAACGATTTAAAAATAGTGAAAGTGAATAAAAATATGTAGAAAGAGACGAGAATACGAATGATACATGCATTAATTATGAGGCCGAAAGGGAATGTCAAGATGGAATACAGATCACGTGGATTACTCCTGCTCCTACAGTTTCCTCATCGATAATTAAAATAAGAAAACTTCATCAAAATGGCCATTGTTATGAATTGCATTGCAGTGAGGTGTGACCAAGCATATTGATCGATAAAGTTAATTGATTTGAATAGATTTGACATGACTAGAAATGAAACTGTTCTCCCCAAGTGATTGATAAGGCTGTCGAAATTAACCTAATAAAAACTCTTTGGCATCATTTGAACATTATTTTCTATTACGAAACATTACTATGAATATATTTTAAAAGAGTTTTAAGTACCTTTTGAGTTTTCCGAGTTTTTTTTTACTAGGATTAAGAGCAATTACGGTCGGGACTATCGAAAGTATTCGAGTTAAGCCGGGTATTCGAGTTTTCCGAGTTCGAGTTAACGAAGTTTCACTGTATTTAGGTGTTCATATGGATGTTTTCGACCTGTCTGTCTGGAAAACTGTCCCTTTATCCGTGATAACGTCGACCTTTCTGTCTTGAAAATTGTCCCTTTATCAGATTATACGTAGACCTTTCTGTATGGAAAACTGTTCCTTCATTCGTGAAAACGTCTACCTTTCAGTCTTGGAAAACTGTCCTTTTTTCCGTGAATACGTCGACCTCTCTATCTTGAAAACTTTTCCTGTATCAGAGATCCCAGCGACCTTTCTGTCTTGAAAACTGTCCCTTAATCAATAAATACCTGCTTTTTTTTGGGGGGGGGGGGGGGGGTATTTTCCTACTTTACATTTGTACGTTATATTATGGATTTGGCCCTTTCTGTATCACCTTTTATAGTTTTCCACCTGTGTGTACATCAAACTGTCACTGGATGTATGCCTGCCTGTCTGCCTCTCTGCCTGAATTACTGTCCGCCTGTCTGTCAGACTAAATGTCTGTCCGTCTTTCTGAGTGCAATACTTCATGTACTTGTCCAACCCCTGTATCTGTACCAAATGTATATCTGCATAACTGACCCATGAAGCTGTCTGCTTGCGTATTGTCGGGTAAAGTGTAAACCTGTTTGTTCGACAAATAGACGGAATATTAGTATATGGCTTGTGCCTTTGTTGGTTTTAGACTAGCTCTGACTAATCGGTTATTACCTATGTTTTGACTACAAGTTTAACGGCTTGGTCTTTCTGTTTGTCTATTGCAAGGTCGGTCAAGTCGCCTATGTTGAACGTGAATAGACTTTTTTTCTTTATATGACAGCCAGTTTACGATTTGAGCATGATAATTCGGTGACTACGTTGCCACTTTCTTCAGATAAATAATCAGTGCAGCTGTGAATTACTCTGAGGTGTTAGGTGTACGAAATTGTAAACAGATCGACAGGTCTTTTTCGTTTACAATATAACATATGTGCACTGAGGTGGACGATTTTGCTACAATGTATAAGATTTGATTCGGCTATTGTATATAATATAGTCATAGATGTGCGAGATATAGATAACATTTACAGTATAACATATAAAAACAAATTTAAGATATTAGAAAAAGAATTTAAATAAGGTAAAAAAAAGAATGTTGAAAATGAAGTTGATGAAAATATTTGCACTCGTTCTCTTTTCCGTCGTATGTATACATAACACACGGTATTCCATTCCTAAAATTAAAGTAGAAAAGACACACAAGAACAACCACATTGGGAGTTAGATGAAATAGAGCAAAAAATTTAAAACTGCATCAAACAGCTGTGAGGTCTTTTTAGGACTCGTCAGTGATTATTGGGACCTAAAGTGTTAATCATTGGGAAACAGTTCTGGAGGGATGGGGATGGTGCAAAGACTCATAATTAGCAACTTTCAATTGGATTTCGAAAGAAGAACGTTAAACATATGAATTTAAAAAAAAATGTATATAAGAATAAACCTCTGTGACTGAAAAGTCCGTCAGAAGTGTCAAACATGGTCGATCTCAACGATTTGTACTAAAGACACTCAAGTTAAAAGATTATTACTGATCTTAAACGATTTGAATTGTGTTAACCTAATTTTGATACATGACGTGTTTGTACGTCACAACAAAGTAAAACTCTTTAAATGTCACATTTAATCACAACAAACAAAAAATTGTATCGGCGGCAAAAGTTAACAGTGATGTTTATTAGTTGGATAGGGATTTCCGTAATTGGAACACTTCTATTAACCCCAAAATGACAAGCAGCTTAGCCTCGAATCGGTTTGATCATGGATAGAAAGCGTCGCAATCCTGGTCCTTTTATTAGATAAAACGTCCTGTCTAAGGCTTCGACACGACAACGGGGAGAGATAACTCCGGATTTTGCTCGAGATTGTCCCGGCAAATCGGTAGCTGATCTCCCTTGGGATACGGCCTTTGTACACAAGGTCACAATACAATTAGGAGGCCTTAAGTCGTCATACGTAGAGTGTTGTTTTGTTATTTTCACAAGATTAGATATAGCTTAGTTTAGCCAACAATTGTAGAAATTACAGAAAATCCGCTGCTTTCTTTTATTAAGAGTAGGTCAGACTCTTTTAGAATTTAACAGAAAAAAACACTATCTGATTCTTGGAGCTTATATATGAGTATAATGTCTTTTTAACAGCCAGGGTCATATAAGGACAGGTGTGAAGGACAGTAACAACACGGGTCATATGAGACGTGTGTGAAGGACACCATTTGTCATGGTCAAATACAAAGGACAGCAACAGCCAGGGTCATAGGAGGACGGGTATGAATGACACCAACAGCCAGGATCATAGGGGACATGTGTCAATGACACCAGCAGCAAGGGTCATAGGTGGATTGGTGTGAACGACACCAACAGCCAGGGTCATAGGAGGACGGGTGTCAATGACACCAACAGCCAGGGTCATAGGAGGACGGGTGTCAATGACACCAACAGCCAGGGTCATAGGAGGACGGGTGTCAATGACACCAACAGCCAGGGTCATAGGTGGACGGGTGTGAACGACACCAACAGCCAGGGTCATAGGAGGACGGGTGTCAATGACACCAGCAGCAAGGGTCATAGGAGGACGGGTGTCAATGACACCAACAGCCAGGGTCATAGGTGGACGGGTGTGAACGACACCAACAGCCAGGGTCATAGGAGGACGGGTGTCAATGACACCAACAGCCAGGGTCATAGGAGGACGGGTGTCAATGACACCAACAGCCAGGGTCATAGGAGGACGGGTGTCAATGACACCAACAGCCAGGGTCATCGGAGGACGGGTGTCAATGACACCAACAACAAGGGTCCTAAGAGGACACGTGTGAATGACACCAACTGCCAGAGTTATAGGAGGACGGGTGTGAATTACACCCGCAGGCAGGGTCATATGAGGGCCGGTGTGAACGACACAAACAGCCAGGGTCATAGGAGGACGGGTGTGAACGACACAAACAGCCAGGGTCATATGAGGATGGGTGTCGAGGGGACACGATTAGCCAGGGTCCTAGGAGGACGGGTGTGAATGACACCAACAGGCAGGGTCATATGAGGACGGGTGTGAACGACACAAACAACCAGGGTCATATGAGGATGGGTGTGAACGACACAAACAGCCAGGGTCATATGAGGACGGGTGTGAACGACACAAACAACCAGGGTCATATGAGGATGGGTGTGAACGACACAAACAGCCAGGGTCATATGAGGACGGGTGTGAACGACACAAACAGCCAGGGTCATATGAGGACGGGTGTGAAAGACACCAACAGCCAGGGTCATATGAGGACGGGTGTGAAAGACACCAACAGCCAGGGTCATATGAGGACGGGTGTGAACGACACCAACAGCCAGGGTCATAGGTGGACGGGTGTGAAAGCCACCAACAGCCAGGGTCATAGGAGGACGGGTGTGAAAGACACCAACAGCCAGGGTCATAGGAGGACGGGTGTGAATGACACCAACAGCAAGGGTCATACAATACGATCAAACTGCTGTGGAATACAACATATCTTCTTCTCGGGCTTTCCAGTGCCGCACTTAACAAATAACAGAGTAGATGGTTTTAAGAGGGACAGATTGATATAAATATTTGATCTTTTTTGATGAATCCTTGTCCTTATGTTTGTATTTTATGTTAACAAAGAATTAAAATGAAAATTGATATGTTTTAACAGAAGAGAAACCTCTGCTGATCCTGTAATTGGCCCCGAAATACATTGCTTCTAATGAACTTAAATGAGATTCAGCAGTCATAATTTTTCTCCGCTCATTCAAGGGTTCCAAAGCGATGCAAATAACAAGTATATTTCGATTTCGAAACAAAATGAAATAATATTTCTATTCAGCGCAAAACTATTTCCAAAAACGCTTAATGATATTTAAAAAAGGGGGAAAAGAAATATTAAAAAAAAACGGAATATTATTTCAATAAAACGGAGAAAAAATTGCTAAAGACATCAGTAAAACGCTTCGTATCAATGCGATATAATGGCAACATCAAAGAACACAACAACTATGCATGCTCTATATAGGACAACGCCAAGTTACAAAAGAAATATCATAAATGGAGTGCTTTGTTAATTCTCCGTGCCCATTTACACCAATTTGTATCAACTGCTTTCACGGAAAAAAGAGCCTTTTAACCTTTTGACGATGTTAAGGTTCACATATACATATCATAACATTATGGCTCGCCTGATCGCAGGAAACTTAGATAAATTACCATCAAATTAACTGACAAATTATCGATCCAATTTCCATATCTAATTTTGGAAAATATCACCACTAATGGTTTTTACTTGCAATGTATTGCTATAATATATTTCATTACGAAAGGTAGATATCATCAATAAACTTTATGCAGATTGTTTGTTCACATGCAGACAATTCTATACAAGTAATGTATCGAGTGTACGAACGTTGTATAGCTGCAGGCTTATTGTATCAACGTTCCACGCAAAGACCATCTAGCGATGGTAAAGTTAATGTACCTTCGAAACATTCCCTCTCATCCGAACCAGTATATAAACCATTTAAGTCCTTTTTCGTTATCATTAACAATTGCATTTTATTTTAATAGAAGAAATCAAAAAGAATTAAAACGTTTTTTTTTTTTTATAAAAGGTTGTATTTTACTTAAGTAGTATAACTTATATATTTTCAACAAATATAACGTCATGAAATATATTGAAATATAAGTATGTAAATATAAATAAATATATAATGAGAAATATCCTTTTCCCACCACGGTTTCCATTGTCTCTCTCTTCTGACAGGTCGCTGGCTTTCATTTATCCCTATGAGGTGTATACAAGTAGTTTATTGCAAAAGTACTTACAATTCAATTTGAGAACGCATATGTAGGGTTTAACTGACGACATAAAGACAAAAAAATCATACTTACGTTAAAGATTAAGCTTCATGACGTCGTAAATAAGTATAATGAACCCAGATGGAAGCGTCATATTTCCAATATATGCACAATTCAGACCATGCTGCCCTGAGCGTGATTGTGTAATGTCTGCGGATAACACCGCTACACTGTATACTACTGCCGTGTATGAAATATAGAGACCGACAGCTGTCGTAGTCAATGTGGTATCACATTCCCTCTAGTCGATATATAATAAGGGCTATTAAATTAACACAGGAATGTTATGGAAATTGAGATTTGTATGGATTGTTTATAGGGTAAAGGCGTCACATTCGTTAAATTGGATCAAATCTTCAAAATATCTTATTAGACATAATATATATATATATATATATTCATAAATCTTGACTTTTTAAAATACATTCATGTACAATATACATATTGTTGTGCAGTTATCTTCTGAGTATTTCATTCGTTTATTTAGTTTCAATTAATCAATTTCGATTCAGTCTTGTTTTATAAAGAAAATTACTTTTACGAACAGGGACAGTTATTTTTCGGCGAACAATGCCATGCCTTTTTAAGCTATACGTTACGTATGACTTCGATGAAGTTATTTTCTGTTGTGGTTTGTTTATTTGTTTGTTTGTTTTCTTATTTTTTTAATAAGTTTATTCTAGCAAAGCCCGGCTTGCATTTTGATGGAGCTATATTTTGACAAGTATTGACGGGTAGCAATAAAGTTATTTTCTGGCAAACCTTCATCGAGTATTCAAGCGAACAGTCTTTGAGACTTTGATGAAATATATCATGGCGAGCCTTCGTCGAGTCTTTGATGAACTTTTTTTCTGGCGAACCGTTCTCGAAATTATTCATGAGCTATATATGTTTTAGCGAATCTTCCTGAAATCTTCGATGAATTAGTTTCAGACGAATCATCCTCGAGTCTATGATGAGTTATTTTTGTTTTAGGACTTTCATGTTTGTTTTTTTTTAAGTATAATTTTTTTATTATTATTCTTGTCAGATTATTTGATGAGTATTTGTTTCTGGTTCCTTTCACCTAAGGTCATAGAGAGATTTTTTGACCCGTTTGGATCGATCGTTTTTCGTACATAAAACCATGCTCTATCATAATGAAACACCTATTCATATTGATTGTTTTGTTATTAAATTGAATGTTAAGAGAAACAGAGTGGAACTGATATACTTATATTTTGCTTCCCTCTTTACACACTATTAAATATTCAATATATGTTTCCTTTAGTGTGTCAATGCATTGCTAATAGTGTCTATATTCTGTATAGACGAACATGCAGGCACTATATTCGCACAAAAGGTTTCGTCATCAATCGTTAATTTACGTTGTTTCGTCTGACCAACAAGGGATATACATGACTATCTTAAAGGGAAAATGACTTCTTGTCTTATACACGTACGATCATACTCCAGTACAAAATCTAAATATATTCCCTACAATAAGGAGACAACAACCTGATTAGATTTCCTCAACGTAGCCAATTCACGACTTTAAAGCTATTATAAGGCAATATAAATTGTTGGATTAAGTGGCAATATGTCTTCGCAAAATCACTTAAATTATTGATTATTCTCTTCAAGAGTAAAATAAATCGGTCGGTAACGAATAGTGTATTATATTACTCATGCCGGCGAAGGTTAGATTGTCATAAAAAACGTTGCGAGAAAGTCTGGCGATATTTAAAAGAAATTGCACGATCAGGGACGGATATTGCATGCGACTGATGAATTGCGTGTTAAGTGACTGGCGTGTCACGTGTGAAGTAGCTGAAGTGTCACGTGTAAAGTGACTTACTGCCACGTGTTAAGTAGCTGAAGTGTCACGTGTAAAGTGACTTACTGTCACGTGTTAAGTAACTGACGAGTCACGTGTTAAGTGACTGACGTGTCACGTGACTTACGTATCACGTATTAAGTGACTGACGTGTCACGTGTTAAGTGAATGACGTGTCACGTGTTAAGTGACTGACATGTCATGTGTTAAATGACTGACGTTTCACGTGTTAAGTGACTGACGTGTCATGTGTTAAGTGACTGACGTGTCACGTGTTAAGTGACTGACGTGTCACGTGTTAAGTGACTGACGAGTCACGTGTTAAGTGACTGACGTGTCATGTGTTAAATGACTGACGTGTCACGTGTTAAGTGACTGACGTGTCACGGGTGAAATAGCTGAAATGTCACGTGTTAAGTGACTGGTATGTCACGTGTTAAGTGACTGGAATGTCACCCGTTAAGTCACTAACGTGTTAGGTAGTGTCAAGAGTGGAACGAATGTTGCAGTGAATAAAGAAACACGTGGAAGTTCAGACACAAATAAGGATGTAAGCAATAATTCAAACAACTGCATTTCTCTTTGTTACTCCCCAGTGTATTTTATTCTCGTGTATAATGAGTGTCTGGCAATACCACGTGCTCTGTACACGTACATGTCTCGTTTCTTCTATAGACATTTTACATTGGTAACAAAAGGCGCGGCTTGTTTTGCAAGATCCGGCTCTGTCTGACGGTTCAACGATCGCTTCTAGACTACGTACTACTTGTACAGGTTTAGGGGGCACGTGACGATTAAAAACCGTGGCATGGAGTAATCAATATATCAAATATATGACACGAATCAAATTGCCGTACATTTAACAGTTACAAGACTGGTCGTAATGTTTCAGTGTAATTCAGACAAAAAAAAAAACAACTTAATACCGATATACGTACTGATGTCTTCTCCACTTTGCTTAATTCCGAAAATAAACCAATATAACTGTATATATCATAGATTTTTATATAATATTTATACATGCCTAAAATGCCTAAAATGCCTCACCAACATGCAACAATTATATATTAACAGGTTTCATTGACAATGTATTGATCGATGAACTTACACTTTAACTAAACCTACATTAGATTGAATACCATTTCGCACATGAGGGGATCTGCAGTAGTTTTAATTATGGTTTTCTATATAGTTTTTAATTTGATGAAACCTTAGTCCAAAGTGACAAAACAGTTGACACAGTCACCGAAATAGAAAGGGGAAAACGTTGAAATCGCGTCCATCTTGATATAATTAAGAAACGTTCGAAATTAAATTTGTCTGGTTAAATAGAAACCATCTCAGAATAATTATCATTTCGATAAGATGAGTATACTTTTGTAGTTGTGCTTCTCAAATGACATGTGACGCTGTTGTTTTCCCCCAGCGAACAGACTGACTGTTACCCTCCCAGTCCCCCGGATACATTACACAAATAATAAACACTAATTAATGTTCCGAAGCAATTCAATTTGATGACACGTTTATACAACACTCGTTATTATCTGATGTTTCAGTTCTGTAAAATGCAATCCTATAGAACTAGAAAAAGAAACCGAATGATACATACTGCATGCTATGCAAAACGCATTTGTCTTCCAACAGTGAGTCGTCTTGCAGCAGCTGGTGGTTCCTACACCGAGCATCTTACATGAGGTCCAAAGCATGGTATCCATAGCGATCTAGAAAACGGAATTTGCCAAGGACACAACCACGACATGGCTGTCCTCGACATCAGTTTCTTGAGAATGCAAACCGCCCTCTTTAGGAATGAAACCATGCACTTCGGATCTTTTACATTCTATCAACACAATAAGTTTAAGTGCGATGCCTACAAGAGTCCGACGTAATGGTCAATGTCACTAAGCATTTAGCAGAAGTAAGATTGATTTATTTAACAACAATTGAGAAATCAATCACGCGTGTTGGCCCTGATGGAGACGTGCGATTGGTCTTACTGTAGGAGGAAACCGGACTACCCGGGTAAAGGGAAACCCACGCGGTCGGGCAAGTTTTTATGTCCGATCGGGAAATCGAACCTTGCTGCCTACAGGTGGAAGGCTGGTCCGCTACCACTGCGCCATATCCGTTCACACTAAATGGTAATCAGACAACATCAGCTAAATTTCTGATGACTTTGTTATTTCCATGGCCTGGGATGGTACCAATAGCCTTCTCCCAGAGGAGAGATAGTTCGTTGCTATTTATAACACTTGGTATAGTGTAATATAAGGAGTCGCAAAGTGTTTAGATTCCGGCAATATTAAATATACTGGTATAATTTAGTTTACCCAAATATTATATAACCCTGCTAAGTATTTATAATGTATAAACTATATTACCATCCCATACCATTAAAAAGGACTAAACTGTGTGTTTTATAATATTTGATAATAGTTTAATTTTGCTTGTAACAAGCATTTTCATTGGCTCAAAAAATTATGTTATCATATCATAACATAAAAAAATAAACTGTGACGTCAGCGGAGTAATCGTTGTTCACGGGATTTTGTATTGATCGATGCGTTTTTAGATATCTGGAGCAAAATAAACATGTTAAACTTAATGAAAATGTTTCTTATCGTTGTTAATTAAATTATAAGGGTTAACTGTAATATCTTTTTTACGTTATTGAGCAATAACAAGAAAAATTAGGGTGTACTGTTTTCATAAACCGCTTCTTCGCGGTTTATGAAAAGAGTACACCCCAGTTTTTCGTGTTATTGCTCAATAACGTAAAACAAATATTACAGTTAACCCTTAAATCTTATATTTGAATAGACATTTCTAAGAATACATGTAATTTACTTGAATGTTTTTTATGTAATGCTTTTACTTTATAAAAACCAGATCCCACTAAATGCAGTATGTTGCATGAACGGTACATATAAAATGATTATCTCATTCCACAAAATACGTCACGGGGTAATTTAAAAGGATATTCCTGTTAGTCATCAAATAGAGATACGTCACGTGATACTATTAAGACGCAATAAGTACTTAAACAGATTGTTCTGTACTACGAAGAACCGCCATGTTTAGCCATAGACCAATTCTACGTCCGTGATTACCTTCCTGTGTAATAAATCATGTGTACTGTCAGGCTGGAAGGCTGTTTGTCTCTTGATTTATCGATGATTTCACCAAGTCGGAGGGAGGTCCCGAAGGGGTTTATGTTTTAATCATGTATTCCACCAGATAATCAGGTGCAATCAAAAATATATTTATGATTTACTATAGTAATTATCAAAGACCACAGTGGACATTTTCCATCGAAGTCAAGTAGACATTGTATTACTGTTTGCTTAACTATTGTTGATCTACTGTTTCATTTCTCTTTGTACGTGCCCGTTACGGGAATGATAAACTTCCTATAATCACTTGGTTTCTATAGAAATAATACGTTAGGCAGTTCCATTCCAAGATGTAATGATAATTTGAAGAGTACTATCTGTACCCACTATGATTCGTTTTTGTTAGATTACTATATAATTCGTCTTGTCATCATCCTTCGGCTGGCTCAATACAGCAACATATATACATTTGTATATCCATAGCGGATTGGGCCGACAAATTGGATAAAACTTGTTAAACTATACTGATAAGTGTATTAATTTCTCTGTAAATGACCCAATACACATTTACAATCCTAATTTGGAATTGTGCGCCACTTTGGTCTAAATGGCCCGTACATGGTGTGTGATTTTATAATCAGTATCAAAAAGGGAAAATAACTGGTAATAAACTATTCGAGTCATGAACGAATGAAATTTCAGATGTCAAAGCAGAGATCTCTTTAAATAACTAATATATATAATATAACTTTCCGTGAGGATACTAACAAACAACAAACCACGGATCACGGTGACCATTCTGAAAACGTACATGTACGTATTTTTAGTTATAATCTTATTCAACGGTACATTTATTTTAGTGGTAATCTTATTTTTGTGGTTATTTTATTTAACGGTACATTTATTTTAGCGGTAATCTTATTTTTGTGGTTATCTTATTTTAGTGGTTATCTTATTTTAGTGATAATCTTATTTTAGTGGTTATCTTGTTTTAGCGGTACTGCCCTGCAGGTAGGGCGTAAGAATTGTACCTGTTGCCCCCAATTGCATGATCGTAAGAGGCGACTAAATTTGGGATCTTATTTTTTCTCTTCTTTTTTTAACAAACTTTCTTCTTCCTAACGTCTCCCTTGACACTGCCTCACTTTTGGTCTTTAGTTGAGCGTTCGCCCCTGTGAGGAAGGCTTTTGGTTCTGTCCCCTAGCCGAGACATACATGTACCAGAGTCTTAAAAAATGGTAGTTGCTGCTCCTGCTTAGCGCTCAGTATATTTGGAGTGGGACGACTGGTTTGCCCGTTGTCAGTATAATGTGACCGGGTGGGGTGTGCTGCTGGGTGTCTTCGGCAGTATGCTTCAGTGAGATAGCACTTTATTCGGCAAAAGTTCCGGCCTATCACAAGGAGACTTAACACGAACATACCGCAGCCACCCAAAACACACATACGCACCCACCACACACATGCATGTCGCACGCACGGGAGGCCGTCCTTAAATGACCTTAGCCGTTAATAGGACGTTAAACAAAATAAACCAAACCAAGTTTTAGCGGTATTAAAATCTTATTTTAGCGATAATCTTATCTAAGTGGTAATCCTATTTTAGCGGTAATCTTATTTTTGTGATTATCTTATTTTAGCTGTATCCCATTTTAGCAGTAATCTAATTTTAGTGGTAATCTTATTTTAGCGGTAAACTTATTTTAGCGATAATCTTATCTAAGTGGTAATCCTATTTTAGCGGTAATCTTATTTTAGTGGTAATCTTATTTACGCGGTTATCTATTTTAAAGATAATCTTATATTAACGGTTATCTTATTCTAGCGGTAATCTGATTATACCGTTAAACACATTTTAGCGGTAATCATATTTTAGCGGCAATTTCATTGTAGCGGTCCGTAAATCACCTTTGATATAACTGGATCATGGACTATTTTGTAGGAAAACCGCTCATGATGGGAAGTTTTATAAAGAGCTTAGGCGTGGGAGATGTCTGTTTTTCATACACAACAAAATGTCAATAGATATTCTGGTTCATTGCGACAGATGTTGTAGATATTTCGTATTATCTCAGAATAAATGACTTTGGGGAGTAATGATGTCAAATCTAATAACTGATGTTGTCGAGAATGACCATGTTCTGATGTCATTGCTATTATGGCCTGAAAGTTACCAGGATAGGTTTGTTTGCATCGTATAAGAGACGACTGTTTGAAGGTAATCTTCAGTGGTTACCAGTATGTTGGTGTCATGACAAACAATGTAATTGACAATGTTATTGGAATTTACTTTTGGAAGGTATTGTAGGTTATTTATTATCATTTTATTTTTTATTTACTTAGTTATTTATTCATGTATTTTTTATTTATTTATTTTTTAATAGAAAACAGTGCAAGTAATTCACACGTGCAGCTATAGAATACATGTACGTATGACGTTTGAATAAAATACTATTAAGGTGGGATATATAAGCGTCCGTACAGAATAACGTGTCATTAACATACCGGGAAGGTAAATTATTTATAACAAATTTTATTTATAGGAGAAACATTATTGATATATAGGTAGTCCAGGCCCTCGGGGTTTTATTCACGTTCACAGTCACATTCTTAAATGAGAGCTGGTGGTGACAACGGGTTAGTTTTATATTGTTTAACATCACACCAACAGTTATGGCTATTCAAGGACACAGCGACTACGAAACGAACTAATAGGACAATCAGCAAGCACCAACCACGTCTGACGTCATATCGCACACAAAAAAAAAAAATATTATTATTTCCTAAATGTTGGCTATTGTCTTTATCAACTATATAAGTATATTAAGATTTAATTGAATTAACGAAAATTCTGAAATACATGACAACTGGTAATTATTTTCAGATATAATTGACAGGCAGGAGCTGTACTCTTACATGCTTAGGAAGACTGTCAGCATTTGTGCTGATTCCGTCCGAAATTGTGATTTACGCACATTTAATGCAAAACTTTTAACAAAAGTAGGTTATTGTCTCCAACAATTCCATTACTTTTCGATGATGTTTTAAAACTTATTTGATACGTTGCGTACTTTCAATTTGCTAACCACAAAATGTATTCAAAACGACAATAAACCCGTAGTTCTACTCAAAATAAATAACACACCGTTCATTATGTAATATCCAGAATTTCTGAGAATCTGGACTTAATAGTTTTTTAATGAAAGCAGTTTCTCAAAAATGTGTCAGTATTGTTACAATCAAACCTAGTATAAAGTCGCATCGCTATATGGACATGGCCCCATCACAACCAATAGATCAGGTCAACTATAGTATTTTGATGTTTGGTTTATTTTTTGTTTTTTTTTTGTTTAACGTCCTATCAACAGCCAGGGTCATTTAAGGACGTGCCAGGTTTTGGAGGTGAAGGAAAGCCGGAGTACCCGGAGAAAAACCACCGGCCTAAGGTCAGTACCTGGCAACTACCCCACGTAGGTTTCGAACTCGCAATCCAGAGGTGGAGAGCTAGTGATAAAGTGTCGGGACACCTTAACCACTCGGCCACCGCCGATTTCGAGGTATTGTTGGGGTTAACAAGGTAAATTCTCAGAAATCAATATAAGATCTTTATTGCTTCTCCAGTTGACTTACAAATAAGTTTATATCATAAAACAAGTTGAACAGGTCTGAAATATTTTAGATGAAGATGCAGTTTCATTTCACTTTTGGGGGTTAAAATGCCATATTTAGGTGAATTTTGATGATGAGAAATGCTTGCTTTTTCTTTCCCAATACATCCATTGATTACACCAATTATGTACAAGGTGTTCCCATGCTAGTACCCTATTAATGTGGAGGTTTGTTTGAGTATTCTTTAAAAATGCAGAATTTAAACAGACAACACATACCGAAATTAGATGCAGTACAACCAAGTAGGAATTAACTTTATCTTACAGCTGTGTTGCCCTTTCTAGATCTCGTCAATGATGCTAAGGGTCAAATTCATTTTTACTTATATCGAGATGGCGGACGAAATGTCAAAATGGTGGATAGGCAGGTGTTATAGTTTCATGTTTCAAGATTTCCAATATTTTGTTCAATACAGGACCCTATATTTTACGAAATGTACTATTCGTTCATTGCAGCCTGTCGACCAGTTGAATGTTGATTCATTTGTTTTGATTGACAGGAGACTTCAATCATTCTAATGACGCTGCCGAAATGATACGTTGTTATACTAATTATCAAAGGATATGAACGTTACAAAACCTACTGATAACGTCGATGAAACAGTAAATGACAGTACTAGTTTTTCTTTTTTGTTTTTGTTTTGTTTTGTTTATTTTTTTTTTTTTTTTTTTTTAGATTTATTTATGAATATATGATATGTATTAACTTTGGTGCACTCACATAACATTTTCAAAACAGCGCAATATTTACCCAAACTACCATTAGGTAAATCTTAATTTAGCAGAATAATTTTGGAGAAAAGTGCTACATCAATATTACCACCAGAATATATCCGTTTGCAGTATATAGACGATATACAAAAACAACTGATCTTGTCCACATGTAAATAAAACCACCTGCTATGTTGTTTTATATTGATTTTTTATGATGATGTGTATTTGTCAAATTGCTGATGGCAATGGAGCCTATTAGCTAAGAGCATCTCCATCATTATCAACGAGGCGTTTGTTTAACCAAGAGAGGACAGGCGGTAGGAGGCACCTGTCTGACGTCCCAGATCGATTTGCTCCCGGTGTCATGTGTATTATCATTTACAGAGTCGCGTCTCGATTTGTGTGTAAGTGTGAGGATAATTATGTAGCTGGACTGGACTGGGTCAATCATCGGTGACCAGGTAGCTCATTTGGTAGAGCATCCGGCTAGTGTTCGGAGGTCTCGGGGTTCGAACCCCGGTCTGACCGCTATATTTTCTCCTCTCCTGTCCTGTTACAAATTGGCGCCCAACTAATTAAATACCTACGGTACTTCGGGACATACTAATAACCGGAGCGGTGTGTGTTTCGCCCGGAGCCACGACTCGTCCTGCTACAATTATGTGTCCGAGTGAGCATGTGTGCTTATCAATAATGTAAATTTGAATTAAAGCTACCGGGTCGATAGGTGATTTATAATAAATCAATAAACATATCAATATTTCTGGTGAGGTTCTTTTTCACGCAGCGAGTATTTATATAAATGTGTGGCGCAGTGGTATATGATGTATGTATTTCTGATCATCGTGACAAATCATATGTGTTTTTAAATATATCGCAGCTTATACCACTTCATCACATCCACGCTCTTAAAACAATATACGTGTCAATACTGCCATTAGATTCGACCTGATACACAGACATGATCATTTATTAGCGACAAATCGTTTATTTGATGGTATGATTACCTGGATCGCAAAGTGTATACAGTACATATATGGATACAAATTGCAAATATATCATATATATTCAATACAGCCCAACTACGACCTGAAATCCAAATCTTTAACCTTCTGATCAACAGCACAGATTGACTATGATAAACACGGTGTTGATTAATAGGTATATGTAATACATTGGCGGATATTACTGGCTAGGTCCCCAGGTATGATCAGGGAACGAATTACAGAATTACCTCCCTTCGTCATTAATGGTTATTTGTTAATATCTTATTATCTAATTAAAGATTCAAAGATTAAAGATGGGAAATTCAATTCGCTGGCTGATACGTAATAGACACAGATATCGTAGCATTTACTAAAAAACATATACATACAGCATATGGTGATTTAGAATTTGATCTACAAACTCAAGCTTACATGTCTGCTGTCTGTCTTCTGACGGATCAGCAAATAGCTTTTGGGAAGGGGAAAAAAAACACTTGGTCTGCTTTTGTATGGTGTAATATTGCATAAGTAGACAGGCTGCTGTCTCCTCATACTTATTTAAGGGGTCTTGTGTAAATTATTCCAGTGTTTTTCGCCCTCTTTTCATCGATTTCTCGGCAGATTTTTCGTGTGTGTTTACACGGCGGTATTCTCCCAAATACAAACTGCCATTTGTAATATGATTATGATGACCTCGTTATTGATGGCGCAGCAACCTGGGGTTTGCCGACATCCTTCCAAGCCTTTAAATGGAAGAAGTACGGTAGTCTATCTATTACAGATCAAATATTAACCTTTGTATCATTTGCTTATTTGTCAGGTTAAGTTCTGTGATGAGAGAGCGAGTACAGTCATAGAAGAAATACTTTCCCAGTTGTTGGATAAAAAGTATACATAGTGTATGCCTATTATTGTAACCGTACATTTGTACAAGATAAAATGCTTCAATCCTGTGTCGCTCCTTCGACTATGACCTGTTTACTGGCAAATACAGCGTATATGGAGTTCAGTTGTGCATGCTAAACTGGCCGAAAAAATATCATCTCTGCTGGTTCTCCAACATTTTCTTCTCTTACAACAATACATATATAGCCGAAAGGGACATATCTTAAAAACAAACATGATGGCTGAGTGTTGATTGAAAGATAAATTTTATAACAAGAAACATGAAGCAGACTTTAAGCAAATAAAAAAAAAACAAAAAAAAAAACAGATTATGTTGACAATGCCCTACTGTAGCATTTGCACTTCCGTCATACAAAAGCTAAAATCTTAGATTACACTGACGTATGGTATTAATCACTCGTTTGCTAGCACGTGCTTTGGTTGCTGTTCAAAACTTTGGTGCTGTTCAGTTTGCATTAACGATATCATTTTGACACTTAATGACGTGTTAAATGATTGACACAAAAATACCTAACAACAATTTTGGAGTCATTACACTACTAACATATTATACATAAAAGCCTGATTTTACGTCATGAATTCGAGAATATTATGACCTGACATACAAAAATGTAAAAAATAAACCATGTTTACATTGAATGTAAACAATCATTGTTTCTGTCTTAATTGCTCGATTTTAACTAATAGAATCGTGATAGCTTTGTTGTGCAGAGTTCCATACGGCACACACATTCCAATCATTTCATGAACCTACTGTTCTTTCTGTTATTAGTGTGCTTTAGGTGAGGATGTTGAACAAGACAATTGCACATTCTATACTTTAGTGTGTTATAAAACTATTTAGTCGACGTCTAGACCTGTTAAAATCTCCGATGTGTGACTACATACCCTACAACAGCTGAGACATACCGGAGTCTTTAAGCTATAGTCACACCAGATCGTACGATTTCTGAATCGTGCGATTGGGGGCGATTTGGCCGAGTTACGACCAATCGGCAATGTTTGTTGCGATGTCTATTCGCGATCGCATACTGCGATTGGTCCTACGACTGGTGGTAGGTCATCGTACCATTGGTGGTGCGCTTGGTCGCAGATTGATCGCAAGATCAATCGTAGACAATCGTAGGCAATCGTGCGATGGGTGGTGCGATCAGTGACCAATCGCACGATCAGTCGTGGCAACCTGCGACTGCTCGCACGATCAGTCGTGGCAACCTGCGACTGCTCACACGATCAGTCGTAGCCAATCGCAGACAGTCGATCGATCATATATATCATACATATATATATATATATGGCACACACATTCCAATCATTTCATGAACCCACTGTTCTTTCTGTTTATATATATATATCGTTGGTTTCGACGCCGTAGAAGTGCTGCGGCAGTCACTGCACCCAGTTGTTGTTGCTGATGCTGCAGTAACAACATTGCTTGTATTTCCGCCATTTTGTTACCTGTACCCAGAAAAGTGGTTTGCGAGGTAAAGACTGATGGTGCAACCGATCGTAAGGTCGTGCAAACACTCGGGACAGGTCGTGACTGATCGTACGACCAATTGTGAGGTCGTACGATCGGTGGTACCACCAATCGTAGAGTGGCACGACCAGTAGCACGACCAAATTGCGACTACTTGGCCCGCGATCATGCACGACTGGTCCTGCGTTCATGTGCGACTGGTGGTACGACCGTTCTGCGACCACTTGCGATTTAGAATCGAAGGTCAGAAGTTTTGAACATGACCATCGACTTTGCTGCGACTGATTTTGCGCGTGCGATCACCCACGACCACTGCGACTAGTCGTGCGCTCATGCTACGATTTCCCTGCGATTCCGATTTTCTTCGGTCGCAACTAGGTCGTAATCTGGTCGTAGGTCCGGTGTGACTGGGGCTTTAGAAGCTGTTGTTGCTTATGCTGCTTAACGTACATCATTTATGAAGGCCGACGACTGACCCGTGAGTTGTCAGTATAGTATGTCTTGTAAACGTATGTGTGCTAATACTATAAAGTATGTTTTACCATACCACAAGAAGGCAAACACGGAATTAACCACACACATGCAGTTCGCACACAGTGGATGATAGGGCGTCAACCAACACACACAACACACACACAACCACACACCCACACCCACACACCCACACACAAACACACCCCAAAATAATCCTTGCAACCACGTTCCTAGCATCTACACACACATTCTTCACCATAATTTTAAATATTACAACAACTCGACTTACTGGCTATAAGAATATATCCCGGGAATGGAAATGGAATCAATATAATAAGTGAATCATAATCACATAGGAATTATTAATCAATTATGATCATCTCTTGTGATTTGTTTATTACGTTACTTTTCCATTGTTCCAAGGCCTACATTATCACAATACGAAAACTCCATTTTACATGTGATTGAGGAATATTTTAGTCTATTTTCCGAAATAAAATCCAGACCCCAAAATAAGTTGTATTATACATTAGATAGAAATCCTGAGAATTTAGCTAATGTAGCAGTGAATTACAATGCATTACAATTTCAAATGCATTGTGATTTGTGATTGTTAAGAACTCAATTTCTGGTATTTCAGCCTTGATATATATAGCGTTGTATTAACATGTAATACAACGCTTCGCGGTTTATTCAGAGTACACCCCAGTTTTTTTGTGTTATTGCTCAATAACGTAAAACAAATATTACAGTTAACCCTTAAATATTTCATTACACAGTCAAACGTAAGCTAATACATCGGAATGTATTTAAATACCCTGATTCTTATGATAGTTTAATATTCTTACAAACAAAGCTATTGCTTGTCAAGTTTTAAAAGCTGCCCGATATTTCACATTATTGGACAATTCCAAGGGGAATTAATTCATATTTCATCTATTTTTAGAACGTCCAGTCAACAAACAGTTACCAAGTTTATTTTTCACGACCGGTCAATATCACGTTTTATTGGGAATCACGTGACACTATTTAAGCCAATTAGAAAATGTGAAAACTATGTTTTTTAATAATAAGAAATATTAATTTAAATGGTTTACACTTTGGTAATATCCAATGTTAATTCACTTTCGTTTCAGTTCGCAATGTATTTCCTGCGGAATTTCGAATTAAAGTCTTTTCTGATTGACGAGAACTCAGATCCCAAATAATTTATCCTTTGATAAAGGTAGCATTGTATTATAGAATTGATTACTCTTAAATGTTTTTATCTTGTTAAAAGCAAATATTAGCTCATTAGCTGGACATTCATTTTTTGTTAATTAATTGAAACCCTGAGTACGTACATATTAAGTGATTTGTCACTGAAAGCATAGGACTAAGCAGGGGAATCAAAGTGTACTTTCTAGAGAGAGTTGCCTTGTTGTCTCCAAAGTGTTTAGGTATGGAACACTTCAAAACACACGTATATCTGGGGTCATTTTTCTTCAATTAGAAGTATGAGCAGTTTCCATTGATTTCTGTTCAGAACCATGTGTAATGCTAGATACATGATCAAGGCCTTCGCTTAGACCGAATAAACTTAGAAATCCTATACATCAAAATGTAATGAGACACCAATTCGCCGTCTTTTGAATGTCTAGAAAACTATCTTGACTGATACCTTGTTGTATACAGAGCTAGGTTGATTATTTTTATTGTTAATATGACGAGGAGAACGACGCATCTACAGTATCTTGAATCAATGAATAGATTGCTATATAAAAAGGGAGCTATTTTAATGATACACATTCTTGTTTAAATAAAGGTACCTTCATTTCATATACAAATACAAAGTTTTCAGAAAGCGTTCAATAATTTCCGTCATAACCAGAATATGAAATGACGTAAAAATTTGTTTCCAAATAGTTTAACAGCAAACGTTTGCGATAACAAACTATGTTCTTGACTTTTATTTCCGGATTTTTTGCAGACATCTTATACATTTATCTGAAGACTTCATCGTAGAGAGACATATCAAATACAGTTTTAACACATAGAAAGAAACCAGATAAAACGTCACAAAACTACGGCTTCAGGTCAGGATGCTAATGTTAACATTAGTATATTAACCTTATTTAACAACTTCGTCAAACAGTAGGAACATAGAAACCAAATTGATATACCAATCTTAGACTTCTCAAAGGCCTTTGACACCATACGACTCACAAGGAGACTTAACACGAACATACCGCAGCCTCCCAAAATACACTTATGCACTCACCACATGCATGCATGTCGCACGCACGGGAGGCCATCCTTAAATGACCTTAGCTGTTAATAGGACGTTAAACTAGATAAACCAAACCAAACCAAACCATACGACTCACCATACAACTTTAAAACTTAAGATATATTGAATCAAAACAACATACACAAATTGCTAAAAAAGAGACCAATACGGACACGTGATGAAGGAATGAAATCAGGAGTAAGTGAAAGTGGACTCCGATACAATATACATATACAGTTCTCGCCAGGTGCAATGGTCCTTAGAATAATGCCACAGCGTCAGGTTCTAATCCCATCCATTCGGTCATGAACACGGTTGAAACGTCGGTCGACGCCGGCTCAGCATCCGAGTGGTAACCGTTATATTGACGCTGCGTTGCATGATGTGGAAGAGTGTTGGGAATTAGCGAGACTAATACGTTGGGATAGCTAGCAGCCTTACATTGCACTGCTGGTGGTCTTCTCATATACAGGTAAGATACATGTTTCAAATTTTATTAAAATATATATCTCTAATATTTGCTTTCACTGTCCGAATTTCATCACTGCCGTTGCATTTGTATAGTTGTAATTAAGAGCTTTGCGATATTTGGAGCGTGTTGAGTTGCACCCCTTGATTATACATTCAGCAAATGCTTACATTATATATACATAGCGCATTGGGTGGCGACGAGAAAATTCAAACAATGGACCAGTTCAGTTACGCATCACATATACATGTATCATAGATAGTATATATCAAATACGATAAGGACAGTATTCATGACGTTAGAACAATTTAGATACACTCAAGGACATATTCTTTAGAGAAATGATATAAATATCAGTTGATTTGTAAATAATTATAAATAAAACCGAAATAAATAAACAATAAATATAAAATTAATTAGTAAATAAATAAATAAATACCTGTTTTAACCAAGTGTCATTTGAAGATTAATATTCCACTTTGCGAATTCCACATGTTAACTGTCCGTTTTATATATAGACATCCACAAACCACAGCAGCTCTCGTCCTCGTGATTAATGCTTTCCGACAAGCAGATCTCGCTGTCAAGATTGCAAAAACAATATATTGCGGCGATTACCAGTTGTTGGGTCCACCCTTCCACTCCACCCTTCCCGCTTACTCATGTTCTTTAGTCAGTTTCCTGTCGTGTGTCGAACTAAACCGATTAGAGTGATGTTACTGATCTCAGAACAGTCATCTCAAAGCCTTCGTGACCGGGCGACTGTCAGTTCCCGACGGTAATCTAGCAATAGCACTCTATATGTCGAGTCCAAAGCTATTATAGAATACATTATCATGGAGATGTTGTCTGCTTGTTTATCAGCGAAGGCCTCTTATCGCTTACCATAGAATATCATAAATTGCTGAACTTGTTTAGGTTAATACGAGGCAGAGTTTACCCTGAAAAAGGTTCGAAGGTTCATTAACAATTCATTGTATTAGCCTTAACGACGTCAATAACCGTTTTGTTATATGCAACGATTCCTATAATACCATTGGTTGCTAGGAGTTTACCCATTCAACAAAGTCTTAAAATAATTCATCTTAAATATCATATTCATTTGAAAATTACAAAGTGTAATAAACCAAGCATAACACAAATATCATAAAGTGCTCGCGGTATCAGTTTCATCTGATATTTTCTAGTCCAATGATCGGCTATCCTTTTCTGTGAATGGTTAAAAATACGATGAATCGAGCATTTTCCTGTTTCTATTTATAGCCGAGAATAACAATTCGTCAGTTTCAGGTAAACATTTTTATCTTGTCAAAATTATGTGCGATTTCTCTAGGCCAATCACAGGAGAGGATTTTTTTTCTGTCCCATAACAAATGACAATGTTTTATACCACAATTCAATGTTATTTATTCCAGTGTCAAAAACCACGGTTACGTTTTTAAAGAAAATATACATTAAACTATAATGTGGAGATACATTATCACAAGATACAGAACAGGTGATTGGGATAGCCCCTACCAAACAAGCTCTCTAGCTGTGATATATAATATATGGTAACAAATTAAGCGGTCATCTTTATAACATCAGATATATCTTTTACATTATAAGGAGACTCTTACTTCCTTCTACAATATTTGGTTAAGTTTGGTTTATTTTGTTTAACGTCCTATTGACAGTCAGGGCCATTTAAGGACGTGCCAGGTTTTTGAGGTGGAGGAAAGCCGGAGAACCCGGAGAAAAACTACCGACCCACGGTCAGTACCTGGCAACTGCCCCACGTAGGTTTCGAACTCGCAACCCAGAGGTGAAGGGCTAGCGAAAACGAGCTTTAAAGGGTTTTGGGATGGGGTCCTCACAAACAAGGCCTATCTAATCAGGAACATACTATTAATTCAAACAATGTCTATCTCATAAACAAATATGCGATGTAAAAACGTTATGGATTATTAAAACTGCTTAAAACTATTGGATAACTTTTTAGTGCAATAGATATAGGCTTTGTAAATTTAACCGTTTTGCTTATAACACATTAATACTTTTTCCATAATAAAATAATACATTTAATGAACAAATCATTTGTATTTCAAACCACTACAGAAATATGTTACTTCAGATTATCATTTTGCTTACTATATTTGACCTATAAAGCATCCATCTGGCTTAAGCATTCTTCATGTCATCCCCGCTATTTCATTAGAAATACTAGAATGTTTTTCTTGATCCAAAGTTATGCTCACTCAACATTGAAATTGATCAGTATCATATATAATGTAATTATATTGAAGTGTATTCCATGCAATGGAATTGGTTTTACTCTATAATGTACAATGCAATAATGTTTTACTGTATAATGTAAAATGCAATGTTGTTTTAATGTATAATATACAATGCAATTATGTTTTACTGCATCGTTTTCAAATTCAAAATAAAACATTCAATAAAACAAAAAGGTAATGACAACTCGCAAATGGTTTATTAGTGTGGCTATTACGTGTCTTTAAAACCCGGAAACCGCTAGAGACCCATGGTCATGCTTTTGGTACATTGCATTTAAAGCGTTCGGATGAAGGGCTACCAATTTTCTCCAAATGAATTACCTTGATCTGCCTTCAAGTTCACATTGGTCAATTGTCCTAAACCAATCTAAATACAAAAACATCCACTATCTGCATGTATCTCAGATTTCATGTGTTCATTTAGGCCCATGGACCTTTTGCTATGTGTAGATTTTGTAAATTAATGTTATTTGTAAATAATTTAATAGCAATTGATAAAGGGCTTGTTTGAAAATCAATGTGTACAATATCAACCTATTTTACCGTTTATAAATAAAAAATATAGGGATAATATCAATTATATCTAGGGCTTACATATAAAACATATTATATGAAGTTTATTTTACAATGAATATATCAGTTCATCGTTTGTTGTTATACCAACTTTTCTATGATCAGCTGGGAATTAAAAGGTACTTAATACAATTTTGTGACTTTTTTAAATGGTACGAACTATAGTTAAGTTCCGAAAAAGTGTTTTCTCAGATTTATTATTTTTTTAAAAGAAAGAAGCTAGCCAGAGCATGTTTTAAAAACTGGTTGAAAAGTGTGGACAGTCTTCATCACATGCTTTGGTTTGGTTTGGTTTGCTTTTGTTTAACGTCCTATTAACAGCCAGGGTCATTTATGGACGTGTCAGGTTTTGGAGGTGGAGGAAAGCCGGAGTACCCGGAGAAAAACCACCGGCCTACGGTCAGTACCTAGCAACTGCCCCACGTAGGTTTCGAACTCGCAACCCAGAGGTGGAGGGCTAGTGATAAAAGTGTCGGGACACCTTAACCACTCGGCCACCGCGGCCCCTTCATCACATGCTGAATTCGATTGACAAACCCAAACCAAGCTTGTTTGCCCTTTGTGGTTAACTTACTTTCCAAACATCTTGATGGATGTTTGTAAAATAAAGAATAATGCATATTCAGGAGATTGTAACACGAGTTGTGGTAAAAAGTGAATAACCAGCCTTTAGTGTTTTAGGAATGAAAAGCAATGGAACTTCTTATACCACAATACTGCAAAGTCCGGAATCGAAGTCGGTGTGGCCGGATTTCGAAACCAAACTTTGACAGAATACTCAAGAATTTCAGATTTCAAGAAGTGTGTCGCAATATGTATATGTATTAATCAGCAACATATTAATTGATTTGTGCCCGATCTACAGATGTTAATTTGTGTTAGATCAATTAATTTGTGCTTGATCTATATGTATTGATTTGTCTCTGATCAATCAGTTTGTTCCGGATCTATATGTATTGATTGGTGCCTGATCAATTAATTTGTGCTAGATGTATATGTGTATTATTTTGTGTTTGATCAATGAATTTGTGCCAAATATATACATGTATTAATATTTGTCAGATCAATTAATTTGTGCTGGATCTATTTGTATTAATTTGTTAAATTTCAATTAATCTATTTATGTGAGATACGCTGTTCTTTCGTGGTATATCTATCCGCAGGAATTTAGTTAGTTCACGATGAATATAATAATCGTGAGGGGAGGTAACTTAGATTGTATTTTGTTGTAAATTTAG
Organism: Pecten maximus; assembly: GCF_902652985.1. Lineage (NCBI taxonomy): Eukaryota > Metazoa > Mollusca > Bivalvia > Pectinida > Pectinidae > Pecten > Pecten maximus. The sequence goes on from NC_047025.1 coordinate 6,818,900, forward strand.
GTGAATTTCTGGTGCTGAATTCAATACAAGATGGTGGCCCCCATATACAAAAAGTTCAAACTAGTAGAATCTTGAATCATTCTGTTTACAAGTTTCCGAGATGACATTCTTCAAAATGAAGGCTAGTGGACCAGTGTTGAAAACTCCATTTAAGCAGGACAGTGATAAACGTTAACATTATCGTCTATGTGAAATCATTTGGTTCCGTGGTTCCTTTATAATCCTGCAGGTTATTGCTTTTTGAGAAGATAATGCGTTCTTAGTCAGCTTTTCGTGTTAACAGACCTCTGAACCTTTAGACACAATATTGTCGTGGTATATTATTTACTGTGGATACATTCATTTTAATGATCATTTATTTCCAATCCTTACGAAATCGGGAAAATGATAGACCTGGTGGTTCTTAGTATATGTATGTTAATCAAATCCCACATACAAAGAAATCCACGGGGCCAGGGGAAATAGTTCATCCGAAATTCGTTAAAGTATCTTAATTTACAATGTTACATGCAAGGATATAACTTTATATGAATCCTGTTCGTACTGTGTTATTTTACTAAATATGTAGTATAGTTCACCCATGAACTGGCATGGAAGGCGTAGTTATTTATAATAACAACTAGATTGTGTAATAGTTGCCCTATGTACCTTGTAGAATATCTCTACGGTTTTGACGTTCGGATCTGTACAACATATTTTTGATCAATATAGCACTACCATTGTGGGATTGCCGGCCATCACGGCAATTCTATAGTACTCAAATCCTATCGTCGGATGTGGCATTTCACCTCTCGCTACCATTTAATGTTCGTTAATTATTGACGACTGACTTTTATTGACAATTAGTAGAGTGGATAATCGCCTCTAATATCTGCAATTTCTGTATGCCCTTTATCATAAAACAATAACAAAAATAACCCTTTTTATTATGGAAACCTGCCAGTCATCTTTAGTTCTGTTATATACAAACAGCAAAGAATACCTAAATAATAATAATACAACAATTCTAATCAAAATCGATAAAAAGAAGACATAATATAAACACTAAGTGTTAAATGTCACAGGTCCGTAATAGAAAACCCCCCAAAAAACCCGCAGTCAAGATTAAAGCTTAAAGAAATCACATTATTGTTATCTAGTTCATGATACATATAAACACCAATTTCCTTCGAAAATTGTATACAAATGTTTTTAAATTCCCGCCATCATACCATCAATCATCGGACAATGTCTATATTTTTTCACCCAATCAAAAGCTGCTATTTCATTACCATAGCAACCAAGCAATCAGAGTTTATACCTTCAGCGGAAAGCACAAGTAAAAAAATCTGATTGCGTATTATTAATGTTTATTAATGCTAGTTTACAAAGAGGTTTTCATTCGGCGAAATGCAAAAACAATAATGCATGCTTACATCTCTGTGCTGTGTTCGAACCTTATCAGTGATCTTTGTCCTCTACAGCATCACCCATAGTCGACGTTCTAGAAAGTATCACGAAACTGTTAAGCTGCCATCAACCGAGAGAAAAAAAGCCAAAGAAGCCAAAAATCAACCAATATGATTCGACAAATTTCACAATATAGAAAAAGTAGGAAAAAGGAGGACAAAATGACAAAAATAAATACAAAAGAGATCAAAATGAGTATGATTTAAAAAAAAAAGAAGACAAATGGGGACAAACGGTGACGATTGTAGTGAAAATGAAAACTAGTGTAGGAGAAACGAGGACACAAAAGGATAAACGGAACTAATAAGAACAATCGATTAGACACGAGGGAGAATTTTACAATATGTTCATTTGTTTTCTAAATCATTTAGGATAAATGAAGACATAAAAAGACAAAGGAGGACAAAGGAGGACAAATGAGATAATTCCGTAGGTAATGTGACATCATATGCAACACACACAACACGAGGATACGATAGGGAGAATGAGGGGAGTAGAATTATTGGGTTGTAAACACCGCAATGTTTTATCCGTTGCATAGCAACTGAGCAACAGATAAAAAAGATGGCGGATGTTCTATGAAGAAAGTGCATGCTTTGAACATCCTTTCAGGTCGGGGGTTCAAAGGTGAAATTCCCCTTTGTAAATTAAAAATTAGATAATGCACAATTTATTTCGAATCGTGTTGGTCGGCTTATTATAAGAAAACGTTATCAAGTTTACCTTGAAAAAAGTGCCTGATTGGGAAAACTTGTCAGGTCCGGTGATCAGAGGCCAAAGCATTATCACTAAAGAAAATATTTGTTTGGTATACTGTAGCTTTAAGCTTGGAAGCCAATGATCAAAGATAATTTGTTTTTATAAAAACTTAATATACCTTTGATAGTTTATCACATAATCGGCCTGCTATCCAGTTAACTCAATCGTGTCATATTTTTGCACATGTCACTAGTACATTACAACCTCGACTTGGTGTGCTTTTCATTGGCTGTGCCAGTTTGAAATCGATAGTGACGTCACAATATGTACAACAACATAAACAGGAATTGTAAAAACTACAATAAAATGACTCTCTCTGTTTAATTTTCACCACATTTTGACTCTACAACCTGTCAAAATGTAAGATTTTTGATGAATAGTATCCTTTTAACATTTCATGCGAGATGAAATTCATCTTGATGTTTAAATGTTCGCTCGATAGGGCTCGCAAAGACAACAACTTCTAAGATTCGTTTCACAAAATCTCAGAATAAATAAATGAAAACTCATCTAAGATCCTGTATGTCTAACGATCTACAGAGCTTGTTTAGATTTTGCCATGTCAGAATAGATATAATTAATGTTCCTTTCGGCCTTGGAAGAGCTCGTGATCTTTTATAGTAAGCATGTATCGTATTCTCGACAGAATAAAACCATGCTAAAAAGTGTCAATGCGACGCGCTGGTTGGCCACACACAAAAAAATTATAAAACATTGATATAAATTATCTTTTTCAAGATGGTGATGGGCCTACAAATAGCCAAATACTTGATAATGGGTTATGTAATTGGAAAATTTCGCCGTTTAAATTTTATATGGTACAGATACAGAATATTCTTGTTTAAACAGAAACATAATGATTCTAAAAATATATATATACACTGTACAGGGAATCCCAGTTTAGCATGACCTGTGACCTTAATGACTTTCGCATGTAGTTTTCTTAAAAATGTAAACAGTCACATTGTATGTTATAATGTATTTATTATTCTAAATTGCAACAGTTGTTGGTAGCAGTGACCAGTACGAAGTATGTCACATGGACTTTTGGTCCAAGTCTACCAATAACTGTCTTTGCTAGTGAACATGTATAAATGTTTGTAATTGTGTAAGTGTGTGACACGTGTGTGTTATGTTTCATTCTTAGGTTACCAATGACTGTCTTTGCTAGTGAACATGTATAAATGTTTGTAATTGTGTAAGTGTGTGACAGATGTGTGTTATGTTTCCTTCTTAGGTTACCAATGACTGTCTTTGCTAGTGAACATGTATAAATGTTTGTAATTGTGTAAGTGTGTGACACGTGTGTGTTATGTTTCATTCTTAGGTTACCAATGGCTGTCTTTGCTAGTGAACATGTATAATGTTTGTAATTGTGTAAGTGTGTGACAGGTGTGTGAGATGTTTCCTTCTTAGGTTACCAATGGCTGTCTTTGCTAGTGAACATGTATAAATGTTTGTAATTGTGTAAGTGTGTGACACGTGTGTGTTATGTTTCATTCTTAGGTTACCAATGGCTGTCTTTGCTAGTGAACATGTATAAATGTTTGTAATTGTGTAAGTGTGTGACAGGTGTGTGTTATGTTTCCTTCTTAGGTTACCAATGACTGTCTTTGCTAGTGAACATGTATAAATGTTTGTAATTGTGTAAGTGTGTGACAGGTGTGTGTTATGTTTCATTCTTAGGTTACCAATGGCTGTCTTTGCTAGTGAACATGTATAAATGTTTGTAATTGTGTAAGTGTGTGACAGGTGTGTGAGATGTATCTTTCACATGTAACATGTAAACTCCCTTGTACGTGTGCTATCATTTACTTATTGTACGTTATTATTTTGTTCACATCTCGTATGTCAAACATTTCTCAGTTTATTCCACTTTTGTCATATCATGGAGATAATTCAGATGGGCTTTGCCTGTTGTTTTATCCAGTTAACTGATAACAATTTGTCAATAGAAGTTGATGTAATGAAAAATAAAAAATGAAGTCACCTTAAACTGACTCTTATAGGGACCAACCAACCAATTGTTTTTCCATAGACTTTAGTATTAACGTTTTGGAGTATTTCATTCAAATTCTTGAATTTAATATGACAATTATGGTTTATAACAAAAGTTTAGGGTATCAGATAACACATAATAAAAAAAAAAAAAAACGTTGGGTTCTTTAGCTCAAATTTATCCAGGGTAGCAATTTTGAAAATAAGTGAATTTCGCAGTAAAAATTCTCAAAAATCTGAAATGTTTACCTGTTAATTATTATTACCTGAATTTTGGGGGAAAAATTCAATCGGACTTACAAAATTTATATCAACATTTCTTATTGATAGTTACCAATCAGGCTACATATCTGTTTTCTTACCTCATACTATACTTGCCAATCAGTGGCTGCCAGACAAAATTTATTTTTTCAATTGGTTGGTTGTTCCCTATAGCAGTATTTTTTTGATAATTATTTTGCTCCGAAAGTCATTGGTATAGGGGAGGCAACTCCAGCACTGTCTAGATCAACCATTCGGTAAAATAATTACGTAAGTTGGGAAATGTCCACAATGACGTGTAATCAAATAACTGACGTCTGGCTAGTCTGCCCTATACGCTTATGTTAGGGGGTATCAGTGAAAATGTGCGCTTCTGTGAAGGTCACAATGATCTATATAATCGTCTTGGTTCCTGCTCCGACCACGATAGAAGATGGCAACCTCCCGGACACTGATGATCAGAACTCTTGTAGGGAATAGCGATCACAGTACATGTACATGTGTATAGAGTAGGAATAGCAAACACAGTACATGTGTATAGAGTAGGAATAGCGGTCAATGTATATGTGTATAGAGTAGGAGTGGAGGTCAATGTATGTGAATATAGAGTAGGAGTGGAGGTCAATGTATATGTGTATATAGTAGGAGTGGAGGTCAATGTATATGTGTATAGAGTAGGAGTAGAGGTCAGTGTATATGTGTATAGAGTAGGAGTGGAGGTCAGTGTATATGTGTATAGAGTAGGAGTGGAGGTCAGTGTATATGTGTATAGAGTAGGAGTGGAGGTCAGTGTATATGTGTATAGAGTAGGAGTGGAGGTCAATGTATATGTGTATAGAGAAGGAGTGGAGGTCAGTGTATATGTGTATAGAGTAGGAGTGGAGGTCAATGTATATGTGTATAGAGTAGGAGTGGAGGTCAGTGTATATGTGTATAGAGTAGGAGTGGAGGTCAGTGTATATGTGTATAGAGCAGGAATGGAGGTCAATGTATATGTGTATAGAGAAGGAGTGGAGGTCAATGTATATGTGTATAGAGTAGGAGTGGAGGTCAGTGTATATGTGTATAGAGCAGGAATAGCGGTCAATGTATGTGAATATAGAGTAGGAATAGCAATCAATGATTATGTGTATAAAGTAGCAATAGCGGTCAATGTATGTGTGTATAGAGCAGGAATAGCAAACACATTATATATGTATAAAGTAGGAATAGCAATCAAAGTATATGTGTAAAAATAAAAGAATAAAAAAATGTGGATATACGGTTAGTGAAGTTAATATATTTGCGGTGTTGACCTCTAAGGAGAGAAAGTCAATATGTCATTGAAATGTAATATAAACTTTGTTTGTTTTACAACAATTGCGAAACAAGTTATATAAACTGATATTAATCACGCTTGTTGACTCGGATAAGGGCGCGCGAGGTATCTTAGTGTGGTAGAAAACCGGAGTATCCAATAAAAACCCACGTGACCCAATATGGCATTGAAAGTAAAAAATATACCTGGCTTGCTGATTGCCACCAAATTTCTGCACTATGCACATACAGATTGTAACAATACCTCAGTAAAGATAGTTGAACTCGGTTTATTAGCTATCCATTTAGCAACCGGGTTCTTATTTAATCCTACATTCAATAGTCTAACTAGTCCTATCCACGTTTTTACGAATTCGTTATATTATAACCTACTCATACTTGGTCATATTTCATTGTGTCAACAGGGATTACCGTTGTACCTATGTGGTGATTGGTCAAAACTCCTTTCATCGGTCTAGATGCATTGCGATGCTACACCGATATCTGCAGAATCAGTGTTCGCAAATCCCTATCGGCGCCTCATTGTAAATCATACAATCTAGTGACAATGTGCTGTATTGTATGACAAATTATTTAAGAGCAGCAGATTGCATGTGAAGAGAATATTGCCGAAGGAACAAAATGTGTTTTGTCCGTTTTGTATATGTCTGTTTTTACTGAAGAGACCGAGTCGACTGCGATATTAACTGTACGGAATAAATTTTTAATGGTGTCTGATTGGTCAATATATTACACCAGACGTTTTGGATTCAGTTATTAACCAGCGAGGCTCACAGCAGGGTTTTAAGATTTCAATTTTAACCTCTTGTACAAGTTTTCGTCAATGTAGGTTAACATCGCACCTAATATTGACATGTGTGGACTGTTTAGACCAATCAGCGTGGAGTAAATAGTGTAATCATATGATAAAACATTCCACATCCCTATCGGGCATTCACAGGTGAATATTACAATCCAATGACGTGTGGCGCATTGTTTGAGGAGACTCTAATATAATTACATAGACACCGTTTCACTTCAAAATGATTATTTTTTTTTGAGTATTTTTATGACTGTTGCAGGTTAAATAGAATACATGGTCAGTGTCTTAAAATATAAGCTGTATTTTTGGCTCGGGACAGAAAGACAAAAGTGGCTCGCCAAGGCTCGCCACTTTTGTCTTTCTTTACCCTCGCCAAAATACAGCTTATATTTTAAGACACTGACCATGTGTTCTCTATACATCTGGTAAGAAGCGACTGATTCTATATTTGAGACATGTAAATAACCATCTGTGAAAAATAAGCGTTAAATTTGAGGATATTCGTGTCGCCAAGCTGTTCATGAAGCATGATATGTTTGCTCTTAATTCGACATTCGATTTTTTTTAACCTTACATATAGTTTTTGCATAGCTCAGCCTGTTGTATTTTTACAATGATAACATAGCAGTTAGTTAAAAAATAGTGGTCTGAGGATGAAAGAAAATTTGAAAACCCCACAGGCTAGAAAAAACAAGTTTCAACTGATTATTTCTTCAGTCATGTCTGGTATAATGGAGAAAAAATAATAATTGTCTATAGTTGTTCGGCAGATCACTGCAATGCCCTACGTGTTATGGGGCAATGTTGTAGACTCTCCAACTGGAAAATCGCATGAGATATGGACAGAGATCGAAAGGTTTATGATACCAAGTGGTGCATCAATAACCAGAATGCCGTGGGTACTGTCAACAAAGGCAGTATGAAATCAGATTTACTAAGTCTTCAATTGTCTATTTTTTATACCACCTGCTTGGTTTATGGTATCTCTATAGATACAGCGTGAATCTCAAGGGACAAAAATGAGCAGACAGATTATATTAGTCGTGTAATATATTTTTTTTGGGGGGGGGGGGGGGCGCCTCGTGGGCCTCGTGCAGAAGACTGGCTCGCCAGTGTGGACATATAAGTTTTCTCCACGTATTGGAATGTATAGTTGTCTGTAGTGGACCCGTTCCTTGCCGATTGGCCGACGGGAGGTTTGTACCACAGATATGCATTGTGCAATGTTGCGCATATGGGACATTGATTGTACCCTTAAGGAGTTCTGCCAGTTTCTGTCCATTTTTAAGACCCTGTGGTGATGATATTAGACCCGAGGTGGTTGGGGTGAATTATTTACCTCCTAGAAAACATTTTCTCTTGCCTGGGATAACAAGTTTGTTTTCGTTGGGATCGATATGCCTTAAAAGATGATCGCTCTTCGATTAGACCTCGGACATATGGACCCCGGTATTAACTCTTCTTAACTATAGTGCTGTCTGTAATTGATCTTAAATATACTTTAATTATTTTATATTTAAATTGCCTCCGAGAATACTATCGACATTCGCTTAGTATGCTCAATGCAATTATATTATATCAATGTTTTATCACTATTAAGATGGTTGCATATATTCCCGAGGTATAGATATTATGTGATGTGTTAATTAAACCATGTTTGTGTACATTTTTTTCGCAGGCAATACAGCATGAAATTGAGAAGCTACCTGGGTCCTTAGCCGGATATGTAGGTACGTTTTCTTGACATCTAATTGAAAGTAAAGCCTCATGCACTACAAAGACTTATCACAAAGGGTGTATGATGTGGAAGAAATCGTCTTATGGGGTTATCAGAAAATGTTTGTCTACCGGATAAGGCCTTTCACTTAGCCTTATATATATTGAGCTTAGTGCAAAAATATAATTCTTCACCTAGCTCTATTGTACATGGTTTTTATAGTAAAAAGTGGGCTCATTCCATTCTTGGATGCGAAAAATATCCTGGAAGGGGACCAGGTGCCTTTTTTCTTGACCTTAGGACAAGAAGGAACATATAACTCCAGAGTTGTTGGACCTTATGTATAATGCAAATGTCTTGTTAGATATTAGGATATAGCACGGTATGAGAATCACATGGTTATCTTCCACAGAGCAAACCGATATTTATTGGGACGGGATCATGTTGGTATGGCTAGGACATATTCCAAGTTATCCCCAGTCTGTAAATTAAAGAAAAATATCAAATTAGAGGGACTTCAGTTCAATTCAAATTGTTACATATATCTGTTCCGGTCTTTAACAAAGACTCGATAACGGGTATGTGTTTCGGTCAGACAACAGACAATTGTCGTATACGAGGATGCGTGAATCATTTCTTGAAGCTCTTCTCACATTTGTAACGTTTATACGGAAATACGGTCTTCACAGTTTCCGAGCCTGTTTATGACCGCGTTTTCAAAAATGCACGGCAGGTAGAAGTCCGAGACCGCAAAAGACGATTATGCTTAAGATACTTCGGAGGAAAGGACGCTGGTGTCTACAAATTACGGCATTTAATATCAATGTTTTTTACGATTACGCCCTTTCTTTCGGTGTGGTAGCGTCCTTGTAATTTATATGATGTATCGGATTATTATTGGGGCTAATCATAAATGTTGTTACAGGAGAAATAATCAATAATACTTATACATTTATTAATATTTCACATATTTAATGCAAAAAACTAGGTAATCAAAAGACAAAAGACACAAGATATTCGCAAGACGATATAAGCATTTAATTTTCTGATATTGAAAACGATACAGGTAAACCAAAACATACCTATCATGATACGTAATAGTTATGTACATGTATGCATGAGAAGATAGTAGCACATATTGCGAAAGAAGTTAATTTGATGACTTATGCCTTTACCGGGAATCGAACTCACGATCAACAACACCTAATCGCCTATCAATTAAACCCTGGTGCTTAAACCAATGCTGCTCATCTATATTCTCAATGGCGCAGTGATCTGTGGCGCGATAATCGTAGTGACAAATCGTTTATTGGATGATATGAATGGTACATATATAACATTCAGATTCATAGATTCAAAACAGTACAACTACGACAGGAACTTGAAATACAGGAAATTCTTTAAAAAAAAATTCAAAAAAAAAAAAAAATTCAACCTTCGAATCAACAACACATAGTGTACATTGGGTTAATATATATAAATATGTTGGGTATAATATACAATATATTATTATGAAAACAAAAATATGTCACAAATATAGATTATTTTTGGAAACAAGCAAATAAGCTTAATCACGATTGCCCGTGAAATCAACCCACTTTTGAACTTAAGTCTAGTCAATGACTGCAAAAAGTATATAAGAGACCAACCAACCAATTGTTTTCCCATAGACCTTAGTGTTAACGTTTTGGATTAATTCATTCAAATTCTTGAATTGAATATGACGATTATGGTTTATAACAAAAGTTTAGGGTCTGATATAACACCTAATCAAAACAAAAAGTTGGGTCCTTCAGCTCAAATTTTCTCCAGGGTAGCCATTTTGAAAATAGGTGAATTTCGCAGTAAAAATTCTCAAAAATCTTAAATGTTTAACTGTTTACTATTATTACGTGAACTTTTGGGAAAAAAAACAATCGGACTTAAGAAATTTATATCAACATTTCTTATTGATAGTTACCTATCAGGCTACATATCTATTTTCTCACTTCATAACATACTGGCCAATCAGTGGCTGCCAGACATTTTATCCTTGGCTCAACGTTCTATGCACAGGGGCTGTTTCAAAAATATATTTTTTCAATTGGTTGTTGTTCCCTATAAAACACACGCAAGAATCGACGGATTATTCCTTTAGACTTAAAAGCAGAAACGGTTTTGTTTTCAAATTGTTTCATTTGATTAAGATCATGGCCTTAATAGGACCACGGATGTGTTTTAAAATGTTTATCATATGTAGGTATGTGTATTTAAGATACGTTTGTGTATTACATATACATGTATCTGTAGTACATGTAAAACTGTTTATTACATTCACATACGTTAATGTGTGCTATATATGTGTGTTGCGTTTACAAATGTGTACATTATGTATCTGTTTAAACACGTATAATGTTTTGGGTATTATGTATTCATGTTTTATGTTTTTGTATGATGTATACATGCTTTATGTCTGTGTATGATGTGTTATATATTATGTTTGTATATTGTGTACCTGTATTATGGTTTTGTAATATGTTTACACGTATCACGCTTTTTTTATAATATGTACATGTATTATGTTTCTATATTATGTGTACATGTTTAAAGTTTGTGTGTTATATGTACAAGTTTTATTATTAGGTGATTTGTGCACATTTAATATGTTTGGGTATTATGTGTACATGTTTGATGTTTTGTGTTTATGTGTACATGTATAATGTTTGTCTATTATGTGTACACTTACTATGTTTAGGTATAATGTGTACATGTTTGATGACTGTGTATTACATGTGTCTATGTTTGATGATTGTTTATTCAATGTAAATGTGTATTATATGTATTTTTTGTGTATTATATGTCCATGTATTATGCTGATGTATCATATGTAAATGTGTTATGTTTGTATAATATGTGTATATGTATTACGCTTGGGTATGTTATGTTCATGTATTATGTTTAAGTATTATGTTTTATGTTTGTGTATTATGTGTACATGTAGTATGTTTGTGTAATATGTGTATATGTATTTTGCTTTTGTATTATGTGTACACGAATTATTTTCATGTATTTTGTGTACAGGTATTTATTTTTGTTTACAAGTCTTAAATGCCTTGAGACCTTGTTCCTTAATCAATTTCTTTAAAAACGTGCCACCGGACTTAAGTATATGCCTGCAATCCGACATTTTGAGGACAAAAGGCCTGTTCCACTTGCTTCCTTCAAATGAAGCATTGACGTTTGTCAGTTTTCTCGATAAACCAAAAGAACAAAACTGATTATATTTCGCTCTAGTTCGTTTGAAGTAAGCAAGCTCGTGATAAAAATCAGAAGGTTGTTCGTATAATATTCTTTCCATTTTTTCCAGAAAAAAATCATACAGAAAATAGTCAAGATATGATCTATTCCTATAAAGACTTTCCTCGTTTGATCCAAACTGTAGTCGAGGATGTGGTTTACGCTTAATAGTATGAATCCCAGCATACAGAATATATCTAAGGTCCCAGTTTAAAAGGCGTCGCATCAGGATGAGGGATTCATCAAGGTATTCCACTACTAACACGATATCCATCTCCTTATCAAGTTTACGTAAATATTGCTTTGTTTTATATTCATCGACATTGGAAAATAATTCCTGAGGAAATCCAAACTCGTTCGCCATCATGTTAAACTCGTGAGAAATATTCAGAGGTGTAATGAAATAACGATGGGATGTCACTTGTTTTGTATCATCAGACAAATATGCCAACACTGGATTTGGCCCTGATGTGTTAAGAATATTTCTGGGATGAAAACATCTTACAAATGATTGAAATTGGCTGAATGGTTCCCTCACAGCTCCTATGTAAATAGTATCGTTATGTAACACTTTACTGAATTCTGATCTGTTGTAAGGGACATGTCCACAGGTTATATCATAGTACGCTTTGTTATCAGGTGGTGGGAAGAAGTATTCTGGTGTCAGTGAAGGCCCACCTGAACCATGACATCTAGGCAGAGCAAACACGAGATTATTTTCATAGCCGTACCGAAGTAATATATTCGCTACAGTTGTACTTGCGGCCTTGTGTATCTTAAGGAAGGCTATATGTCGAACAGGGCTACCATTTTGAATATATTGGCTCTCATTAGAAAATTCCTTTTTATCAGTGAGAGTTGGGGATGAGGAGTTTCCTGTGATTTTCTTATCTGATGACGCGTATCCTTGTCGATTGATGCTAGGCAATATATATTTTCCGTTTGAAATATCCCTTTTACGAAAGAAATTTACCTCATCGGGGTTGTTCCTCACTCGTACAGTGACTGTTCCAGCTTTGTCGTTGACGTTAGTCCGTATACGATACAGAATTACAAGTACACACAAGGCCGCAAAAACATTCCTGAAAAAAAAACACAATAATCTGTTGTGAAAAGGCTCTGAAACTGTATGATTTCTTTTGGTTAGGACTATAAACTGAACGCAAAAATAAAAAAAAACAAAAAAAACAAAAACAAAAAACAAAAAAAAAATCTTACATTTCGTTATAAATAGAAATATTTAAGAGGTTGTATCGCCAACATTACACATACAGCTATGTAAGTAAAGCTCTACCAACAGAATCTACAATAAAATTTACATTGAGAATGATGAACTTTTTCCTTTATGTTTCCTACCAACAACGCCCCCGTCTTTTGATCTCTGAAGTGACAGCATTACAAGCGAGTGCCAATAAATCCATCCAAATGGCGCAATACAACAGAAACTATCAACATTTCAACGAAGCGTAATTCTGACTCAAAAACTATGAAACAAAATAAATACATCAAAAAATATTACGGTGACACTTCACAAAGTAAGTTAGGTATTTTGGGGACTTAATGTAAACGTTTACATAGAAAAGCATTAAGAGAATTTAGATAACGGAAGGTTCCTTAACTCAGATTTTCCCTAAAATTCTGCAATGCTTTCCTATGGGAAATATTTTAGTTAAACAATTTCCTTAAATTTTTGAACGTTGATGAAACAGGGTCTAGCTGGAAAAACGTCTACTGCTTCATCGACAACACTTTTCATATAAGTTAATGTAAAATCCGGTCTTTGTTAAATATCTCCGGGCTAATCTATATGGATATTTCTATTTTCACAATTTTTGTCGATTTTGGGTTATAATTACGGTTTCTTTTCATGTCGGTACTCTTTGCTGTTTCTCTAATTGCAGGAGTTTTTCGGTTCTATCAAATGGAAACATCCGTTTTTCTTAAATTTGGGATTTTATTTTATTTCCTTTTATGAATGCAGAAATCTCCTTTTTGTGATTGTCCTAGAGGTATCAAACAGGTTTCAACGAAATGCAATGTAAACCTGAAAATGACAAATTCCTACACGAAAGAAAAAAAACATCGCATATAGTTAATCTCCGCTTTAAATAGTAACAGAACATTCCACGAGGCTTGAGTGGTTTCTACCAATCACAAAAGTGGATTTGATATTGGGCTACAAAATAGAAGACGAAACTAGTGCCAGGTTTGATAAGAAACAATAACTTTGGCTGCAGCTCGAAACTGACCTACAAAGTAGTATGGTATACATAACATCAAAACCGCCAAGGAGACACATGCAGGTAAACCTATACCAGAAGTACTTTGCGAAAAAAAAACATGACGTCACTTTGCAAATCAAGATGTCGTTGATCTTAAGTGAAGCTTAGTATTGTGAATCACTTCTAC